>NW_022196293.1:696250-1392500 GCF_008641045.1 Pistacia vera
AAACAAGAAGAAAGGAAAAGAATAGAAAGAAAGGAAAAGAAAAGAAATAGAAAGAAGAAAGAAAATGCATTTTTATGAATTGTTGCACATGCATTTCATTCATGCATATTACCATGTATTCCACCATGGTTAGAAAGAATAGAAAAAAAAAGGAAGAATAGAAAGAAAGAACAGAGAGAAGGAAAGAACAGCGAGAATTAGGAAGAAAGAAAGAACAGTAAGAATTAGAAACGGAGAAAGAAAAGAGAAAGAACTAAGAATGAAAGAAAGAAGAAAAGAATTAAGTAAGGAAAGAATCAAAGCAGGAGAAGAGTTAAGGGATTTACTTATTGAGCATTTTTATACTCACCCCGTTTTTTTTCCATGTTTTTGTAGGAAATAGGTGAGCAGCGGTCCGAAGGGAGTCGTCAAGCAGAGAGAATTGGCATTACTGTCCACCATTACTAAGTTTTTGTACTTGTTATTTTAGTATATGTAAAGAATTATATTTTATAAGTAAAGAAAAATTTGGGCCTAACTATTTTCATATGCTTAGTATGTATAATTTTATTGTATATATTCTAAAGTATACTAGTAGAAAGAAGTTATTACATTTTTGGTATCAGAGCAAAGATTTTGGGATTTGACAGTGTGCCATTCTCATCGCCGTGACGTTCCATAGCCGACCGTTGTAAGTTAAATTTTCTTTTCTTACTTAAAGTATTGCATGAGTTGATTAAATGTGGTTGTTTTGTAGATGAGACGTAGAACCCGAGCAAGTAGTAAGAAAGCAGTGAGTACGGGGGAGCCTTCTAACCCACCAGAACCTACTCCCCCTACCCTTGATGAAGCTAGAATCTGGGGGATTGTACAGCAAGTCTTAGTGGAAAGACAGGGGAGAGTTGAACCAGAAAGAATTGAAACCCCCGTTCAAATACTGCCTACTAGAGGGGAAAGAGAAAGGCTGGTACCTTAGACAGTACAGACTCGGATTGAACCGATTTATGGGCTTCTAAGTCAACATCAGCTGTCATAATTTAAAGGTACAACAGACCCTTTAGTGGCAGAAGAATGGTTTAGGTCCGTTGAGCGTACGACGACACTGTTTCCTATGACGGACAGGGAGAAGATCTTGGCACATCACACTCCTCCCGTGCCTTTTCCTCAAAGACTCAAGAAAAAGAATCAGGATAAGCAGTTTTCCAAATTCATTGAAATATTTGGAAATTGTGTATTAACATTCCTTTTGCAGATGCATTGCAACAAATGCCGAGCTACGCGAAATTTCTCAAAGAGATTTTATCAAACAAAAGGAAGTTAGAGGATGAGGAAACAGTGATGCTCACAGAGGAGTGCAGCGCCATTCTTTAGAAGAAGCTACCCCTGAAACTCAAAGATCCAGGGAGTTTTACTAGTCCTTGCATTATAAGAGACATTACCTTTGATCGAGTCTTATGTGATTTAGGTGCTAGAATCCATTTAATGTATTTTTCTGTTTTCAGGAGATTGGGAATTGGTGAAGTGAAGCCAACGACGATGTCGTTGCAACTTGCAGATAGATCCATCAAACATCTGAGCGGTATAGTCGAGGATGTGTTGGTGAAAGTGGACAAAGTGATTTTTCCGGCGGATTTTGTTGTTTTGGACATGGAAGAGGATAAGGAAATACCTCTTGTTTTGGGCAAACCATTTCTGGCCACAAGAAGAGCACTCATTGATGTGCAAGAAGGAAAGTTACTATTAAGGGTTCAAGATGAAACAGTAACGTTCAATGTGTTTGAGGCTATGAAGTTCCCATTCGAGTCGGATTCGTGCTTTAGTGTTGATGTGGTGGATAAACTAGTGGCGGAGGTCATTGAAGAGAACACTCCACAACTACCTCTAGAAGCGTGTATTGTCCAATCAAGAACAGTAGAGGTAGATGAGTCGGCAAGGAACGAATGTGCTAGATTGTTGGAAGCACTTCAGCCGATTGATAAGAGCCAAGATCTAGAATTTGAGGAATTTGATTTTGAAAAAGAGAAGGAAAAGGAAAAAAAGGAAGAACCTCCAAAGCTTGAGCTAAAACCTTTACCTTCCTACCTCAAATATGTGTATTATAGGGAATCAGAAACCTTCCCAGTAATCATCAGTTCAAGGTTAAGCAAATTGGAAGAAGAGCAGTTAATTCGGGTGTCGAGGGAACACAAATCGGCAATTGGATGGACTATTTCGGATATTAGAGGCATCTCTTCAACTTTTGGCATGCATAAGATACTCATGGAGGATGATATCAAGCCTAGAGTTCAACCACAACGAAGATTGAATCCTTCGATGAAGGAAGTAGTGAGAAAGGAGGTGGTGAAACTTCTAGATGCGGGAATAATATATCCTATTTCTGATAGTCCATGGGTGAGTCCGGTGCAAGTGGTTCCGAAGAAGGGAGGTATCACAGTGATAAAGAATGTGAGCAATGAATTGTTACCAACTAAGACGGTCACGGGCTGGAGAGTGTGCATTGACTACCGAAAATTAAATGAAGCAACAAAGAAGGATCATTTTCCACTTCCTTTCATCGATCAGATGTTGGAGAGATTGGCAGGGCATGCTTATTACTGTTTCCTGGATTGTTATTTAGGATATAATCGGATTGCCATCGCTCCTGAGGATCAAGAGAAGACGACCTTCACTTGTCCCTATGGCACTTTTGCTTATCGAAGGATGCCCTTTGGGTTGTGTAATGCATCATCCACATTTTAAAGATGCATGATGTCGATCTTTGGAGATATGGTGGAGCGGTTTATAGAAGTCTTCATGGATGACTTCTCTTCTTTTGGTTCGTCCTTTGATAATTGCTTATCTAATCTCTCTTTTGTTTTGCAACGATGTCAGGAGACGAACTTGGTGCTCAACTGGGAGAAGTGCCACTTCATGGTCCAGGAAGGAATAGTGCTTGGTCATAGAATTTCAAAGGACAGAATAGAAGTGGATCGAGCAAAGACGGACGTGACTGAGAAGCTGCCACCACCCTCAAATGTTAAGGCAGTTTGAAGTTTCTTGGGGCATGCGGGGTTTTATAGACGGTTTATCAAGCATTTTTCTAAGATCTCTAAACCTCTTTGTAATTTATTGATTAAAAATGTTGCTTTTGATTTTAATGATGAATGCATCCATGCCTTTCAAACTCTAAAAAAATTATTAGTGTTTGCACCTATTATTACAGTTCCTGATTGGGGACTACCATTTGAATTGATGTGTGATGCTAGTGATTTTTCACTAGGAGTAGTGTTGGGACAGAGAAAAAACAAAATGTTGCATGTAATTCAGTATGCTAGCAAAACACTCACTGATGCACAATTGAATTACACCACCACTGAAAAAGAATTGTTGGCTGTGGTTTTTGCTTTTGATAAATTTCGTTCATATTTGCTAGGTGCCAAGGTGATAGTCTAAATGGACCATTCAGCACTCAAGCACCTATTGACAAAGCAAGAAGTGAAACCTTGGCTGATAAGATGGATCATATTGCTACAAGAGTTTGAGTTAGAGATACGAGATAAGAAAGGGTCGGAAAATGTGGTGGCAGATTATTTGTCAAGGATTGAACGACCAATTCAAGGAAATGAAGAAGAAACCCAAATCAGAGAAACTTCCCCGGATGAGAAATTGATGAGAGTAGAGGAAGCACCATGGTATGCAGATTTTGCAAACTACTTGTCAGCGAGAGTGCTCCTCATTGGCATGACCTTCCAACAAAAGAGGAAGTTTTTCTCAGATTTGAAGTACTACTTCTGGGAAGAGCCATTTCTTTATAGACACTGTGCTGATCAGATGATACGTAGGTGTGTTCCGGAAGAGGAAATGGAGAGTATCCTACGGCATTGTCACGAAAGGGAAGTGGGTGGCCATTTTGGAGGAGCTAGGACAGCAGCCAAGGTTCTTCAATTTCGGTTTCACTGGCCAACCCTTTTCAAGGATTCTTTCTATATGGTTCAGGAATGCGACCAATGTCAACGAAGTGGGACTATTTCAAAGCGAGATGAGATGCCACTGAACAATATACTAGTTGTTGAGCTGTTCGATGTATGGGGAATTGACTTCATGCGTCCTTTCCCAAATTCTTACGGGAACATGTACATTTTGGTAGCGGTGGACTACGTATCAAAATGGGTGGAAGCAGTTGCATTGCCATCCAATGATGCCCGGGTGGTGGTTAATTTTGTGAGAAAGAACATTTTCTCAAGGTTTGGAGTACCACGGGCAATCATTAGTGATGGAGGATCGCATTTTTGCAATAGGCAATTGGATGCACTGTTGGGGAAATATGGGGTGAAACATAGAGTTGCGACACCCTACCATCCACAGACTAACGGACAAGTGGAACTGTCGAACAAAGAACAAAAGGGAATTTTAGAAAAGACAGTCAATGCATCGATGAAGGATTGGTCACGGAAGTTGGATGATGCATTATGGGCCTATCGCACTACATTTAAGACTCCGATTGGTATGTCTCCATTTAGGATGGTCTATGGGTAGGCATGTCATTTGCTAGTAGAACTCGAGCATAAGGCCTACTGGGCAGTCAAGCAGCTCAACATGGATTTACGAGCTGCTGGGGAAGAAAGGATGCTGACTTTAAATGAACTCGATGAGTTCCGTCACGAAGCTTATGAGAATGCTAGGATGTACAAGGAAAAGACCAAGAAGTGGCATGACAAGCATATCAAGAAGAAGAACTTTGAAGTGGGTCAGAAAGTGTTGTTGTTTAATTCTAGACTTAGGCTTTTCCCTGAAAAACTTAAGTCTAGATGGTCCGGACCCTTCATAGTTACAAGAGTTTACCCATTCAAAGCGGTGGAGGTGTCACATGAAGAAAAAGGCACATTTAAGGTCAATGGACAGAGGTTGGAGCCATATATCGACGGAGTGATGAGTTGCAAGTCAATCCCCCTCCGGCTTGACATTCTGATATGAAGACTTGAGAAAGTCGAGCTTTCGACTATAAACAAGCGCTCCTTGGGAGGCAACCCAAGTGTTTCCAATTGTTGTTGTTTATTTTTGTTTTGAAGTTGTTTAGTTTTCTTATGATTTTTAGATGAAGCACAATTTGTGCGTTTTTTAGTGTTTCAGGTGAATTATCAAATCAAGGCGAAAAATGGAATTTTTCCAGTTTTCGCCGCGACGAACTACATTATGCAAAGAAGTGGAATTCGAAAAGTCCCATACTTTGCCGCGGTGAAGAATTTGTTTTCCCTACGACGAAGAAAGTTGGGAGAAATTGGCTAAGGGAAGTTCACCGCGGCAAAGAAGTTTCTTCGCAAAGGGGGTGTATGCACTGGATTTTTTTGCAGTGGCGAAGAATTTGTCTTCGCCGCGGCATTGACTGGGTTGAAAAATTTTTATTTGTAGAATTAAGAACTTCGCCGCGGCGAAGTCTGCTTTTTATAAATACCCACGCGATTTTTCATTTTTAACGCAAAAGTTCAAAACACATTCGAGAGCAAAAAAATTTCGTACTTCAATCCATAGTTTTTTCAGTACATTCCCATCACTTGTCCTTATTTCTTAACCCTCCCAAACACCAAAACAACTCATTTTAACAACGATTTTTGCAAAAAATTGAAGAAATTTCGGAAACCCTTGGGATTGGTAAGATTTCGAGTTCTCCAAACTTTTTATTGATCAATTTCAATTTTTTTTTTGAGTTGAATCTGAGATTTTGATTGTTGCGTGAGTTGTGGAACTTTTTGTGGTGTTTGTGCTTTGATTGTGATTTAAGAAGTGTAACGCATGATTGTTGTGGTGTTGAGGAGTTCGGGTTTTGAATTTTGGAGTATTTGGTTGATTTTGGAAGAAGAGTAATTTTGGGGGTCTAGGTGCGATTTTTGGAAGTACTGTGGTTTTGCAGGATTGATTGTGGTTATTCGTAGGGTGCTTGGAGTTGAATTGTTGAGTTAGAATAGTAGTTTGGGAAAATGCCACTCAAAGTACTTTCCAAGGGTAAAGGAAAAGGGAAGAAGATAGATGACCGATTTGTTAATGAGAAGGCTCAGAAACGATATGAACGGGCAATCCAAAGGAAAGATAAAGGATTTATTGCCGAGCGGGGGTTGACCACTGTTTATGCTGAAGAGTGGAGTGTAGGGCGAAAATGGAATGCATTTATGGATGAACCTGCGAATGCAGCCGTGGAGCCGATAGTAAGAGAGTTTTACGCCAACCTCCTTGATTGTGATCCTGGTCATGTGTTTCTGAGGGGCATTAATGTGCCATTTGATTCAAAGACGATCAATGATTTCTTTGATTTGCCTCAAATTACTCGTGATGAGCATGAGGAATTCAGGAATACATAGTTTGAGGATAATGTGATACTTCCGGTCATAACAAAACCGGATACCACTTAGGAGATTTCAAAGAAAGGAAAGAAGAGTATCAAGGGAACCAATCTGACACCGATGGCTAGGTTGTGGCAATACTTTATGACTGCGAGGATGATGCCGGAAACGCATTATAGCATAGTGACTTATGAGAAGGCATTTTACTCCATTCCATTGCCACAGGAAAGAAAATAGATGTGGGAAACATTATCCTAACTAGTATTAAGAATGCAGCCCAACCAGGGCGAGGCAGTTTTCCATTCCTACATCTCATTACAGAGCTGTGCATTCGAGCAGGGGTTGAGAAGATTAAGGATGAACCACTTATTCATGCTGCCCCAGCTCTCGACACAGCCTACTATCGGAAACTACTCGAACGTCAACCTAGTGAGCAACCCAACGCCGAGACAAAACAACAGAGAAACACACAAGGCACTGCCACATCATCCAGTCCATAACCACTATGAAGGAGATGATGCAGCAGATGCTGGGTCAGATGAAACGGCTGGCAAAACGTTAAGATTGGCGGGTAGAGCAGACCCAGATGATGTATGACATGCAGTACAGTTGCTTCACCAAGCTCAACGTTGATACTTCAGAATTCCAATGGGCTGACTGGGATTCAGAAGAATGGATGGGCTCCGACTCAAAAGAGGACGATACCGAGGGAGGGGAGGAGGCCGAAGAATGAACCTGAACAGCTGTTTTTGTATTTTATTTTTCCTTGTTTTAGTTATTATTTGCATTTTCATTTCGAACAGTGAACTAATTTGTTTTTTGTTTTGGATTGTTTAAATTTTGTTTTAGTTTCCTAGTAGTGGAAAAGGCGAGATTAGGATTGTAATATTTTCATATTAGTCATTGAATTTTTCTAACATAGTGGACACCACAGTATTTCAATTGCTTTTACAGATATGGTGATGAGAAAGCTAAGGACCAGGTGTGCATGCTGTTGAGCGAAACTTCAACATCACAGATTAATTAGGGAACTATCTCGTACCTTTGTAGATTTTGTTTTTTTTTTCCTATTCCTAATTCGTGCATAATGTGACATTGGGGACAATATCATCTTTAGTTTGGGGGTAGGGAAAAATTTGAACAATTTTTTATTTTTGTTTAGTTGTTGTCATGTTTTGTTGTGTATGCCAATGATGAATTACATAAGTCTATAATGAGAATAGGATTCTTGGGATTTTATTGTTGAAAAATGTTAAGCATTGCTTCAAATTTATGTTGATTGACTGAATTTTGATTGAGGTTTGTTGAGTGGTTTAGCCACCATTTTCATTATTTCGGCATGCTTAGATTCATTTTATGTGGTTAGGTAAAGTCTTGATAATTTGGTAGACTCTAGAACCTAGTTTAGAAATGCTTGAGGCGAAATTCTAGGAATAGACACTATTGAGGAAGTGATTTAGGCGATTTTTCGAGACGTTTGACCCTTCAGCCAATCATGAATTCTATCCCTAGTTACCCATTTGAACCTTATAAAATCATCATTGTCCCTTTTTTTTGTTTTTATGCAACCAATAATGCCTGAACCTTTCACCCTAAACACATCCGCAACCTTTAAGAGAATTCTAAACCTAATGCAAACATAAAGAGCCTAGAGAGTTGTGTGAATGAACTAAAAGATTAGTTTGGGGGTTGTGAGAAGGGCAAGAAGAATAAAAGGGGTAATTAACCGCAATAAAAGGAATGCTACGTTTAAAAAAAAAAAAAAACCAGAATTTGAGAATTGCAATGCAGTTGAAAAAAATGAGAAGTGCACATGCTTGAGGGTTATAAATTGGTTGACTTTGTAGTGGTGGTTGAGGAAGAAAGTGGAAGTTGATTTAAGTCTTGGTGTTTGCTTAAAGAAAATTAAGTTCTCTTGCTTTGTTAATCCTGTCCATTTCTTTTAAGCCCACTAACCGAGCCTAACGTCACAAGCCTGTAAAGACCTTCTGATCTTTAGTAATGTCTAATCTTCATTAGTGGAGAGTAGTTTGATACTTAGGCTTATCGAGTCTGCCGCCATTTGATACACTTTGCATTTCTGCATAAAATAATCTGGGAAGTTGGAATGTGGATTGAAGTGGGTTCACCTACTCGGGGGACCAATAGAGAAGTTAGTCGATGCAACTTATAACTTCTTGGAGTGTTGTGTTAGAGTAGATGCCCTAGAGCCAATCAATTATTGTGGAATTGACTCTTTGTAATAATGTTCATTAATTAATAATAAAATGCATTTTATTCTATATCGCGTAAATCATTATTATTGCAATATGTATTGATATATGTCCTTAGAATGGTAGAACCGTGACAAGGGTATTAAGTGTTTCAAACCTTGATAGTGAGAACCCTATGAGCACATATGGTGGCCATTCTAGAAACGTCCGTAGCCCCAGTATTATTCTGAAGTAAGGGCACAGATAATACGGTAAGGCTATCATAGTGTTGAACGACCCTGTCGAAAGGCAGTGACTGATCTCACTTGTCAAGGTTGTTTGGTGACAACCTGGTGCAACACATGGGTCTTGTTTGTAGGCTGATATACCACAGCAAGTTCACTGGACTGACCCACCAGAGGATTCCATATGGATGGTAACCCCAGTGTCTATGGAACAAATCCTCAACGAATGGTGGTGCATGTGATCCTTAGACTTGGATCACCGGAGCGCCTTGTGCACCGATTGGTCACGCTTGATACTAGCCTACGCAGTTCTATTCACTCAGTACGGTGGTGATTGGCTATATCAAGGAGTTATCAAAGACTATGGTGGTTGACAAAGGATTCATCACTCCCGGGTACGGAGAATTTATCTCACGGCGCAATTCAGTATATGCAATGACACTGAACTGTGGCCACAGTGGGATTGAGTTGTTGCTCTATCCAGATTAATACGGGTCATTGGTCCAGAAACTGAATATATAATATCGAGAGTAACCGAAGGTTGACACTTTATATGCCTTCGTCTCATCGAGATAACGTATGATGAAAGTCGTATTGTACGGTAACCATATCGTTGACAGGTAGCTACTTGCTGATCCGAATCTATCGGTGGCCATGATGCCTTGCTAGCCAATCTTGGTCTGTGTATTAGTGAGACGATTAATTGGTGTAATCACATACTGTACACTACGGTATGATGAGGAGCCATGGGTCACACACATAGAAGATATTTAGACCAAGAAGAAAGAAGGGTGTTTTCGTCTTTTTGGGCAAAGGGTTATTTTGGTAATTTCACAGTGCAATTAAATTTGCTAAGGTTGTAGCCTTTTATTTAATTTGTTAAAAATTAAATAAGTGAAATTACGTGATGTGTGTTCCACATATCAAATAATTATCATTATTGTTAAATGTTATATATTAATATATATTAATTGATTTTTAATTGAAATAATGATGAAATAAATAAAATATCCAATTTGGAGTGTTTGGCACATGGGGTGTTTGTTGGAGCCCAAGCCCATTCCATGTGGGAATAGGGCAACTTGGTTTGCCTATAAAAAGAATAGTGTTTGTGTGTTTTATTAATGAATTGATTTTGCCTTTTAAAAAAAAAAAAAAAAAAACACAACACCCCATACACTCACTCCCACGCCACTTTCACTGTTTGATTGAAAATCAAACTTTTCTTTTGTTCTTCTTGATTTCTTAAGGCCAAGGAGGATCTAGCAAATCCCTCCTTGGTTCTTGGTGGTTGTCTTCGTGTGGACTTCTTGGTTCGATCCTATACTTGGATCGGTAGCAAACACGTTCAGAGACAGCATTGGTGGAGCCTCCAAACGTGGGTATGAATCTAAACGTTTGGATTTATTTTTCTGTAGATTCTTATAAAATATAAACTGTAATTTTCTATGCCCTGATTTTGGGTTCTAAGGAACGATCCATGGTTGTAATTATTTTTGTTTTCCGCTGCGCAACCGGGTCGTTTCCTAACATGTTGGACATTTTTCTAGTAATAATTTTTCAACGATCTTTGAGACTTGTTTAAATTCTAGGCAGTTCGTTGTGTTAAGTTGAGTCTAATGTTTTATTTTATTTTCAGTTTTGTTATTTTGCGTTGTTTTGGGTGTTTGTTGTTTTTCTTTCTTTGTGTTTTGTACTTGATGCTCAGGGACGAGCATGTCTTTAGTTTGGGGGTATTTGATAATTCGAGAATTTACTGTTTTTATTAGGCTTTTTGGCCGGATTTTAGATACTTCTTAGTTCATTTTTTGCCTGAATTGCTACTTAATTCTTTACATTTTTTGTTTCAGGCCAAAATGGATATTTTGAGCAAATAATGAGCAAATTGGAGTTTCTGGACCCAAAAGTGAGCGAATTTCAGAATTTGAAGGAGTTCTGAAGCACTATGAAGCTTGTTCCAATGAGAAAGCATCAGAGATGTAAGATTCAAGCAAAGAAGCAAGCGGAGGGCAATTATATAATTTCAGAATTCTTCATGAAGGTTCGCCGCGGCGAAGGAAGTGAAACATGAGATTCTAACTTACCTCATCGCCGCGGCGAAAGTCTTTCTTTACTGTAGCGAAGTCTGCAGATTTTTGTTTTCTTCAAAACGCACAGTTTTATTTTAGGAAAGATATAGGTTTTTGGGCGAACTATAAAAGAAAAACTTTACCATTTTGAGAAGGGTGGTTGGAGTTCGCCTGGTTTTCATTTTTTTCCTTAGAATAGATTTGACATTTTTGTTAAGAAAGTGAGAAGCTTGGAGATTAAACCTCATGGATTCTTCAACTAGGGGAAATATCTTTTCTTTTCTCTTTAATTCAATATGTTGAATGCTACGTTTACTGTTTTTCTTGCTGTGTATTCTGATTTAGTTATGAACTAACCCATTTTGGGTTTGGGTTTGGGTTTTGATTAAGTTCGGATTTCTATGGGTTAATGAATTGATTATTGCTATTTCCATATTCTATTGCAATGATTGTGTGGTTATTATGTTTTTAATGGAATTTATTTGATGAATATGATGAGATTGAGAAATGAATCATGTTGAGCTTCTTGGGTAATCACCATTGTAGTATTGAATGCTAGAGATAGATTTGAGAATCAATGAAATCAATCTAGGATTCCATTAGCTTAATGAACTTGGATCTATTATTCTTCAAATTGTTGGGTGCGGAAGTTTAATAGGGAAAGGTAGGAATTCATAGCCTCAGAAGGTATGTTTGACAACTTAGAGAATTCAATTTACAATCCGTGCATGTGAGTGTAAAAATAGCATAATTCGTAAAATTCATCCATAGAGTCCGAATGAAGTCAAAACCCTAACCTTTTGTTAAATTGATATCACTCTTGCTTTAAATTCTTGCTCTCATTAATTAGTCTTTAATACTTAGTAATTTTTGTTTTTGTTTTAGATTTAATCTCTCCCATTAATCCAAACACATTCGGTTCCTCCAACTTGAAAACAGCTAGGAAATTTAGTGCTTAACAACCAATCCTCGTGGGAACGATACTCACTCATCACTTTACTACTTTGTGCGACTAGTGCATTTGCTATTTATGCATGTTGTAGTTACAACGCATCATTAACATAACAAAAATTAAGGTTCACTAACCCTAGGTGTTGATAACATAGTTTAAAGGGAGGTTTTCCCCTTACCTTGGCAAAAAAAAAAAAAAAAACAAAAAAAAAAAAACACCCCTCCTTGGCTCCAAATAAACACCTTCACCTTAACCATTCAAATTGAATCTCTTTAAGGCGTATCTTGATCTCCTTCAAGAAACTGCTTGAAACCCTAAGAAAATTTGAGAAGAAAATGCTTGGATTAGTGGCTTTAATGGTGGATTTGAGTGAGGAAGAAGAAGATTATGTATTTGGGGTGTACAAGGCCAACTCTTCTCTCTTAAAACCTTATAGATAGTTTATTTCATTAATACTCTATTGTGATTGGTCATTAAAAGTTAGATATAAGGGCCATTTTGCATTAATTTTTCATATAAGGGCATTTTGGTCATTTCCACCACAACATAATGATTAGCACTCATCTAATGCCATTTGACTTCTTTTAAACACTTTGTCATTAAGCAATCCCATTAGGTAAATGACTAATTTACCCTTACTACACTTTTATGGATACTTAATTCATATGGATTTGTGTGAAAAGACCATTATACCCTTGGTAACCGTTTAAGCCATTTAACCTATCAATCTACTTTATGACCATTCTACCCTCATTTCTCTTCAATGACATCACCCCTTACACTTTATGATGATCACATCTGAAAATGCATGCAAACTGACCATTTTACCCTTCCATTTGGGAAAGCAAAAAAAATTACATGTAAGGGCGAAATTTCATACCTTAGGAATAATGACGCGGGGTTTACAGATCACATATGGTGGCCATTTTAGAAATGTCCATAGCCCTAGTAATATTTTGACCAAGGACACAGATAATACGATAAGGCTATCATAGCGTTGAACGACCCTATCGAAAGATAGTGACTGATCTCACTTGTCAAGGTTGTTTGGCCACAACCTGGTGCAGTGAATGGGTGCTTGTTGTAGGCAACTTCACTGGATAAACCCACCAGAGGATTCCATATGGATGGTAACCTTAGTGTCTATAGAATAAATCCTCTAACGAATGGTGGTGCATATGATCCTTAGACTTGAGATCACCGAAGTACCTTGTGCATCGATTGGTGTAGTTTGACACTAGCCCAACATAGTTCTATTCAAAACTATCAATACGGTAGTGATTGGCTACATCGAGCAGTGTATCAAGACTATGGTAGATCGATAAAGGATTTATCACTCCCGGGTATGGGAGAAGTTATCTCACTGTGCAATTTAGTAAATGATAATGACACTAAATCTATGGCCACAGTGGGATCGAGTTGTTACTCAATCCAATTTATTTATCTGGTTTTGGTCCAGCAACTGAATACAAAGATATCGAGAATAACTGAGGTTGATACTATTTCTATACCTCAGCCTCGATGAGATAACAGATGAAGAAAGGATTTGATTGCACGTTAATCATATCATTGATAGGTAGCTATTTCGCTGAATTTGAATCTATTGGGTGGCCATGATGCCTTGCTAGGGGCCAATCTTGGTATGTGTGTAGTGAGACGATTAATTGGTGTTAATCACAATACTACTCACTGCCGATATAATGAGGAGCCTACGAGTCACACACTTAGAAGATAATTTAAGAATCAGTTTGTGAAAGGGGTATTTTCGTCTTTTAGGATGAAAGGGTATTTTGATAATCTCATAGTTAAATTAGTGAGATTATATTTAAATATATGTACGCATATATTTAAATGGATTATTATTATTAATTAAATGTTAATAATTTTATATATATTAATTGATTTAGATTATAATAATAATTAATTAAAATTTAAAATACCAATTAAAGGGTGTTTGGTTGCAAGGGTGGATTAGGGTTGGAGCCCATGGCTATTCCTTATAGGAATAGGGTTTTAATTGTTGCACTATATAAGTGCAACTTGAGTTAAAACAATATATGATTATTCAATTAAAAATCCAGCCACCTACCTACTCTCTCTCACGTCCTGTTCATAAGATTGAAGAGAAATTTTTCTTTTCTTGATTCCTTCTAGGCCTTTGATTCTTGAAGTCATCCTATTGTTCTAACAAAACAAGGGTTGGTTCTTCAGATTGTCTTCGTGTGGATCACTATTCGTACGATTCTATATTGAATTGGTAGAAAAGTAAATTCAAAGATACTTGAAGGAGTCTCCAAACGTGCGTAAGATTTCTAATCCTTGAATGGATTAATTTTATTTTATGCAGAATTTTGTTTTAACATGTAAACTATATAATCTAACCCGGATCTTGCCATAAGAGGAATTGATTCATCCTTTTAATTTTGTTTTTCCACTACATTGGATAGATCAATTCCTAACAGCTGCCGTGTGCAGAGCACACAGCAACCGCACACTATTACGTGCGGTTGGCAACAGCAACAACAGTGCACTGCTGCTGTGAACCTCCAGTTATGGTAGGCAGCACCACCACACACTGTGCTGCTTAGGGTTTCACAAATCTTCTCTAATTTCAACAAAAATCAGATCAAACGCAACATATTTCAATAATCTCCCAAACATAACAATCAAAGTTTTATTCCAATAAATCCAAACCAAAATCAATCAAAACAAAACCCTAAACATGCAATCTTCAAATCACATATTCCCAGTAGTAAATTAAACACCTAAACTTGTATAAGAGGCTCTAATACCATTATTAGGATTTAATCAAAGATAGAGGCAGCAGAAAACAAAAATTTGCCGATTAAAACCCTAAAAGCCCCAGAATCCATATATGAGTAATATGATGTTTACATGCTTTAAATCAACCAAAACCCATGAAAGATTCAGATTCTTACCAATGTTTGGAGGCTCACCTCTTTTCGATTTGGATGAAAACACTCACAGTCCAAGGATAGGATTGAACCGACGATGTCCACACAAAGACAAGAATCAACACAAACCGATTTACTAGATGGATTTGTGTAGTCTAAAGAAAATGCGTGAGTGAAAGCGTTGAGAGAAATTTTTCTCTCAATGAACCTTTCCTTGGGTGACCAAAAGGGAAAAGAAAAAATTGGATATTTGATTTTAGGGAAAAGTGCCCTTTTGTAGGCTTACCGTAAAATCCCTTGAAAGGTATATTACCATTACACCCTTCCAGTAATTAAATAATTAGTATTCAAGAGTTTCGAACAAAATCACATCCCAGGTATTGAGCCATTATTATTTTTATCCCTTAATAATGATCTTTCAATATTTAAAACATATAGACACTGATATATACATTTAAATATTGACAATTTATTTATTTGCAATACATATACGACAATATACATATTTAAATAAATAACCAATCTTACATATTAAATCCAATACAAGATTGGATCCAGGGAACGACCTTTCTAGCAAATTTAATTGCTCTGTAAGATTTACCAAAATACCCTTTCATCAACAAATGATGAAAATGCCCCTCACATATTATCTTCTTTATATTGCCTTTTATGTGTGTGGCCCGAAGGCTCCTTACCATGCCGGTAGTCTGTAATATCATGATTACCAACACCCAATCAATCGTGTCATTACACACAAACCAAGATTGGCCCCTAGTAAGGCATCCTGGCCACCCAATAGATTTAGATTCATTGTATTTGCTACCTATCAATAGTATGGTTACCATGCAATCAAATCCTTTCATCATCTATTATGTCATCAAGGTCTAAAGCATAGAAGTAATGTCTGCTTCAAGTATAAACCACCTTCACATGTTTAGATTTGGTTATCGAACCAATCGACCAATCGAGCTTTAACTCAATTCCAGTATGGCCACATATTCCAAGTCGTTGTTCTTTACTAGAATCTCAACAAGATAATATCTCTTGTATATAAGAGTGATGAATCCTTTGTCGATCCACCATAGTTATGATGTACTTCTCGATATAGCCAATCACTACCATACTGACAACCCCCTATCAGGATTACATTTGGCTAGTGTCAAACTGCACCAATAGGTACACACGACGCTCTGATGATCTCAAGTCTAAGGACCACATGCTACATCATCTGTTAGAGGATGTATTCCATGGACATTGGGGTGACCATCTATATGGAATCCTCTGATGGGTCAATCTGGTGAACTTGTGAATAACAAGCACCCATGCATCGTACCAAGTTGTCACCAAACAACCTTGACATGTGAGATCAGTCACTACCTTCAGTAGGGTCGTTCAACACTATGATAGTCTTATCGTATTATTTATGCCTTAGGTCAAGATAATACTATAGCTATAGATGTTTCTAGAATGGCCACCATAAGTGATCATAGGGATATCACAATCAAGACTTACCACTACTTGATTCCCTTGTCACGGTTCAACTACTCCAATGCCATATATTAATACATACATATGAAATATGCCTTACATAATATAAACAATGCCTTTTATAGATTGAATAATCATGATCCATAGAGTCAACATACAACAATATGATTGGCTCAAGGGCACCTATACTAACAAACCAAAGGATACTATTTCTACCACCTAGAAGAGAGCAAAACTTTTGTTGCTCATACTGGTGTCTTCTTTGGGAAGGAATTTCTTCTAAGAGGAATTAGTGGGACAAAAGTAGAACTCGATGAAGTTTTAGTACCACAAGATACATTAGACGAAGGATGGAATGATGTGCCACAAGATGTGGTTGAATATCATGAGGAGGTTACTCCACAATCTGTGGATCAAAGTGAACCACCTTAAGTTGCACAGGAGTTAAGTAGGTTTGGAAGAGTATATTGTGAGCATGAAAGATATGGTTTTCTCATGACTCAGCACGGTGATGTACTAGTCTACCAAGACAATGAACCCAAAACCTATCATGACGCTATATCAGATCCAAATTCCATTAAATGGGTTGAAGCTATGAAATCTGAGATGGACTCCGTGTATCAAAACCAAGTATGGACTTTGGTGGATCCACCTGAAGGGGTAAAACCTATAAGGTGTAAATGGGTCTTCAAGAAGAAGACTAACATGGACGGTAACGTGCATACCTATAATGCATGATTTGTTAGAGTAGATGCCCTAGAGCCAATCAATTATTGTAGAATTGACTCTTTGTAATAATGTTCATTAATCAATAATAAAAGGCATTTTATTCTATATCGCGTAAATCATTATTATTGCAATATGTATTGATATATGTCCTTAGAATGGTAGAACCGTGACGAGGGTATCAAGTGTTTCAAATCTTGATAGTGAGAACCCTATGAGCACATATGGTGGCCATTCTAGAAACGTCCGTAGCCCCAGTATTATTCTGAAGTAAGGGCACAGATAATACGGTAAGGCTATCATAGTGTTGAACGACCCTGTCGAAAGGCAGTGACTGATCTCACTTGTCAAGGTTGTTTGGTGACAACCTGGTGCAACACATGGGTGCTTGTTGTAGGCGGATATACCGCAGCAAGTTCACTGGACTGACCCACCAGAGGATTCCATATGGATGGTAACCCCAGTGTCTATGGAACAAATCCTCTAACGAATGGTGGTGCATGTGATCCTTAGACTTGAGATCACCGGAGCGCCTTGTGCACCGATTGGTACAGTTTGACACTAGCCTAACGCAGTTCTATTCAGAGCTGTCAGTACGGTGGTGATTGGCTATATCAAGGAGTGTATCAAGACTATGGTGGATTGACAAAGGATTCATCACTCCCGGGTACGGGAGAAGTTATCTCACGGCGCAATTCAGTATATGGCAATGACACTAAAACTGTGGCCACAGTGGGATTGAGTTGTTGCTCTATCCAGATTATAATACGGGTCATTGGTCCAGAAACTGAATATATAATATCGAGAGTAACCGAAGGTTGACACTATTTCTATGCCTTCGTCTCGTCGAGATAACGTATGATGAAAGGATCGAATTGTACGGTAACCATATCGTTGACAGGTAGCTACTTTGCTGAATCCGAATCTATCGGGTGGCCATGATGCCTTGCTAGGGGCCAATCTTGGTCTGTGTATTAGTGAGACGATTAATTGGTGTTAATCGCGATACTATACACTACCGGTATGATGAGGAGCCTATGGGTCACACACATAGAAGATAATTTAAGAGCCAAGAAGAAAGAAGGGCGTTTTCGTCTTTTTAGGCGAAAGGGTATTTTGGTAATTTCACAGTGCAATTAAATTTGCTGAGGTCGTAGCCTTTTATTTAATTTTTTAAAAAATTAAATAAGTGAAATTACGGTTAAATGTGTGTTCGCACATATTTAATTAAATCATCATTATTGTTAAATGTTAATTAAATATTAATTGATTTTAATTGAAATAATGATGAATTAAATTAAAATATCTAATTGGGAGTGTTTGGCAAATTTGGGGGTGTTTGGGTTGTAGCCCAAGCCCATTCCATATGGGAATAGGGTAACTAAAATAAGACTATAAAAGGAAAAAGGTTTTAGTTGAAAAAGTGTGTGTGTGTTATTTTATTCATTCTTCAATTTTGAAAAGAGAAAAAAAAAACCTCCAGCCAAAACTCTCCCACGACACTTTCACTGTTCCATTGAAAAACAAACACTTTTGTTTTCTTCTTGATTTTCTTAAGGCCAAGGAGGATCTAGCAAATCCCTCATTGGTTCTTATTGATTGTCTTCGTGTGGACCTCTACGGTTCGATCCTACACTTGGATCGATAACAAACACGTTCAGAGACAATATTGGTGGAGCCTCCAAACGTGGGTATGAATCTAAACCTTTGGATTTATTTTTCTGCAGATTCTTATAAAATATAAACTGTAATTTTCTGTGCCCTGATTTTGGGTTCTAAGGAACAATCCATGGTTGTAATTTTTTTTGTTTTTCCGCTGCGCAACCGGGTCGTTTCCTAACACGATTGGTTGCCAAAGGTTTCAAACAAGTTCATGACATTGACTATGAATAAACCTTTTTGCCGGTTGCGATGCTTAAGTCTATCCAGATTATGCTTGCGATTGCTGCATATCACGATTATGAAATTTAGCAGATGGATGTCAAAACAGCTTTCTTGAACGAAAATCTAGAAGAGGATGTGTATAAACACAACCCCATGGTTTCGTTCTTGATGGACAAGCTGATGAGATATGCAAGTTGTAGAGATCCATTTATGGACTCAAGCAAGCTTCAAGGGGCTGGAACATTCATTTTGATGAAGCTATAAAAGACTTTGGTTTCATCAAGAATGAAGATGAGCCTTGTGTTTCCAAGAAAGTAAGTGGGAGCACAATTGCATTCTTGGTCTTGTATGTCGACGACATGCTTCTGATCGAAAATGATATACTAAACTTGCAGTCGGGAAAGACTTGGTTATCCAAGTGCTTCTTCATGAAGGACATAAGAGAAGCAGCCTACATCCTCGAAATAAAAATCTATTATGATAGATCACATAAGTTGTTTGGCCCAAGTTAGAGTACATACATAAACAAGGTACTGAAGAGATTCAGTATGGAAGAATCCAGGAAATGATTTCTTCTGATGTCACATGGTGTATATCTCTCTAAAGATATGTGTCCTAAAACACAAGAAAAGAGAGATAGGATGAAGAGGATCCCATATGCATCTGTAATTGGATCTATCATGTATGCCATGTTATGTACACAGGTTGATGTCTCATGTGCATTAAGCACTTGCAGTAGATATCAATCAAATCCAAGCATGCATCATTGGATAGCTGTCAAGAACATTCTTAAGTACCTGAAAAGGACTAAGGATATGTTCTTGGTTTATGGAGGAGATAATGAGCTCGCTGTTAGAAGATACAATGATGCTAGTTTCCGAATGGATAAAGATGATTATTGCTTGCAGCTTGGTTTT
Source organism: Pistacia vera (assembly GCF_008641045.1). Lineage (NCBI taxonomy): Eukaryota > Viridiplantae > Streptophyta > Magnoliopsida > Sapindales > Anacardiaceae > Pistacia > Pistacia vera. The sequence goes on from NW_022196293.1 coordinate 715,932, forward strand.
GTATTTTGTCTCAATGGAGCTGTAGTGAGCTAGAAAAGCTCCAAGCAAAGCACTGTAGCGGACTCTACAATAAAAGCTGAGTATATTGCATTATCCGATGCAGTCAAAAAGGCAGTTTGGATCAAGAAGTTCGTCACAGAACTTGGTGTGGTTTCTACTATTGTTGATCCACTAGATATCTAACAATGGAGCAATAGTGCTAGCCAAGGAACCACAATCTCACCAGCGATCCAAACACATGCTCAGTCATTTTTGTCTGATCAGAGAAATGGTTTAGAGGAAGGATGTGTAGATTTGTAAAGTATATAGTGATGACAATCTTGTCGATCCACTGACAAAGGCTTTGTCGCAACAGAAGTATGAAAAGCATTTAAGGTCAATCGGTATTAAATACATGAATGATTGACTATAGTGCAAATGGGAAATTGTTAGAGCATATGCCTTAGAGCCAATCTATTATTAAAATATTGACTCTTTGTAAGAATGTTTATAATCAATAAAAGGCATTTTTCTACATCGTATAATTCGTATTCGTTGTATGTAGCGATGTATGTCCTTAGGAAGGTAGAACCATGAGGAGGGTATGGAGTGTTTCAAATCTCGATAGTGAAGACCCTATGATCACATATGATAGCCATTCTAGAAATGTATGTAGCCCTAGTATTATTTTGACTAAGGACACAGATAATACAGTAAGGCTATCATAGTGTTGAACAACCCTGTTGAAAGGCAGTGACTAATCTTGCTTGTTAAGGTTTTTTGCTGATAACCTAGTGTAACATATGGGTGCTTGCTATAGGCAAGTACATTGGACAGACCCACAAGAGGATTCCACACAGATGGTAACCCCAGTGTTTGTGGAATAAATCCTCTAACGGATGAGACTTGAGATCACTAGAGTGTCTTGTGCACCAATCGGTATAGTTTGACACTAGCCCAATGTAGTTCTATGCAAGACTATCAGAATAGTAGTGGTTGGCTGCATCGAAAAGTGTATTGAGACTAAGTGGATTGACAGAGGATTCATCACTCCCAGGTATGGAAGAAATTATCTCACTAAACAATTCGGTGAATGGAAATGACACTAAATATGTGGCCACAGTGGGATTGAGTTATCGCTCAATCCAAGCAGCTCTGGTCGTTGGTCTAGTAGCCAAATACAAAGAGATCAAGGACATCTGAGGTTTACACTATTTATGTACCTCAGCCTTGATGAGATAATGGATGATGAAGGGATTTGATTGCACAATAACCATATCATTGATAGGTAGTTGTTTTGCTGAATCTGAATTTATCGAGTGGCCATGATGCCTTGCTAGAGGCCAATCTTGGCCTGTGTTTTAGTGAGATGTTGATTGAGTGTCAATCGTGATGCTACTCACTACCAATATTATGAGGAGCCTTCGGGTTACACACATAGAAGATAGATTAAGGATAAGTAAGTGAAAAGGGTATTTTCGTCTTTTAAGATGAAAGGGTATTTTGGTAATCTCACAATGCAATCAGATTTGTTGAGGTTGTTGCCTATATTTAATTTTATATGGAAATTAAAACTAGTGAGATTGCATATATATATATATATATATAATATTAATATTAATTAAATACTATAATTACCTTGTTTGGTTATAAGGTAATACTAATCTAATAATGGAATGAGTTGATTGCTACTCCTAATTAGATTAGGGTTTTAATTAATTGCACTTAAAATTGCACTATTTAAGTGCAATTAAAATTAAAACATAATATACCTTTTAAGTTGAAAAAAAAAAAAAAAAAACTCTTAGTCGCCCCTCTTTCTCTCTAACCGTGTTCATCATTGTTGGAGAAGAGAATTTTTCAAAAGAAAAATTATGCACTTGGTATTCTTTATTGATTTAACTAGCAAATAAATCAATTGGCTATTGTCATCCTGTCTTCGTGTGGATACTGTTCATGCATTCCTTCCTCGGAGTGAAAGCGAATCCAAAAATCAATTAAAGGAGCCTCCAAACACTGGTATGAAATTATTATTAATGTTCTTAATATTATTTCATGTTTAAACAATGCAAATCGGTATGAGAATTTCGAGATTTTGGTTTGTGGATCAAAATAATTTTTTAAATTCTGTTGTGTTAAATCGATCCATAAACCTACAATGCTTAAGTCTATCTGGATTATACTTGCAATTGTTGCATATCACGATTATGAAATTTGGTAGATGGATGTCAAAATAGTTTTCCTAAACAGAAACCTAGAAGAGGATGTGTATATGACACAACCCAATGGTTTCGTACTTGATGGACAAGCTGATTAGATATACAAGTTATAGAGATCCATTTATGGACTCAGGCAAGCTTCAAGGAGCTGGAACATTCTTTTTGATGAAGCTGTAAAAGACTTCGGTTTCATCAAGAATGAAGATGAACCCTGTGTTTACAAGAAAGTAAGTGGGAGTGCAATTGCATTCTTGGTGTTATATGTCGACGACATACTTTTGATCGGAAATGATATACCAAACTTGCAATCGGTAAAGACTTGGTTATCTAAGTGCTTCTCCTCGAAGGACTTAGGAGAAGTAGCTTACATCCACAAAATAAAGATCTATCGTGATAGATCGCGTAGGTTGCTTAGCCTAAGTCAAAGCACATACATAGACAAGGTACTGAAGAGATTCAGTATGGAAGAATCCAAGAAAGGATTTGTTTTTGATGTCACATGGGATATATCTCTCTAAAGATATGTATCCTAAAACACAAGAAGAGAGAGATAGGATGAAGAAGATCCCATATGTGTCTGCAATTGGATCTATTATGTATGACATTTTATGTACTCAGGTTGATGTCTCATGTGCATTAAGCACTTGTAGTAGATATCAATCGGATCAAGGCGAATGTTACTAGATAGTTGTCAAGAACATTCTTAAGTACCTGAAAAATGTTAGAAGAGGTCCCCTAGAAGCCAATCCATATTGTAAATGTTGACTCTTCTAATAATGCTTATAATTAATAAAAGGCATTTTCTACATTATGTAATTCGAATTTAATATATGTTATAATGTATGTCCTTAGAATGGTAAAACTGTGATGAGAGTATCGAGTGCTTCAAATCTCGATAGTGAGGACCCTATGATCACATATTGTAGACATTCTAGAAACGTCTATAGCCCTAGTATTATTCTGACTAAGGACACATATAATACGGTAAGGCTATCATAGTGTTGAACAACCATGTCGAAAGACAATGACAGATCTCACTTGTCAAGGTTGTTTGTCGACAACCTGGTGCAACACATAGGTGCCTGTCATAGGCGAGTTCACTGGACATACCCACCAGAGGATTCCACATAGATGGTAACCCCAGTTCTGTGGAATAAATCCTCTAATGAATGGTGGTGCATGTGATCCTTAGACTCGAGATCACCAAAGCGCCTTGTGCACCAATCAGTGTAGTTTGACACTAGCCAATTGTAGTTCTATTCTGAGCTATCAAAATGGTAGTGATTGGCTACATCGAAAATTGTATCAAGATTATGATGGATTAACAGAGGATTCATCACTCCCAGGTACAGGAGAAATTATCTCGCTAAGTAATTTGATAGATGGCAACGACATTTAATCTGTAGCCACAGTGGGATTGAATTGTAACTCAATCTAATCTATTCCAGTCATTGGTCCAATAACTGATTACCAAGATTTCAAGGATATTTGAGGTTGACACTAATTCTGTGCCTCGGCCTTTGATGAGATAATGGATGATGAAATGATTGAATTGCACGATAACCATATCATTGATAGATGGGCTGTTTTGCTGAATCTGAATCTATCGGGTGGCCATGATGTCTTGCTAAAGGCCAATCTTGGTCTGTGTTTAGTGAGACGATTGATCGGTGTTAATCGCGAGACTACTCAATGTCGATATGATGAGGAGCATTTAGGTCACATACATAGAAGACAGACTAAGGATGGTTAAGTGAGAGGGGCGTTTTTGTCATTTATGATGAAATGGTATTATAGCCGACCTATATGGAAGCCGATCAACATGACGATAAGTTGAAGCTACGGTCAAGGCCCTCATCTTATCCCACACACACCTTCTAACATCATCTAAAAGGGCAGTGGAAATAAAAGCACATTAAAAACATAAATAGAGATAATATGTGAGATCTTTTTGCTATTCTTACCATTATTAGAATATTACTACATCCTCGATGTTGAAGGAGAGTTTAAGGGTATGAAAGAAACATGAAAGTAATGTGCAAGAGAAATAAGCAAGATAGAGTTTGTGTAAGAGAAATATGTAAGAGAGTGTTTACACAATAGAGATTTTTCACAATGCCTCCTCCCCCAACGGGAAGAGAACTCTATTTATAAAGAAATCCAAAAGGTCAAGACACATTTAATACAATAGCATGATATTTTTTACTTTTGCTTCTTTATTTTATTTATTTATTTATTTTTTTTACATTTATTAACCTTGCCTGCAATATTTGACTCTTGAATTTTATACAAAAGAAATTCTTCTTGAAGTGGCAAACTGCTATATAGTCTACATCTATTTTACAGCTAAACATAAAGGACATAAACATATATTTTAAGACACGTAGTATTTTATCCTAACAAATCTGACTGTAAAAGATCTATAATCATTTGACAAGTTTGTAACATGCCACGAATCTTGGTCATAGAAATCGAGACAACCCATTGCTTGAATCCAATCAACAGGAATTTGTCGAGAAAATGAATCTGGATGAGTATCCGGAGAAATGTCTGAAGACTGAGCTAGCTGTCTTGAAGAGGTACTTGATACATGGATGTACTACTAACGCTTGGATTTATGAAGATGATAATCACGGGACTGTTGAAGCTCTTCTTCTTAAACAGTATCCAGTTGAGAATCTAGGTACCACCATTCTGGATAGTCTTGTATATCTGAAGTGGCACTTAATTAACCAATGATAGAGCTTATAGATGTTTGTTTGGCTTGACGTAATTTCTCAGTGTAAGCTGGAGGAAAGAGTTCCTGCGGAGCATCATCACAAAACGATGGTCATATCTCATTTGGAATCGTCTGATTTTTCTCAAAAAAAAGATTTTTTGAATTGACCTAATCTCAAGAGGATGATCAAATATATTATGGATCGGTTTGATGAAATGTGACTTGATGATGTGAAAAACATAAGCCATCGGATCTGATAGAGTGGTGTCTATGAAAATACATGATGGACCATGCCATTTTGATGGACATAGGACCTCTGTATCGAGCAAGTTGATTAGTAAACACAGACTTCCATTTTTCCAAAGTTTTGAACCATTTGGGAAAAGTAATCAAAGGGTGTAATTCAGAGATTGAGGATGACTGGTATTGGAAAATTATTTTCAACATATAATGAATCGGGAATTGGACTACAATGTGGTGCTGGTGTAACATATACCAAAAGAACCATAAAAATTCTTGTAGAAATATGATATCTGGACTAGGAGATAAACAAAAGATTTTTGAAAAGGGGTAATCTGGATGAACACCTAACACATCATACATGGATTGCCCACACTTTTCAATGCATTGGATTTGATAAGAAAACATGAGGGTGGTGGAATTTTCTTCTATGGTACAAGTTCAAACAAGGTCATTGAATTCAGGAGGTGTGTTTGGTATACGATTTGGTGAAGAAGAGGATGAACATGAACTGGATTGGGTTAGTGGTTGATACATGAAACAAGGAAGTGGTTTGGACATAGGTTCATGAAACAAACTTGTTTAGCTTTAGGCCTAGATAAATAATCTGCAATGGTATTGGTGTGACCTTTGATGTGCTGGACAGTGAAAGAATACTTGCTGAACCGTTCTGCCCATCGGAGTAATTGCTGATGTGGAACCTTTTCTTGTTGAATCGAAGCATTTTTTCAAAAGATTTCATATTTGTTTCAACAAAGAAATGATGTCCAACAAGATGCAATTCAAACCTTTCAATAGCATTTTTTACTGCTAATACTTCCTTGAATGTAGAATGATAATGTTGTTGATACGGTTTGAACTGTCCACTCTGCTATCCACACAAATGTCGTACTTTATCATCATCTTGTTTAAAAAGCACTACACCCCAATGGGTGTCAATAGCATCTATCTGAACGATTCGTCTCCTAGAAGAAGGAATCTTCAATGGCTGTGTAAGGAAGGCTTTACGCTTGAGACTCTTAACTGCATTGGTTTTCTTGTTAGACCATGAAGGGGGATTCTTCTTAAGCATCTAAGAAAGTGGAGAGGCAAGTTTAGAAATGTTGGGGATGAAACTACGCATGTAATTGGCAATTCCCAAGAATTGTTGTATTTCTTTTTGAGTCATGAGAATATCTGGGAACTTCTGTAACTTATTAGCAATATGAGGCTAGAGGTCATACTTGCCATCAACAATGACCATACCAAGAAAAATCAATCTTTGTTTGACCCAGCTGCATTTTCTTCTCAAAGAGCATAATACCATAAGAATGTATGATATCAGCAAATTTGCGAAGAAGATAAACATGAGATTTTTCATCTTTTGAGAAGAGGAGGATATCATCAATATAGATAAGACATGTATGAAGAAGAGGAGCAAATATCTTTGTCACGGCTTTCTGAAACAAAGAAGAAGCTACCCTGAGACCAAAAGGCATGACTGTCCATTGGTAATGTTGGTTAGGAATGCAGAAAGTAGTCTTATGACAATCATCGGGATGAATCCCAAGTTGCCAAAATCTAGCTTTGAGATCAAATTTGGAAAACATCTTTGCATTATGTAGATTGGCAAAGAGGATTTGTCTGGAAGGCAAAGGAAATTTGTCATCACAAAGAAAGAAATTCAAAGGCTGATAATTGATAACAAGTCTGAGCTTTCCTCTAGCTTGTTCAACATGTTTACTGACACAAAATGCTTCACATGCCCATTGAGAATCTGTGTGTTCAATCAATCCTTGAGAAAAAAGCTGAGCACATTCTTGTAGAGCTAGGCTGAGATGTTCTGGTGACATACCAGAATGACTAGCTTTAGTGTGATTGATATCTTCACTTTTGATGAATGGAAGATGGATAAAGAAATCAGAATTCTTCCATAATAGACGGGAACATTTAATGAGAAAATCTATGTGAGAATCTGTACAAGAGTAGGAAATAAGCTGGGCTTTAATTTGCTCAATGGGATTGCTTTCAATTTGAAACAAATTAGGCTAACTAGCCCAGGATTGGAAAAACATCTTGTATTGAATACCATCAAGGAAGATTCTAAGTTTATTGAGTTTGGAATAAACATCAAAACCTAGAACCATATCTTTGCCAGGTAAATTGGAATCAAGAACTTTGTGAAAAGTAAAACATCCTAGAAAAATTTGGATTTTAATAGTGTGGAAAACTTCTTGATTAGTTGAGTAGTGAAAATTTCACTATTAGTAGTGTGGAAAACTTCTTGATGAGGCTTCCACTTAGAGGACAGAAGGATTTTAGGATTGATAATAGTGCGAGTAGCACCAGTATCGAAAAATGTTATAACAAGAATGGAATTGGAATATTTAGTAGGAAAGATCTAGACTTTTGCTATAGGTATGTGACATGAGAAGGCTAATGATGGAAAGGATTGTGGTATTTGTTGAATATAGCAGAAATAGTGACAATCATCTGAATCAAAGAACTCAATATCAGTGGCTGCAAACTAAAGAACTGTATCTGAAATGGGTTCTTCATCCATGGAAAACCAACTTTTGACGTCATTATTAGAAAAGTCTACATCAATGAGCTGAGAAAGCTATTACATCATTTTGGCTGATTAGCAAGGACGGTTGCATAAGTAACACCAATTAGAACATTTGCCTCGGTGTTTCTTTTTCCAAAGAAACTCGCGAAACTTGAAGCGTTGAGATTTGCGTGTGGCAAGAGCATTAGGTTGTGAATACTTGATGCATTTGGAATGAAACTTCTTCTTGGTGGGACAAGAACATGAACGATCTTATTTGCACTTGATCTGCAAATCTGTATGACAAACCTTTGTCAACTGTTTAGAGCGCTTCAGGTAATCATTAAAAAATTGTTTTGAGAACAAAGCTTTTCCAGAGCAAGGATGACAAATTGATAAATTTCTCCAAGAGAAGTGGAACCAAGTTGTTTGCTTTGAGAATGCATGAGCTTGGTTGCTTCATGACTTAAGGATTCTAGAATAGAAGCTAAAAAGGCTTGCTTCATGTTTGGATCTTCCATTCCCCTAAGTATTGTTAGAGTAGATGCCCTAGAGCCAATCAATTATTGTAGAATTGACTCTTTGTAATAATGTTCATTAATCAATAAAAGGCATTTTATTCTATATCGCGTAAATCATTGTTATTGCAATATGTATTGATATATGTCCTTAGAATGGTAGAACCGTGACGAGGGTATCAAGTGTTTCAAATCTTGATAGTAAGAACCCTATGAGCACATATGGTGGCATTATAGAAACGTCCGTAGCCCCAGTATTATTCTGACTAAGGGCACAGATAATACGGTAAGGCTATCATAGTGTTGAACGACCCTGTCGAAAGACAGTGACTGATCTCACTTGTCAAGGTTGTTTGGTGACAACCTGGTGCAACACATGGGTGTTTGTTGTAGGCGATTACACAACAAGCAGTTCCTGGACTGACCCACCAGAGGATTCCATATGGATGGTAACCCAGTGTCTATGGAACAAATCCTCTAACGGATGGTGGTGCATGTGATCCTTAGACTTGAGATCACCGGAGTGCCTTGTGCACCGATTGGTATAGTTTGACACTAGCCTAACGCAGTTCTTTTCAGAGCTGTCAATACGTGGTGATGGCTGCTCAAGGAGTGTATCAAGACTATGGTGGATTGACAGAGGATTCATCACTCCCGGGTACGGGAGAAAGTTATCTCACGGCGCAATTCAGTATATGGCAATGACACTAAAACTGTGGCCACAGTGGGATTGAGTTGTTGCTCTATCCAGTTTTAATACGGGTCATTGGTCCAGAAACTGAATAATAATATCGAGAGTAACCGAAGGTTGACACTACTTCTATGCCTTCGTCTCGTCGAGATAACGTATGATGAAAGGATCGAATTGCACGGTAACCATATCGTTGACGTAGCTACTTTGCTGAATCCGAATCTATCGGGTGGCCATGATGCCTTGCTAGGGGCCAATCTTGGTCTGTGTATTAGTGAGACGATTAATTGGTGTTAATCGCAATACATACACTGCCGATATGATGAGGGAGCCTAGGGTCACACACATAGAAGCAATTTAAGAGCAAGAAGAAAGAAGGGCGTTTTCGTCTTTTAAGGCGAAGGGTATTTTGGTAATTTCACAGTGCAATTAAATTTGCTGAGGTCGTAGCCTTTATTTAATTTGTTAGAAAAATAATAAGTGAATAAGTTATTTAAATGTGTGTTCGCACATATTTAAATATATTATCATTATTGTTAAATGTTAATATATATTAAATATATATATATATTATATATATATAATAATATATATATATATTATATATATATATATATATATATATATATATATATATATTAATTGATTTTATTGAGATAATGATGGAAATAAATAAACAAATGGGAGTGTTTGGCACATGGGGCGTTTGGGTTGGAGCCCAAGCCTATTCCGTATGGGTTAGGCAATTGTTTTTTAAGTATAAAAGGAAAAGTGTGTGTTTTTTAATTAAGGTTTTTTTTCTCTTTTGAAAACAAACACAGCAGCCCCAATTTTTGCCTCTCCCACGGCAGTAACTCCAAGAGCCTAAAAATCAATTCAATTGATTTTTGCTTTTCTTCTTAATCTTGAAGCCAAAGAGGATCTAGCAATCCCTCTTTGGTTCTTTTAAGATTGTCTTCGTGTGGACTACGCAGGTTCGGTCCTACACTTGGATCGGTAGCAAAACGTTCGTCGACAAATTTGGAGGAGCCTTCAACGTGCGTTTGTTTCTCTTAACTCATGTTGAATATTTATGCAGATTTTATTTAATATAAATTTGTAAAATCATACCCTTGATCTTGGCTCATGTAAACGATCCTGAGTTATATTAATTTTTGTTTCCGCTGCGTATACGGGACCGTTTACTAACAAGTATATGATTTCGTTTTACCATTTCTTTATAATGTCTGTCAAGATCTTTTTGTTTTAGAGAACAACATCGCATCTTAAAATATTCTTCTCTAACTTGGTCTTCATAAAGGTGAGGTAATCCCCAAAATTCATCATAGAGGAGATACAAAGCTTGATTAATATCCAACATGAACAAAGTTTGTCTGTATTCTTGAAGACTAATCCACCAATCACGGTGAATTCCACCAAATCTAGTTGTAAACTATGTAAGAACATCAGAGACTTGGGCATTAGGTTTAAGCATCTCAGCTTGTAACCAGGCTTGAAATTCATACATCCGATTTCTCCATTTATGTGGAGGAAGATCATCAACAATAAAAGTGTGGAGCTTGCCTGAAGGTGTATGAGAGTCACGATCAACCGTAGTATGACAAGATTGTCAATACCTAGGCGGAGAGTTTGGAATGGAATCATCACCTTCAGGCATTTCATCTTCATCAACTTCAGAGACAATAGGTTGTCTTGAGGATTCGGGTTGATGGGTCATTAATTGGGGATAAACATTGAAATGTTGATCAGAAGTATCACTGGCGAAATCAAAGCTATTATCAAATGATTCATTAGTAGAAAGCAACCGACCTACATGACTCAAAGATGGTGCCAGAAGATTATGGAGTTTATACATGTGAGAAACTATGATAGCCAACTTTCATGGTGCCGATCAACATGGCAGTCGATCGAATGGTAATAAAAAAGAAACTCCAGTAGTTTCTACAAACTCTACCATGCATGATAATAGTGACGGTACAACAACAATCAGATTTAAGTCTCCAGCTACTCCAATGCTCCACCTTTGAGTCTCCGACAAACTCAATTCATGATCACTCCAGTCTCACCAACTACAGCAGTATGGGAACTTAGACTTTCCATTCATTCATTTCAATAATCTAGTGCTCCTATCTATCATCAATTTAATCCAGTCACTTGTCATACTCCATTTGATCTTGACTGTTAATGCTCTGACTACCTTGGTGGTCCTATTTGGGAAATTGACGAGCATTATCTTTCCAGATGAAACCATTATGAACGGAAGAGATAGACAACTCGATGCAATCAGAAAGCTCTTCATTCGAAATTTGAAGACCATGATCTCAAAGTTGGCTTTCTTAGTTAGCCATCTGGCAAATTTGACTAGTATGTCAAATATTCTCCACCAGCTTGGAAAGAATCACCATTCATTAAACCATCATGGGACACTCTTCTAGAACCTAAACCCAAATCTCTTTTAAAACCACCCAAACCTGCTAAATCACCTTACTTTAAAAAGCCTTTACCTTGTTATCAGTAGCCTTTTCGATGGATTACAAAGGAAAACAAAACGATCCATTCACCCATTGTTCATACTCCTCTTGTCCAATCCATCATGATGATTCAATCAATTGATCCTCAAAAGACAGGACAAAATTTCAATTATGACACATATTTTCCTACTCTTAAGGAAATTGTGACTCAATGGCCAAAGGTGGTTCCTTCCAAAGCCATACAGCCTGATGGCTTAACACCAAAACTTTCCCAAGTTAAAGCAGTTCTTACCTAGCAGACTAAAAATGCTTTAGCCTAGAATAAAACCACGACTAGAATAGAGCAAAAATTGGATTTGGTATCTCATCATGTGGATTCTTAATCCCAGAATTTACTTTGCTGATTTCTTGTTTACAAAAACAAATTGATCAGCTCCATCAAGAATTGCTGCACCTCGTCAAACACTCTCATAGCCATTCAACTCAATTTCTCCAGAAGGAAGCAGAAATGAAGTCGCTCAAAATTCAAATGGCATCACTTCAACATGAATATCTTAAGCAAAAACTCAAACAACCACAGGCTTTTCCTGAAGTATCTTCGGTGCCAAATCCTTTTGACTCTTCACCAGCTTGGCCGCAACCTTCATTTTCACCTTTTTCAAAGATCAGTCAACCTTTGGTCTCTCCTCAGATGCCTTTTGGTGCAGTTCAGGCTTTTGGAAATACTGCACAATTATATGCCAGACTCTACAAAGAACGTGATGAAAAGATTAAGCTGAAACGTGAACAAAAGAGGTGAGACAAATATTCTGCTAAAACACCTGAGTCAGCATGGAAACCATCTGATAATATACTAACTCTTTCTCTTCAAGTCATTCAAATCCTCCATCTCCAAAGCCTCATCGTCCTTTATCTAAGGATAAGGCTCTAATGCAAATGATGATGATGAAAGATCGCCAAATTTCTACTAATCATGTCTCTTTAGAAAATCCCCTTTCTTCCGATTATATGAGTTATTTTCTAAGAGACATGGCAGAAAGACAACGTCTTGCAGCCTTTGGTATTACTCAGGATACTTCGTCTTCCTTCCAAACAAAATAAGAAGCTGATATGCTTTCTACTGATGAATCGTTTGATAGTAGCTTTGATTCTGCTAGTGATACTTCTAATCAACATTTTAATGTTTATCCCTAATTAATGACCCATCAACCCGAATCCTCAAGACAACCTGTTGTCTCTTAAGTTGATGAAGATGAAATACCTAAAGGTGATGATTCTATTCCAGACTTTCCGCCTAGGTATCGCCTAGGTATTGACAATCTCGTCATATTACAGTTGATCATGACTCTCATACACCTTCAGCCAAGCTCCACACTTTTATTGTTGATGATCTTCCTCCAAATAAATGGAGAAATAGGATGTATGAATTTCAAGCTTGGTTACAAGCTGAGATGCTTAAACCTAATGCCCAAGTCTCTAATGTTCATACACAGTTTACAGCTAGATTTGGTGGAATTCACCGTGATTGGTGGATTAGTCTTCAAGAATACAGACAAACTTTGTTCATCCAAATGTCAGATATTAATCAAGCTTTGTATCTCCTATTAGATGAATTTCGTGGATTACCTCACCTTTATGAAGATCAGGTCAGAGAAGAATATTTTAGGATGCGATGCTGTTCTCTCAAAAAGAAAGATCTTGACAAACATTATAAAGAAATGGTAAAATGATATCATATACTTAGGGGAATGATTAATCCTAACATGAAGCAAGCCTTTTTAGCTTCTATTCCAGAATCCCTAAGTCATGAAGCAACCAAGCTCATGCAGTCTCAAAGCAAACAACTTGGTTCCACTTTTCTTGGAGAAATTTATCAGTTTTTCATCCTTGCTCTGGAAAAGCTTTGTTCTCAAAAACAATTTTTTTTATGATTATCTGAAGCACTCTAAACAGCTGACAAGGGTTTGTCATAGACCAGATTTGCAGATCAAGTGCAAATAAGATCGTTCATGTTCTTATCCTACCAAGAAGAAGTTCCATTCCAGTCACATCAAGTATTCTCAACCTAATGCTCTTGCCAGACACAAATCTCGAAGCTTCAAGTTTTGCAAGTTTCTTCGGAAAAAGAAACGCCGAGGCAAACGATCTAATCGGTGTTACTTGTGCAACCGTCTAGGCTAATCAACCAAAATGATGCAATAGCTTTCTCAGCTCACTGATATAGAATTTTCTAAAGATGATGTCGAATAATGATGATGTCGAAAGTTGGTTTTCCATGGATGAAGAACCCATTTCAGATACAGATCTTCAGTTTGCAACCAATGATACTGAGTTCTCTAATTCAGATGATTGTCACTATTTCTACCATATTCAACAAATACCGCAATCCTTTCCATCATTAGCCTTCTCATGTCACATACCTATAGCAAAAGTCCATATCTTTCCCACTAAATATTCCAATTCCATTCCTGTTATAGCATTTTTCGATACTGGTGCTACTCGTGCTATTATCAATCCTACGATCCTCCCATTATCCTAGTGGAAACCTCATCAAGAAGTTTTCTACACTGCTAATAGTGAAATTTTCACTACTCATCTAATCAACAAACCCATTAAAATCCAAATTTTTCCAGGATGTTTTACTTTTCACAAAGTTCTTGGTTCCGATTTACCTGGCAAATATATTGTAAGAGTAGGTGCCCTAGAGCCAATCTATTATTGTGAGTTTGACTTTGTAATAAATGTTTATTCATCAATAAAAAGGCATATCCTTTTATATCGTGTAAATCTTAGTTATATGTAATGATATATGTCCTTAGGATGGTAAAACCGTGACGAGGGTATCAAGTGTTTCAAATCTTGATAACAAAAGAACTCATATTATTCTGATCAAGGACACAGATAATACAGTAAGGTTATCATAACATTGAACGACTCTGTCGAAATGCAGTGACTAATCTCACTTGTCAAAGTTGTTTGCCGACAACCTGGTGCAACGCATGGGTGCTTGCTGGAGGCAAGTTCACTAGACAAACCCACCAGAGGATTCCATATGGATGGTAATCCCAGTGTCAATGGAATAAATCCTCTAATGAATGGTGGTGCATGTGATCCTTAGACTTAAGATCACTGGAGCGCTTTGTGCACTGATTGGTGTAGTTTGACACTAGCCCAACATAGTTTTATTCAGAGCTATCAATACGGTAGTGATTGGCTGCATCAAGGAGTGTATCAAGAGTATGGTGGATTAACAAAGGATTCATCACTTGGGTACGGAATAAGTTATCTCACTGGGTAATTCAGTAAATGGCAATGACACTAAATCTGTGGCCATAGTGGGATTGAGTTGTTGCTCAATCCAATTTAATATTCCTATCATTGGTTCAGTAACTGAATACAAACATGTCGAGGATATCTGAGGTTGACACTATTTCTGTACCTCAGTCTCGATGAGATAACAGTTGATGAAAGGATTTGATTGCACGGTAACCATACCATTGACAGGCTGCGGTTTCGCTGAATCCGGATCTATCGAGTGGCCATGATGCCTTGCTAAGGGCCAATCTTGGCCTATGTGTAGCGAGACAATTAATTGGTGTTAATCGCAATACTACACACTGCCGATATGATGAAGAGCCTACGGGTCACACACTTAGAAGATAATTTAAGAATCAATTTGTGAGAAAGGTATTTTCATCTTTTAGGATGAAAAGGTATTTTGGTAATCTCGCAATGCAATTAAATTTGCTGAGGTTGTTACCTGTATTTAATTTGATATTAAAATGAGATACGTGAGATTATATTTAAATATATGTATGCATATATTTAAATGAATTGTTATTATTAATTAAATGTTAATATATTATTATATATTAATTGATTTTACTAATAATAATAATTAATTAATTTAAAATACCAATTACATGGTGTTCGGTTGCAAGGGTAAGCTTGGGTTGGTGCCCATGGGTATTTCTTATTGGAATAGGGTTTTAATTAGTTGCACTATATAAGTGCAACTTAATTAAAACACAATGAATGGTTTTATAAAACAAAAACCCTAGCCACCCTCTCTCTCTCTCTCTCTCTCACGTTTTCACTCTTAGAGTGCAAAAGAATTTTTTTTCTTTTTCTTTGATTGTTTTTTATTCTTGAAGTCAGAAATTATTCTAGCAAAACAATTTTTGATTCTTCGGATTATCTTCGTGTGGATTTTTATGAGTGTCATCCTACATTGGATCGATTAGTAAACAATATTGGTGAACCATGTCAGTGAACAGTAGCCAATGAATAGTGTTTGTGAGCGAAGTTAGAGATATTCGGAGGAGCCTCCAAACGTGGATATGAACTAAATCCTTGTATGGATTTGTTTTTCACAGCTTTTATTTTACATTTAAGTTTATGCATGCGAACAATACAATTTGTGCCTGGATTTTAGGATGTGTAAGTGACCTTTTCGTTTGTATAATTACGTTTTTCCGCTGCATGAATCTGGTCACTTACCAACAAATATGGTTCTAGGTTTTGATGTTTATTCGAAACTCAATAAACTTAAAATCCTCCCTGATGGTAGATGGTACAAGATGTTTTTCCAATACAGTAAGGTTATCATAACATTGAACGACCCTGTCGAAACGCAGTGACTAATCTCACTTGTCAAAGTTGTTTGCCGACAACCTGGTACAACGCATGGGTGCTTGCTGGAGGCAAATTCACTACACAAACCCACCAGAGGATTCCGTATGGATGGTAATCCCAGTGTCAATGGAATAAATCCTCTAATGAATGGTGGTGCATGTGATCCTTAGACTTAAGATCACTGGAGCACTTTGTGCACTGATTGGTGTAGTTTGACACTAGCCCAACATAGTTTTATTCAGAGCTATCAATACGGTAGTGATTGGCTGCATCAAGGAGTGTATCAAGAGTATGGTGGATTAACAAAGGATTCATCACTTGGGTACGGAATAAGTTATCTCACTGGGTAATTCAGTAAATGGCAATGACACTAAATCTGTGGCCATAGTGGGATTGAGTTGTTGCTCAATCCAATTTAATATTCCTATCATTGGTTCAGTAACTGAATACAAACATGTCGAGGATATCTGAGGTTGACACTATTTCTGTACCTCAGTCTCGATGAGATAACAGTTGATGAAAGGATTTGATTGCACGGTAACCATACCATTGACAGGCTGCGGTTTCGCTGAATCCGGATCTATCGAGTGGCCATGATGCCTTGCTAAGGGCCAATCTTGGCCTATGTGTAGCGAGACAATTAATTGGTGTTAATCGCAATACTACACACTGCCGATATGATGAAGAGCCTACGGGTCACACACTTAGAAGATAATTTAAGAATCAATTTGTGAGAAAGGTATTTTCATCTTTTAGGATGAAAAGGTATTTTGGTAATCTCGCAATGCAATTAAATTTGCTGAGGTTGTTACCTGTAATTAATTTGATATTAAAATGAGATACGTGAGATTATATTTAAATATATGTATGCATATATTTAAATGAATTGTTATTATTAATTAAATGTTAATATATTATTATATATTAATTGATTTTACTAATAATAATAATTAATTAATTTAAAATACCAATTACATGGTGTTCGGTTGCAAGGGTAAGCTTGGGTTGGTGCCCATGGGTATTTCTTATTGGAATAGGGTTTTAATTAGTTGCACTATATAAGTGCAACTTAATTAAAACACAATGAATGCTTTTATAAAACAAAAACCCTATCCACCCTCTCTCTCTCTCTCTCTCTCACGTTTTCACTCTTAGAGTGCAAAAGAATTTTTTTTCTTTTTCTTTGATTGTTTTTTTATTCTTGAAGTCGGAAATTATTCTAGCAAAACAATTTTCGATTCTTCGGATTATCTTCGTGTGGATTTTTATGAGTGCCATCCTACATTGGATCGATTAGTAAACAGTATTGGTGAACCATGTCAGTGAACAGTAGCCAATGAATAGTATTTGTGAGCGAAGTTAGAGATATTCGGAGGAGCCTCCAAACGTGGGTATGAACTAAATCCTTGTATGGATTTGTTTTTCACAGCTTTTATTTTACATTTAAGTTTATGCATGTGAACAATACAATTTGTGCCTGGATTTTAGGATGTGTAAGTGACCTTTTCGTTTGTATAATTACGTTTTTCCTTTGCATGAATCTGGTCACTTTCCAACAAATATGGTTCTAGGTTTTGATGTTTATTCGAAACTCAAAAAACTTAAAATCCTCCCTGATGGTATATGGTACAAGATGTTTTTCCAATCCTGGACCAGTCAACCTAGTTTGTTTCAAATTGAAAGTAATCCCATTGAGCAAATCAAAGCCCAGCTTATTTCCCACTCTTGTGCAGATTCTCATGCAGATTTTCTCACTAAACATTCCCATCCATTATGGAAGAATTCTGATTTCTTTATCCATCTTCTATTCATCAAAAGTGAAGATATCAATCTCACTAAGGCTAGTCATTACGGTATGTCACCAGAACATCTCAGGCTAGCTAAAAAAGAATGTACTCAGCTTTTATCTCAAGGATTGATTGAACCCACTAATTCTTAATGGGCATGTGAAGCATTTCGTGTCAATAAACGTGCTAAACAAGCCAGAGAAAAGCTCAGACTTGTTATCAATTATCAGCCTTTGAATTTCTTTATTCATGATGACAAATTTCCTTTGCCTTCCAGACAAATCCTCTTTGCCAATCTACATAATGCAAAGATGTTTTCCAAATTTGATCTCAAAGTTGGATTTTGGCAACTTGGGATTCATCTTGATGATCATCATAAGACTACTTTCTACATTCCTAACCAACATTACCAATGGACAGTCATACCTTTTGATCTTAAGGTAGCTCCTTCTCTGTTTCAAAAAGCCTAGACAAAGATATTTGCTCCTCTTCTTCATACATGTCTTATCCATATTGATTATATCCTCCTCTTCTCAAAAGATGAAGAATCTCATGTTCATCTTCTTCGCAAATTTGCTGATATCATACACACTTATGGTATTATGCTTTTTGAAAAGAAAATGTAGCTAGGTCAAACAAAGATTGTTTTTTCTTGGTATGGTCATTGCTGATGGCAAGTATGACCTCCAGCCTCTGTAATAACTGCTTTCTACTAATAAACTTTAGAACATATACAGTAAAAACATACATAATTAGTATATGAAAATAGTTGGGCCCAAATTTTTCTTTACTTACAAAACATAATTCTTTACATATATCAAAATAACAAGTACAAAAACTTAGCGACAGTGGACAGTAATGCCAATCCTCCCCACTTGTTGACGTCCTTCCGACTGCTGCTCACCTATTTCCTGCAAAAATATGGAAAAACAACGGGGTGAGCATAAAAATGCTCAGTAAGTAAATCCCTTAACTCTTCTCCTTCTTAGGTTATTTCCTTACTTAATTCCTTCTCTTTTCTTTCTTTGTTTCTTACTCTCACTGTTCTTTTCTTTCTTTCTACTTCTCTTTGTTCTTTCTTTCTTATTCTTTCTATTCTTCCTAACCATGATGAAATTTATGGCAATATGTATGAATAAAATGCATATGCAATAATGCATAAAATGCTTTTTCTTTCTTATTTCTATTTTTCTTGTTCTATTTCTTTTCTTTTCTTTTTCTTTTTCTTTCTATTCTTTTCTTTTCTTTCTTGTTTTTCTTTCTTTTCTTTTCTTGGCTTGTTCAAGCCTTTTCATTCTTTCTTATTCTTATTCTTTCTCATTCTTTCTTTTCTTACTCTTTCTCATTCTTTCTTATTCTTATTCTTTCTTTACTTATTCTTTCTCATTTTTTCTTATTCTTATTCTTTGCCGATCGGACTCGGTTGATGCATGGATTTGGAACCTTGGCCGTGTGAGTGAGTACAGTCCTCATCTACATGCACTCTTGCGGACCATACAACTTCTTCTTTCTTCTTAGGCCACTCAATTAAGGTGGCGTGCATGTAGGAATTCTTCTCGGTACAACCCTCATCCACATACACTCTTACGGGTTGTACAATTCTTCTTCTTCTTATGCCACTCAATTAAGGTGGCGTGTATGTGGGAATTTCTTCTTAACACTCACGGTTCCCCATCACAACAACCTATTCTTTTCTCTTCTTTAACACTCTTTAATTCTTTAATGCTTATTCTTCCTTTCTCTTTATTCTTAGAGTGTTTTATTCTTTCTTTCTTTCTTCTTTATGCTTTATTATTTATTCTTTATTCTTTATTCTTTCTTAAGTTTCTACACATACACAATTATATGCATATGGATGGCTCATGCTTAAAATTTCTTACTTACATGCACTTATGAAATGCACATATGCAATGTTGCATAAAATTAAGGTTTCTACCCAACTCATACTTCACTTAGGCATTTCATCAAACAATAATTGTGCATGAACAAACCCTAATTTAATTATCATTCTATTGGTTTCTTAAACCACCCAAATTGAGAGAAAAACTCTCTTATATCATCACCATACCTACACGGCACAAACACTCCCAAAAGATTTCTCCAATTCTTCCAATTTCAACCCATCATCAAACCATCACATACACTCCTCATATTCAAATATATCCAACAACAAGCATAAATAATCATCAATCTCATCTCAATTTCTCAATAATCATAACATATACATATTTAAAGGAAATCTCTACTCACTTGATTTTCTTAAACTTTAACTTGAGTTGGATTTTGAGTGGAATTTACTTACCTTAGGCTTGAGTAGTCTCTCCTAAGCTCTCTACTCTTGTTGGATTCAAATCTTCTTTTAACCCTAAGCATAAACTTCATAAGAACTCAACTTTTACACAAATAAATCATAGATAAAGAGCATGAATTCTTACCTTTTGATGCCTAGAATCAAAACCCTATGAAAATCTACTCAAAAGCCCTCAAATTCCTTGAAGAAGTGAATGAAATTTTGAGAGAAAATGGAGGAGAAGAGTGGCAGTGGAATGAAGGAAATAAGGGTTACAAACCCTTATCATCTTATTTTATAAATATGCTTTCCCATTTTGCCCTTACACTTCTTTGGAAATTTCATCCTTGTCCCTTAGTCAATTACCATAATGCACTTATTTTTATTATATTCTCTATGAAATTCTATCTCTTTTCACTACCCACAATTTTAACTAATTTTGAGTGAAAAGACCATTTTACCCTTAATACAAGTTTAAGGCATTTTCTTCATATTCTCTTAAAATAATTCTAACAAAAATTAACTAAGGGCTATAAAACATAATTTAAATCATGTACCTCCATGTTGGGCGTTACAGCCTCATATTGCTAATGAGTTACAGAAGTTCCCAGATGTTCTCACGACTTAGAAAGAAATACAACAATTCTTGGGAATTGCCAATTACATGCACAGTTTCATCCCCAACATTTTTAAACTTACCTTTCCACTTTCTCAGATGCTTAAAAAGAATCCTTCTTCATGGTCTGACAAGCAAACCAATGCAGTTAAGAGTCTCAAGCGCAAAGCCTTCCTTACACAGCCATTGAAGATTCCCTATTCTGGGAAACGAATCCTTCAGACAGATGCTAGTGACACCCATTAGGCTGTAGTGCTTTTTGAACAAGATGATGATAAAGTATGACATTTGTGTGGATACCAAAATGGACAGTTCAAACTACATCAACAACATTATCATTTTACTTTCAAGGAAGTATTAGCAGTAAAAAATGTTATTGAAAGGTTTGAATTTCATCTTGTTAGACATCATTTCTTTGTTGAAACAAATATGAAATCTTTTGAACAAATGCTCCGATTCAACAAGAAAAGGGTTCCACATCAGCAATTACTCTGATCGATATAATGGTTTAACAAGTATTCTTTCACCATCCAACATGTCAAAGGTCACACCAATACCATTGCAGATTATTTATCCAGGCCTAAAGCTAAACAAGTTTGTTTCATGAACCCTATGTCTAAACCACTTCCTTGTTTCATGTATCAACCACCAACCCAATCCAGTTCTTGTTCATCCTCTTCTTCACCAAATCTTATACCAGACACACCTCCTGAATTCGATGACCTTGTTCAAACTCGTACCATAGATGAAAATGCCACCACCCTCATTTTTTCTTATCAAATCCAATGCATTGAAAAGTGTTGACAATCCATGTATGATATGTTAGGTGTTCATCCAAATTACCCCTTTTCAAAAATCTTCTATTTACCTCCTAGTCCAGATACCATATTTCCAAAAGATATGTTACACCAGCACCACATTGCAGTCCAATTCTCGATTCATTATATGTTGAAAATAATTTCCCAATACCAGTCATCCTCAATCTCTGAATTATACCCTTTGATGACTTTTCTCAAATGGTTCAAAACTCTAGAAGTCTGTTTTTGCTCATCAACTTGCTCGATACAAAGGTCTTATGTCCACCAAAATGGCATGGTCCATCATGTTTTTTCATAGACACCACTCTATCAGATCTGATGGCTTATGTTTTTCATAACATCAAGTCACATTTCATCGGTTCTATCCATATGATCTAGTCCATAATATGTTTGATCATCCTCTTGGGATTAGATCAATTCAAAAAATCCTTTTTGAGAAAAATCAGACGATTCCAAATGAGATATGACTATCTTTTGGTGATGATGCTCCGCGGGAACTCTTTCCTCCAACCTCTACTGAGAAATTACTTCAAGCCAAAGAAACATGTATAAGCCTTATCATTGCTCAATTAAGTGCCACTTCAGATATACAAGACTATCTAGAATGGTGGTACCCAAATTCTTAGTCGGATATTGTTCAAGAAAAAGAGCTTCAACAGACCCGTGATTGTCATCTTCATAAATCGAAGCGTCACAGTACATGCATGTATCAAGTACCTCTATAAGAAAGCAAGCTTAGTCTTCAGACATTTCTCCAGATACTCATCCAGATTCATCCTCTCGACAAATTCCTACTGATTGGATTCAAGTAATGGGTTATCTCGATTTTTGTGACCAAGACTTGTGGCATGTTACAAACTTGTCAGATGATTAAAAATCTTTTACAGTCAGAGTTGTCAGGAAAAAATGCTATGTGTCTTAAAATAAATGTTTTTGTCCTTTATATTTATCTATAAAATAGTTGTGAACTATATGGCAGTTTGCCACTTCAAGAAGAATTTCTCATGTGTAAAATTCAAGAGTCAAATATTATAGGCAAGGTTAATAAATGTTAATAAAAAATTTAAAAAAAAAACTAAGAAAGAAAGAAGCAAAAGTCAAAAATATCATGTTATTGTATTAAATGTGTCTTAAATGTAACCTTTTGGATTTCTTTATAAATAAAAAGAGTTCTCTTCCCGTTGGAGGAGGAGCCCTTGTGAAAAATCTCTATTGTGTAAACACTCTCTTGCATATTTCTCTTACACGAACTCTATCTTGCATATTTCTCTTACACATCTCTCTTGCACATTACTTTCATGTTTCTTTCACACCCTTAAACTCTCCTTCAACCTTGAGGATGTAGTAATATTCTAATAATGGTAAGAATAGCAAAAAGATCTCACATATTATCTTTATTTATGTTTTTAATACGCTTTTATTTCCACTAGCCCTTTTAGATGATGTTAGAAGGTGTATGGATGAAAGTGTGTGTAGGATAAGAGGAGGGTCTTGATCATAGCTTCAACCGATCGTCATGTTGATTGACTTCTATATAGGTCGGCTATCATAGTTTCCCACATGTATAAACTCCATAATCTTCTGGCACCATAGTAGCATGCCGAATGCTCCAAATTAAAAACCTTACTAACCTAACTACTAAATTGCATATAGGGTGAGCAAGGGTCGATCCCACAAGGAATGATTCGATTAAATCCTATACTCTAACCAATAACCACAACAAAAACAGCAGAAAAATAAAATAAAATCCTAAACAGTAAACATGACAACAGAATAATGAAAGGGGTTGTAGACAATGCAATCTAAAATGAAACGAATAAATCTCCAATGGTAGAAAATATCAGATTAAAAACAACCAGTTCTCGGTTCAAGATCCACCTAAACATGCATGGACATGAACTAACCGTAACATTATTCTATCTCATTATTATGGAATTATTGACCCTAGGAAACAACAAGCTCTGTGACCCTAATTTTCCCTTAATTGTCACTACTGAAATAAGCTCTTCAATTAGATCCTAACCCTTGAACAACCTAGAGTAAGCTCGCTAAGTTTAATTTAATGGAAGCCTTAAGAATTAGGAAAATAGATCAATCCAAGCAACAGTCACGCAAGATCGGATTATTAAACTTAGGTTATGTTATTCAAGGTGACAGACTGAAAACTTGTCCGTAATCATCTATCATCATGTGTTACTCATTGAATAGAAAGAGGACAATTACATATCACAATTCCTAATTCTAACAAATAAAATTCCGATTAAACAATTTAGCAAGCCATTACTAAATCACCCAAACAAAAATCATAAACAATTAAAACAAAATAACATAAACAATTCCAATAAGAATGAGACTAAGAACAATGTTACTGAAGTTAAGTTACACCAATGACATGAATTCAGGCTTCAAAATCCCCTTAAATTGAAGAAGAAAGATCAGCCACACATATTGACGTAGAAAGTAAAAAAACTCAAAACAAAACTCCACTCAGTTCTCTCCCCTCCTGTTTAACCTAAAAACTCATAAACAAATAACGTGTTTTTCCTCAATTCTGCCCCAGGAAAAATGGAAAATACTTTCCTAGACCTTTCCTAAACGATAGACTTCCAAAACTGTCAATTCCTTATCAGATATGGAAAACAGAATTCGTAATCCAGGTTGCACCAGGATTCTCACAATGTAAAAGAACTTTTCTGGGCTTGGTCACTTCATAAAAGTTTTAGTCCTGGATGTTTAGATAAATTTGGGCTTTTGAATCACCTGCTTTCGATATCTAAAGCTCTAGTTAGGCCCATTCGAAAACTCAATACTCAGCCAGGAAATCCTTCCGCGAATAGGATTCTAGGTCCGATTTTGCAACAACTAATGAGGGCCCAAACAAACTTGCATTCTCACCCATAATACCTTCCTGGAAGGCTTGATTCATCTACTTTACTTTTTCTGAAGAACACTTTTGCAATCGAGAAATCTGACTCCATGAAAAACCTGAAAAACGCAGCACTGGTCAGAATAACAAAAAATATGGAATTTCCTAATCTTTTTCCAATTATTTCATAAAGTCTATCCAAATATGTCAAACTTACAAAATAAACTCTAATCAACTCAACTAGGCATAAAACATAACAAAAAACATAATATGGAAGCAATAAAAAAATATATAAATTACACTCTTATCACATCATCTCTAAGGTCTAGTAACCCTTTTGGTATATATATATATAATACATATTATTTAATATTAATATTTATTAATATTAATTTTGACAATATGGAATTCAAATTTAATTTTTAAATTTGAATTGAAATGCTTTGTTTGGTATTGGAATATTGCCAATCTTAATATGGAATAAGTAGATTGCTATTCCATATTAGATTAGGTTTTTTAGTGCGCACTATTTAAGTGCAACTAAAAATTAAATGAAATAACCTTTTGCAAAATAAAAGAAACCCTGGCCACCTCTCTCTCTCTCTCTCTCTCTCTCTCTCTTTCTCTCTCACGTTTTCTCTCTAGGTGGAGAAGAGAATTTTTCCAAGAAAAATTCAGCATCGTTGATCCTTGCATTCTTGCTAGCACTTGAGACCACAAGGCAATCACTCGTCCTTTCTTCGTGTGGATACTAGAAGTGCACTCTTGGCTTAGAGTGGGAGCGATCTGTATTGCAAGAAGGAGCCTCCAAATGCAGGTTTAATTCTGGATTTTTACTTCTTATACAAATAACGTAAATCCGGTATAAGTTCCTTGGCATCTATGTTGTTGTGTGGGGATTTATTTTTGTTTTTCCACTACGTAAAACCCACCAACGACTTAACAAAAAGGACTAAGAATATGTTCTTGTTTATGGAGGAGATGATGAGCTCACTGTTAGAGGATATAGTGATGCTAGTTTCCATACGGATAAAAATGATTATTGCTCACAATTTGGTTTTGTATTTTGTCTCAATAGAGTTGTAGTGAGCTAGAAGAGCTCCAAGCAAAGCACTGTAGTTGATTCTACAACAAAAGCTGAGTATATTGCATTATCCGATTACTACAACTAATTTTTAATTTAGGGATGAATTCAGTTTCGTCCCAAAATGGTCAGTTTTGTCCAGAATTAATAAATTTCGTCCCATAATGATTTCCCTCCATATTATTCCATCCTTCCCTCCAAATGGCATTGTTGGTGTGAGAGGGAAATTGAGTGCTAAGCATTTTAGGGGACGAAATTATAATTTGAAAATAAAACCTTCTTTTTCTGGGATGAAATATTTTGTCTCTAATTATACAAAATTTGAAAAACTTATTAGGGACGAAATATGATTTTGTCCTCGATTGTAAAAATACATTTTTAGGGATGAAATTTATTATTTTTGGATGAACAATTTTGTAGCTAAAAACCTTTTTCTTCTAAGACGGAATTTTTTTGTCTCTAATTGTACAAAATTTGGAGAACTTATTAGGAACGAAATATTATTTTGTCATAGATTGTGAAAAATACATTATTAGGGACGAAATTTGGAACTACAATAAATGTTTAATTTAGGGACGAATTCAATTTCATCCCGGAATTGTCATTTTAGGGGACAGAATTGTTATTTCGTCAAAAAATGCTTAGCACTCAATTTGTGCCCCGCAAACAATGTCACTCGGCGGGAAGGATGAAATAATATGGAAGGAAATCATTCTGGGACGAAATTTATTATTTTTGGACAAAAACTTTTGTAGCTAAAAACCTTTTTTTTCTAGGACGAAATTTTTTGTCTCTAATTGTACAAAATTTGAAAACTTATTAGGGATGAAATATGATTTTATCCTCGACTGTGAAAAATGCATTTTTAAGGACAAAATTTGGAATTCTAATTAGGGAGTAAATATTATTAGTTCTAGGTAAATGTAAAAACGTTGAGGCTGTGTTTGGTTAGGGCAATGGAAAGATTACTTCGATAATCTATCTTTGATTCTAGACATTCCCTTTTTTGGTTTCAAAGTAATAAAATATTACGATAAACTTTCAATCCCAATAGTGATTACTATTGGTAAAATATGGGGTGATCAGGTTACCACCTCAAGAGGTGGTATTTAAAGATTACCGAGATAATCTTAATTTTATACCTATTTTGCCCTTAATTAAAAACCATTCCGGACACAATTGCCCTCAAATGACTACCAAATAACAATTAACCCATATACCTTATATTTGAAAATTTAGCTAAAATACCCCAGCCATAAAAAAGTTTAAAAGTTAACAAAATACCCGCAGCCACCAAGACCAATGTTGGCCATCAGCAAAAATTGCCAAATCAATGCATGAACGACGGGATCTAAGCGACTGTGTGCTGATCTGGCTTTTTTCGGCTAAATCGAAGGCTAAAAACAATCAGATTGTCGTGGATCTAATCGGAAATGGCTAGAATAAATCTAGTCGTTTTCGCTAGATCCATGATGATCTGGCTTCGGAAACAACTAGATCGATATGGATCTCACCGTTTTTAGTTAGATCGCAGTGGATCTAGTTGTTTCTAGCCATACTCGGCTAGATCCACGGTGATCTAGTCGTTTCCAACCTTCGATCTAGTCGAAAACAGCCAAAACGGCGCACGACCAATCAGATCCTCTCGGTCGTGCGCTGTTTTGGTGACTGTTGTCAGCGACCAACGGTGGTGGTGTGGTATTGGGTGGTTGAGGGTATTTTGTTAAAATTTAAACTTTTGTTGTTGAGGTTTTTTCCTCTTTCTCTTCATTTTGCTCTTTGCTTCACCCACTAAAAAAAAAAAAAAAAAAAAAAAAATGACCTATAGTAACACTTTTTGGAAATATGTTACTAATACATATCTATGGTAGCATTTCTTGTGAAAATGTCATGAATATAATTTTGATAAGTAACATTTCATATTTTTATAACTCATTATCTATCAATTATTGGACACAGTTTATACTTTGTATGGGCTTAAAGTCTCTTACGCAGACGCATTCAGGGGTCCTGCTCCCCATGAGTGGGCGGCGATCCCGCTCACTGGTGAGCGGGCGAGGGTGAGGAGGCAATGCACCCTTCATAGTAAGTTTAATTAATAATTGGACCTGTTATTAGTTTACTAATATTTGAGTCTGGGATATGAATTTCTATTATATACATATTATGTAATGTTACAAGGTTACAGTATAATTAAAAGAGTAATGTTATATTTACACCATTCTTTTACACAATTTTCATTACATCATGATGTGACATATGCCACAACCACACAAATTTTTAATTATTTTGAATTTTTAATATTATAATAGAATTTGTGTGGTTGTGATATATGCCACATCATAATATAATGAAAATTACATAAAAGAATGGTGTAAATATAGGATTACTCTAGTTAAAATATGCGATAACAATTTAAAAATGTTACCATTTACCCGATTATTAACCGGTAACAAACACGCATTTGCCGCCCACCCAAAATTTCCCGAAATTTTCGTCCCAAACACCTAATACCCGCTAACAAAAAAAATTTGTCCCCAAAATGTCACTCTTCTTCTTCAAATCTTCTCCTCTCAATTAAGTCGGTCTTGCTGAAATCTCCTTCTCTCAATTAAGATTTTTGCAATCTTCACTCAAATTTCCTCCAAATACGATGGCTCGTTCCCTCTTTCTCTCTCTAAACAAATCCATCTCCACCCACCCCACAAAAGCATCACCTCCTTGCCCTCAACCCATCGTCCCGCCTCAGTATCTCTCCGCACTCAATCCAACCAAGGCGACCTCCCGACCTTTCTACTTCTTCCGACTCCACCACCGACCCTTTGGTCTCCAAACACGAGGACGCCATCCACCTCCTCAAACCCAACTAACAAACAAACCCTAGAAACAGCCATCGGACATGGCCACCACCACCACTTATACTTACTTGTTTTGTTTATGTTTAAGCATTTTTGTGAGTTTTGTGTTTGGGAATTCAGAAGGAGACGCTTTTTTCACCTTTAGAAAAGCTTATCAGATCCAGATAACGCCCTTCAAAGTTGGGATCCCACGCTTGTTAATCCCTGCACTTGGTTCCACATCACTTGCAATCAAGACAATCACGTTACTCGAGTGTATTTACTCTTTCTTGATCTATTTGCTATTATTACTGTTACTAGTTTCAGCTATTTTTCCTTTTGGGTTTAATTTTTCCCAATTTTGGTAAGGTGGATTTTTAATTTCTGATTTTAATGATGCTTAAATTGCTCATTAATGGGCTTCAACTGAGGCAATTTCCATTTCAATTACATATTACTGATGAGATGATAATTTATGCAGGGATTTAGGTAATTCAAATCTGTCTGGACATCTAGTCCTTGAACTGGGGAAGGAGCATTTGCAATATTTATGTTTTTTCCCTTTAATTCTTCCCTACACTATGCACTAGTATATGTTGTTAAAGTGGCATATGATGAACTGACTCCTTATGTTCAACAAATGTTTGATTTGCATCTGTATCTCAGGGATGTTGTTGTCCCAATTGGTGGGTACTTGCTTGGTTCTATATTGGCTTGGGTGGTGATACTTATGGTTTTGAGGAGATTTCACAAATATGCCATACAAGGTCCTGTTGCTTTACTACATGGAGGCTTGTTTGGAGACCAAGTTCCTTATGAGAAAAGTTTTTGGGGTGCTTTGGAGGATCCCATACGATATCTTATCACTTTCATGGCATTTGTTCAAATGTTAGTAGTTCCAAATTCAGTATTTTCCTTTCTATAATATTTTAATTGGCACTTTTATTTGTTTTCCATGGTGTGATAAACATGTTTTTCACATTCAGTAGCATGACGGTGGCTCCAATCTTCGCTAACAATGTTCATTTATGTGTCTTCTTTTCTTCTCTTTTCTTTCTTTTTCTTTTTCTTTTTCGTTTTCCTTATTCTCTTTAAATGAAAGGGTTAATCTTCTGCTATGTCTTTAGAACTCTCTATTACTGAACCATCTTAATCTTAATCAATCTGTCCTACACCTTAAGAATTCATTATTAGTAATATTTTTGGGACCTGCTCTTTAACATCGTTTGTGTGAACTTTTATACTTATATGAAGACTCTTAAGCAATTGCTTAACTTAAAAGCTTAAGGTATCATTGGGACATTGCATTAAAATTTAAATCCAATAGGCCTCTCACTTGTAACTTGCACCAAGTAGATGGGTTGAGCCCGAATACTAGATGGCTTAAACCAACCGTAGATATAATAGAATAACTAATTACAATGCAAAAATGTTACATGTGAGGATTTGAACTCATGATCTTTAGTTTCTAATATTTCGTTAAGCAGTCATTTGGCTGAAAGCTGAAAAGCTTAAGTTATCATGTAAGAGCCCAACATTCAATTTGAAGTCTGCCAATTCAATTTGTTATAGTCTACTTGATAAACCATGACTAATTTAAAATGGTGCTCATTGATAATTACCCACCTAGCCAATTCTTTGGTCTCATAACTTTTCGGTTCTCCCCTACTTTCTTGTCTATAGTTTCTACATCAAGGAAACGTTGTGTTTGTGGTATGTTCTTTTTTCAATCTTAATCAAAACTGAAATCTCTAGTGATGTGTTGTTTACTGCTTATAAGATGCTTGTGCGTAATATATCCTTATGCATTTGAGGGCAATATCTGAGATTCTAATGAGACTAACAATACCTTGTTATATAGGAGGAAAAATAAGGGCGCAAATAGAGGATTGAGGGACTTAGGTCAAGCTTTGAGCGTGATGGAGGGTGGTTTTGGGTTTATGGGAAAGTGACAAGTGGCAAATGCTGAGTGGTTGGGGAGCTGAATTCAATTACAACAATAGAGCATGAAGAATAAAAGGCAGCGTGAAGGATCTGTGGAGCAGCGAATTTTGTAGAGGGAAGAGATTTGGGGAGATGCTAGCTCTTGAAGTCCAGTGGGTTCTTATTGTTGGCAGACTCATCTTGGATGAGTTGTTTTTCTAATTTAATTGATTATTGCTTTATTTGAGTTGTAAAGAATTGTTATCTTAATAGAATTTACTTTGATCTGTCATTGAGTACAATTATCAAATCTATCTAGTATTGTTGTGTTCCATTGAGAGTAGTATTTTGGTTAGAATTGGTTGACTGAAAATTCTGGGTTGATAACCAGCAGAATTGAAATAATCTGGGAAGTGTCTGTGAGTTGAGCGTGACAAAGGTAGGCCAGGTTTCTATCAAAGTGGTATCAGAGCAAGGTTATGGTTGGTACAAGAATGGGGAACAGGGTTGATAAGATTGAAAGTGAACTGGGCACGATTAGAAAGTGTTTGGTTGAGATGCAGGCGTGAATGAGACGAAAAGATGAAGAAGAAGCTGGAAAGGGAGAAGGGAGTGGATCAACTGGAGTTAATAAGGAAAACGACCAAAACCAAGGGGAGGTTGATGACAATCACAACAACCGTGAGCAAGGAAGACCGGAGTATGGTGGCCGAAAATTGGATATACCAATCTTTACAGGAGACGATCCATATGGGTGGCTTTTCATAATCGAGAGATACTTTGGTGTGTATAGAATCTATGAGGAAGAGGATCAATTAAACACTGTTGCGGTTTGCATGGAAGGTGATGCTGTTAATTGGTTTTAATGGATGAAAATTAGAGCTCCTGTGACGTCGTGGGCCACTTTCAAACTTGCCCTTATTCATAGGTTTAGTGGGTCTCAAGATGAAGGACCTTATGAGGCGTTAATAGCGATTAAACAGACAGGAACTGTGGAGGAGTATCGCAGAAAATTTGAAGCAACATCTGCCTCTCTTCGTGAGGTTAGGGAAGATGTTTTGTGGGCTGCATTCATCAATGGGCTTAAGCCTGAAATTAAAGCTGAAGTAAGATTGAGGAGACCTAAAACATTGATCCAATTAATTGAATTAGCCTAAAGGATTGAAGACAAAAATTGGGCCTTAGAGGAAATTAAAAATGGAATGAATAGAGTGACACGTTTTGGGGGAATTAGTTTAGCAAATAAAAGTCAAAACTCTTTTGGTGGAGTGGGGTCAGGTCGTCAGATTGGGTCCAATAGCCAAGGATTCAAATATAATAATAATTTCTAGCCTTCATGCACAAATATACCCAGATCTAATAACCTCCATGACCAGCAGCGATTGAATCTGCATAAGATCTTCCTTAAATCATGTTTTAAGAAATTATTAATCGATTAATTTTTAATTTGTTGATGATTTGCATGTTTGGAATAATGGTTGATGGAATTTTGTTGAGATCAATGTGTTTGGTTAATTGCAAAATCCGTTTAGAGTGTTTTTGGTTACTATATGAATAGATTCGGAGCTACAGATCTGTGTACGCTCGCCACGGCGATATAACCCATCGCCGCAACGATCGTTGTCCAAACTGGCGTTAGTGATGAAACTAGTGCTCGTCGCGGCGATATAAAGCATCGTCGCAGCGATTGTCCTCTGGATGAGCGCTGTACGAAAACAGCGCTAGTTATATCGCCGCGGCGATCGTCCTTAGGATATGCGCTGTGCCAAATCATCGCGGCGAATGCACGTAGAGGGTGAACATCAACATAACCAACACACGC
Source organism: Pistacia vera (assembly GCF_008641045.1). NCBI lineage: Eukaryota > Viridiplantae > Streptophyta > Magnoliopsida > Sapindales > Anacardiaceae > Pistacia > Pistacia vera. The sequence continues at coordinate 747,974 of NW_022196293.1, forward strand.
CGCAGCGATATAACTCATCGCTGCAGTGAGCGACTTCCGAGTGCATAGGGGCTAAAATGTAAAGTTTCAAACCTTTTGGACCAAACAAAATCTGCAAATTGACAGGGGGTAAATTGTAATTAACCAACTAATTTGAAAAATTGATTGTTTTTGAAATGTATGCTTTGTACTTGTTTGTATATTGCATGGTGCCAGATACATGAGCCTTAGGCCTAAGGTGAATGTTTTAAAATAATTTTGGGTATGTATGGTTGTATAACTTATTAAATAGGGCCTGCATGTCCTGCCTTTCTCCTTTTCTCGATGTACATTCTCTTCTCATCTAATTCCCCTCGAATGTGAATCGAGGTTTCTAAATTTATTGATGTAAAGAATTTTGTATTATTATTCTTTTTTTTAATTTAAAAGTTTTGTAATGTACTTGAAGACGGAGCAAAGGACGAGATACTTAAAGACTCAAGATGTTTATTACAGGACCCCTAGGTGACCCATCGATTCCTCTAGGCTCGAGGAAACCGGTTTTAGTTGGGCCATGTACCAGCACATTTTATATTATGTTTAGAATGCATGCTAAGATTGAATGTTGAATAACATGCCAAACAATGTCATTCTAACAAAGATAATAATCTAATGAGACATTAACTAACAAACCCCTCAACTAAAGTATATTAAGTCACGTAAGCCTTCCATCACCATGGTTTTAATCAAACCATTGTTCGTCGAAACCTTGTTCGCCAAAGCGAAGGGTACACTTCTACTAGTGGGAGGTTAAAATGCATTGGAGTTTTCCTTAATGGTGATGGGTCGACTTAAAATGACGGTTTTTCTTGTTTGCCAAAGCAAAGGTTGATAAACGCGTCATAGGCATAGTAGAGCGGTACACATATTATGTGTATGTGGTGACATGTAGTGTCCACTCTACTGATACTGAGAATCACACTTGAGGATAATGGTTGGAGTCATTGGATTGTGTGATTGGCTTGTTGGCTTTTTCACATTTGAGGTTGATAGTAGGAGCTATCAACTGGTGTGGATCAAGTTTGTTGGCCTACCTAATCAACCTATTTTGGCTTGTTCGCCAAAGCAAAGGTTTGGAATGGGTAGGATGGGATCTCGGTCCACTAGGAAAGTCAACGGGCTTTCCCGAGTTAATAGTGAGGGCTATTGGCTTGAGTAAAATAGTGGGAGCATCGCTTAATAAAAGACCATATTAAATTATAATGAACTTTATAATAACTTTATCTTTTCTGCAATTGTAGATTCACCAAAATGAGCATTATGAACCTGCGACCGATAATCGAGAAAGAAAACAGGTTGGATGGATCCAATTTCTCAGACTGGTATCGTAATCTTCGGATTATACTCAAGTCAGAAAAGAAATTGTATATCCTTGAAAAGCCATACATGGCTGAGCCTGATCCTGATGCCACTCAGGAAGTTAAGGATACTTATCAAAAGTTCCTTGATGATGCTGATAGCGTTCAATACTTAATGTTAGCATCGATGACACTTATGCTGCAAAAGCAGCATGAGAATATGGATGCTTCTTCCATCATTCTATACTTCAAGGAGCTTTTCGAAACAAATGCTCAACATGAGAGGTACAAGGTGTCGAAAGCACTGTTTGGGAGTCATCTGATTGAGGGAGCCCAAGTTGGTCCTTATGTGCTCAAGATGATCGAGCACATAGAGAGGGTTGAGACTTTGGGATATGGCTTGGATGCAAAATTACAAATGGATTTAATTCTGCAATCCTTGCCTGACTCTTATGCTCCATTCATAATGAATTTCCACATGAACATGATGGAGAAAACCCTGTCAGAACTTCTGAACATGCTTAGGACTGCAGAGCAGGACTTGAAAAAGTCCAAGCCTGTTTTACTGGTTGCTGTCGGTAAACCAAAGGGTAACGGCAAGGGCAAGGGCAAGGCCAAACCCAAGCCTAAGCCCAAATGACAGGTTGCTCTTAGGCCTGAGAGTGGCACAGGGAAGGGCAAAGTAGTCTGCTTCTTTTGTGGCAAGCCTAGCCACTGGAGGAAACACTGCAAGGCTTTGCTCGCAAGTAAGAAGAAGTCAGAGGCTATGACTTCAAGTATTTTTATGATTGAGATTAATTTCTCTCCCACAACATCTTGGGTCATTGACACAGGATGTGCTACTCACATTTGTATTGATGTGCAGGGACTAAGGCAGAGTAAAGTGCTCGCCAAGGGAGAGGTGGACCTACGAGTTGGAAATGGAGCACATGTGGCTGCATTGGCTATAGGGACTTATTGTTTATCTTTGCCTACGGGCTTGTTGTTGGAACTACATAACTGTTATCACGTACCTTCTATTTCTAGAAATATTATTTCAGTATCCGCTTTGGATAATATGGGGTATCATTTTGAGATATCTAATGGATTGTTGTCCTTTAGTTTGAATGGTATTCTATTTGGAATTGCAAGGTTATATAATGGATTATATGTTCTTGATTTAAACAATAAAGATATTCTCAATATTGAAACCAAGAAAGCTAAACATAGCGATCAAAACCAAACATATCTCTGGCATTGTAGATTGTGTCATGTTAATAAGACTCGCATTGCAAAACTTCAAAGGGATGGAGTTTTGGCCCCTTTTGACTTTCAGTCATTTGAGGTATGCGAGTCATGCCTTTTAGGCAAGATGACCAAGTCTCCTTTCACAGGACAAAGTGAAAGGGCTACTGAACTGTTAGGCATCATCCATAGTGATGTATGTGGTCCACTAACAGTTGAAGCCAGAGGTGGATATTCATACTTCATCACATTTACTGATGATTTCAGTAGATATGGTTATGTCTACCTTATGAGACATAAATCTGAAGCCTTTGATAAATTCAAGGAATTCAGGAATGAAGTACAGAATATGTTGGGCAAAAGTATTAAAGCTCTTCGGTCGGATCGAGGAGTTTCCGTGATTATACTTAGCTCGGGGTTTTTAGCAGTACCGGAACGTTAATGGTGGACTAGTATCCACCTCATCTTTCCTATCCGCCATTAGCCACCCCATAATAATGGTTTTAGTGTCTGAACAGGTAGGAATAGGGACTTGTATTCTGATAGGCTTAGGTCATGATGCTGTTTTATGTGATTTACCTGATTTTATGGGGTATTGACCCTACCGAGATTGTGTACTCATGGTGTTGAAATCGTTGCTGCCGGTCAAAGTCTATCCAAGATACGATCCAGTATGAGTATGGAATAGGTGAAAGCCCAACTGTCTTATCAAGGATTGGGGTTGCGAAGTTATGTATATGAAATTGACTTCGAAACAAGGTAGGCCTCAAAATCTGTACAATGGCCCGACTTTGGAGGGGATCTGATTAGGATGGCACCCAAAGGCGACCTACTACTTTTACCACCCGTTCGTAAATCGCAAAATGTTGGGCTTCGCCCCTGGGTGTCTTCCTCAGAAAGAAGAGTCTAAGAAGTACTCGTAGAGGAAACGTAGACATACCTTGATGAGTTCTCGAACCAACAAGACATATAGACGAAAGGACGGGTGATGGCCACAGGAAGGTTGAGTATCCCAAGAGGAAGTAATCCCAAAACTTGGGATAGCAAAGTGAACCACCTCATGTAGCACACGCTTTGGCGGGGGGGGGGCTGGGGGGGCGGGCCTGTGGGCCCGGGCCCGGGGGGGTGGGGGGGGGGGTTCCTGTTTTCCTTGGGGGGGGGGCTTCGTGTCCGGGCTGGGGGGGGGGGGGGTCCCCCCTTGGCCGGGGGGGGGGAGGGGTTTTTTTTTTTTGGGGGTGGCCTGCGGGTGGAAGCTAGTAGATGAGTGGAAGGACGTATGCCTATAGCACGGAGATCCGGTTGTTATTTCGAGCTGATTATCAATCATGCGTTGACCTTGTTTCTACCCCCTAGTCTACAACGTATGCCATGACCAACCAGAACCTCTCCCTATACACCACTCCCTCTCGAAGTATCGCTTCTTCGGATTCCAGATCTGTTCAATATTCTCGGCTTGAATGCCAGACTTGATGCAGGAATCATTCGTACCTGTGACCAAATGCGTGGGTCTTGGTTTGGGAATTCACTGATTGAAAGGGCTGTAACTAACATTAATAGGTTTTGGAAAATTGTTGTGTCTCAACGAAGAAGACTGACATTAGCTTCGGCCTGCCTCGCCCCCCCATTCCTAGAAAGCCCACCGACTGCGTCCTGGCAAGGTTCTTCAATACCACTCATTCATTGGCATTCCTGATACTAATTTTAACCCCTTTTACGCTGGTGCCCATGATCATATATATCTTGGACAATATGCTTTGCGAACCCTGTTGCCCTATAGCGGCATGAGTACGCGAAATTATGCGGCCCATGGATGTCACTAAACAATCTTGGCTCTGATAGGAAACCTTGGGAGGATCCTGCATATGACACAGCCTGATGGTTTCTGCTTTGTACATTGGGAAAGTGATAGGGTATGCCCGTCCTGCAGCCAGCTCATATTTATTGGACTCCATGCAAAGCTTCAATGGCGCTGGAAACATTTGTTCGGACTGAAGCCGCAAGTAATTTGTGTTTTCACTCACCGAACAAGGATGAGCCCTGGGTTACAGTGATAAGTGGACCATTGGGCGAGAGCGTCCAGTTAGTATCCTTAGGTTCGTATGGTCGATGACACCACCATTCCTGATCCAGGCAATGGACCTATTTCCGACACTGCAGCTATGGTATAGGCAATTGGTTGTCCCAATGTCGCTTTTCAATGGGATACCGCCAATTCTAGCCGGTGGTATAAAGCCATAATAAGTGCTTATAAAAGATCTACGTGATACCGATTTCGCGTAGTCGCGTGCTGTGTCGCTAAGTCAGAGGGCATATATTGACCCAACGTACTACACAAGATTCAGTATGCAAGACCCGCACAAGACACAGGACTTTCATTCCCTTATGGGCACCCATTGCGTGCTTATATTTATGAACGAGAATTGTGTTGTCACCTCAGAACCACCTAAGTGAGAGCGATGGGCGGAACGAGGCATCCCATATGCAATTCCACAACAATGTATCTTATAGTTGGTATGCAGTACCGGATTGACCCCGGCCTACTTCGGTGCCCTTTGTAGCATCTTTGTTCGTATGTATCCATGCATATTCGTGATATATGATGTTGAGCCGTAACTATTGATGTGCTGTAAAATATTAGTTAACCGGACCTGCACGATGGCCCGACTTCTAAGGATTACCGCTTATTTTGGGGTACTGGAGGGGCCGTATAAGCTAACCTGTACGGCAGGTATACAGTACAGTGTTAGGTTACAACCCACGGACCAAAGCTGGACTAGTTGATCAACATAGCGGGTTTGTATTTGTCAATGGCGGTGGTGTTTTTCTGTATTCCCGCGTGCAGATGCGTTACATCCAGCCACTGTTTTCCCAAGGTCCCAATAAGCACTCCTGTAGCCCGGACTCTACAACTCTGGAGGCTGACTGTATTACTATTTGTGATAGTTATGCCCCTGCGATTCTTAAGGAGCCTAACCCGTCTGTGCTACTTTAGCTAGTGTGCTATGAACGGGTGTGGTTCCCCATGGCACTGTTGTGTATCACATATATGGACCAGTACTTGTGCACATTACACTCCCTAACAGCAACTCACTCCAAGCAACATGGATACCCTAGTGTCATTATAAGAAGCCCCCTTCAAAAAATACACTATATACTCACCGACGATTTCCTCATATTCATCGATGAGAGTAGTGGATGAGCAACGACGTGAATCTCTGAGTAAGCTGTCACTACTGTATTCGAACAATCTCGTAGTATCCACTAAAACAAGCCTCCCTCGCTTGTCTTTTTTATGCAGAAGCATGTATTACAGGCACCTGAGCTCATTCGGCTGATTAAATAAATGCACTTTCTTTGCCATTCGGGCTACTTAGTGCAAGGGGAGAGCGGTAGAGGGATGCAGGGCCTATTGGAGCCCCATCATTATTGTAGATTGAATCTATGTAATAATTTGTTCACGTTGATCAATAAAAGGAATTTTTACTATTATTTCACTATACATCATCATACTGTGAGGTTTTGCATAATATGGTCTCCTCTAGATATGGTAGAACCCCTTGACTGTAGGGTATCAAGGTTTCAATTATTTTTTTTGTGGACTGATGTCGCAGAACCCTTCATGAGCTAACTATGGCGGCCTTCTCTAGAACACGGCTGTTTAGCCTTTCGTATCCCTACCTTACTCAAAGTAAGGGCATTAAGATAATACGAGATTGTACACTTGGCCTTGTCAGATGTGTTGTACATTACTCCCGATTCACACCCACTTTATGGCCCTATGCCAGCTGTGACTATCTACGCATGTCAAATGGTTGTTTGGCTTCGACAACCTAGGTGCAACACAGGGCTTGATTGCGATTATCCAGCAAAGTTAACGGAACGGACCCACATGAGATCTCCATTGGATGGTGAACAGCTTCATGGTGTCCTATGGAACAAATCCTCCTCTACACGAATAGTTGTGTGTATCGTGGATCCTCTACTTGACGATCACACCGGACGCGCATTGTGCCACATTAGCACCGTCGTGACTCTTGAAGCCAACGCTAAAGCAGTTCTATTTAGAGTCTGTCAATACGGTGGGTGGTGATGCCATAAAGCGGACAATTGCCCATATATAGCTGAGCTGTCATCTAGTAACTTGTGGATTTCATGAATTCATCCGCCCGGAGCGGTGGACGGTGAGAAAGTCTACTCACCCGGCGCAATTCAGTAAATGGCAATGACACTAAAACTGTGGCCACAGTGGGATTGAGGTGTTGCCTATCAGTTTATAATACGGTCATTGGTCAGACTAATAAAAATATCGAGAGTAACCGAAGGTTGACACTATTTCTATTGTCGTCTCGTGAGATAAGATGATGAAAGGACAATTGACGGTAAACATATCGTTGACAGGTAGTACTTTGCTGAATCGAATCTATCGGGTGGCCATGATGCTTGCTAGGGGCCAATCTTGGTCTTGTGTTAGTGAGACGATTAATTGGTGTTAATCGCGATATATACACTGTGCATATGATGAGGAGCCTAGGGTCACACACATAGAAGAAATAATTAAAGCGAAGAGAAGGGCGTTTCTCTTTTTAGGGAAAGGGTATTTTGGTAATTTCAAGTGAATTAAATTTGCTGAGGTGTAGCCTTTTTTAATTTGTTAGAAAATTAAATAGTGAAATTACGTTTAAAATGTGTTTGCAATATTTAAATAATTATCATTATTGTTAAAATGTTAATATATTATTAATTTTTTAATTGAGATAAGATGAAATAAAATAAAATCAATTGGGAGTGTTGGAACGGGGGTTTGGGTTGGAGCCCAAGCCTATTCTATGGGATTAGGGCCAATTTTTTAGTATAAAAGAAAAGTTTTAATTGTAAAAGGATAGAGATTTTCATTATTTCAATTGATCTGAAAAAGAGGAATAGGCCCTTTTCATATCTCTTCACGCCAGAATTCATGTTATTGAAAAAATCAAATACTCTTCTTTTATGTTTCTTAAGGCTAAAAAGGATTTTTTTTTTTTTTTTTTCGCAAAATCATCTTTAGTCCCTTGTGATTGTCTTCGTGTGGACTTCATAAGTTCGATCCTATGCTTGGGTCGGTAACAAATACGTACAAAGACTATTTTGGAGGAGCCTCCAAACGTGTGTATGTTATTCTAAACTCTTGATTAACCTTTTGTGCAGATTTTACTTTAATATAAATTGTAAAATTATACCCTTGATCTTGGCTCATGTAAATGATCCTTGTATTATATTTTTTTTGTTTCTGCTGCGTATATGGATCATTTACTAGCAGCTTATGCTTTAGGTGTGATGCAAAATTTTTTCCTAGTCATCATTGTGGAGACAGACAATTTCAAGTCATCCTTGTGGAAGAAGAAGAGGATGAAACTCAGCTTGTTAAAGGGGAAGAGATGAACGAGGAAGCTGAGGAAGCTAACCAGGAGGATGTGGAGTTGTCACTCAGTTCTGTCGTGGGAATCAGTGGGCCAAGAACCATGAAATTAAAGGGGAAGATTCAGGATACAGAGCTGATTGTTTTGATTGATAATGGAGCGTCTCATAATTTCATTAGTAGAGGAGCAGTGGAGAAATTAAAAATTCATATTACTGGAACACTGTCGTTTGGAGTGGGGTAGGGGATGGTTACCGGGTGAGAAGTGAAGGTGAATGCTGAGGAGTCTGTATTGATCTTCAAAGAGTGACTGGAGTGTTGGATTTCTTCCCATTTCATATGAACAGTTCGGATGTGGTGTTAGGAATGGCCTGGCTAGAAATGTTGGGAGAAACCACGATAGATTGGAAAAATCAGGTAATGAGATTCAAGGAGAAAGGTAAGACGGTGACACTCTGTGGGGACCCAGCTCTGAGCAAGACATTGGTCTCTCTGAAGGCAATGTTGAAGACAATTCAGAAGGAAGGGCAGGGCTATTAGTAGAATTCGGATCTTTACAAAAACAGCCAGAAAATGGGAACGATGTGGATAGTCGATTGAGGGAAATTTTGGAGCAATTCCAATGGGTTTTTAAACCTTTAATAGACCTACCTCCCATTAGGAACCATGAACACACCATTCGGCTTTTACCCAACGCACAACCACCAAACATCTGACCTTACTGCTATCCCTACTACCAAAAAAAAATGAGATTGAGAGAATTGTCAGAGAAATGTTAGCTCCAGCATTATCAAACTGAGTATCAGCCCATTCTCTAGTCCCGTGTTATTAGTCAAGAAGAAAGATGGTAGATGGAGATTCTGCGTCGATTATCGAGTGGTAAACAAAATCACAGTCCCGGACAAATTCCCAATTCCAATAATGGATGAGTTATTTAATGAATTGGCCTTTCGAACCCATGAAGGCCATTATGAATTCCTAGTCATGCCCTTCGGTCTAACCAACGCATCGGCAACTTTCCAAGCTCTAATGACTGACATTTTTCGGCCATACTTGCGGTAGTTTATTCAGGTAGTTTTTGATGATATTCTAGTATATAGTGTGAATATGGATGATTGCGTGCAATACTTAACAATCACCTTGCAAACACTGTACGAGAACAGGTTAGTCGCCAACCCCAAAAAATGTTTCTTTGGGCAGCGAGAACTCGAGTATTTAGGACACATCATTTCGTCAGCCGGAGTAGCAATTGACTCTTCCAAAATTGATAACATTCTGCAATGGCCAGTTCCAAAAAATTTAAGAGCTCTTTGAGGATTCCTAGGCTTGACAGGGTATTATCGGAGATTTGTCAGTGGGTATGGTAAGATTGCACTTCCTCTAACTGCACTATTAAAGAAAGATGCTTTCAAATGGAACAGTGACGCACAGAGGGCCTTCGAAGAATTGAAACAAGTTATGACTTCAGTATCAGTTTTAGCTATGGTCGATTTTTCTGAGGAATTCGTGATTGAGACAGATGCGTCTGGCCATGGGTTGGGGGCTGTTCTCAAGCAAGAAAATAGACCCTTGGCATTCTTGAGCAAAGGGTTGTCGTTACAGTCCCGACTTAAGTCGGTCTATGAGAGGGAGCTTATGGCTGTGGTCATGGCAATCCAGAAGTGGAGACATTATTTATTTGGCAAACATTTCGTGATAAAGACAAATCAGAAGAGTTTACACTTCTTAAATGATCAGAGACTGTTGAGTGAGGATCAGCAAAAGTGGGTGATGAAATTGATGGGGCTTCGCTTTGAGATTCAATACAAACCGAGTCAAGAGAATAAAGTAGCTGACGCACTTTCTAGAAGAATTGAGGTTGGGGAACTTAATGCTTTATCCATGAGTTGTTTTGCAAGTAGAGAAGACTTGGAAAATGCGATCCACCAAGATGCCAAGTTGAGGAAAATAGTGCAAGAACTACTGATTCACCCGTCCAGCCGACTACCCTATAAATTGTTGGCAAACCAGTTGATGTACCATGACAGGTTGGTTGTGCCACGCACGAGGACGCATATTCAGATGTTATTACAAGAGTTTCACTCGTCTTGCGAGGGTATGAAAAAAGATATACACACCTTTATTGAGGCATGTGAGGTTTGCCAAAGGAGTAAATATCAAGCTATGAGTCCAGCTGGGCTATTGCAACCGTTACCTATTCCAAATCAGGTGTGGGAAGACATTTCGATGGATTTTATCACGGGCTTACCAAGGGCTTTTCAAGTTGACACCATTTTGGTGGTGGTAGACCGTTTAACCAAGTATAGCCACTTTCTCACCCTGAAACATCCATATACAGCTCGAGATGTTGCAAATTTATTCATTAAAGAGGTTGTCCGGCTACATGGGTTCCCGCGTTCTATTTGTTAGTAAACGGTCCCGTATACGCAGCGGAAACGAAAAATATATTATAACAGGATCGTTTACGTGAGCCAAGATCAAGGGTATGATTTTACAATTTATATTAAATAAAATCTGCATAAATATTCAACATGAGTTAAGAGAAACAAACGCACGTTGAAGGCTCCTCCAAATTTGTCGACGAACGTTTTGCTACCGATCCAAGTGTAGGATCGAACCTGCGTAGTCCACACGAAGACAATCTTAAAAGAACCAAAGAGGGATTTGCTAGATCCTCTTTGGCTTCAAGATTAAGAAGAAAGAAGAATCATGAAATTGATTCCAAAACCAAAGTGTTACTGTCGTGGGACTGCCTTCCAAAAGGGGCTGTGTGTTTTGGTTTTTCAAAGAAAAATCATCATTTTAAAAATCACACACTTTTCCTTTTATACTAAAAAAAAAAATTGCCCTAATCCCATACGGATAGGCTTGGGCTCCAACCCAACCCCCATGTTGCCAAACACTCCCAATTTGATTTTTTTAATTTCCATCATTATCTCAATTAAATCATTAATATATATATTAATATATTTAACATTTAACAATAATGTATATATTAAATTGTGCGAACACACTTTTAAACGTAATTTCCCTTATTTTTTTTCTAACAAATTAAAAAAGGCTACTACCTCAGCAAATTTAATTCCACTGTGAAATTACCAAAATACCCTTTCACCTTAAAAGACGAAAAGCCCTTCTTTCTTCTTGCATCTTAAATTGTCTTCTATGTGTGTGACCCTTAGGCTCCTCATCATATCGCAGTGTACAGTATTGCGATTAACACCAATTAATCGTCTCACTAATACAGACCAAGATTGGCCCCTAGCAAGACATCATGGCCACCCGATAGTTCGGATTCAGCAAAGTAGCTACCTGTCAACGATATGGTTACCGTGCAATTCGTTCCTTTCATCATACGTTATCTCGACGAGACGAAGGCATAGAAATAGTGTCAACCTTCGGTTACTCTCGATTTATTTATTTAGTTTCTGGACCAACCGTATTATAAACTGGATAGAGCAACAACTCAATCCCACTGTGGCCACAGTTTTAGTGTCATGCCATATACTGAATTGTGCCGTGAGATAACTTTCTCCCGTACCCGGGCGTGATGAATCCTCTGTCAATCCACCATAGTCTTGATACACTCCTTGATGCAGCCAATCACCACCGTTTGACAACTCTGAAAAGAACTGCGTTAGGCTAGTGTCAAACTACACCATCGGTGCACAAGGCGCTCCGTGATCTCAAGTCTAAGGATCACATGCACCACCATTCGTTAGAGGATTTGTTCCATAGACACTGGGGTTACCATCCATATGGAATCCTCTGTGGGTCAGTCCAGTGAACTTGTTGTGGTGTATCGCCTACAACAAACACCCATGTGTTGCACCAGGTTGTCACCAAACAACCTTGACAAGTGAGATCAGTCAATGCCTTTCGACAGGTCGTTCAACACTATGATAGCCTACCGTATTATCTGTGCCCTTAGTTCAGAATAATACTGGGGCTACGGACGTTTCTAGAATGGCCACCGTAGTGCTCATAGGGTTCTCACTATCAAGATTTGAAACCTTGATACCCTCGTCCACGCTCTCTCCATTCTAAGGACATATATCAATACATATTGCAATAATAATGATTTACGCGATATAGAATAAAATGCCTTTTATTGATTAATGAACATTATTACAAAGAGTCAATTCTACAATAATTGATTGGCTCTAGGGCATCTACTCTAACACTATTGTCTCGGATTGCGACCGAGTTTTCATTAGTCATTTTTAGGGTGAGATGTTCAAGCAGTCTGGAACCCAACTCCGTATGAGTTCAGCCTATCACCCGCAAACAGACGGTCAGTCAAAAGTAGTAAACCGCTGTTTGGAAACATATCTCCATTGCTTTGTTAGTGCTCAACCCCGACAGTGGCCCAAATGGATTCCATGGGCAAAATTTTGGTTTAATACTATGTTTAGCAGCTCAATTGGCATGACACCCTTTAAGGCACTGTATGGTCGAGACCCTCCAGTCATCCTGAAACATTCTGAACGTCCTTGCCATGTTGAAGAAGTCAACCGACAACTGCATGACCGCAATAATATCCTTCAAGAACTAAAAGATAATTTGGTCAAGGCTCAAAATCGGATAAAACAGTTTGCGAACAACAAACGGAGAGAAGTCAACTTTGAATTAGGAGATTCAGTTTTGCTCAAGCTACAGCCTTACCGCCTTCGCTCCTTGGCCTATCGTTACAATGAGAAGTTGAGTCCACGGTTCTATGGGCCTTTTGTGATTACGGAAAAAATTGGATCAGTTGCTTACCGACTGCAGCTACCATCCACAGCCCAGATTCACAACGTCTTTCATGTGTCCCAACTTAGGAAGACTACTTCTCCACCTTCGAATGTCCAACCCCTGCCAATTGGCCTGGATGAAGACTTGATTTTAGCAATGTCACCAGAAGCGGTACTAAAGAAAAGAAAGCTACTGAATGGGAGTTGGGAAGTTTTAATTAAATGGAAAGGCCTACCAGATTTTGAAAGTACTTGGGAAGAGTTCTCCACCATCCAACTGCAGTTTCCCTCCTTTCACCTTGAGGACAAGGTGGCTCTCCTTGTGGGGGGGTAATGATGAGACTAACAATACCTTGGTATATAGGAGGAAAAATAAGGGCGCAAACAGAGGATTGAGGGACTCAGGTCAGGCTTTGAGCGTGATGGAGGGTGGTTTTGGGTTTATGGAAAAGTGACAAGTGGCAAATGCTGAGTGGTTGGGGAGCTGAATTCAGTTACAACAATAGAGCACGAAGAATAAAAGGCAGCGGGAAGGATCTGTGGAGCAGTGAATTTTGTAGAGGGAAGGGATTTGGGGAGATGCTGGCTCTGGAAGTCCAGTGGGTTCTTATTGTTGGCAGACTCATCCTGGATGAGCTGTTTTTCTGATTTAATTGATTATTGCTTTATTTGAGTTGTAAAGAATTGTTATCTTAATAGAATTTACTTTGATCTGTCATTGAGTACAATTATCAAATCTGTCCAGTATTGTTGTGTTCCATTGAGAGTAGTATTTTGGTTAGAATTGGTTGACTGAAAATTCTGGGTTGATAACCAGCAGAATTGAAATAATCTAGGAAGTGTCTGTGAGTTGAGCGTGACAGAGGTGGGCCAGGTTTCTATCAGATTCTTAATCTGCTTTTGAGACTTTCTATTTATTTGTATTGTTTTACAAAATTGTGAAGGATTGATTTAATAGATTGTCCCAACTTTTATATGGATATAAATGGAAGATGTTAAATTTTGTTGTAGATATATTTATTAAGATTGACTCTTCTATCGCTATATTTTTCTGTAGGAGTGGCTACTGCTTTTGCTTCTAGAGACATCCTTGGAAATGTGCTCAGTGGGTTGTCTATGCAATTCTCAAAGCCCTTTTCACTGGGAGATGCTATAAAAGTAAGTAAAACTTGCCTCATCATTGATGGTGATTCTAATTTATTCCTTTTAACCAAAAAAAAAAAAAAAAAATCCTTTTACGTTTGTTAACTTTTCATCTAATTGTGCTGATAATGGATGGAAAGAAGTACTTTTATTTATCTGATGTATTGTCTTTGCTTAAGATTATTGTTGATCCTAGTATGTTGGGAGTTGAACTGCTAAAAATTGTGTGTAAATGAATTTTTTATTTATTAATTTTATACTTATTCTTAATGGGAGAAAATTGTGGTTGTTATTTGCTAACATTTTTGGCAAGTTCTGTTTTATTTTTTTTATTACAGGCGGAAATGGGACTTACTACTACAAAGTTACTGAATGCTGAAAACTTTCCTGTATTACTGCCAAATTCAACGTTTTCCAGACAGGTGTGACCTAATCCCAACACTACTGAAATAATCATTTTGAATTTGAAGTATATTCTAATGATCAATCTCAGAAAGTCCTTTAGAAGTTTTTTAATCATATTAACACACAAAATCCTCCTTGTCATCTTTGTAGTTAATTGTGAATAAGTCATGTGCTCAATGGCGTGCTGTGGCTATCAAAATTCCTTTACATATTGATGATTTGGACAAGATTCCTCAGATATCAAATGACATTAAAAGCATGCTGAGATCGAACACCAAAGTTTTCTTGGGCAGGGAGGCTCCTTATTGTTTCTTGTCTCAGATAGAAAGTTCTTTTACAGAATTGACCCTTGGATGCATTCTCAAAACCATGGTAAAACTCTACTTACTGATTGCTTCAACTTGTACTTTAGCATTTTTTTTGTTTTTCATTTCCTAATGTCTTTCAAACATATCTTATTTTCAGAGCAAAGATGAGTTATACACCACAGAACAAGATATTCGTCTGTAGTCAGTCAAGATTATGAAGAACATGGTGCTTAATTGGGTAGCAGTTACAGGTTATGATCAGTTGATGATACAGCATACTGTTAGCGTAGTCCTTCTATAGAAATTTGGCCTCAGTTGGTAGAGAAGGTTTTGGAAACAATGTGGCGAACTTCCATAGACAAGTCATGGTATCAAAGAAAGGATAACATCTGAGAGCTACTGTAAGGATAGCTGCAGCAGTTTTGAAGATTGGAAGCTTTCCCAAGAACATCATATTGACTAATTTTGTTTCTTGTTTCACTCTTTTGGAATTGGAATCCTGAAACTTAGAAGATTCTGTGTTAGTGGTAAGTAGGAATTGTAATGTCGACAGTCTTTGTTAATAAAGAAGTGTAGTATGATTTGGGAAACTCAGCTTTTGCTGTTTTGTTTGTTTATATAGTGAAGTGAAAATGAATCTGGGTATTATCATGAAGGAAAATTAGCAAGGTTGATTCATAAATTGGGGTTACGGTTAATCATCATATTATCAACTCAATTAGGGACGAAATTTTTTGTCCCCAATTCACCAAACCATTAGGGATGAAATCTTTCGTCCACAATTGATCACACCATCAGGGATGAAAATTTTCATCCCCAATTCATCACATAATCAAGGACGAAAATTTTCGTTCCCACTTCACCACATAGACAAGGACGAAAAAATTTGTACCCAATCTCGACCTAATTAGGGATGAAATTTTTCGTCCCCAATTGTGCTTTTCTTTTGCGATGAAACAGTGTTATTTGGGACGAATAATTATTCTTTTGTGGACAAAAAATTTCGTCACAGAATAGATAATCTTTAATGACGAAACCGTATTTCGTCCCTAATGGTGTGGCTTTGGGGACAATTTGTTTTTCTGTAGACATTACTCTTTGGTAACATGGCTTTAGAGACAATTTAATCTATCATCCCGCATTAATTTTTAGGATGAATTTTTCACTTTCTGTGACGAAAATTTTCGTCACCTTTTTTTAAATTTCTTGTAGTGGATGTGGCCAAAGAAGCGATTTGGATCAACAAGTTTGTCACTGAATTTGGCGTGGTTTCTACTATTATTAATCCAATAGATGTCTATTGTGACAATAATCGAGCAATTGCTTAAGCCAAGGAACCATAGTCTCACCAGTGATCCAAACATATTTTCAAACGATTTTATCTTATCAGATAAATGGTTCAGAGGAAGGATGTGCTGATTTGCAAAGTATATACTGATGACAATCTCGCCAATCCACTGACGAAGGCTCTATTGCAGCAGAAGCATGAAAAGCACTTAAGGTCATTCGGTATTAGAAACATGAATGATTGACTATAGTACAAGTGGGAAATTGTCAATCTATTATTGTAATATTGACTCTTTGTAAGAATATTTATAATTAACAAAAGGCATTTTTCTACATTGCGTAATTCGTTGTGATTTATGCCCTTAGGATGGTAGAACCGTAACGAGGGTATCAAGTGCTTTAAATCTTGATAGTGAAAACCCTATGATCACATATGGTGGTCATTCTAGAAATGTCTGTAGCCCCTAATATTATTCTAACTAAGGGCATAGATAATACGGTAAGACTATCATAGTGTTGAATCACCCTGTCAAAAGACAATGACTGATCTCACTTGTCAATGTTGTTTGCTGACAACCTAGTGCAACACACAGGTATTTGCTTTAGGCAAGTCCACTAGACAGACCCACCAAAGGATTCCACATAGATGGTAACCCTAGTGTTTGTGGAATAAATCCTCTAACGGATGGTGGTGCATGTAATCCTTAGACTTGAGATCACCGGAGCGCCTTGTGCAACAATTGGTGTAGTTTGACACTAGCCTAATGTAGTTCTATTTAGGATTATCTTAACGGTAGTGGTTGGCTGCATCAAAAAGTGTATCAAGACTATGGTGGATTAACAGAGGATTCATCACTCCCGAGTATAGGAGAAATTATCTCACTCAGCAATTCAGTAAATAGACACAAACTGTGGCGACAGGTTGTCACTCAATCCAATCTATTGTAACCGAATACAAAAAGATCAAGGACATCTAAGGTTGACAATATTTTTATACCTTAGCCTTGATGAGATAATGTATGATGAAATGATTGATTACACAATAACCATATCGTTGACAAGTAACTGTTTCGCTAAATCTGAATCTATCGGATGGCCATAATGTCTTGCCAGAGGCCAATCTTGGTTTGTGAGTAGTGAGACAACTAATTGAGTGTTAATCGCGATACTACTTATTGCCGATATGATAAAAAGCCAACGAGTCACAAACTTTTAAAATAATTTAAGAATCAATTTGTAATAGTAGTATTTTCATCTTTTAAGATGAAGGGTATTTTGGTAATCTCACAGTTCAATTAAATTTGGTTAGGTTGTTGCCAATATTCAATTAAAATTTGTGAGATTATATATGTAAATATATGTGCGCATATATTTAAATGGATTATTATTATTTAATATTAATATATTTTTAATGTATTAATATTTGTGGATTTTAATAATAATAATGTTTAATAATTAAAAATACCAATATTGCTTGTTTGGCTACAAGGATAGATTAAAAATGGAATCCATGCTATTCCTAAATGAAATTTTAATTAGGTATACTATATAAGTACAACTTAAAATTAAAACAATATACAAAAAAAACCTAGCCACCTTTTTTTTTCTTGAATCCATTAAGTTATTCTAGCAAAATTAACTTGTGGTTTTTCGGATTGTCTTTGTGTAGATCAACGTTTGTATGATTCTTTACTTGAATCTATAGCAAAATAAAAGATTTGAAGAAGCCTCCAACCGCAAGTATAATTGGATCCTTGTTTAGATTAATTTACATTATAATGATGTATGTAAAACTTTATATATATATATATATATATATATATAGAGAGAGAGAGAGAGAGAGAGAGAGAGAGAGAGAGAGAGAGAGAGAGAGAGAGACCATGATCCTCTGTTTTAAAACCCGGACCGAACCGGCCGGTTCGACCGAAACAAAGGCCGAGTTAATATAAAATCGGGAATGTTATAAAACCCGTTTTGGACCGATAATGGACTGACGGAACAGTACAAAACCGTCGGTCCGACCAACCCAGGGCTTAAAACGGTTCACTATTTTTGGATATCTAATCCAAAAAAATTCCTAAACCAATTTGCAACACCGTTTCATTCTCCATTTTATTTCAATAAAAAAACCAAATTGTATCTTCCATTTTCATCTTCTATTCTTCTTCACTTACTCTAAAATCTACTGGTAAAGAAAAAGAAGTAAGGGGAGGGGAAGGAAGAAGAAAGAGAGAGGAGACAAGAAAGAGAGTAAGGAAAAAGATTAGAAGAAAGAAAAGAAGAGAGACAAATTACAGTAGACGAAGAAGAAAGAGAAGAGGAGAGAAAAATTACAGTAGAGGAAGAAGAAAGAGAGAGAGAAGAAAGAGACGAAGAAGAAAGAGAGAAAGAGAAGAAAGAGGAAGAAGAAAGTGACAGGGAGTGATGGCCTGATGGGGAGAGAGAAAAAAAGGAGAAAGATGAAAGTGATAGGGAGAGAGAAAAAAATAATTAATAATAAAATTTGTAGAATATATTTGCTTTATTTTAAACTTACAAGAGCTTATAGGTAAATTTTAGAAACGTATTTACTCGTTTTCAAACTTATAACAATTAATGAAATTGTTTAAAGACGTGACTACTATATACCGATCAAACCGACCGGTCCAATCGGTTGAACCGATCAACCTGCAAACCGGCCCCTTGACCGAGTCAACGATCAGTCTGATTTTTAAAACAATGTCATGATCATGAGATTTAAAGTGATTGATGAGCAAAATTTTTTATTTTTTCGTTGCCATCCTTCATTTATAAATTATTCTAAAACTACTCTTTAACCATATAAATTTGATTAGGAAAATCCAAACAATTTTTTAAATTGATATGTTACAGCTAAACTTTAGGCATATAACTAAATCTTTTATTATTCCATAGTATCCATACATACTTCAATGATCATATCTGATTTCTCCATATTAGTTTAGGAATAAAAAATAAAAGTAAAAACAAAACCACAAATTACAAATAAATAAAAACAGATCAACGGTATTCTACAACAATTCTTATCATGTATATTAATTTGCCTTCTACATTTTGGGGGTCTTGTAATGCTCTAAACTTGAGTATTGAAAAATGATAGCCAAATTGCATTTAAAAAAAAAAAAAAAAAAAAAAAAAAGATCCCTTACCAAACACAAATTACAAATAACATTTTCCTACTTGCCACTCCAAAATTTTCGTCTTCCAAAAGGTAAACCAGCTATATCCAAGACCAACGATGAACAGGCTGAATAATGCCACTTTCAGATTTTATCAAGCTTTAAATCAGTTATCTTGCAAAGCCTTCATCAAATATAGTCTGTTGAAACTCTGTCCTGTAACCCTGCAAGCAATAAAACAAAATTTATCAATCACTGGAACTAGTAAAAAGACAGCAAGACAGGACCGCCGCAGAGGTGACAACAAAAACTGTTGAGGTCTCTACCCTATTTTATAATCTTTAACTTCACTCCCCAAAGACAAGCAAAGGCATAAGGTTTCCGTGTGTGTGTGTGTAGGGGACACCATAATAGAGTCTAAAATTTGCTATTAAGTACTAGATCTGATCAAGGAATAAATTACAACAAAAAAATCTAAAGAAGTTATTTTACAGGAATTTGGAGGCAAGTGATATCATAACTCCACTTTCAACAGCTAAGGTCGTAAGCATCAAATCCTAGCGGTTAGAAATTGGTATAATTAAATTTTATTTTGGTGACAAAAATCCAAGAAAATAAACCCACACTGAAAACAAGTGCAGAAAGTGAATTGTCAGGGTTGCTGGATTATCTCAACATAAATCATGTCGCATCATATCAATGAAACAAAATGTCAAAAGGGTAAGAGGCAATAAAATTCCCCATGAACATCCTATGCCTCCCACCCTAAAAACTTGCACAACAATTAAATTAATAAATATAAAGATGATGAAGAGAAAAAAAAACGCAAAGCTTTAATATCATCAATAGATTTTGAAACCAAATCATCTAATTGTTCTTCAAAATCAGCAAGGGCCATGGTACAAGGTTTCGTCCTTGAGTTATGTCATATTCAAACGAAATCTTGGTAAAGACCAGGTAGCCATTTTGCAATCAAAAGAGGCGTGACAGAATGCAATCTATGAAAGTCTTCTAAGATTTATAACATACCCATTGATTTGGTTGCAGTAGTTTGCAATTCGATTGGTTACAAGAAAGCTTTCTAACCGGGATGGCTCTGGGATTGGCTTAAAGATGGGATTTGAAGGATCTTCCTCAGGTAAAGGTTCTTCTCCAGCAGCTTTACGTGCCTTATTCTCATCCCTGCAAAACAAAACAGAATCCAGCATATTAGTTATATTGACTGATGCATATGAGTGTACAATTAAAGAAAAACCTCAAAAAATACTATAAAATAGAATAGAAATTGTCAGAAGGAACTTAAGAGGCATCTGTTAACATCTGAAGTCTCATATGACACATGCATGCTGGTCATATGAAATACAGACACATAACATGTTTATTAAAAGTTAAGCCAAAAAATAACCTTCTCTTTTGAAGCCATGCATGCTGCTGGGCCTGTTGGCGTGTCAGGTTCCGGTAATAATATTGGAACTGGAAGAGAAACATGAATCATGTTAAAGTAATAGTACAGACACTATTACAATACTAGGAAAAGAGGACACAAACCTTTTGTTGTTCTGCTGATAAATCATCCATGCATTCAATTAAAAATTCCACGTTCCTGGCTAAAAATGGACTGCTTGATAATCGCAGGCGGTCATAATCACACTAACACAGAACCAAATAATCCACAGTAAGATTAAACTGAAAAATTATAAACATGATGATCCTGTAAGTTCTCCAGTTACAGTTGCTATTTTACCTGGGTGACTGGCGTATCAGCTTCCAGCTCAGTCATAAAAGCACTGACAAGTGCAGAATTTGAGACTTTTATCTGTGATACAAACACCACCACAAATTGAAACAATGTTCTTTTTGTAAATCAAATAAGACAAAGCATCAACAGAAAATACTAATTGTCACACCATCCACCACCAGATATAAATGATATTTGAAATATACATCAGTAGCAGCTAGAAGTCAAATGCAAACCAAGGCACAAATTATGCCAGTTCATCCAATAATCAGGATCAACAATGACTAAGATCTCACAACGGAGGAAAATAAACTCTTAAATGAATGACCTTTACATAGAAGTGCTTTTTGATTCTCCCTCACCCAGGAAGAGAAATAATGTTACAACTGCATACAATTATTTCTTCTGAAAAAGGATTTAGGTAACAGCACAAAAAATAATAGCAAGAAATAATAGAAATGATTAAAATTTTGCACAAAGAGAAGAAATAGTTCATAAGCTTACAGGAATTTCCTCAAAAATATCCACCCATGACAAGTTTTTCTCTCTCAACCTGTTGGAAAAAATACAAACATTGAAATTTGATAATTCATATAAGCCAATATTTTTTGAAACGAAAACATAAAATTCCCATACTTGTCCCCGGTAAAGTTGTTATTGCGGTAAAGATCCATGAAAGAATCAGAAAGCTTCAAAGCCTTGAGAGCTAAGGCACCTTGATTTGACCTTGAAGGATCATAAATTATGCACACACAACGTCTAATATTCTCCTGCAACCACACAAAATGAAGTACAAATGAAACCAGGGAAAAAATGAAAGGAAAAAAGCGATCATGAAAACTAGATGCCATAAAACAGAGGTTCCATCAATATGGTAAGATGTTTCATTTTTGAGTCATTTCTTTCTTCCCTTATTTTTGTGCGACAAAAATATTCAAGAAAACAGAACTAAATATATAATTGATCAAATCTATCTAGTTATCATTAGCAGCTATTCAAAATGGAGATCTCATACATAACAAACCCATAAAGGTAAGAGTAAACAGACATAAAACAAGGTGTTCAGACAAAAAAGGTGTCAGAATTGAATGCGTGGACCGACTATTTGATCTATGACAAGGAGCCACATGACACGGAATTTTCATGGATACGCTAAATTTCCACCCAAAAAATTTGCACTAGCCAGGCAGCTCAACAAACTTTCTGCTTAATTTGATACCATATGGTTGGCTGACTTAAATGAGAAGTTATGTCATAAACTTACAGAATATTTCTCCTTAACATCTATGGAAACCTTTAGAGCCCTTCCACACTCGTACATATAATAAATATTTTATGCTTTGCATATAAATACAAAGAAATCAGCACACTCTTACCCGCATAACAGAAAAACACGTAATCAACCAGATGATGGACTAAACACTTTGAGTACCTTTGAATTTTGCTGGTTCAAATAACACAAAGTTTTATTAAGTTTAACGAATCAAAGGTAGATATTCTATTTCCAGAATTGCTGGAATGAGCTGTAGCAATGCCCATGTATCTTATCTTGGTTTAGTCATGTTACTTGTATTTTATAGCCAATTATATGTGTTGTTCCATAGTAAAAAGTCAGTTTTTTTTTTTTTTTTTTTCCCCATTTAGAAATTATATTCCTGTATGATTGAGGAAATTTGGACCTTTGCTTTGGCACCTGTCTACTTTTTTCCTAGATGTGATTGCTTCGGAACCCCCTAGGTGTAAATGCCAGGCTTATCTTGATTTTTCTTCTCTTCTTCACCGTCTCAACTTTCAACCCTAAACTCTAAACCCCAAGTAAACTTCTTACAATTTTGTTATTGTGAAACCAGAATCAATCTAAAAGCCATTGCTTTAGACGAAAAAAAAAAAAAAAAAACTCTTACTAATAGTTCAGAAACCTACATTCCACAGAAAAAAAAGCATTCCTGTTCTGCATTACAGCAAGTGAAACATGACAAATGTTGCTTGACAAAGGCACTCACACAATAAAGGGCTAAAAGTACTATAACAGTGATTTGGAGAGCATATCCTTTCACTAAGGAACAGAAGGCAAACAACAAACATACCTGGTAATTCATAAATGTCTCAATCAGTTCTACAGTCTGAAAACAGCCCAGCATTGTTGATTGATACCTGAAAACATTCGAGAAAAGAATTCATTAAATTGAGAAAAAGATTAAGAAGAACCAATGCAACCTATTTCATTGGTATTGCAACAAATTATCCCTTCAACCAATGAACAAAAAATGTTACAGTAAATAATTGATGCAAGCAAAGTGAAAGGATCCCCGAACTTTATTTTTACATTGAATTTTATTTATGAAAATTGTATCCAACTATTATTTTTTACAATTTGTAAAGAAAAAATTGAGTTAAATTCAACCTACTTTTAGGACGCTTAGAATAATTAAACATTAGGTAAGGGCTCATTGATTAGTAAATAAGATCGTAGAAAGGATCAATTTAGGGCTGCACTAAGGAGGACGAAATTTAGTTGGAACTAAACATTCAAAAGCTGCTTACTCTCTTTTACCCCTTTCCTATACTTTCCAAAGCCTAATTAGCCTCACTATTGAGACTTCTTTCTCGTCTAATTCTCTCTGTAGGCCGATTATCTTTTGATTTCTTAATTCATGGTATCTAACTTTCAAGCTGTAGGAATTTCATATCAAGGAAGCTTTGACATACTACAGTGAACTCAAGCAATCCTAAAGTACTATGCAATTTGAACTTCACAGAACTTGTACAATCCTTCAGGAAGTGAAATCACTTAAAACTTAACTGAAAAGCGAGAATAAGTATGTTTATTTAAAATAAAATTAAAAAAAAAAAAAAAAAAACACCTTTAAACTTTGTCCTCAATTTGTAATTTGTTGTGAAGGGTGCTAATGAAAAGTTTCATTGAATCTTTAAAACCCTAGAAATTTTCTTTTTCACACTTTGAGCAAATAGGACAGTTATTAACCAATAATCTGAAGCTGGAGATTAAATTTGGCAAGGCTTACCATCCGACAGTGTTGTTATCAACATTAACCTCCCTCAAACACCTCATCATCTCAAGCTGGTAATTAGCACCATCAGCCTCAATCTCCTCATCCTCTTCCTGGATCTGTACTTGTATTCGAAAAAAATAGTAAATAATTACACCATAATTTTATATTTTCTTGGGAAATTAAAGTAAAAAAAGTTTATCATACCGGGAAGGGGAAACAGTTAGTAACTTCAAGAACGCTACCAACATCCAACCCTAGAAGCTGACCAGTCACCAAAGCCGGTGAAAACTCCTTGCAGTGTTTTATTATCTTCAATATAACCTGTTTGTCATTTTTTAATTAAATAAATATATTAATCCATCATCAACGATTAATAAAAAGCATAAAATCGAAATATGAAACAAAAAGAGAGAGTGAGAAAAATACCAGTCCCTCGATTTGAACAACTCTTAGAGGAGTAGCAACTTCTTCCGTTGCCGCTACTTGAAGAAACGACCTTGCCATGGCTGCAAAATAAATCAAAACCTAATTTTACAATAAAGGCACATAATTTGTATGAATATAGATTTGGAAAGAGACAGGTTCACTCACAATTAGCCATTGTTGTGAAAAATTAATTCTCTAAACGAATAAGGAAGGTCTCTGCTCTGGTGTAGAGCGTCTGCGTCTGCAAAAAACTTAGTCGATTGTTAGGTCTTTCCCGAGTAGAAAGCTTAGGCTTTTTATGTTTTTGTATTTTTATTGTTCCCTTAAAGAGATGAACTGATTGGGCCTGTGAACGGCTCAGGCCACCTGGGCTGAAAGGTTTGGGCCTTTATTCTTTTATTCAATCAATCCTACAAGGAGAGCGGTGTCAATGTGTTGAGGTTTAATTTATACACTCTCAAGGTGCATTTGGTTAAGGGTAGGGTCTTAGAAAATTATTTCTGTAATCTAATCTTTTATTACAAACATTACATTATTTGATTATCAAGTAATAAAAGATTACGGTAATCTTTTATTGTCAATAGTTGTTATGGTTGGTATATAAGAGGTAATCAAATTACCTTCTCAACAGATGTTATTAAAAGATTATCGAGGTAATCCACTGTTCATACAAATTTTAACCTTAATTAAAAAAAAAAACTCTAAACACAAATGCCCTTATATGTCTACCAAATAATAATTAGTCCAATTGTGCAAAATAACTTCTATAACCTCATAAATTAATTTTTTGGACAAAAATGCCCCTCACTTTTTATATGAATACCACGCAAAATTATGTAGCCATTATAGACGACAAGTGGTCACTGGCCACCACTGCTAACTGCCACTGGTAGTCGTCAGAATGGCACACGATCATTTGAATTTGGTTGTGCATCAATATAGCCATTTCTAGCTAAATTGAAGGTTGGAAATAGCTAGATGGCCTTCGATTTGGTCAAAAACAACTAGATATATTCTAACCATTTCCAACCAGATCCATGGCCGTTAACGGCCAAAATAGATTTGACCATTTTTTGCCAGATCCACGGCCATTAATCACCATAGATATGATTGTTAATGGCCTTGGATCTGGCCGAAAATGGCCAGATCCATGGCCATTTAGGTGGTAACGACTGAATCAGCGCACGGCCAGCTAGATCCAACTGGTCGTGTGTCATTTCGATGACTACCAGCGGCAGTCGATGGTGGTGGCGGGTGATCGACAATCATCTGCAGTAACTGGGGGTATTTTTAAAAATTTAAACTTTTGTTATTGAGATGTTTTAACTAAATTCTCAAATGTAGGGGTAAAGAGTAATCTATCTAAGAAAAAAAAATATTATTATTAAAAAAGAAGGGCAATTCAATAAAAGCCTCTGCCAATAATATTTCATTCCTCCCAACCAAACATTTTAATTATTTATACCCACCAATCTAACCAAACATATTGATATAATATTCCCCCATAATTTTCAAGGTAATCTATCTTATTGGTAATCCTACATTTTCAGCAATAAAACATTCCCCGAATCAAACACAGCCTCATGGGTTTATCGATTTTGTAGATGAACTCGAAACTTTCCGAAATGCATGGGTAGCCCACATTCCGTTAATTTTGTGAGTTAACTTTAACAAATAAAAATATATTTTTGAAATTATTTGATTTTGTAAATGGTATTTTTGACTTTTTTATTTTTTAGAAACCCTAGCTAAATTTTTTTTCTCTCTTCCTCTATTGTCTAAAATTAAAATATCCTTAAGCTCTAAAAATATGGACATTGTCATTGCATAAATTGGAATATTGTATAAATCCGATCTTGAAATATAAATTTTTTGCAACCTTAAAATATTAATGTGGTCATTGCATAAACTGGAACATTGCACAAATCCACTCTTGAAATATGAATGTTTTGCAACCTTAAACACAAAATGTTTACTACTAAAAAAATAATAATATTAAATTTATCAAAAATTTATCTCATATTCTAAATCTGTAAAATAAAAATATTTGAACTCAAATCACATCTAAGATGTCAGTGGGGTGGGTTGGTTGAATACTAAGAAATTGATGCCCATGCCTATTCCACGCCCATCTCTTTTATGAATACTCAAATCCACCCCATTATCTATTTTAAAAAATGCAGAGGGTTTGGGTTTGGATTACTCTTTTTTTTTTGGTAAACCTTGGATCGCTCCATTTGATCAATTTTTTATTTATATATAAAAAAAAAAAAAAAATCTAACACAATATATACAAACTATTTCATAATATAAAAAAAAATATTAATAATTTATAAAATACTTCATAATCTAAACCATGATGAGAGTATCGAGTGTTTCAAATGTCGATAGTGAGGACCTTATGATCACATATGATAGCTATTCTAGAAATATTCGCAGCCCTAATACTATTCTGACTTAGGACATAGATAATATGGTAAGACTATTATAGTGTTGAATGACCTTGTCGAAAGGCAGAGATTGATCTTACTTGTCAAGATTGTTTGCCGACAACCTGGTGCAATACATGGGTGCTTCCCATAGGCAAGTTCACCGAACATACCCATTAGAGGATTCCACATAGATAGTAGCCCTAGTGTTAGTGGAATAAATTCTCTAATGGATGGTGGTGCATGTGATCCTTAAGTGTCACAAACTTCCCGCAAAAAGATCTCACAAGGTTTTAGATTTGCGATTTTGATGCCACATGATTTTATGCAAGCAACTGTGCCCTCCACCCAACACAAAAGTAGAAATCTCGTCGTAAATGTGAAAGATGAGAAATCCATTTGCTACCTTAAAAAGGCCTTGGATGCTTTTTCTTCTTGGGCGGGTCTTGAAGTAAACATCTCCAAGAGTCATATCTTCTTCTCCAGGGTTAAAGAGGAGAAAAAGCCTGGGCTTAAATCTATCTTTGAGTTTCCTGAAGGTAAGCTCCCAATGAGATATTTGGGGGTTCCTCTTTCTTCCAAAAAGCTCTCCCATGGTGATTGTAAACCTTTAGTTAACAAGATCTTGGCCTGAATCAACTCTTGGAAGAGGAAGTTTCTCTCTTATGCAGGGCAGATTATACTTATCAAAGCCATCTTGTTTAGCATTCAATTTTACTGGTCATCTACCTTTATTCTCCCCTTTAAGATTCACAAGGATATTAACGCCAAGTTGAGAGACTTTTTGTGGTCCGATGTTGATATGAAAAGTTCAATGGCCAAAGTGGCTTGGGAGGAGGTGTGTGTTCCTTTTGAAGAAGGTGGCCTTGGCATTGTGAGAGCTAAATAATGGAATACGGCAGCCATGATGAGACGTGTGGAACATCAATCAAGTACTAAGCCCCTCCATTTGGGTGGAGTGGATAAGAGCAAATTATTTGGCAAGGAAAAACTTTTGGGAGATCCCTTTTCCAAAAGATGCATCTTGGGCTTGGAAGAGTATTTTGAAGTTAAGACATAAAGCAAGAGATAATATTAAATTCATTGTAGGCAATGGAAAGACAATTCATGCGTGGTATGACAATTGGCACCCTAGAGGCTTGCTCATTTGTAGGTACGGCCACAACATTGTCTATGACTCGAGTTTGCACATTTATGCCAAGGTGAGTGAGCTTTGTGATGGGACCTGTTAGAGATGGCCCATGTTCAATTCTCCGGACTTGATGGACATGAAAAACTTGATTGACTTTGTGCCTAATTAGCAGAGGACATGGTTATTTGGAAACTAAACCCTAAGGGTACATTTTCAATCAAGACGAGTGAAGTGGTCTCACATCTTTATGGTTCCCTAAAGCCATTACAAGGAACTCAATCATTGCTTGGATGGCTTGCAAAAAGGGGCTTCCAACAAAGGATAAGCTCATGAGGTATGGGATTGCTTCTTCTAATGCTTGTTGTTTTTGCACTCATGGGCTTGAAACTTTGGATCACCTTTTCTTTAGATGCAATTTCACCCAAGTCATTTGGAACTGAGTTCTTGAACTCTCTTCCCTTGGTTGTGTTACCTACCCCTGGAATGATTATGTCAACCTCCTTGCTACTAGATGGAAAAAGAATAAATTTAAGTATTTACTTAGGAAGTTGAGTTTGGGAGCTACCGTGTACTCTATTTAGCGGGAGAGAAACAATCAGTCCTTTGGAGGGGAAAGTAAAGATGCTCTCACTATTCAGAATTGCATCAAGTCCTTGGTGAGAGAAAGAGATTTGAACCTTAGCAAGATCAAGGGGAATTATCATAATCGGAGATTTGTTGAGAATTGGGGGCTTCCAAATTCCATTTTCAAGAGATCTCATGGGGAGTTGATGGAATGGGAGGATATGTTGTGATGGGTTCTTGGTGGTGTAGGGAGCTGTTGGATGGTGACATCACGACATGTGGTAGTACTAGCCTTGTGGTTGCGTTTTTGTAACTTTTCATTGTGTGGGCTATGGACTCTATGTGTATATGTCCATGGTGTGGATGCGTAGGTACTAGATCTTTATTTTGGAAAATGTTGAACCTAACCCAGGGCATGTCCTATGGTAGGTAGGCCTATTTGTTTTCTCTTGGCTCTTATTGATTCCATTTCCTTGGTCAAAGGAATGGAAAAAAGAGAAGTCAAGGGGTTGGCTTAGATAGATCATTCTTTTGCCCCTAACTCGAGGTATGTCTTGAGGTAGGCTAGCCGCTTTTTAAAGCATCTTGTATATTCTTTTCTTCTTCTATACAAAGCTTACTAACCTAAAAAAGAAAAAAGAAAAAAGAAAAAAGGTTCTCTTAAAAGGCTTTCGCAGTGTCTTCATGTTGCCGAACGTGACGCAACTCAATTTATGAAAGCAAACCGTGCCCTACACTAAATAAGAAAAAGCAAGCAAGATTCATCGCAAAAGGCTTTCTTAGCGTTTTTGTGTTGTTGATTATGGCGCAACTTGATTTTATGCAAATAAAACGTGTCTTACACTCAAAATGAAAGTGCAATCATTTGTGACTGTGAAGTTCACTATATATATGATGCAAAAGTTATGGTAAAAGGGTTTCATAGTGTTTTCAAGTTGCAGACTGTGATGCCACTTGATTTTATGCAAGCAAACCATGTGCTTCACTGAAAACAAAAGTGCAAGCGTCATCGTATTTGCGAAATTCAATATACATATGATGCAAAAGCTCTTGTAAAAGGTTTTCATAGCGTTTTCGTGCTGCCGAACACAACTCGTTTTTATGCAAGTAAACCGTGTGCTTCACTCAAAACGAAAGTGCAAGCGTCATCATATATGCAAAATTCACTATATATATGTCGTAAAGGTTTTGGTAAAAGGCTTTCGTAGCGTTTTCAAGTTATCGATTGTGATGCTGCTCGATTTTACGTAAAAAAACCTTGTGTTTCACTCAATACAAAAGCACAAACCTCTTCGTATTTGTAAAATTCACTATTTGTATGCCACAAAAGTTTTCGTAAAAGGCTTTCATAACATTTTCAAATTGTTGGTAGCAGCGCAAATTGAGTTTATGCACGTAAACTGTGTCCTTCGACTTACCCAAAAAAAAAAAAAAAAAAAAAAACATGTCCTTCACTGAATATGAAACTACAAGAGTCATCATCGTATATGTGAAATTCATTACATATATGTGTCGCAAAACTTCCCGCAAAAGTATTTCATAGGGTTTTCAATTTGTGATTTTGACACCACATGATTTTATGCAAGTAAACCGTGCCCTCCACCCAATACAAAAGTAGAAATCTCATCGTAAATATGAAATTCTCAATATATGTATGTCGCAAAAGTTCTCTTAAAAGGCTTTCACAACATCTTCGTGTTGTCGAATGTGACACAACTCAATTTTATGAAAGCAAACCGTGTCCTACACTAAATAAGAAAGAGCAAGCAAGCGTCATCGCAAAAGGCTTTTGTAGCATTTTTGTGCTGTTGATTGTGACACCACTCGATTTTATGCAAGTAAAACGTGTCTTACACTCAAAATGAAAGTGCAAATCCCATTTGTGACTGTGAAGCTCACTATATATATGCCGCAAAAGTTTTGGTTAAAGGCTTTTTATTGTTTTCTAATTGCAGACTGTGATGTCATTTGATTTTATGCAAGTAAACCGTGTGCTTCTCTCAAACGAAAGTGCAAGCGTCATCGTATTTGCTAAATTTACTATATAAATGAAGCAAAAGTTCTCATAAAAGGCTTTCATAGCATTTTCATGCCGCCAAACGTAACTCGATTTTATGCAAGTAAATCATGCACTTCACTCAAAACGAAACTGCAAGCGTCATTGTATTTGTGAAATTCACTATATATATGTTGCAAAAGTTTCGGTAAAAGGCTTCTGTAGCATTTTCGAGTTGCTAATTTTGATGCCACTAGATTTTACGCAAGAAAACCTTGTGTTTCACTCAATACGAAAGCACAAACCTCTTCGTATTTGCAAAATTCACTATATGTATGCCACAAAATTTTTCGCAAAAGGCTTTCGTAGCGTTTTCAAATTGTCGATTGCGGCGCAACTTGAGTTTATGCACGTAAACAATGTCCTTTGACTTACCCAAAAAAAAAAAAAAAAACCATGTCCTTCGCTGAATACGAAACTACAAGCGTCATCATCGTATATGTGAAATTCATTACATATATGTGTAGTAAAACTTCTTGCAAAAGGATTTCACAGGGTTTTCAATTTGCAATTTTGACACCACAAGATTTTATAAAAGTAAATCGTGCCCTCTACCCAATATGGAAGTAGAAATCTCGTCGTAAATGCGAAATTCTCAATATATGTATGTCGTAAAAGTTCTCTTAAAAGGCTTTCGCAGTGTCTTCGTGTTGTCGAATGTGATGCAACTCAATTTTATGAAAGCAAACCGTGTCCTACACTAAATAAGAAAGAGCAAGAAAGCGTCATCGCAAAAGGCTTTTTAGCATTTTTGTGTTGCTGATCGTGACACAACTCGATTTTATGCAAGTAAAACATGTCTTACACTCAAAATGAAAGTGCAAATCTCATTTGTGACTATGAAGTTTGGTAAAAAGCTTTCGTACTGTTTTTGAGTTGCAGATTGTGATGCCACTTGATTTTATGTAAGTAAACCGTATGCTTCACTCAAAACGAAAGTGCAAGCATCATCATATTTGCGAAATTCAATATATATATGATGCAAAAGCTCTTGTAAAAGGCTTTCATAGCATTTTCGTGCTGCCGAACACAACTTGATTTTATGCAAGTAAACTGTGTGCTTCACTCAAAACGAAAGTGCAAGCGTCATCGTATCTACGAAATTCACTGTATATATGTCACAAAAGTTTTAGTAAAAGGCTTCCATAGTGTTTTCGAGTTATCGATTGTGATGCCACTCGATTTTTCACAAGAAAACCTTGTGTTTCACTCAATACGAAAGTGCAAACCTCATCGTATTTGAAAAATTCACTATCTGTATGTCGCAAAAGGCTTTCGTAGCTTTTTCAAATTGCTGGTTGCGGTGCAACTCAAGTTTATGCAAGTAAACCATGTCCTTTGACTTATCCAAAAAAAAAAAAAAAAAAACTATGTCCTGCGCTGAATTCGAAAGAACAAGTGTCATCGTATATGTGAAATTCATTACATATATGTGTCAATAAACTTCCCGCAAAAGGATTTCACATGGTTTTCAATTTACGATTTTGATGCCACATGATTTTATGCAAGTAAACCATGCCATCCACCCAATACAAATGTAGAAATCTCATTGCAATTGTGAAATTCCCAATATATGTATGTTGCAAAAGTTTTCATAAAAGGCTTTCGCAACGTCTTCATGTTGCCAAACATGACACAACTCAATTTTATGGAAGCAAACCATGTCTTACACTAAATAAGAAAAAGCAAGCAAGCGTCATCGCAAAAGGTTTTCGTGTTGGAGTAGGTGCCCTAGAGCTAATCAATTATTGTAGAACTGACTCTTTGTAATAATGTTTATTAATCAATAAAAGGCATTTTCTACTATATCATGTAAATCATAGTTGTATGTATTGATATATGTCTTTAGGATGGTGAACCGTGACGAGGGTACCAAGTGTTTCAAATCTTGATAGTGAGAACCCTATGATCACATATGGTGGCCATTCTAGAAATGTTCGCAGCCCCAGTATTATTTTGACTAAGGACACAGATAATACGGTAAGACTATCATAGTGTTGAACGACCTTGTTGAAAGGTAGTGATTGATCTCACTTGTTAAGGTTGTTTGCTAACAACCTAGTATAACACATGGGTGCTTGTGTAGGCAAGTTCACTAGACTGACCCACCGGAGAATTCCATATAGATGGTAACCCTAGTGTCTATGGAACAAATCCTCTAACGAATGGTAGTGCATGTGATTCTTAGACTTGAGATCACCAAAGTGCCTTGTACACCGATTGGAGTAGTTTGACACTAGCCCAACGTAGTTCTATTTAGAGCTATCAATATAGTAGTGATTGGCTACATCGAGGAGTGTATCAAGACTATGGTGGATTGATAGAGGATTCAACACTCTCAGGTACGGGAGAAGTTATCTCATGACACAATTCAGTTAATGACAATGACACTAAATCTGTGATCACAGTGGGTTTGAGTTGTTGCTCAATCTAATTTATTATTCTGGTCATTAGTCTAGTAACTGAATACAAATTTATCGAGGATAACTGAGATTGACACTATTTCTTTACCTTAGTCTCGATGAGATAACAGATGATGAAAGGATTTGATTATACGGTAACCATATCATTGATAGGTAGTTGTTTCGCTGAATCCGAATCTATCGGATGGCCATGATGTCTTGTTAAGGGCCAATCATGGTATGTGTATAGTAAGACGATTAATTAGTGTTAATCACGATATTACTCACCACCGGTATGATAAGGAGCCTACGAGTCACACACATAAAAGATAATTTAAGAATCAGTTTGTGCAAGGGCATTTTCATCTTTTAGGATGAAAAGGTATTTTGGTAATCTCACAGTGTAATTAAATTTGCTGAGGTTGTTGCCTATATTTAATTTAATATTAAAATTAAATTAGTGAGGTTATATTTAAATATATGTACGCATATATTTAAATGAATTATTATTGTTAATTAAATGTTGATATATTTTATAAATATATTAATTAACTTTAATTATAATAATAATTAATTTAAAATTAGAAATCACAAGCGGGGTCTTTGGATACAAGGGTTGGTGCTCATGCCTATTCCTCATTGGAATAGGGTTTGGACATATGCACTATATAAGTGCATGTGTGTTAAAGAATGAATGAATTTTTCATTCATTCAATGAAAAGGAGAGAAAAAGAGGCAACCCCTTTTTCTCTACCCCTCCACGTTTGCCTTGCCTTTTTGAATTAAAGTTTTCTTTGATTTCAAGTTGATTCTTGAAGCCAATAGGGGATCTAGCAAATCCATCTTTGGTTCTTCAGATTGTTTTCGTGTGGATCACCGTTCGTTTGATCCTATTCTTGGATTGGTAGCGAAGTAGATTCAAAGACATTTGAAGGAGCCTCCAAATGTGTGTAAGATCTCTGATCCTTATTTGTATTAATGTTATATTTGTTCTTTTCAATTTAAGCATGTAAAATATATACATATTAGACCTTGATCTTGGGTTATTCAGAGTAATCGATGGGAAATATTTTTGTTTTTCGTTGCGTTTACCCATCGATTTACTTACAGTGGTATCAGAGCCTAGGGCCCTGATTGTATATATTTTAATAGTATTTTGATTGATTAACTAAATTGATTGTTGGATATTGCATGTTTGGTTTATTGATCTGTTGATATTGCTTAAATTGACTAATTGGTGCGTTGGATTTGTTGAGGGATTCGCATTGGATCGTTTTTGTGATACGAGCATGAACAGTAATCTGGAAACTGCGATTTGCACCACAGCACAGTTCTTCTATGCCGCGGGGTGGAGTTTCGTAAACTAGGATTACGTAAATGCGTTGCAGCGAAATAAAACTTAGCCATGGTGAAAATGCGGGAAAACGTCGAGCGACTAAAATCGTGCTTTTGGGCCGCGGTGAAATAAAACTTTGCCGTAGTGTGATTGCACAACCGCACGATTTGAGCTGTGGTGAAATAACACTTTGCCGCAACGCAAAATCGTCGTCAAATGAAAAATGCACATTTGGGCCGCGACATAATAAAACTACACCACAGCGTGATTACAACGATGTACTGCACCGAATCGTAAGATTGCGTGATTGCGCCATGGCGTAAAAGGAATACGCCACAGCTCAAATGCATCATCAAAGCGTGAGTTGTTGGTTTTACGCCATGATGCAAATCTATTCCTACTGTGCGCCGCGGCATGATAAAACTAGGCC
Source organism: Pistacia vera (assembly GCF_008641045.1). Taxonomy (NCBI): domain Eukaryota; kingdom Viridiplantae; phylum Streptophyta; class Magnoliopsida; order Sapindales; family Anacardiaceae; genus Pistacia; species Pistacia vera. The sequence goes on from NW_022196293.1 coordinate 782,449, forward strand.
ACGACGTGAATGGTGCCGTAGTGTTTTCAACGTTGGATTGATGCGTAATTCTGCAAATTCAAGAAGGTAATTTTTGTAAATCAACCCACCCTATTCAAAATTGATTGTTTTGAATGTACGCAATAATTCTTATTGGAAAAATTGCATGGTGCCCGGTACATGAGCCTTGGATCTATGGTGAATGTTTTTAAAGTATTTTTGGGTATCTATGATTGTAATATTAAATATGGTCTACGTGCCCCTGCCTTTCTCCTACTTTCTCGATGTACATTCTCTTCTCATCTCATTCCCCTCGAATGTAAATCGAGGTTTCTAAATTTATTGATGTAAAATTAGTGTAATATTAATTTCACTATAAATTTAGTATGATGTATTTTGTAATGTACTTGAAGACGGATCAAGGACGAGGCAATCATACTTGAAGACTCAAGATATTTATTACAAGACACCTAGGTGACCCACTAATTCCTCTAGGCTTGAGGAAATTGGTTTTAGTTGGTGATGAGTGCTTGGAAGCGCACTCATACTTAGTGATTTTAAGGGTATTTTGTGAGGGAATTAGGTTTAATTGGTTAATTTTACTTAATTTATGTATCTCTTTTGTTTTCTAGAATCACAGGTATGTTTTGTGAATTTTTAGGTATTTAGATACTAAAAATGATGATTTCAAGTATGGATATTAAAGAGGAAAGAATCAGAATCGCGTAGGAACAAACGGTTTGGGAATCGGAGCTCAAACAAAGAGGTTATGGATTTTTGAAGAGTGTTCGCGACAAAGGATTTTTGTGCCGTCGCGTGAGTGAACACGCTGCACTAAAATGGGTGTAATGTTAGATACACAACTTAGATTGACCTGATTCCAGTGGTGTTTGAAATATAAGAGATAGATCTATAAATTTTATGTTTGGTCATGATCCAGTTCAATCTGTAAGATGGTTAAAAATTTATCCGAAAGTTACGTCAGTGAATAGAAGACAAGCATACGCAGGTTCTAGAAGATGCATCAGTGTTGCTACGATAACTTGAGCTAAAGACCTCATATTTGGATGATTCTTGGACCATTAGAAACATGATTCAAATAGATTCAATTAATATGTGTATGGCTTCATCAGATTCAGAAGTTTTCATGATAAAAAATGGAAGTCTTTTGGCGCACAATTTTCCAGTAGCAGCTGTTAAGGAGAAACAAACAGAAAACGGAAAATTTGCCAAGCTACTATAAATTCCTCAACACGAACTGGGAGCTATTCCACATATTTTTGTAAAGCTTTGGAAGTCTAGTTTTCCTATTGTTATTCTGAGATTTCTAGAGGAAGATATTGTTGTTTTAGTACCTAAGGGTCAGCATAGGAATCCTAATTCTAAAAGGATTCTACTTAAGATTAATCCAAATTTTATTCTCCTATTTTGTATAGGATTTTTCCCATTACTTTCCCATAACCCTAGCACTATAAAAGGATGTCTTTAGGTATTTTATTGAGAGATTTAAAACTTTGAGAGAGGCAAGGAGAAGAGACAAAAACTTTGAGAGAGGCAAGGAGAAGAGATCTACCTAGGACTTCATATTTTTTTCTTGTACTTCATGTTTTTGAAGGGTTTGAGGTTTGATTTCCTTATGATCATGTGTAACTAATTTCTTTTCTAAGGATCCGATGTAACCTAACATGAAGGTTTTATGCTTTGATTAATTTTATTGTTCTATTGATTTAATATATTTCTAGTTTCATTCTTTGCACTTAATTTGATCTTAATTGTTTGTATGAAATAAGTATGGTAAACATCATATGCTAACTTTAAATACAAAACAATTGATTGTTTGAGACAAGGTAAGGTAAACATCATATGCAAACCTTGAATAGCTCTTTTGAATGATTGGATTGTGTTGAGGCAAACATCAGGCTAGATACAATTTGGTTCATATTTTGAGAACTTCTTGTTCTTAATGGGTTCTTTATTGTTAGGTTTTACTAAACATCCTAGTGAGTTTAATGGTTAAGAATACTTGGTTAAACCCGAACATCAAATGATAATATCACAATGATGGAAGACTGAACCATAGGAATTGGATTGAGACGACAATAAATTAGTTATTAGTAGAGAATCAGATTGTTATGGTGAAATCAAATACCTAGGATTTTCTTGCATTGGTTTTCTGTTAATTTTTAATTGTGTTATTTAATTTAGTTGGTTAAGAATTTATTTTGCTTCCTTAGTAATTAGTTTAATTTCTTTTGTTTATTTTATTTGTTTATTTAAGGCATAGTATATTAGGATTAATTGAGTGCTTACAAATCTCTGTGGGATCAACCCTTGCTGTTGCATACTAGACTACGATATCGATTCGTGCACTTGCGAGGTATTAAAATTGTTCATCAGTCAGGCCATGTACCGGCACGTTTATATTTTGCTTAGAATGCATGCTAAGGTTGAATGTTTCATAATATGCCAAACAATGTCATTCTAACAAAGATAATAAAACTGGTGAGACATAAAATAAAAACCCTCAAATAAAGTATATTAAGTCATATGTAAGCCTTCCATCACCATGGGTTTAATCAAACCATTGTTCGTCAAAACCTTGTTGGCCAAAGCAAAGGGTACACTTCTACCAGTGGGAGGTTAAATTTCATTGGAGTTTTTCTTAATGGTGATAGGTCGACTTAAAATGACTGTTTTGCTTGTTCGCCAAAGCGAAGGTTGATAAGCACATCATAAGCATAGCAGAGAAGTACACTTGTTGTGTGTAAGTGGTGACATGTAGTGTCCACTCTACTGATACTGAGAATCACACTTGAGGACGATGACTAGGCCATTGAGTTGTGTGATTGGCTTGTTGGCTTGCTTCACATTTGAGGTTGGTGGTGGGAGCTATCAACTGGTGTGGATTAAGTTTGTTGGCCTACCTAATCAACCCATTTTGGCTTGTTCGCCAAAGTAAAGGTTTGAAATGGGCTAGATGGGATCTCGGTCCACTAAGAAAGCCAACGGGCTTTCTCGAGTTAATAGTTAGGGCTATTGACTTGAGGAAAATAATGGGAGTGATTATTTAATAAAATTCCTTATTAAATAATAATAATAAACATTATAATAACAATTACTTATTCTACACTTGTAGATTCACTCAAAATTGAGCAATATGATCCCATCATCACCACGACAAATCATTGAACTGGGAGAAAAATGGAATGGTGAGAATTTCGTTGATTGGTATAGAAGTATAAACAATATACTTCAGTCAAGCGATAGATTATACACCATTGAGTAGACTTTGTCACTAGCCCGCTGATAGTTCTATCCATGAGACTGAGTATGTATATGTGAAGCATACACATAATGCAAAAACAGAAATGACAAGATATATTGTGCTTGCATCAATGGCACCATTATTGCGACAATAGTGTCAAAAAATGGAATTGACTTCTATTCTTCATTTTCTTCGGAGAAATGAGAAGCATATGGTGTCTCGGTCATCGTTCAGATGCAAGATGGAAAAGGGTACCAAAATTGGCAATCATATACTCAAGTTGACTGAGTATATGAATAGGCTTGAGATTTTAGGATGCAGACTTAATGAGGGTTTAACAATAAACCTAATATTACAGTCTTTGCCAGATTCTTACTCTCAATTTGTTTATGACTTCATTGAGGATGATAAGAAGAATACCTTTTTTGAGTTTCTGAATATGTTGAAGGCTATTGAGTCAGGCATGAAAATGTCAGAAATGTTGACATTGGTTGAAGCCAGCTCAAGTGAGAAGGAAAGGGCTCAAAAGTCATTGGAAAGAACTGTTGTAGACAGGAAGGGCGTTTGTCCTCACTATGGGAATCTCAGCCTCTGGAGAAAACATTGCAAGGCCTTCCTAGCAAAAAGGAAGAAGAATGGTACTTCTTCATCGAGTACGTTCTTGAGATTAACTTCTCTCGTCAACATCTTGCGTCATTGACACAATATGTGGTACTCACATTTGTTCTGATGTGCAGAGACTACGATAGAGTAGATTGCTCACCGAGGGAGAGGTGGACCTACCAGTTGGAAATTGAGCACGTGGTACTGCATTTGTTATAGGATCTTATCGTCTGATTTTGCTTATGGGCTTGTTTCTTGGAACTTGTGGATTATTATGATCTTGCTTCAATTTCTAGAAATTATATTTCTATGTCCACTTAGGACAAGTGAGAATATTACTTTACTAATGGATTATTGTCCTTGAGTATAAATAAGGTTCTTTGTGGAACTGTTTCATAATAATATGTTCTTAAGATAGACAATAAGCATAATCTCAAAATGACAACCATGCCGACTGTGGCAAGTTGAGTTAAACATACCTGAAAGAATGTGGGATAGTACCAAAACTCACCTCTCCGTATACAACCCAGCATAATGGTGTGTCTGAAAGGAGGAATATGACCTTACATGAAATGGTTAGGTCCATGATGAGTTTTTTGTAATTTTCCCACGTACTTCTAGGATTATGCCCTAGAGATTGCGACTCATGCACTGACCAATGTGCCGTCAAAGTCTGTAGATAAGACTCCATATGAACAATGGAGTGGGCGAAAGCCCAACTTGTCTTATCTAAGGATTTGGGGTTGTGAAGCTTATGTCAAGAAATTGACTTCGAACAAGCTGGGTGTAAACCCCCGCATAAGCGTTCCGATGCTATAAGGTATGTAATTCTACCCTTAAAAGGATTTTTATCAATAAAAGGGCAAAATGGTCATTTTGCATGCGTTATGAGACGTGAATGTTGTAAAGTGTTAGGAATTGATGATACCAATAAGAAATATGGTTAAAGAGTCATGAAGGAGGTTCCTAGGGTTAAACGGCATAAACGGTTCCCAAGGGGTATAATGGTCTTTTCACAATAATTTATAGGAATCAAGTATCCATAAAAGTGTATTATGGGTAAATTAGTTAATTATCTTATGGATTTACTTGGTCACCAAGTAGAAAAGAGAAGTCAAATGGCATTAAAGGAGTGTAATAATTATGTTGTAGTAGAAATGACCAAAATGCCCTTATATGCAAAATTTATACCAAATGAACCATATCTCTAACTTTTGATGGCCAATCCCATTTGGGAATTAAAAAAATGAAATATTTATAAGATATTTTCTTGGTTAAGTCGGCGAACACTCTTAGAACATCAAACTCTCTTCTTCAAGTCTCATTCTCCTCCATTAAAGGCTTTAATTCAAGCTCTCTCTCAAAATTTTCATAGGATTTCAAGTTGAATTTCAAAGGAGATCACCTTCCACACTTAAAGAACTTCAATTTCAGGGTTTAAGGTGAGTTTCAAAACCCTAGTTGTTCTGATTTTTAGTTAAAAGAGAAATTCATAAGTGGTTATGTGTGTAAGGTAGAAAGGGTGAACCTTTGGACCTAGGAGGAGTGTCTTTGTGCTTTGAATACTAAGGTAAGGAAAAAATCTCCCTTATGACTACAATTGATAACACCTAGGGTTGATGAAACTTACATCTATTTATGTTAATTTGAGTGTGATGCTATGTTTTGGTTATGGATTGTTTAAATGGGTGTGTTGATTGGTGTATGTGTGCATATGGAGGATGTTTATGCCAATTAAGAGATTTGTAGTTAGGCGATGTTTTGGCACTTTTTGGTTTTGTAAAAAGGGAGGTTTTTATGGCCTTTTATACTTAGAATGATATGGCAAATATTATGAATGTGTAAATGAACGTGACATGGTTAAAAATGAATAGAATTCGGATTTGACTTTTTAAGACTTATATTGTACATGCTTCACTAAATCAGTCATAATTGAAGTTACAGAAATCTTATTGATCTGATTCTTGAAGTATTAAAAAGTTGAGAAATAGACCTAAAACTTTTATGTTTTAGCCAAAATCAATTCGAATTGGAAGATGAGCAAAAAATACTTGAATAGTGACAAACTGTATGGCATCCACCTCCTAAAGTAAAATTCCCATTTTTTGTATAATTTCAAATAAACCACTGAATAATTTTAATGTTGATATTCCTTGTGTTGTATGAGAAATCAAATGAATTAAGTTAATGAATTTAGTAGGAAAATATTCATGTCATGGAATTTTGCTAAATTGATTGATGAATTGTGCAATTGGCTAAGGGTACATGTTAAATGAATGAATAGTATGATTGAGCATGGGAGATGTTATCCCATATGTTTGCATTCATAATGGTAATGCATATAGCTTATTTAGTTGACTTATGAAAACATTTATGAAATGTTAAAGAATGAATTCCATGAGTCTCTTGAGGTATAAACCAAGATCAGAGGAATGGAATCTTTGTGGAAACCATGAGTCCTTTGAGGTGACAACCAAGAACAAGGTAATGGTTCAAATGAATCCGATCGGATAATAAAGACTAATGAAAACATCAAGTACAAAGACAAAAGAAATAGGCATGCCATGTTTATGAATATTGCATAAGTCATATATGTTCTATGTTATATTATGTATGGTTATGTTATGACTTATGTTTATGAGGAAAGTCCAAAGCGTATGACTGTTTTATGAACTTGATAATGTCAATGAACGAAGGTCATGTCTTGTAGGTAGGTAAAGGTAAAGTCCTGAGTAATATGCTTGTATAATGAACCTTAATAGTTTATGAAAGACCATATTCCCTTACTAAGCGATTAGCGTTTACCCCACGAAAATTTTTAAAATGTTTTGCAGGTAAGGATTGAAGCTTGAAGCTTGAAGCTAGGAGAGGCTACTGGGGAATGACATGCACATGAAGGAATGCTTTTGCTATGTTTTGAACTTTCATTGTAAAATAACATCAAATGGTTTTTGGTTTATGGATGTTAAAGTAAATATGTTTTAATAAACCTAGTATGACCATTTCCTTGTCAAATGAATGAAAAAGGTTAAATGATATTATATAATTATGATAATAACTCCGTAGGAAGCTAAATTTCTTGAATCATTTTATGGATATGGGATGTTTAATATCATGCTTTATTAAAAAAAAAAAAAAAAAGAGAAAAAACAGATAAAAGTATAGGTTTTAAAACAAACTCATTTTCTAAGCGTGTTTTTTCTAGGTTCTCAATGGTCAAGGGATACTTAGGAAATACTCGGCTATGTAGAGGTTTTACACTGGGCCCAAAACCTACAAATGTATATTTGTGGGGTATCCTGACGAGACCAAAAGATACTATTTATACCATCTAGAAGAGTGCAAAGCTTTTGTCACTCGTACTGGTGTGTTCTTAGAAAATAAAATTTTAAGAAGTACTAGTGGGAGAAAAGCATAACTCGATGAACTTCTAGTATCACAAGATACATTAGACGAAAGACGGGAAGTTGTGCCACATGAAGTGGTTGAACATCATGAGAAGGTTACTCCATAATTTGTGGATCAAAGTGAACCACCTCAGGTAGCACAGGAGCTACGTAGATCTGGGAGAGTACGTTGTGAGCCCGAGAAATAGGTTTTCCTGCGACTCAACATGGTGATGTACTGGTCTACCAAGACAATGAACCCACAACCTATGATGATGCTTTATTGGATCTAGATTCCGTTAAATGGCTTAAAGCCATAAAATCTAAGATGCATTCCATGTACCAGAACTAAGTGTGGCTCTGGTGGATTCACTTGAACGGGTAAAACCCATAGGGTGTAAATGAGTCTTCAAGAAGAAGACTGACATGGATGGCAAGGTGCATACCTACAAGGCATGACTGGCTACCAAAGGTTTCAAACAAATTCATGGTTTTGACTATGAAGAAACCTTTTGCCAGTTGTCATGGTTATGCTTGCGATTGCTGTATATCATACTATGAAATTTGGCAAATGGATGTCAAAATGGATTTCCTGAATGGAAACCTTGAAGCGGATGTGTGTATGGCACAACTCGATGGTTTCATTCTTGATGGACAAGCCAATGACTATGAGATTTGCCAAATGGATGTCAAAATGACTTTCCTGAATGGAAACCTTGAAGAGGATGTGTATACAGCACAACCTGATGGTTTCATTCTCGATGGACAAGCTAATGACTATGAGATTTGGCAAATGAATGTCAAAATGGCTTTTCCTGAATGGAAACCTTGAAGAGAATGTGTACATGACACAACCCGATGCTTTCGTTCTTGATGGGCAAGCTAATAAGATATGCAATTTGCAGAGGTCCATATATGGACTCAAGCAAGCTTCAAGGAGCTGGAACATTCATTTCGATGAAGTCATAAAATACTTCAGTTTTTATCAAGAACGAAGATGAGGCATGTGTTTAAAAGAAAGTAAGTGGGAGCACAGTGGCATTCCTAGTGTTGTATGTCGATGACATACTTCTGATCGGGAATGATATAATGAACTTGTAGTCGGTAAATACTTGGTTATCCAAGTGCTTCTCCATGAAGGACTTAGAAGAAACAGCCTACATTCTCAGAATAAAGATCTATCATGGTAGATCGGGTAGGTTGCTTAGCCTAAGTCAGAGTACATAGACAAGGTATTGAACATATTCAGTATGGAAGAATCCAAGAAATAATTTCTTCCGGTGGCACATGGTGTCTATCTCTCTAAGGATATGTGTCTTAAACCACACAATAAGGGAGATAGAGTGAAGAAGATCCCATATGCGTCAACAATTAGATTCATCTTGTTTGCTTAGATTGATGTCTCATGTGCATTAAGCACTTGTAGTGGATATCAATCGAATTCAAGTTAGCAATGCCATGTTGTATGCTTGGATTGATGTATCATGTGCATTAAGCACTAATAGTAGATATCAGTCGGATCCAAGTGAGCGATACCATGTTGTATGCTCAAACTGATATCTCATGTGCATTAAACACTTGCAGAAGATATCAATTGGATCCAAGTGGGCAATGCGATGTTATGTACTCAGATTGATGTCTTATGTGCATTCAGTACTTGTAGAAGATATCAATCAGATCCAAGTGAGTGACAATGGATGAGTGTCAATGGACATCCTTAAGTATTTGAAAAGGACTAAGGATATGTTCTTGGATTATGGAGGGGAAGATGAGCTTACTGTAAGAGGATACAGTGATGCTATTTCCAAAAGGATAATAATGATTTTCGCTTGAAATTTTGTCTCAATAGAACTATAGTGAGTTGGAAGAGCTTGAATTAGAGTATTGTAGCAGATTCTACAACTGATGCTAAGTATATCGCATTATTTAATGCAGTCGTGTAGGTGGTTTGGATTAATAGGTTCATTATTGAACTTGATGTGGTTCCAAGCATTGTTGATCCAGTAAAGTTCTACTGCGACAACAATGGAGTCATTGTTGTGGCTGAGGAATCACGGTCTCACCAGTAATCCAAACACTTAGTTGATTCAATCTGACTATGAGATCAATCAGAAGGGGAATGTACAGATTTGTAGAATACCTACTAACCCACTATTGAAGTTTCTATTGCAGCAGAAGCATGATGGGCACTTGGGTCATTCAATGTTAAATACATGAATGATTGGCTATAGTGCAAGTGGGAGATTGTTAGAGTAGGAGCCCTAGAGCCAATCAATTATTGTGGAATTGACTCTTTGTAATATTGTTTATTAATCAATAAAAGACATTTTCTACTATATCATGTAAATCATAGCTGTATGTATTGATATATGCTTTAGGATGGTAGAACCGTGACGAAGGTATCAAGTGTTTCAAATCTTGATAATGAGAACCCTATGATCACATATGGTGGCCATTCTAGAAATGTTCATAGCCTTAGTATTATTCTAACCAAGGACACATATAATACGATAAGGCTATCATAGTGTTGAACGATCTTGTCAATAGGTAGTGACTGATCTCACTTGTTAAGATTGTTTACTGACAACCTAGTGCAACACATGGGTGCTTGCTGTAGGTAAGTTCACTGGACTGACCCATCAAAAGATTCCATATAGATGGTAACCCTAGTGTCTATGGAACAAATCCTCTAATGAATGGTGGTGCATGTGATCCTTAGACTTGAGATCATCGAAGCGCCTTGTGAACCAATTGGAGTAGTTTGACACTAGCCCAACGTAGTTCTATTTAGAGCTATCAATACAGTAGTGATTGGCTACATCGAGGAGTGTATCAAGACTATGGTGGATCGACAGAGGATTCAACACTCCCGGATACGGGAGAAGTTATCTCATGGCACAATTCAGTTAATGACAATGACACTAAATCTGTGATCACAGTGGGTTTAAGTTGTTGCTCAATCTAATTTATTATTTCGGTCATTGGTCCAGTAACTGAATACAAATATATCGAGGATAACTGAGATTGACACTGTTTCTATTCCTCAGTCTCGATGAGATGACAGATGATGAAAGGATTTGATTGTACGGTAACCATATCATTGATAGGTAGCTGTTTCGTTGAATCTGAATCTATCGGGTGGCCATGATGCCTTGCTAGGGGCCAATATTGGTCTCTGTGTAGTGAGACGATTAATTGGTGTTAACTGTGATACTACTTACCGCTGGTATGATGAAGAGCCTACGGGTCACACACACAGAAGATAATTTAAGAATCAGTTTGTGCAAGGGACATTTTCATCTTTTAGGACAAAAATGTATTTTGGTAATCTCACAGTGCAATTAAATATGCTGAGGTTGTTGTCTATATTTAATTTTATATTAAAATTAAATTAGTGAGATTATATTTAAATATATGTACGCATAGATTTAAATGAATTATTATTGTTAATTAAATGTTGATATATTTTATAAATATATTAATTATAATAATAATTAATTTAAAATAAAAAATATGATGCGTGCAAATGCAATACCTAATTTTACCTCACTAAATTCTAATGCAAAGTTGTGTAGTAGCAAAGAGCAAGTAAGGGTCTTTCCCGCAGAGGATTTGTGAACTTAATTAATTATCTACTTCAAATGGGGTTTGTCACGAATTATAAAAACTCAACAAAAACTAAAAAAAACTCAAAGCAAACTATGTAAATCAAGCAATTAATAACGAAAGAGAAATCAATGAGATAAATGAGATTGAAGGTTTATTCGCCACCACTAGACACGGATTGTGTATAATAAAAGCACTCTTTAAATTTCTACCCTCTTGATCACATTAGCTCAGGAAATACTAAACGTTGATAAGTTCCATCTCTCCTTACTGAGTCGTTGGACTAGACACGGTCATAACCCAATTCCCTATTTATTAAATAACCTAGGATACGATCTCTAGATTCAAAATAATAAAAGCATTAACTTGTGAGAGATCTACTGAATCAAGGCTAAACTCATATGGTCGGTAGTGATTCCCCCATGTATGCAAACATACACTTTACCACTAGTTATTTAAGTTAATAAAGCGATTCCGTACTAAACAACCTATACTGGCATTAATAGATTAATCCTAATGATTTAATTGGTCACTTAAACAATTAGAAAAATCTAGTTAGACCCTATTTTCAGAGAAATAATCACATAACCAAGAGGGATCAAAAGATAAAAAGATGCAAATTTTTTTAATCACAAGACATGTCTAGGGTTTTGAAATCACCCTCAATCACAAAAGAATTAGTTCTTCATGAATAAATATTAGAACGTCATTGTATTATTCATAATAAATAATAATAACAAAGAAGAAGAAAAACTTAGTGAAACTTGGTTGGATTAATGAAGTTGATGATGATCTCCTCCAATTCTTCTTCTCCAAGCCTTCTTTAATCTCCTTTTTCTTCAGTTCTTGAATATCTTTGTTCTCTCTTTTTTTATCTCTCAAAGAATTTCTCCCAAAATAATGCTAAAAGACTTCTATTTATATCCCACAAGGGTTAGGGTTTTGTTTTCCTTAATTCTAGTTAGTTTAGGATCTTAAACCCTATTTTCCTAGTAAAAAACGGAAGAAAAATTTCCAGCTGTCGTGACTGTGCCCCGGCACTGTGCTATGGCATGGTTGATTCTAGACTAAGTGTGCTGCGGCATGGTTGGTTCTGGTCTTGTTGTGCTCCAGCACAGTGCTGCGGCATGGTCCAATTCCTCTTCTAACCTCGCATCATTCTTCAGCACCTAGAGATGGTGATTTTTGAGCATGATAACGATGGAATCTGGAAATGTGGTAAACATATGAAATTTAGCCCTCAGAATCAGCTTTCCAACGGTTCAAGAATAATCTTGATAAAATATCTACAGCTTAAGTTATTGTCAAAAATCTCAGGCATGCTCAAACTAGAGCGTAATCTAGAATTTCCTCTTTACTTCAAAGCTCCATAACTTCTTCAATTCAACTCTAATTCTCGATCCGTTTGTTTCCAGTCATCATAAATTCTCTCGCCAATATCATCTCTCATACGAATATTATTTTTAAGCCTTATTCCTTAAAACACAACAAAAATACATGTGATCCCGAAAAGTGTATTTATGAAACAATTAAGTTAATTCATGCGAATTAATCATAATTTCCCAGAAATGATACCTATAAACCCCTAAGTATAAGTGTATTTTCAAGCACTTATCAAAATACCACAAGCGGGGTGTTTGGATACAAGGGTTGGAGCCCATGCCTATTCCTAATTGAAATAGGGTTTTGACACATGCACTATGTAAGTGCATGTGTCTTAAAGAATGAATGAATTTTTCATTCATTCAATGAAAAGGAGAGAAAAAGAGGCAGCCCCTTTTTCTCTACCCCTCCACGTTTGCCTTGCCTTTTTGACGTGTTTATAAACCTTTGTTGTGGTGAACAAGCAAAACTGTCATTTTAAGTCGACCCATCATCATTAAGGAAAACTCCAATGAATTTTAACCTCCCATTGGTAGAAGTGTACCCTTCGCTGTGGCGAACAAGGTTCTGACGAACAATGGTTTGATTAAAACCATGGTGATGGAAGGCATACGTGACTTAATATATCTTATTTGAGGGTTTTTATTTAATGTCTCACTAGATTATTATCTTTGTTAGAATGACATTGTTTGGCATGTTATTGAACATTCAATCTTAGCATGCATTCTAAACAAAAAATTAAATGTGCGGGTACATGGCCCACTAAAACAGATTTCCTCGAGCCTAGAGGAATCGGTGGGTCAACCTAGGGTTTAAAAATAATTCTTGGATCTTCAAGTTATTCCTCTTCATAGCTCCTTCGTTTCTTCTTCACGATCATTACAAATTATTTTATAATAAAAACCTATTCTAATTTACATCAATAAAATAGAAACCTCACATTACATACGAGGGGAGTGAGATGAGGAGAAGAAATACATGGAGATTTAAGAGAGAAAGGCAGGACAAGCAGGTCTTATTTGTTTATAAAAATTACAAACAAACCCAAAGAAATTTAGCCCTTATGCGAAAAATGGAAAGCTAAAACGGAACAGTAGGTTTCTTGCCGCTGTGAAGAAATTCTTCGCCCTGACAAAGTTCATGCACACATGGTCACTGCAACGAAGTTTTGTTTTGCTACAGTGACCTTGAACTTCCAGAAAACACAAATCATTCCAAAAAGTTTTATGCCGCGACGAAGTTTTATTTCGCCATGGCTAGATCTACTTTTCTGAAATTTCGCCCCGACCAGATTCACATTTTGCATCTCACCGCGGTGAAGTGTTATTTCGCCGCGGCTAACATCGCAAAACAGTGAATCAGGCACAGTAACATCTTTTGCAATTTTTCACATAATGACACAGATCCAAATCAAATCGAATGCTTAAACATTTGATCAGGATGCCAACCAACCAATACACATTCAATCAACACATTATTTAATCAATTGATTAATTAAGACATTCAACATACATAATTTTTCCAGATTAAAAATGCAATAACATGTTATCAAAACAAATATACATGTTATCAAACATCAATTAAACAATATAATCTAATACCCGAGGCTCTGATACCACTGTAAGTAATTGATCTACCATACACAGCGGAAAAAAAAAATTCAATCGGTAAATCAATACCTTTCTTTGCCTAGATCCGAGCATAGATTATACCGTTTACATGTTTATAAACAAAAATCTATATAAAGTAAATCCATTCAAGGATTAGAATACTTACATACGTTTGGAGGCTCCTTTGAATATCTCTGATTTCATACAGGAACACTGTTCATAGTTAATGTTCACCATCTTTTGTTCATGTGATTTTTTACCAATCGGTCCAAAGTAGGATCACACTCATGGAAGTTCACACGAAGATAATCCGCAGAACCCTTGATTATTTTGCTAGAATAATCAAGGGCTTTAAGAATCAAGAAAGAAGAACAAGAAAAGTTTTCTTCTTGAGAGAGAGAGAGATAGGGTGGCTAGGGTTTTAATTGAATGAATAATTCTCATGTTTTAATTTTTAAGTTGCACTTATATAGTGCAGCAATTAAAACCCTATTCCACTTAGAAATAGCCATGGGCTCCAACCCTAGTTTACCCTTGCAACCAAACACACCCTTTATGGTATTTTAATTAATTAATTATTATTATAATTAAAATCAATTAATATATAATAATATATTAATATTTAATTAATAATAATAATTCATTTAAATATATACAGAGATATATTTAAATATAATCTCACTAATTTAATTTTAATATTAAAATTAAATACAGGCAACAACCTCAGCAAATTTAATTGAACCGTGAGATTACCAAAATACCCTTTTGTCCTAAAAGACAAAAATACCTTTCTCACAAATTGATTCTTAAATTATCTTCTAAGTGTGTGACCCATAGGCTCCTCATCATATCGGCACTGTGTACTATCGCGATTAACACCAATTAATTGTCTCACTACACATAGACCAAGATTGGCCCTTAGCAAGGCATCATGGCCACCCGATAGATTCGGATTCAGCAAACGGCAGCTTGTCAACGGTATAGTTACCGTGCAATCAAATCCTTTCATCAACTATTATCTCATCGAGACTAAGGTACAGAAATAGTGTTAACCTCTGATATCCTCGACATGTTTGTATTCAGTTACTAGACCAATGACTGGAATATTAAATTGGATTGAGCTGATATTGAGCATCAACTCAATCCCACTATGGCCACAAATTTAGTGTCATTGCCATTTACTGAATTACCCAGTGAGATAACTTCTCCCGTACCCAGGAGTGATGAATCCTTTGTTGATCCACCATATTCTTGATACACTTCTCAATGTAGCCAATCACTGTTGTATTGATAGCTTTGAATAGAACTACGTTGGGCTAGTGTCAAACTACACCAATTGATGCACAAGGCACTCCGGTGATCTCAAGTCTAAGGATCACTTGCACCACCATCTGTTAAAGGATTTATTCCATAGACACTAGGGTTACCATCCATATGGAATCCTCTGGTGGGCCTGTTTGGTGAATTTGCCTCTAGCAAGCACCCATGCGTTGCACCAGGTTGTCGGCAAATAGCCTTGACAAGTGAGATCAGTCACTGCCTTTCGACAGGGTCATTCAACACTATGATAGCCTTACCGTATTATCTATGTCCTTGGTCAGAATAATACTAGGTCTACGGAAGTTTCTAGAATGGCCACCATATGTGATCATAAGGTTCTTACTATCAAGATTTAAAACACTTGATACCGTTGTCACGGTTCTACCATTCTAAGGACATATATCATTACAAACATGATATAGAAGAATATGCCTTTTATTGATAAATACACATTTGTTACAGAATCAATTTTACAATAATTGATTGGCTCTAGGGCACATAATCTAACAAAAACCCCCTTCAAAATCAATGCATCACCAATATCAGCTTCTTCAATAATCTCTTCACCACTCTCAAATTCTTCCTTTTCACTCTCTTCTTCTTGGACAGCCTCTTCAATCTCTTGTATCTCCTTAATTGACATGACTCTCTTGTTAGGACAATTGGCTTGGAAGTGACCATACCCATGACATTTGAATCATTTTTTGTCCTTTAAGTCTCCTCGGGTACCTCCTTAAGTTAGAAACCGTGGCTTTTCTTTGGTGGCCTCCCTAATTTTTTCCTTATCCTTGTCTTTGTTAGTGTTGACATAGGGTTTGGAATAGGATCTTCTATTCTTCACTTTCTTCAAAGAAATGAGAAGCATATGGTGTCTCGGTCATTATTCAGATGTAGGATGGAAGAGGGTACCAAAATTGGCGATCATATACTCAAGTTGATCGAGTATATGAACAAGTTTGAGATTTTGGGATGTGGACTTAATGAGGGTTTAGCGATAAACCTAATATTACAGTCTTTGCCAGATTCTTATTCTCAATTTGTCTATGACTTCATTGAGGAAGATAAGAAGAACACCCTTTTTGAGCTTCTGGATTTGTTGAAGGCTACTGAGTCAGGCATGAAAATGTCAGAAACATTGACGTTGGTTAAAGCCAGCTCAAGTGAAAAGGAAAAGGCTCAGAAGTCATTGGAAAGAACTGTTGCAGAAAGGAAAGGCGTTTGTCCTCACTATGGGAATCCTAGCCACTGGAGGAAACATTGCAAGGCCTTCTTAGCAAGAGGGAAGAAGAATGTTACTTTTTCGTTAGGTAAGTTTTTGAGATCAACTTATCCCGTTAACATCTTGCGTTATTAACACAAGATGTGGTTCTCACATTTGATTGATGTGTAGGGACTACGACAGAGTAGATTGCTAGCCGAGGGAGAGGTGGACCTACCAATTGGAAATGAAGCACGTGCTACTGCATTTGCTGTAGGATCTTATTGTCTGATTTAGTCGATGGGCATGTTTCTTAGAACTCGTGGATTATTATGATTTTTTTTTCAGTTTCTAGAAATTATATTTCTGTGTCCACTTAGGACAAATGAGAGTATTAGTTTACTAATGGATTATTGTCCTCGAGTGTAAATAATATTCTTTATGGAACTGTTTCATAATAATATGTTCTTTAAGAAAGACAATAAGGATAATCTCAAAATGACAATTATGCCAACTTTGGCAAGTTGAGCTAAACATACTTGAAGGAATATGGGATAGTATCACAACTCACCCGTCCTTATACTCTCCAACACAATGGAGTGTCAAATAGGAGGAACAAGACCTTACTTGACATGGTTAGGTCCATGATGAGTTTTATGATTTACCTGCATCGTTCTGGGGTTATGCCTTAGAAACCGCGACTCACGTTTTGAACCGTATGTCATCAAAGTCTGTAGATAAGACTCCATATGAACTATGGAGTGGGCGAAAGCCCAACTTGTCTTATCTAAGGATTTGGGGTTGCAAAGCTTATGTTAAGAAATTGACTTTGAACAAGCTGGGCCCAAAATCCTGTAAATGTATATTTGTGGGGTATCTAAAGGAGACCAAAGGATACTATTTCTGCCACCCAGAAGAGCGCAAAATTTTTGTTGCTCGTTCTGGTGTCTTCCTAGAAAAGGAATTTTTTCTAAGAAGTACTAGTGGGAGAAAAGTAGATCTCGATGAAGTTCTAGAACCACAAAATATACTAGACGAAGGACGGGATGATGTGCCACAGGAAGTGGTTGAGCATCAAGAGGAGGTTACTTCACAACTTGTGGATCAAAGTGAACCACCTCAGGTGGCACAAGAGCTACGTAGATCTGGGAGAGTACACCATGAGCCTGAGAGATACGGTTATCTTGTGACTCAACATGGTGATGTGCTACTAGTCTACCAAGATGATGAACCCAGAACCTACGAAGACACTATATCGGATCCAGATTCCGTTAAATGGCTTGAAGCTGTAAAATCTGAGATGGACAACATGTATCAGAACCAAGTGTGGTCTCTAGTGGAACCACCTAAAGGTAGGGGTGTTCAAAAGAACCGGTTGGAACGGAACCGGCGGGTACCCTGAGTTTGGTTCCGGTTCCTACCCAGAACCAATCGTCAATGGGTAGGTTTCGGTTCCAAATTTTTGGAACCGTTACTGTACGATTCCGGTTCTGGTTCCTATAGTTAGGAACCAGAACCGAAACCAGGAACCAGGAACCGAGACTAATATAAAATAAAATTAAATATTAGGGGGGTTAATAAAAACTTTTGTAGAAAAAGTAATGTGAATACATTTATATTTATATTTATATTTCATAACATTTAAAGTAAGTTGGTTTGCCTTGTGAGAATCTACCTTTACAAATTAATGGAGTTTGTCATTTTGAATTTATAATTTGTAATTTTATTTTTGTTAACAAGTGCCAGGTTGGGGGTTATTTGTAAGTTTTTAAGGGTTTTTTTGTCATTTTAAAAACTTTTGGGGGGTCATGAATTTTACAGGGTACCTAGAACTGGAACCGGAACTGGAACCGAAACCGACACCAGAACTGGAACCGTTGGTACAGGTTCTGGTTCTGGGTACCTAGGAACTGGAACTGTCGGTTCCAGTTCTGGTTCCAAATTTCAAGGAACCGTTGGTTTCGGTTTCGATTCCGGTTCCGGTTTCGGTTCCGGTTCCAGTTCCTTCAAAAAAGTGTAGGGCACCCGGAATCGAACACCCCTACCTAAAGGGGTAAAACCCATAGCGTGTAAATGGGTCTTCAAGAAGAAGACTGACATGGATGGCAAGATGCATACTTATAAAGCACGACTGGTTGCCAAAGGTTTCAAACAAATTCATGGCATTGACTATGAAGAAACCTTTTCATCGGTGGCCATGATTAAATCCATCTGGATTATGCTTGCGATTGCTGCATATCATGACTATGAGATTTGGCAAATGGATGTCAAAACAGTTTTCTTGAACGGAAACCTTGAGGAGGATGTGTATATGACACAACCTGATGGTTTCGTTCTTGATGGGCAAGCTAATAGGGTATGCAAGTTGCAGAGATCCATTTATGGACTCAAGCAAGCTTTAAGGAGCCGAAATATTCGTTTTGATGAAGCTGTAAAAGAATTCGGTTTTATCAAGAATGAAGATGAGCCCTGTGTTTACAAGAAAGTGAGTGGGAGCGTAGTAGTATTCCTAGTGTCGTATGTCGATGACATACTTTTGATCGGGAATGATATACCGAACTTGCAGTCGGTAAAGACTTGGTTATCCAAGTGCTTCTCCATAAGGGACTTAGGGGAAGCAGCCTACATCCTTGGTATAAAGATCTATCGTGATAGATCGCGTAGGTTGCTTGGCCTAAGTCAGAGTGCATATATTGATAAGGTATTGAAAAGATTTAGTATGGAAGAATCCAAGAAGGGATTTCTTTTCTTGGATTCTTCCGATGTCACATGGTGTTTATCTCTCAAAGGAATTGTGTCCTAGAACACAAGATGAGAGAGATAGGATGAAGAGGATCCCATATGCAGCAGCAATTGGATCCATCATGTATGCCATGCTATGTACTCGGATTGATGTCTCATGTGCTTTGAGCACTTGTAGCAGATATCATTCGGATCCAGGTGAGCATCACTAGATGGCTATCAAGAATATTCTTAAGTACCTGAAGAGGACTAAGGATACGTTCTTGGTTTATGGAGGGGAAGATGAGCTCACTGTAAGAGAATACAGTGATGCTATTTGCAAACGGGAAAAATATGATTATAGTTCGCAATTTGGGATTACACATTTTGTCTCAATGTAACTGCAGTGAGCTAGAAGACCTCGAATCAGTGTACTGCAGCGAATTCTACAATTGATGCTAAGTATATTGCATTTTTGCTACCATGTAGGCGGTTTGGATCAAGAAGTTCATTACTAAATTTGATGTGGTTTCAAGCATTGCTGATCCAGTATAGTTCTACTGCGATAACAATGGAGCCATTGTTGTGGCTGAGGAATCACAATCTCACCAGTAATCCAAACAAATACTTAGTTGATTCAATCTGATCTAAGAGATCGATCAGAAAGGGAATGTGCAGATTTGCAAAATACCTCCTAATCCACTATTGAAGTTTCTGTTGTAGTGGAAGCATGATGGGCACTTGGTTCATTCAATGTTGAGTGAATGAATGATTGGCTATAGTGCAGGCACTTTGGTCATTCGATGTTGAGTGCATGAATGATTGGCTATAGTGCAAGTGGGAGATTGTTAGAGTAGGTGCCCTAGAGCCAATCAATTATTGTAGAATTGACTCTTTATAATAATGTTCATTGGTCAATAAAAGGCATTTTATACTATGTCGCGTAAATCATCATTATATATATTGATATATGTCCTTAGAATGGTGGAACTGTGACAAGGGTATCAAGTGTTTCAAATCTTGATAGTGAGAACCCTATGAGCACATAAGATGGCCATTATAGAAACGTCCGTAGCCCCATATTATTTTGAAGTAAGGACACAGATAATACGGTAAGGCTATCATAGTGTTGAATGACCCTGTCAAAAGGCAGTGACTAATCTCACTTGTCAAGGTTTTTTGGTGACAACCTGGTGAAACACATAGGTGCTTGCTGTAGGCAAGTTCACTGTACTGACCCATTAGAGGATTCCATATGGATGGTAACCTCAGTGTCTATGGAACAAATCCTCTAACAAATGGTGGTGCATGTGATCCTTAGACTTGAGATCACCGGAGCGTCTTGTGCACGAATTGGTGTAGTTTGACACTAGCCTAGTGCAGTTCTATTCAGAGCTGTCAATACGATAGTGATTGACTACATCAAGGTGGTGGATTGACAGAGGATCCATCACTCCCGGGTATGGGAGAAAGTTATCTCACGACGCAATTCAGTAAATGGCAATGACACTAAAACTGTGGCCACAGTGGGATTGAGTTGTTGCTCTATCCAGTTTATAGTACAGGTCATTGGTCTAGTAACTGAATACACAATATCAAGAGTAACAAAAGGTTGACACTACTTCTATGCCTCGGTCTCGTCGAGATAACGGATGATGAAAGGATCGAATTGTACGGTAACCATATCGTTGATAGGTAGCTACTTTGTTGAATTTGAATCTATCGGGTGACCATGATGCCTTGCTAGGGGCCAATATTGGTCTGTGTATAGTGAGACGATTAATTGGTGTTAATAATGATACTATACACTACCGGTATGATGAGGAGCCTATGGGTCACACACATAGAAGATAATTTAAGACTCAGGAAGTAAGAAGAGCGTTTTCATTTTTTTAGGCGAAAGGGTATTTTGGTAATTTCACAATGCAATTAAATTTGCTGAGGTCGTAGCCTTTATTTAATTTGTTAGAAAAATTAAATAAGTGAGATTACGTTTAAATATGTGTTCGCATATATTTAAATAAGTTATCATTATTGTTAAATGTTAATATATTAAATATATATATTAATTGATTTTAATTGAGATAATGATGAACTAATATTAAAATATCTAATTAGGAGTGTTTGGAAACATGGGGTGTTTGGGTTGGAGCCCAAGCCTATTCCATAAGGAATAGGGCAATTAAACTTGCACTATAAAAGAAAAAGGTTTCTTTGTGAATAGGTAAGATTTTTAATTCATTCATTGATTGAAAAACAAAAACCTCCAGCCCTAAAATACTCTTCCACGCCAGACTTGGTTTTGATTGAAAATCAAATACATTTCATTTCTTCTTTGTTCTTAAGACTAAAGAGGATCTAGCAAATCCCTCTTTAGTTCCTTTCGATTATCTTCGTGTGGACTACATCGGTTCGATCCTACACTTGGGTCAGTAGCAAAACACGTTCAGAGACAAAGTTGGAGGAGCCTCCAAATGTGCGTACGATTTCTTAAACTCTAAACTAATTTTTTGCATTTTTTTGTTTATTTTGATATAAATTGTAAATTTGTACCCTGATCTTGGTTCTATGGAACTATCCGTATTGTTATTAATCTTTTGTTTTCTGCTATGTCAATGGATTGTTTCCTAATAGGATAGAGATCCCTTCCAGTTGGTGTTGCCCTTAAAATAAGTCTTTGGAGCTTCAAGCTTCAAGCTTTATAGTTGCTTCTCCACCTTGATGGCTAAGTTGCATACATTCCCAAATGAATGATAAGGCTGCAACTCCACTTTGTGAGCTATCTCCTTTTGCAAACCTCCCAAAAATCGAGTTATAGTTTGCTCATTCTCCTCCGGAATATCACTTCTCATCATAAGACCTTCAAATTCCCTTATATTCTCCTCTACTTTCTTATCTCCTAGCTTAAGACTGTACAAACTCAAGTAGAGATCTTACTTGTAGTTTTCGGGCAAGAATCTCTTTTTCATCATTCTTTTCAATTTATCCCAAGATCTCACTTTATCTTTCCCCTCTCTTTCCTTCTTCTTTCTAACATTTTTCCACCAGAGGGAAGCATATCCCTTGAATTTAAGAATGGCTACTTTGCATTTGTTTTCATCGAGTAGCCTTTGAACTCAAACACCCTTTCAATCTCATTCAACCAATCAATGAAGTCAGTGGGATCCAGACTGGAGTGGGTGCCCTAGAGCCAATCAATTATTGTGGAATTGACTCTTTGTAATAATGTTCATTAATCAATAAAAGTCAATTTTATTCTATATTGTATAAATCATTATTATTGCAATATGTATTGATATATGTCCTTAGAATGGTAGAACCATGACGAGGGTATCAAGTGTTTCAAATCTTGATAGTGAGAACCCTATGAGCACATATGGTGGCCATTCTAGAAACGTCCGTAGCCCTAGTATTATTCTGAAGTAAGGGCACAGATAATACGGTAAGGCTATCATAGTGTTGAACAACCCTATCGAAAGGTAGTGACTGATCTCACTTGTAAATGTTGTTTTGTGACAACCTGGTGCAACACATGGGTGCTTGCTATAGGCGATTACACCGCAACAAGTTCACTAGACTGACCCACCAGAGGATTCCATATGGATGGTAACCCTAGTGTCTATGGAACAAATCCTCTAACGAATGGTGGTGCATGTGATCCTTAGACTTGAGATCACCGGAGCGCCTTGTGCACCGATTGGTGTAGTTTGACATTAGCCTAACGCAGTTCTTTTCAGAACTGTCAATGCGGTAGTGATTGGCGGCATCAAGGAGTGTATCAAGACTATGGTGGATTGACAGAGGATTCATCACTCCCAGGTATGGGAGAAAGTTATCTCATAACGCAATTCAGTATATGGCAATGACACTAAAACTGTGGCCACAGTGGGATTGAGTTGTTGCTCTATCCAGTTTATAATACGGGTCATTGGTCTAGAAACTGAATAAATAATATCGAGAGTAACCGAAGGTTGACACTATTTCTATGCCTTCATCTCATCGAGATAACGTATGATGAAAAGATCAAATTGCACGGTAACCATATCGTTGATAGGTAGCTACTTTGCTGAATCCGAATCTATCGAGTGGCCATGATGCCTTGCTAAGCGCAAATCTTGGTCTTTGTATTAGTGAGATGATTAATTGGTGTTAATCGCGATACTATACACTGCCGGTATGATGAGGAGCCTATGGATCACACACATAGAAGATAATTTAAGATCCAAGAAGAAAGAAGGGTGTTTTCGTCTTTTAAGGTGAAAGGGTATTTTGGTAATTCCACAGTGCAATTAAATTTGCTGAGGTCGTAGCCTTTATTTAATTTGTTAGAAAAATTAAATAAGTGAAATTACGTTTAAATGTGTGTTCGCACATATTTAAATATATTATCATTATTGTTAAATGTTAATATATATTTAAATATATATTAATTGATTTTAATTGAGATAATGATGGAAAATAAAATAAATCAAATTGGGAGTGTTTGGCAACATGAGGCGTTTGGATTGGAGCCGAAGCCTATTCCATATGGGATTAGGGCAACTTAATTAACTATAAAAGGAAAAGTATGTGTTAATTAATTGAATGAATTGATTTTCTCTTTGAAATTAAAACACACGCAGCAGCCCCATCTCCTCCCACGCCAGATTTGGATTTTGGCCTAAAATCAATTCTATTGATTTGCTTTCTTCATAATCTTGAAGCCAAAAAGGATCTAGCAAATCCCTCTTTGGTTCTTTTGAGATTGTCTTCGTGTGGACTACGCAGGTTCGATCCTACACTTGGATCGGTAGCAAAACATTCGTCGACAAATTTGGAGGAGCCTCCAACGTGTGTTTGTTTTCTTTAAACTTAGATTTATTTTTCTGCAGATTTTATTTAATATGAATTGTAAAATTATACCCTTGATCTTGGCTCATGTAAACGATCTCTATATTATATTTGTTTTTGTTTCCGCTGCGTATACGGGACCGTTTACTAACACAGACTTCCTCCAAATTCGGGCATATCAATCTTAAGTCCCCTATCATCATCAACAATTCTCTTCCTCACAACAACACCAGAATCGCTAGAATCACTATGATGGCTAGTTTCATCTTTATGGTGAAATACATATCAATTGGTATTAGAGCTATGGTTGTGGAGTGGAATTTGTGTTGAATTGTGTTTGTGGAGATCAAAAGTTGTTTGAATATGTTGAGTGCAAGGTAGAAACCTTTTTGGCCTAATTTTCTCATTTCCATTGCAATTGCTTTTTCTCTTTCCTCTTACACCTCACCAACCCCTAACTAACCACTTTACACCTCATCCAAATCCATCCAAATCCAACTAAACCCATTCCATTTCAACCAAAACACTAAACACTATCCATTTACCTAAATACCATTAATTAACCTAATTACCACTATTGCCAAAACACTACTTACAGATTACTATTCACCTAAAACCAAATTATCCAAAATTCATCCTTTACCCTTACCACCTCATATATCAGTATTCCATACCCAAAATTTCACTGTTCACTTCCGGAGTTATTGTTCACAGTAACTTAAAACTCCATTCTTCATGTCAAACAAGAGTGGATTTTCTTCCCCGATGCCCCTTTGGGAAGTTCCTTTCATGAAAACCCAAAAAGACCTTAAGAAACTTGAAGAAAGAATGAACCAAATGGCACAAGTCCTCATGACTCATATAGCCCCATGCACACCACCTGCAAACACCCCACCAAACCAACCACCTCCCCATGAAACCAAACTACCCTTCCATGAGTCTGACTCACCCCTAAGAAGAATCACACCCCATATGAGACCATCTTGTGAAGTATGTATGATTTCATAAAATTTAGTTATGTCCATTCAGCAACACAAAGACACTACGAAAGCCTTTTACGAGAACTTTTGTGGCATATATATTGGGAATTTCGCAATTACGACGAGATTTCTACTTTCGTATTGGGTGAAGGGCATACTTTACTTGCATAAAATCATGAGGCGTCAAAATCACAAGTCGAAAACCCTGTGAAATCCTTTTGCGGGAAGTTTTGCGACACATATATGTGATGAATTTCATATATACGATGACACTTGTACTTTCATATTGAGTGAAGGACATGCTTTTTTTTGGGGGGTAAGCCAAAGGACACGGTTTACTTGCATATATTCGAGTTGTGTCACAACAGGCAATTTTAAAATGCTATGAAAGCCTTTTACGAAAACTTTTACGACATGAATTTAGTGAATTTTACGAATACGAAAAGGTTTGTGCTTTCGTATTGAGTGAAACACAAGGTTTTCTTGCGTAAAATTGAGTGGCATCACAGTCGGCAACTCGAAAACACTACGAAAGCCTTTTACTAAAACTTTTGCCACATATATATAGTGAATTTTGCAAATACAATGACGCTTGCACTTTCGTTTTGAGTGAAGCACATGGTTTACTTGCATAAAATTGAGTTGCATTCGGTAGCACGAAAACGCTATGAAAGCCTTTTAAGAGAGCTTTAGCATCATATATATAGTGAATTTTGCAAATACAATGATGCTTATGATGCAAATAAGGCTATCATGGTTGCCAAAAATACTTGTGAATTTTCGGCCCAAGGGGATAAAGCCTTTATTGATGTTTCGGCCCAAGGAGGCAAGATGGCCCAAGATGGATTTTATTGCTTCAAGCCTAATCCGATCCAATTTGTGAGTTTTGCTCCTTTACTTGGGATTAATCTCATCACATGGGTTAATTCCCATGAGGAGTAGTTTGTGCGACAAAGAGAAGTCCAAGGGAAGACAAAATGGCCATGTGGGAGCATTAATTGCAAGGGGGATAAAGAAACATAGGCTACCACACTCTTTCCTAATTTGGCATGGACAAGGTTGGAAGGTTTGGGCGGCTCATTGTCCCTTACCCAAAGAGGAAAGTCACATGATTCTTTGATTTCTCCTAGGATTGACTTCAAATATTTTATGTTATTTCTTGTTTGAATTTTCCTATGTAATTTTGAACTATTTTGAATTTCAAAGTCTCTCTAGGCTGACACATTTATGGCTGTGATTGACTAGAGTTGTTTTATGCCACATGGATGGCTTAGATCTTTTGTAACTTAGGGAAACTTTGTAAGGCCATTTATAAGGGCCAAATTTTCTCCATGTAATTGAGATTTGATGAATGAAATTCAGTTGCTCTTAAGAGTGTTATTCTCCTTTATCCAACTTTTGCTAAGGGTTGGTGGTAGATCTCCTTGGCTGGTGGTGTAACCTTTAGGCCTTGGACCACATTAGCATTTGTCTTTAATTCTTGTTGTTTGTTGCTTGTTTAGTTACATTTGTTCATTTAGCTGAGATTGTGCAAGGTGATTGAAGCTTTGGCTGATTGTTCTTGGAGTTGCCTTGTGTAGTTACGATTGTGTTGCCATCATCTCACTCTCATTTCATCACATAAGGTTCAACTTGTACTTTTGTTTTGAGTGAAGCACACGGTTTACTTGCATAAAAACAAGTGGCATCACAGTCTGCAATTCAAAAATGGTATGAAAGGCTTTTACCATAACTTTTGCAGCATATATATAGTGAACTTCACAGTCACAAAAGAGATTTGCACTTTGATTCTAAGTGTAAGACACGTTTTACTTACATAAAATCAAGTTCCGTCACAATCGGTCACACGAAAAATGCTACGAAATGAAAGTAAATCGGTGGGTAAACGCAAAGGAAATAAAAAAATATTTCCCATCGATTACTTTGAATAACCTAAGATCAGGGTCTGATATGTATATATTTTACAAGCTTAAATTGAAAAGAACAAATATAACATTAATCCAGACAAGGATCAGAGATCTTACGCATGTTTGGAGGCTCCTTCAAATGCCTCTGAATCTACTTCGCTACCGATCCAAGAATAGGATCGAACGAACTGTGATCCACACGAAGACAATCCGAAGAACCAAAGAGGGATTTGCTAGATCCTTTATTGGCTTCAAGAATCAACTTGAAATCAAAGAAAACTTTAATTCAAAAAGGCAAGGCAAACGTGGTAGGGTAGAGAAAAAAGGGCTGCCTCTTTTTCTCTCATTTTCATGGAATGAATGAAAAATTCATTCATTCTTTAACACACATGCACTTATATAGTGCATGTGTCAAAACCCTATTCCAATGAGGAATAAGCATGGGCTCCAACCCTTGTATCCAAACACCCTGCTTGTGGTATTTTTATTTTAAATTAATTATTGTTATAATTAAAGTTAATTAATATATTTATAAAATATATCAACATTTAATTAACAATAATAATTCATTTAAATATATCCATATATATATTTAGATATAATCTCACTAATTTAATTTTAATATTAAATTAAATGTAGGCAACAAACTCAGCATATTTAATTGTACCGTGAGATTACCAAAATACATTTTCGTCCTAAAAGATGAAAATGCCCTTTGCACAAATTGATTCTTAAATTATCTTCTATGTGTGTGACTCATAGGCTCCTCATCATATCGGTAGTAAGTAGTATCGCGATTAACACCAATTAATCGTCTCACTACACAGAGACTAAGATTGGCCCCTAACAAGGCATCATGGCCACTCGATAGATTCGGATTGAATGAAACAGCTACCTATCAATGATATGGTTACCGTACAATCAAATCATTTCATCATCTGTCATCTCATCGAGACTGAGGTACAGAAATAGTGTCAATCTCAGTTATCCTCAATTTATTTGTATTCAGTTATTGGACCAGTGACCGGAATAATAAATTAGATTGAGCAACAACTCAATGCCACTATGATCACAAATTTAGTGTCATTGTCATTAACTGAATTGTGAAATGGGAAGCATGGTGAGTAGCATCAGGCTAGCTGTTCGAGTGGTGGGGGAGGCGAAAGAAATCCCTTAAGGGGGGGGGGGGGGGGGGGGGGGTGGGGGGGGGGGGGGGGGGGGGACAGTACTTTGTGAGTCACGTACCTGTGTGGGCACCGCGAGGAACTCCTGTGTGGGGCCGCGGGCGTGACAATAAAAAGGCGCCTTTTTATTGTGAGAGTCCCCTCATCTTGGACCATGGGCTATCCCAATCTTGGCCTACTATGGCCTCATGGGCTTTCCACATGCGCCCCGTCATCTTGGGCCTCACTTATCCGGATATCCCCACCCCTGCAAGTGGGTTTCTTTCGCCTTCCCCATCTCTCAGCCTGATGGTACTCATCTCTCTTGTCACAAGTACTTAGCCTGCAGGTCTTGTGTTCGAGAGATGGGGAAGGCGAAAGAAACCCACTTGTAGGGGTGGGGATATCTGGATGAGTGAGGCCCAAGATGACGGGGGGCATGTGGAAAGCCCATGAGGCCGCAGTAGGCCAAGAATGGGATAGCCCATGGTCCAAGATGAGGGGGCTCTCACATGTAGCCAATCACTACTGCATTTATAGCTCTAAATAGAACTACGTTGGGCTAGTGTCAAACTACTCCAATCGGTGCACATGGCGCTCCGGTGATCTTAAGTCTAAGGATGACATGCACCACCATTCGTTAGAGGATTTGTTCCATAGACACTAGGGTTACCATCTATATGGAATCCTCTGGTGGGCCAGTCTAGTGAACTTGCCTATAGCAAGCACCTATGTGTTGCACTAGGTTGTCCAAAAACAACCTTAACAAGTGAGATCAGTCACTGCCTTTCGACAAGGTTGTTCAACACTATGATAGCCTTACTGTATTATCTGTGTCCTTGGTCAGAATAATACTGGGGCTACGAACATTTCTAGAATAGCCACCATATGTGATCATAGGGTTCTCACTATTAAGATTTGAAACACTTGATACCCTCATCACGGTTCTACCATCTTAAGGACATATATCAACACATACAACTATGATTTACATGATATAGTAGAAAATGCCTTTTATTGATTAATAAACAATATTACAAAGAGTCAATTCCACAATAATTGATCGGCTCTAGGGCACCTACTCCAACAATCTCCCACTTACACTATAGCCAATCATTCATGTATTTAACATCGAATGACCCGAGTGCCCATCATGCTTCTGCTGCAACAGAAACTTCAACAGTGGGTTAGTAGGTATTCTGCAAATCTGCATATTCCTTTTTTTATCGATCTCATAGATCAGATTGAATCAACTAAGTGTTTGGATTATTGGTGAGACTATGATTCCTCAGCCACAATAATGGCTTCATTGTTATCACAGCAAAACTTTACTGGATCATGAATGCTTGGAACCACATCAAGTTCAGTAATGAACTTATTAATCCAAATCCCCTACACGACTACATTAAATAATGCGATATACTTAGCATCAATTGTAGAATCTGCTACAGTACTCTGATTTAAGCTCTTCCAGCTCACTGCAGTTCTATTGAGACAAAATTTCAAACGAAAATCATCTTTATCCTTTTGGAAATAGCATCACTATATCCTTTTACAATGAGCTCATCTTTCACTCCATAATCTAAGAACATATCCTTAGTCCTTTTCAAGTACTTAAGGATGTCCATTGACACTCATTCAGTGTCACTTACTTGGATCTGATTGATATCTTCTACAAGTACAGAATGCACATAAGACATCAATCTGAGTACATAACATCACATTACCCACTTGGATCCGATTGATATCTTCTGCAAGTGTTTAATGCATATGAGATATCAGTCTGAGCATACATCATGGCATTGCTCACTTGGATCCGACTGATATCTACTACTAGTGCTTAATGCACATGATACATCAATCCCAGCATACAACATGGAATTGCTCACTTGAATTCAATTGATATCCACTACAAGTGCTTAGTGCACATGAGACATCAATCTGAGCATACAAGATGAATCCAATTACTAACGCATATGGGATCCTCTTCACTTTATCTCCCTTATCGTGTGGTTTAGGAGGAAGTTTGGATCCCACTGACTTTATTGATTGGTTGAATGAGATTGAAAGGGTGTTTGAGTTCAAAGGCTGCTCGGATGAAAACAAATGCAAAGTAGCCATTCTTAAATTCAAGGGATATGCTTCCCTATGGTGGAAAAATGTTCGAAAGAAGAAGGAAAGAGAGGGCAAAGATAAAGTGAGATCCTGGGATAAATTGAAAAGAATGATGAAAAAGAGATTCTTGCCCGAAAACTACAAGTAAGATCTCTACTTGAGTTTGCACAATCTCAAGCTAGGAGATAAAGAAAGTAGAGGAGAATATAAGGGAATTTGAAGGCCTTATGATGAGAAGTGATATTCCGGAGGAGAAGGAGCAAACTATAACTCAATTTTTGGGAGGTTTGCAAAAGGAGATAGCTCACAAAGTGGAGTTGTAGCCTTATCATTCATTTGGGAATGTATGCAAGTTAGCCAGCAAGGCGGAGAAGCAACTACAAAGCTTGAAGCTTTCCGCTCCAAAGACTTATTTTAAGGGCAACACCAACTACAAGGGATCTCCATCCTACTCCAAACCCTATGTCAACACTAAAAAAGAAAAGGGTAAAGAAAAAGTTAGCGTGGCCACCAAGGAGAAGCCATGGTTTCTGACTCAAGGAGGTACCCGAGGAGACTTAATGGACAAAAAATGTTTCAAATGTCATGGCTATGGTCACTTCCAAGCCAATTGTCCTAACAAGAGAGTCATGTCAATTAAGGCGATACAAGAGATTGAAGAGGTTGTCCAAGAAGAAGAGAGTGAAAACGAAGAATTCGAGAGTGGTGAAGAGATTATTGAAGAAGCTGATGTTGGTGATGCTTTGATTTTGAAGAGGGTTTTTGTTAGAGTAGGTGCCCTAGAGCCAATCAATTATTGTAAAATTGATTATGTAATAAATGTTTATTTATCAATAAAAGGCATATTCTTCTATATCGTGTTTGTAATGATATATGTCCTTAGGATGGTAGAAGCATGACGAGGGTATCAAGTGTTTCGAATCTTGATAGTGAGAACCTTATGTTCAGATATGGTGGTCATTCTAAAAACGTTCGTAGCCCCAGTATTATTCTGACCAAGGACACAGATAATACGGTAAGACTATCATAGCATTGAACGACCCTGTTGAAAGGCAGTGATTGATCTCACTTGTCAAGGTTATTTTCCGACAACCTGGTGCAATGCTGTAATAGCTGCTTCCTACTCAAATACTCATAAAATATACATATTAAAATACATATAAAATAGTATAAAGAGTTGGGCCCAAATTCTTTCTTTTATTAAACATATACATTCTTTACACAAAATTTGTATCATGTACAAAAGTTAGCAAAAACATGATGGACAGTGTAACCACTTCCCCTCGCGTGCAGACGTCCATCCGACCATGTCCTCACCTAGATCCTGCAAACATAGGAAACAATGGGGTGAGCACTAAAAAAATGCTCAGTAAGTAAATCTTCTACTCATCTAACCATATAACTCTCTCTAATTCTTTCCTTACAATGCTCATTTACTCTCTCTTATACTTCTCTCTATTTTCTCTTTCTCATAACTCTTTTCTACTAACTCTCTTTTGTAAGTCACAATCTCATCTTACCGGAGGCACGGCCGGGACTCGCTCCCACTCTCCGTGACTTCTACTCGTTTTAGCCGATCGGACTCGATTATGCATGGATGTAATAACTCCTTTATACTAGGATACTCATAGAAATACATAAAGTAAAATACATTTGTATCAACAAAAGTAGATGGACCCAAAATTTTCTTTTAGTACATATAAACATTCTTATTATCAAATAAGATATCATATTACAAAAAGTTATCACAAAAAGTGGACAGTGTAGCTATTGCTCCTCGCTTGTCGATGCCAATCCGACCGTGTCCTCACCTAGATCCTGTAAACACAAAGAAAAACAACGGGGTGAGCACAAAAATAATGTTCAGTAAGTAAATCCTCTAATCGTCTGTCCCCGTAACTCTTTTTCTTAATTCTTTCGTTACACACTTCTCGTCTCATTTATTTTCTCTTTCTGTTTCTCTTTCACACAACTCTCTTTTAATAATTTTCTATTGTAAGTCACGGCCTCATCTTACCGGAGGCACAGCCGGGTGGAGTTCACAAAGCACCAACTCCCTCTTCGTAACTCTACTCATTCTCTCTTTATTCATTCTCACTTGAATGTCACGGCCTCATTTTACCGGAGGCACGGCCGGGTGGAGTTCACAAAGCACCAACCCACTCTTCGTGACTGCCGGGTGGAGTTCACAAAGCACCAACCCACTCTTTGTGTTTTTCCCATCTCTCTACTCTTAGAGTAGTTCATTCACAAAGTTCTCTACTCTTTCTCAAGCTACTTCTCAATGTACAATTAATGTATAAGGATGGTTCATGTTTAAAATTTCTTACTTAAGGCACTTATGAAAGGCACAAATGCAATGTTGCATCAAGATAGTCATTCTGCATAGGTCACACTCAAGAAGGCATAACTTGAGTTATACACATCAGATTGCTACGTTTGTTGTCTCTTTTTAAAGCTTAGAGATAGGGCTACAACTGTTATGTTTTGGTCTCAACCCAGTTCAATCTGTAAGATGCCAAAGAATCACTCAGAAGGTCAAGGCTGTGACAGGGTAACCATGGTAACATGTTCTCACTTAGGCATTCCATCAAACATTACATGTGCATAAGCAAACCCTAATTTAATTATCATTCAATTTGTTTCTTAACAATCCAAAAATGAGAGAAAATATCTCTTGTAGCATCACCATACCTATATGGCAAACACACTCCCAAAATTTCCTCCAATTCTTCCAATTTCAACCCATCATCAAACCATCACATACACTTCTCATATTCAAATATATCCAACAACATTTATAATTCATCTTCAATCTCATCTCAATTTCTCAATAACCATAACATATGCATACTTAAAAGAAATCTCTACTCACTTGAATTCTTAAACTTTAACTTGAGTTGGATTTTGAGTGGAATTTACTTACCTTATGCTTGAGTCTTCTCTACTAAGCTCTCTTCTCTTGTTGGATTCAAAACTTCTTCTAACCCTAAGCATAAACTTCATAAGAACTCAATTTTTACACAAATAAATCATAGATAAAGAGCATGAATTCTTACCTTTTGAAGTCTTGAATCAAAACCCTATTAAAAATGTAATAGCCGCTTTCTACTCAAATACTCATAAGACATATACATAACAAAATACATATAAAATAGTATAAAAAGTTGGGCCCAAATTGTTCTTTTATTAAACATCTACATTCTTTACACAAAAGTTGTATTATGTACGAAACTATCAAAAACGAGGTGGACAGTGTAGCCATTTCCCTTCGCTTGCCGACGCCCATCCAATCGTGTCCTCACCTAGATCCTGCAAAACATAGGAAACAACGGGGTGAGCACTAAAATAATGCTCAGTAAGCAAATCCTCTACTCATCTAACCCCGCAACTCTCTCTCTCTAATTCTTTCCTTACAATGTTCATTTACTCTTTCTCTTATACTTTTCTCTATTTTCCCTTTCTCATAACTCTTTTCTACTAACTCCCTTTTTGTAAGTCACAGCCTCATCTTACCGGAGGCACGGTCGGGACTCGCTCCCGCTCTCTGTGACTTCTAATCGTTCTAGCCGATCGGGCTCGGTTATGCATGGATTCGGAACCCTTGGCCATGTGAGTGTATAAACTATCTCTCGGGTACTCTCGGGTATAGCCCTCATCCGCATGTACTCTCATGGGCTACACCACTTTCCTCTCTCATACTCAAGCCGCTCTCTCTCGTTGCGGCGTACATACGGGAATACTCTACCCATTACTCACGGGTTCCCCATCGCACAACCTACTCTATTCTCTTTTTCTCTCTTTTCTCTTAATGAAGCTCACACTCAAAGTTCTCTACTCTTTCTCTAATGAAATTAATGCATATGGATGACTCATGCTCATTAATGCACTCATGAAATGCAATTATGCCATGTAGCAATAATTAAGGTTCTCTACTCTTACTCATGCCTTACTCAAGCATTTCATCGATCACAAACTCATGTGCATATAAACTCTACTTGATCTATAACTCTTCTCCTCTCTTAACATCCCCAAAATGAGAGAACTCCCTCATACTTTCTAATTCCTGTCAAGAAAAACACTCCCAAAGGGTTTTGGCTCATACTTTCTCTAACTTCCATCAATCCCACAACCAAGCCAACTCAACATCATAAAATCTCAACTTTTCTCATAACTCAATTATATTCAACAATAAATATAAATAACCACCCATCTCATACAATTTCTCAATAACATAATACTAACACAACATACAACAATACTCTACTCAAAAGAGTCTTTAAATCTCAACTTGGGTTGGATTTACTTACTTTGTAAATATGACTTCTCTAACACTTCTCCTTTCCCTTGTTGTCTTGTCTTCTCTCTACAATTTTAAACAATAACAATACAACAATATAAGACTTCAATACAACTATAAGCAACTCACATCTAAAGCAAGAATCTTACCTTAGGATGCTTTAGATTCAAGCTCTACAAAATTACCCCAAAAACTCCCAAACTCCTTAGAAATCTTGGAGAATTGAATGGAGAATTGAAAGGAAGTAGAGAGGGAAATGGCGGTGGAAATGGGTGAAATGAAAGGATAATCCTTTGTTAGCTCAATTTACAACAAACATTCCATTTTACCCTTGCTCTCCTTGAAAATTCCATCTTTGTCCTTTATTCATTACAAACACACCCCCCAACTCCAACCATTCTCTACTAAATTTCCTTACATTTTACTCCTCACTTTTCCTGCTAATTAGGGGTAGAATAGTCATTTTCCCCTATGAGAATGCTTTAGAAACCTCAAGAAAACTTTTCTGCCGTCCCGTCGCCGCGCGAAGAAAGTTCCATCGCCCCGCGAAAAATTACAGAATAGAAATCGCAACACAGAGTTGGCGTCGCCACGCGAAGACTATTCTTCGCCCCGGCGAGGACTGTAATACCAAGATTCCTCAAATCTCAACCAATTTCAAGGCAAACACTCAACCAACTCACATACCATTTCACCAAGACTAACCAACCAAAAATAACAACTACAACTCAATTGAAGCTGGATCAATGAACATTAAGTAATGCAACAAATCTTAACTATGTACCTCAAGCGGGCGTTACACATTTAGCTAGCCTGATGGTACTCCCATGCTTCCCAAATGCACAAGCCCATGGGTCTTGGGTTCGAGTGGTGGGGAGGTGAAAGAAATCCCTTAAAGGGGGGGGGGGGGGAGATATTCCCAGTGTCACGAAGGTGGGTTGGTGTTGTGTGAACTCCACCTGGTCGTGCCTCCGGTAAGATAGGGCCGTGACATCAAAAGGCGCCTTTTAATGTACACGACCTATCTAACCGTGCCCAACTGGGGATCACAAAGCACCCACTCTCTTGACGATTCTACTCAGTACTATCCCCCTCCCCCCCCCCCCCCCCAAGGGATTTCTTTCGCGCTCCCCTACCACTCGAACCCAAGACCAAGGGGTTATAGTCAATTGGGAGCAAGCTAGCCTGATGGTACTCACCATGCTCCCCAATTGACTATAGCCCCTTGGTCTTGGGTTCGAGTGGTGGGGGAGGCGAAAGAAATCCCTTAATGGGGGGAGGGGGGACAATACTGAGTAGAATGGTCACGAGAATGGGTGCTTTGTGATCCCCAATCGGGCCCACGGTTAGATTGGGTCGCGACACATACTCTTTCAATTACCGAGAGGCATATGCTATCACCCTACCTAACTGCATTAACACAACACCAAGTCCTTGCAATGAGGCATCTGTATAAATGTCATAATCTACACCCTCTTGTGGTAACACTAATATATGAGTTGTCGTTAACCTCTCCTTCAATTCCTGAAAGCTCTCCTCATATGCTTCTGACCATGCAAAAGGAGTTCTCTGCTTGGTAAGAGCTGTCAACAGTTTAGCCAACTGGGCGAACCCTGTTACAAATCGCCGGTAGTAACCTGCTAGGCCCAAGAAACTTCTGACCTCTTTTACTGTCTTTGGCCTTTGCCATTCTAGGATTGCCTTGACTTTACTAGGATCCACTGAAATTCCTTCACTAGAAACAGTACGGCCCAGAAATATCACCTGATCAAGCCAGAACTCACATTTAGAAAACTTGGCATACAACTTTTCTCTCAATTGCTGTAGTACAAATCTCAAGTGTTCCTCATGCTTTTCTCTTGACTTCGAATAAACAAGGATGTCATCAATAAATACCACTATAAACCGATCTAGACAATCATGGAACACCCTGTTCATTAAGTCCATAAATATCGCTGGGGCATTAATTAACCCAAACGGCATCACTACAAACTCATAATGCCCATACCTTGTACGGAAGGCAGTCTTAGCCATATCTTGCTCGGCCACTCTTACCTGATGGTACCTTGACCTCAAATCAATTTTGGAGAACACTGCGGCGCCTTTCAACTGATCGTACAAATCATCTATACGAGGTAGAGGGTACTTATTCTTCACTGTCACTTTATTCAATTCTCTATAATCAATACACATCCGTAGGGACCCATCTTTCTTCTTCACAAACAGAATTGGGGCTCCCCAGGCAGAATGACTTGGTCGGATAAAACCTTTATCTAAGAGCTCTTGGAGTTGCTTTTTCAATTCCTGGAGCTCGACTGGGGTCATTCGGTAAGGGGCTTTAGAAATCGGCGCTGTCTCTAGTGCTAATTCAATACTAAACTCAACTTCTCTTATCGGAGGCAAACCCAGTAAGTCTTTCGGAAATACATCTAGAAATTCCCGGACTATTGGCACACTCTGCACTTCTGGTTGTGGGACATCTCTACTTTGCACCACATGAGCTATATACCTTGAACACCCTTTCTAGCCTTCATAATACTAATCAACATACTCAATTGATGGCCCTCTCCGAAACTAAACTTATCTCCACTATCAAGATTAAATCTCGCTTTCTTCTTCTGACAGTCAATTTCTACTCCATACCTCCTTAGGAAATCCATACCCAAAATCACATCAAAGTCGGGCATATCAAACACTATCAATTCAATTGCTAACTCCCGACCATGGATCACTACGGACTCTCCTGACAGCATCTCATGGGTCACAACACTAACCCCATCAGGTAACTCTATCTTAATGGGTTGGCTCACTCTAGTAGGTTTCAAACCTAACCTCTCTATCATCCCATATGATATAAAAGAATGAGTGGCTCCTGAATCAATTAAGGCATATAAAGGAATAGCATGGAATAATAACTGACCAGTAACTGCTGATGGGCTGGCCTCTGCTTCACCTTGTGCCACTGTAAACACTCTGGCATTAGTAGTACCTCCAAAACTCTATGCGGGTGGTGGAAGAGGAGCTTTACAATCTCTCATCAAGTGCCCTAGCTGTCGGCACCTATAACACACCCTCTAGTCCCTCAGACACTCTCCTAGGTGGTTCCTCCCACATTTAGGATATGGGGGAACTCCATTGTTCTCGGCCGTTTATTCTGCCAATCTGTTCTGTTCTTCTTCAGCTGAAACTTCTTCTTATTCTTCACTTCTCTGTTTCTTACATTTTAAACTCTTTCTCTTTGTGGGGCAGGAGATGGTTCACTTGATCCTCCTATTGAGGGACCTGCTGGGGTGATTTTGTTCTCAAATATTTTCGCCCTCATTGCTTGCCTCAAGGCCTCACTATAAGTTTGAGGGGGATTAGCACTCGTCATTATACCACGAGCTATCTTCGGCTTCAACCCATGGACAAACTTATCTCTTCTCAATTCTGGAGTACCGACTATTCCGGGTGCAAACCTGGCAAGGGAATTAAATCTCACTGAATACTCTTTCACTGTAGTAGATCCCTGCTATAAACTGATAAATTCTTAGACCTTCTCATGAACTCGGTCCTCTGTTCTGTACTCAACCTCAAACTCTTGTCTGAATTCTTCCCAAGTCATCACTGCCACATCATGGGTATCTTCTATTAATTCTGACCAAATTCGGGCATCACCCTAAAATAAGAAACTCGCATATCGGATCTTATCCAAGTCTGTCATGGGAAACAAGGCTGTTATACGTTCTACGGACTTAAACCATTCCTCTGCTACTACCGGGTCCGTAGTACCCTTAAACTCTAATAGTTGATGTTGACTGGGAAGACCATAAATTGGTTCAATTCTGTTCTGTACTGGGGGAGGTACCGGTTGTTCTCTTTCTACAATAGTGGTTGGTGGTACCTGCACGAGGGTTCCAACTCTCCCTTGGCTCTTTGCAATAACTTGCTGTACAATTCCCCGAACTCTAGCTTCATCCAAGGGAGGGGGTGTAGCTTCTGGTGGATTAGAAGGTTCTCCCTCATTCATCACACCCTTACCACGCTTTCGATTACTACGCATCATCTACAAAACAACCGCATTTAATCAATTTGAGAAACACTTATAGTAAGGAAAGAATTAACTCACACAATTGGTTATCGGACGTCATGGCGATGAGAATA
Source organism: Pistacia vera (assembly GCF_008641045.1). Lineage (NCBI taxonomy): Eukaryota > Viridiplantae > Streptophyta > Magnoliopsida > Sapindales > Anacardiaceae > Pistacia > Pistacia vera. Next base: position 820,958 of record NW_022196293.1, read on the forward strand.
GTACACTGTCAAATCCCAAAATCTCTGCTCTGATACCAAAAATGTAATAACTCCTTTATACTAGGATACTCATAGAAATACATAAAGTAAAATACATTTATATCAACAAAAGTAGATGGGCCCAAAATTTTCTTTTAGTACATATAAACATTCTTATTATCAAATAAGATATCATTTTACAAAAAGTTATCAAAAACAGTGGATAGTGTAGCTATTGCTCCTCGCTTGTCGACGCCAATCTGACTGCGTCCTCACCTAGATCCTATAAACACAAAGAAAAACAATGGGGTGAGCACACAAATAATGCTCATTAAGTAAGTCCTTTACTTGTTTGTCCTCGTAACTCTTTTTCTTAATTCTTTCCTTACACACTTCTCGTCTCATTTATTTTCTCTTTCTGTTTCTCTTTCACACAACTCTCTTTTATTAATTTTCTATTGTAAGTCACTGCCTCATCTTACCGGAGGCACGGCCGGGTGGAGTTCACAAAGCACCAACCAGCTCTTCGTAACTCTACTCACTCTCTCTTTATTCTTTCTCACTTGAATGTCACGGCCTCATTTTACTGGAGGCACGGCCGAGTGGAGTTCACAAAGCACCAACCCACTCTTCGTGACTGTCGGGTGGCGTTCACAAAGCACCAACCCACTCTTTGTGTTTTTCTCATTCTCTCTACTTTTAGAGTAGTTCATTCACAAAGTTCTTTACTCTTTCTCAAGCTACTTCTCAATGCACAATTAATGTATAAGGATGGTTCATGCTTAAAATTTCTTACTTAAGGCACTTATGAAAGGCACAAATGCAATGTTGCATCAAGATAGTCATTCTGCACAGGTCACACTCAAGAAGGCATAACTTGAGTTATACACATACGATTGCTACGGTTTTGGTCTCGTTTTAAAGCTTGGAGATAGGGCTACAAATTTTATGTTTTGGTCTCAACCCAGTTCAATCTTTAAGATGCCGAAACATCACTTAGAAGTTCATGGCTGTGATAGGGCAACCATGGTAACATGTTCTCACTTAGGCATTTCATCAAACATTACTTGTGCATAAACAAGCCCTAATTTAATTATCATTGAATTTATTTCTCAACCATCCAAAGATGAGAGAAAATCTCTCTTGTAACATCACCATAACTACATGGCAAACACACTCCCAAAATTTCCTCCAATTCTTCCAATTTCAACCCATCATCAAACCATCACATACACTTCTCATATTCAAATATATTTAACAACATTCATTATTCATCTTCAATCTCTTCTCAATTTCTCAATAACCATAACATATGCATACTTAAAAGAAATCTCTACTCACTTGAATTCTTAAACTTTAACTTGAGTTGGATTTTGAGTGGAATTTACTTACCTTATGCTTGAGTCTTCTTTACTAAGCTCTCTACTCTTGTTGGATTCAAAACTTCTTCTAACCCTAAGCATAAACTTCATAAGAACTCAATTTTTACACAAATAAATCATAGATAAAGAGCATGAATTCTTACCTTTTGAAGTCTTGAATCAAAACCCTATTAAAAATGTAATAGCCGCTTTCTACTCAAATACTCATAAGACATATACATAACAAAATACATATAAAATAGTATAAAAAGTTGGGCCCAAATTGTTCTTTTATTAAACATCTACATTCTTTACACAAAAGTTGTATTATGTACGAAACTATCAAAAACGAGGTGGACAGTGTAGCCATTTCCCTTCGCTTGCCGACGCCCATCCAATCGTGTCCTCACCTAGATCCTGCAAAACATAGGAAACAACGGGGTGAGCACTAAAATAATGCTCAGTAAGCAAATCCTCTACTCATCTAACCCCGCAACTCTCTCTCTCTAATTCTTTCCTTACAATGTTCATTTACTCTTTCTCTTATACTTTTCTCTATTTTCCCTTTCTCATAACTCTTTTCTACTAACTCCCTTTTTGTAAGTCACAGCCTCATCTTACCGGAGGCACGGTCGGGACTCGCTCCCGCTCTCTGTGACTTCTAATCGTTCTAGCCGATCGGGCTCGGTTATGCATGGATTCGGAACCCTTGGCCATGTGAGTGTATAAACTATCTCTCGGGTACTCTCGGGTATAGCCCTCATCCGCATGTACTCTCATGGGCTACACCACTTTCCTCTCTCATACTCAAGCCGCTCTCTCTCGTTGCGGCGTACATACGGGAATACTCTACCCATTACTCACGGGTTCCCCATCGCACAACCTACTCTATTCTCTTTTTCTCTCTTTTCTCTTAATGAAGCTCACACTCAAAGTTCTCTACTCTTTCTCTAATGAAATTAATGCATATGGATGACTCATGCTCATTAATGCACTCATGAAATGCAATTATGCCATGTAGCAATAATTAAGGTTCTCTACTCTTACTCATGCCGTACCAAAAGCATTTCATCATACAAATCATGTGCATAAAAAATCTATGATCTATAACTCTTCTCCTCTCTTAATCATCCCAAAATGAGAGAAATCCCTCATACTTTCTAAGTTCCTGTCAAAGAAAACACTCCAAAGGGTTTTGGCTCATAACTTTCTCTAACTTCCCCAATCCCAACTCAAGCTCAACTCAACATCATAAAATCTCAACTTTCTCATAACTCAATTATCACACATAAATATAAATAACCACCCATCTCATTACAATTCTCAATAACATAATACATACACATACATACACAAATCTCTACTCAAAAGAGTCTTTAAATCTCAACTTGGGTTGGATTTACTTACTTTGTAAATAAGTGACTTCTCTAACACTTTCTTTTCCTTGTTGTCTTGTCTTCTTCTACAATTTTAAACAATAACCATAACAACAATATAGACTCATACAACTATAAGCAAACTCACATCTAAAGCAAGAATCCTTACTAGGATGCTTGATTCAAGCTCTACTAAAATTACCCCCAAAAACTCCCAAAAACTCCTTAGAAATCTTGGAGAATTGAATGGAGAATTGAAAGGAAAAGTAGAGAATGAGAATGGCGGTGGAAAGGGTGAAATGAAAGGAAATCCTTTGTTAGCTCAATTTACAAACAAAACATCCATTTTACCTGCTTTCCTTGAAAATTCCATCTTTGTCCTTTAATTATTACAAAAAACCCCCCAACTCAACGCATTCTCTACTAAATTTCTTACATTTTACTCCTCACTTTTCTGCTAATTAGGGGTAGAATAGTCATTTTCCCCTATGGAGAATGCTTTAGAAACCTCAAGAAAACTTTTCTGCCGTCGTGCCGCGGCGAAGAAGTCCATCGCCCCGGCGAAAAATACAGAATAGAAATCGCAACACAGAGTTGCGTCGCCACGGCGAAGACTATTCTTCGCCCGGCGAGGACGTAATACCAAGATTCCTCAAATTCAACCAATTTCAAGGCAAACACTCAACCAACTCAACATACCATTTCAACCAAAGACTAACCAACCAAAAAATACAACATACAAACTCAATTGAAGCTGGATCAATGAACATTTAAGTAATGCAACAAATCTTAACTATGTACCTCAAGCGGGGCGTTACAATTTAGCTAGCCTGATGGTACTCACCATGCTTCCCAAATGACAATAGCCATGGGTCTTGGGTTCGAGTGGTGGGGGAGGTGAAAGAAATCCTTAAAGGGGGGGGGGGGGAGATATTCCCAGTGAGTCACGAAGAGTGGGTTGGTGTTGTGTGAACTCCACCTGGTCGTGGCTCGGTAAGATAGGGCCGTGACAATCAAAAGGCGCCTTTTAAATGTCACGACCTAATCTAACCTGGGCCCAACTGGGGAACAAAGCACCCACTCTCGTGACGTTTATCAGTACTATCCCCCTCCCCCCCCCCCCAAGGGATTTTTTCCCCTACCACCGAAACAAGACCAGGGGTTATAGTCAATTGGGAGCAAGCTAGCCTGATGGTACTCACCATGCTCCCCAATTGACTATAGCCCCTTGGTCTTGGGTTCGAGTGGTGGGGGAGGCGAAAAGAATCCCTTAATGGGGGAGGGGGGACAATACTGAGTAGATGGTCACGAGAAGGGTGCTTTGTGATCCCCAATGGGCCCACGGTTAGATTGGGTGCGACACATACTCTTTCAATTACCGAGAGGCATATGCTATCACCCTACCTAACTGCATTAACCACACACCAAGTCCTTGCAATGAGGCATCTGTATAAATGTCATAATCTACACCCTCTGTGGGTAACACTAATATATGAGTTGTCGTTAACCTCTCCTTCAATTCCTGAAAGCTCTCCTCATATGTTCTGACCATGCAAAAGGAGTTCTCTGCTTGGTAAGAGCTGTCAACAGTTTAGCCAACTGGGCGAACCCTGTTACAAATCGCCGGTTGTAACCTGCTAGGCCAAGAAACTTCTGACCTCTTTTACTGTCTTTGGCCTTTGCCATTCTAGGATGCCTTGACTTTACTAGGATCACTGAAATTCCTCACTAGAAACAGTACGGCCAGAAATATCACCTGATCAAGCCAGAACTCACATTTAGAAAACTTGGCATACAACTTTTTCTCATGCTGTAGTACAAATCTCAAGTGTTCCTCATGCTTTTCTCTTGACTTCGAATAAACAAGGATGTCATCAATAAATAACACAAAACCGATCTAGACAACATGGAACACCCTGTTCATTAAGTCCATAAATATCGCTGGGGCATTAATAACCCAAACGGCATCACTACAAACTCATAATGCCCATACCTTGTACGGAAGGCAGTCTTAGCAATACTTGCTTGGCCACTCTTACCTGATGGTACCTTGACCTCAAATCAATTTTGGAGAACACTGCGGCGCCTTTCAACTGATCGTACAAATCATCTATACGAGGTAGAGGGTACTTATTCTTCACTGTCACTTTATTCAATTCTCTATAATCAATACACATCCGTGACCCATCTTCTTCTTCACAAACAGAATTGGGGCTCCCAGGCAGAATGACTTGGTCGGATAAAACCTTATCTAAGAGCTCTTGGAGTTGCTTTTTCAATTCCGGAGCTCGACTGGGGTCATTCGGTAAGGGGCTTTAGAAATCGGCGTGTCTCTAGTGCTAATTCAATACTAAACTCAACTTCTCTTATCGGAGGCAAACCCAGTAAGTCTTTCGGAAATACATCTAGAAATTCCCGGACTATTGGCACACTCTGCACTTCTGGTTGTGGGACATCTCTACTTTGCACCACATGAGCTATATACCTTGAACACCCTTCTAGCCTTCATAATACTAATCAACATACTCAATTGATGGCCCTCTCCGAAACTAAACTTATCTCCACTATCAAGATTAAATCTCGCTTTCTTCTTCTGACAGTCAATTTCTACTCCATACCTCCTTAGGAAATCCATACCCAAATCACATCAAAGTGGGCATATCAAACACTATCAATTCAATTGCTAATCCCGACATGGATCACTACGGACTCTCCTGACAGCATCTCATGGGTCACAACACTACCCCATCAGGTAACTCTATCTGGGTTGGCTCACCTTAGTAGGTTTCAAACCTAACCTCTCTATCATCCCATATGATATAAAAGAATGAGTGGCTCCTGAATCAATTAGGCATATAAAGGAATAGCATGGAATAATAACTGACCAGTAACTGCTGATGGGCTGGCCTCTGCTTCACCTTGTGCCACTGTAAACTCTGGCATTAGTAGTACCTCCAAAACTCTATGCGGGTGGGAAGAGGAGCTTTACAATCTTCATCAAGTGCCCTAGTGGCGGCACCTATAACACACCCTCTAGTCCCTCAGACACTCTCCTAGGTGGTTCCTCCCACATTGGATATGGGGAACTCCATTGTTCTCGGCCGTTTATTCTGCCAATCTGTTCTGTTCTTCTTCAGCTGAAACTTCTTCTTATTCTTCATTCTCTGTTTCTTACATTTTAAACTCTTCTCTTTGTGGGGCAGGAGATGGTTCACTTGATCCTCTATTGAGGGACCTGCTGGGGTGATTTTGTCTCAAATATTTTCGCCTCATTGCTGCCTCAAGGCCTCACTATAAGTTTGAGGGGGATTAGCACTCGTCATTATACCAGAGCTATCTTCGGTTAAACCAGGACAAACTTACTCTTCTCAATTCTGGAGTACCGATATTCGGGTGCAAACCTGGCAAGGGAATTAAATCTCATGAATACTCTTTCACTGTAGTAGATCCCTGTATAAACTGATAAATTCTTAGACCTTCTCATGAACTCGTCTCTGTTCTGTACTCAACCTCAAACTCTTGTCTGAATTCTTCCAAGTCATCACTGCCACATCATGGGTATCTTTATTAATTCTGACCAATTCGGGCATCACCCTAAAATAAGAAACTCGCATATCGGATTATCCAAGTCTGTCATGGGAAACAAGGTTGTATACGTTCTACGGACTTAACCTCCTCTGCTACTACCGGGTCCGTAGTACCCTTAAACTCTAATAGTTGATGTTGACTGGGAAGACCATAATTGGTTCAATTCTGTTCTGTACTGGGGGAGGTACCGGTTGTTCTCTTTCTACAATAGTGGTTGGTGGTACCTGCACGAGGGTTCCAACTCTCCCTTGGCTCTTTGCATAACTTGCTGTACAATTCCCGAACTCTAGCTTCATCCAAGGGAGGGGGTTGAGCTTCTGGTGGATTAGAAGGTTCTCCCTCATTCATCACACCCTTACACGTTCGATTACTACGCATCATCTACAAAACAACCGCATTTAACACATTTGAGAAAACACTTATAGTAAGGAAAGAATTAACTCACACAATTGGTTATCGGACGTCATGCGATGAGAATAGTACACTGTCAAATCCCAAAACTCTGCTCTGATACCAAAAATGTAATAACCTTTATACTAGGAACTATAGAATACATAAAGAAAATACATTTATTCAACAAAGTAGATGGGCCCAAAATTTTCTTTAGTACATATAAACATTCTTATTATCAAATAAGATATCATTTTACAAAAGTTATCAAAAACAGTGGATAGTGTAGCTATTGCTCCTCGCTGTGCGACGCCAATCTGACTGCGTCCTCACCTAGATCCTATAAACACAAAGAAAAAACATGGGGTGAGCACAAAAATATGCTCATTAAGTAAGTCCTTTACTTGTTTGTCCTCGTAACTTTTTCTTAATCTTTCTTACACACTTCTCGTCTCATTATTTTCTCTTTCTGTTTCTCTTTCACAAACTCTTTTTATTAATTTTCTATTGTAAGTCAAGCCTCATCTTACCGGAGGCACGGCCGGGTGGAGTTCACAAAGCCCAACCAGCTCTTCGTAACTCTACTCACTCTCTCTTTATTCTTCTCACTGAATGTCACGGCCTCATTTTATGGAGGCCCGGCCGAGTGGAGTTCACAAAGCACCAACCCACTCTGTCGACTGTCGGGTGGCGTTCACAAGCACCAACCCACTCTTTGTGTTTTTCTCATTTCTCTACTTTTAGAGTAGTTCATTCACAAAGTTCTTTACTCTTTCTCAAGCTACTTCTCAATGCACAATTAATGTATAAGGATGGGTTCATGCTAAAATTTCTTACTAAGGCACTTATGAAAGGCACAAATGCAATGTTGCATCAAGTAGTCATTCTGCACAGGTCCAACTCAAGAAGGCATAACTTGAGTTATACACATACGATTGCTACGGTTTTGGTTCGTTTTAAAGCTTGGAGATAGGGCTACAAATTTATGTTTTGGCTCAACCCAGTTCATCTTTAAGATGCCGAAAACTCACTTAGAAGTTCATGGCTGTGATAGGGCAACCATGGTAACATGTTCTCACTTAGGCATTCATCAAACATTACTTGTGCATAAACAAGCCCTAATTTAATTATCATTGAATTATTTCTCAACCATCCAAAGATGAGAGAAAATCTCTCTTGTAACATCACCATAACTACATGGCAAACACACTCCCAAAATTTCCTCCAATTCTTCCAATTCAACCCATCATCAAACCATCACATACACTTCTCATATTCAAATATATCCAACAACAAAAAAATAATCATCATCAATCTCATCTCAATTTCTCAATAACCATAACATATGCTACTTAAAAGAAATCTCTACTCACATTGAATTCTTAAACTTTAACTTGAGTTGGATTTTGAGTGGAATTTACTTACCTTATGCTTGAGTCTTTCTACTAAGCTCTCTACTCTGTGTGGATTCAAAACTTCTTCTAACCCTAAGCATAAATCTTATAAGAACTCAATTTTTACACAAATAAATACAGATAAAGAGCATGATTCTTACCTTTTGAAGTCTGAATCAAAACCATATAAAAATCAATCAAAAGCCCTCAAAATCCTTGGAGGATTGAATGAAAATTTGAGGAGAAATGGGGGAGTAGTGTGGCGGTGTGAATTAAGGAAATAAGGGGTACAAAACCCTTATCATCTTATTTTATAAAATTACTTTCCCATTTTCCCTTACACTTTTTGGAAATTCATCCTTGCCCCGTAGTAATTACCATAATGCTCTCATTTTATTGCATTCTTTATGAAATTCTACTCTTTTCACTCCCCACTTTTCAACTAATTTTGAGTGAAAAGACCATTTACCCTTCTATAAGTTTAAGGCATTTTCTTCATATTCTCTTAAAATAACTTTAATAAAAATTAACTAAGGGCTATAAAACATAATTTAAATCATGTACCTCCATGTTGGGCGTTACAATGGATTCGAAACCCTTGGCCATGTGAGTATATAAACTCTCTCTCGGGTACTCTCGGGTATAGCCCTCATCCGCATGTACTCTCGCGGGCTACATCACTTTTCTCTCTCATACTCAAGCCGCTCTCTCTCTTTGCGGCGTACATACGGGAATACTCTACCCATTACTCATGGGTTCCCCATCGCACAATGTAATGCCCCACTTGAGGTACATAGCTAATGTTTATTGTTTTGCTCTTATTTGAGTTGGTATATTGTTCATATTGTTTGGTTGGTTCTTGGTTGGATGGATACTGTGAGTTGGTTGAGTGGTTGCCCTGAAATTCGTAAAGACTTAGCGAATTTTTATGTTACAGAATTCGCCGGGGTGAAGAAGAAGCTTCGTTGCGGCGATGAAGTCTTGCAACCTACGGTGTAGGTTCTGGAAGTTTTCGCCGCGGTGAAGGGCTTGACAAAATGTGTATTGAGTTTCTAGAGAATTCTTCATTTGGGGCATAATGACCATTCTACCCCTAATTAGTAGGAAAAGTGGGGAGTAAAATGTAAGGAAATTACATGGAAAATAGTTTAAGTGGGGGTGCATTTGCAAAGAATTCAAAGGGCAAAAGTGAAATTCCTAAGAAAGAGTAAGGGTAAAATGGGAATGAATGAAGATAATTTGAGCTAAAAAGGGGTTAAGTTTAGTAAACCCTTCATTCACTCTTCTTCCACCGCCTCTTCCATTCTCCATTTCCTCTCAATTCTTCCTTCAAGCTTTCAAGGATTTTTGAGGGTTTTTTAGTTGGATCTTGGTAGAGAATTGATCTAAGGCATCCTAAGGTAAGAATCCTTGCTCTAGATGTGAAATTTACCTATAAAGGTGTTAAGGTCTTAACGTGTTATTGTTGAAAGGTGTAGAGAGAAGACATCTACCAAAGGAAAAGAGAAGTGCTAGTGGAATGACACCATCACAAGGTAAGTAAATCCCAATCCAAGTTGATATTTGAGAAATTCTTTGAGTAGAGATTTATTTATGCATGATATATGTTATGTTATTGAGAACTTGTGTTGAGATGAGTAGTTATTTTGTGGTTGTTAAATACACTTCAGTTGAGAAGTGTGATGTGTGATGAGAATGTAATTTGTGATGAAATTGGAGGAGATTGAGAAATCTTTTTGGAAGTGTTATGTTATGGCAGTGATTATAGCTTGGTGAGGGGGTTTTCTCTCATTTTGGATGGTTCAAGAGAGGGATAGACTTATAAATAAAGTGGAGTGTAGGTATGCACACTAGTTGTTTGATGAAATGCCTAAGAGAAGTATGAGCATGAGTTGTGAACCTTAATTTTTGCAACATTGCATATTGGCATTTCCTAAGTGCATTAATAAACATGAACCATCCATATGTATTAATTGTGCATTTGAGAAGTAGTTTGAGAAAGTGTAGAGAACTTTGTGACTAACCTACTTTAAGCTTTAAGCTACACTATGAAAACTAGTTTGAGAAAGAGTAGAGAACTGTGTGAATAGTAGAGAGAATGAGAAGAGCACTAAGAACGGGTTGGTGCTTTGTGATCTCCACCTAATAGTTATGAAAAAGGGTTGGTGCTTTGTGATCTCCACCCGATAGTTATATATAAAAAAAAAAAAAGGTTGGTGCTTTGTGATCTCCACCCAATAGTTATAAAAAAAAAATTGGTGCTTTGTGATCTCCACCCGATAGGTATGAAAACGGGTTGGTGCTTTGTGATCTCCACCCGATAGTTATGAAAAAAGGGTTGGTGCTTTGTGATCTCCACCTTAAAGTCATGAAGAGTGGGTTGGTGTTGTGTGAACTCCACCCGACCATGCCTTCGGTAAGATGAGGCCGTGACATATAACAGAAGTTAAGAGAGCTGTGTGAAAGAGAAAATAAATGAGATAAGAAAGAGTGTAAGGAAAGAATTAAGAGAAAGAAGTTACGGGGATAGTCGAGTAGAGGATTTACTTACTGAGCATTATTTTCTACTCACCCCGTTGTTTTCTTTGTGGTTGCAGGATCTAGGTGAGAACGCGGTTGGACGGGCATCGACAAACGAGAAGCAATAGCTACACTGTCCGCTGTTTTAATATCATTTTGTAAATAATAGTTTATTTTGTATAAAGAATGTTTATATGTAATAAAAGAAAATTTTGGGGCCCATTTACTTTTACTAATATTCATGTATTCTACTTAATATATTTCTATGCGTGCCCTAGTATAAAGCAATTATTACACATAACCTACTCTATTATCTTTTTCTCTCTTTTCTCTTAATGAAGCTCATACTCAAAGTTCTCTACTCTCTTTCTCTAATGCAATTAATGCATATGGATGACTCATGCTCATTAATGCACTCATGAAATGCAATTATTCCATGTAGCACAAATTAAAGCTTTCTACTCTTACTCATGCTTCTCTTGAGCATTTCATCAAACAACTCATGTGCATACAAAAATCTATTTTAACAATAACTTTTTTCTTCTCTTTAATCATCCAAAAATGGGAGAAAAACTCCCTTATACACTCTAAACTCCTATCAAAGAAAAACACTCCTATAGGATTTGCTCAAAACTTCCTTCAACTTCAACCAAAACTCAACTCAACATCATAAAAATCTCAACACTTCTCATATTCCAATATATTCAATACTCATCAATAACTATAATCTCATCTCATCTCATCTCAACAAACATGATACATACACATTCATTCATACATAAATCTCTACCCAAAGGAGTTCTTAAATCTCAACTTGGGTTGGATTTACTTACCTTGTGAATAAGTGGCTTCTCTAACACTTCTCCTTCCCTTTTTATAGCCTAGCTTCGCTCTACAACTTTAAACAACAACAATAACAATATAAGATTTCAACACAACTATAAGCAAAGTTACATCTAAAGTAAGAATCCTTACCTTAGGATGCTTTAGATGAAATCTCTACTAAAAATTACCCAAAAGCTCCCTAAAACTCCTTAGAAATCTTGTAAGATTGAATGGAGGATGGGAAGAAAATAGAGAATGAGAATGGCAGTGGAAATGAGTGAAATGAAGGGTTTACTATACTTAGTTACTTGTTAGCTCAATTTACATACAAACATTCCCATTTTACCCTTGCTCTTCCTTGAAAATTTCATCTTTGTCCTTTAATTCATTACAATCACACCCTCATCTCCAACACATTCACCACTAAATTTTCTTACATTTTACTCCCCACTTTTCCTGCTAATTAGGGATAGAATAGTCATTTTACCCCTATGGAGAATTCTCTAGAAACTTAATTAACCTTTTCTGATGTCCCTTCGCCGTGGCGAAGCAATTTTCGTCTCCCCGGCGAAAACTTACAGAGCCGACACCACAATTACAAAGCCAACATCGTCGCGGCGAAGACTGTAATTCCAAGATTCCTCAAGTCTCAACCAATTTCAAGGTAAACACTCAACCAACTCAACATACCATTTCAATTAAAGGCCAACCAACCAACCATGACAACATACAAACTCAATTGAAGCTGAATCAATGAACATTTAAGTAATACAACAAATCTTAACTACGTACCTCAAGTGGGGCGTTACAATTCTCCCCCCCTTAAGAGAATTTCATCCCCGAAATTCACACGAATAACTCCGGGTACCAATTTTGCATGGCCTGTTCCACCTCCCAACCTTGTGATTCCTCCAAAGGACCTTTACGAGTGGAATACTCTTGTTTCGAAGCTCTTTAACCTTCCGATCTAAAATCTGTACTGGACGCTCCTCGTACACAAGATTCTCTGCTAAATCAACATCTTTTATACTCAAGATATGGGAGGGATCACTTACATACTTTTGCAGCTTCGAGACATGGAAAACGTCATGTACCTTGTCCATACTAGGTGGTAGTGCTAATCTATAGGCAAACTTCCCAACTCATTGCAATATCTCAAATGGACCAATATATCTTGGTGCTAACTTCCTTTTGCTCCCGAAGCGCATTACTCGTTTGTAGGGGAAAACTTTCAGAAACACTTTATCACCCACTTGGAATTCCACTTCTTTTCCCTTTAAATCGGCATAACTTTTCTGTTGATCTTGGGCTTGCTTCATTTTGTTTCTGATTAACTTGACACTCTCTGGCCCAAGAGCTGTACTCAACTCACCCTTTTTGCCGATCTCATCCCAATGTAGTGGAGACTTACATCATCTACCATACAAAGCCTCGTAAGGCGCCATTTTAATTGTAGAGTGGTAAATGTTGTTGTAGGCAAACTCCACCAAGGTAACATTTCATGCCATGACATCCTATAATCCATGCAGCAGACTCTCAACATATATGCTCAAGCACTTGATTCGTTCTCTCTGTTTGGCCATCTGTCTGAGGATGATAGGCAGTACTGAATGCCAAACGGGTACCCAAATTTCTCTGTAAACTAGCCTTAAAAGCTGAGACAAATCTAGAATCTCTGTCTAACACTATAATCTTGGGCACACCATGTAACCTGACTATCTCTTTCATGTAGATCTGAGCCAACTGATCCGTGGTGGTACTCTCCTTTACTGGAAGGAAATGGGCGGACTTAGTTAATCTATCCACAATCACCCATATAGCATTATACCCTTTCTGTACTCTAGGGAGACCTGTGATAAAATCCATCGAAATGCTCTCCCATTTTGATTCTGGAATACTAAGTGGCTGAAGCAACCCTGATAGCCTTTGGTGTTCTGCTTTCACCTGTTGGCAAGTTAGACATTTAGCTACAAACTCTATAATGTCTCTTTTCATACCTGGCCACCAGAAGTCTTTCTTTACATCTTGCTACATCTTGGTTGCTCTAGGATGGGCAGTGTATAATGTGTCATGAGCCTCCATAAGAATTCTCTTTCTCAACTCACTATCTTGAGGAATACACAACCGATTCCGAAAATAGAGGACACCATCTACCAAGTGAAATTATGTTACCTTGCCCTCATGCACTTGTTGAACTATTTTCTAACACCACTCATCAGCCACTTGCTTTTCTTTGACTTCTTCCCGTAAAGTAGACTAAACCTCTAACCTGGTAATCCTTCCCGGAATCACTTCAATCTGTTCTTTACACAACTCTTCCACTAGCTCTTTCTGCTTAGTGAGCCGGGACAAATAGGCTTTTCTACTCAAGGCATCAGCAACTACGTTGGCTTTTCCCGGTTGATACCTGATCTCACAATCATAGTCCTTAACCAGCTCTAACCACCTTCTATGTCTCATATTCAACTTCTTTTGAGTGAAGAAGTACTTTAAACTCTTATGATCAGTGTAGATGTTACTCTTTGCACCATAAAGGTAATGCCTCCAAATCTTTAAGGCAAAGACCACGGCCGCCAATTCTAAGTCATGCGTAGGGTATCTCGTCTCATATTCTTTCAATTGCCGAGAGGCATAACCATTGCCCTGCCTAACTACATTAACACCGTGCCAAGCCCTTGCAATGAGGCATCCGTATAAATATCATAATCTACACCCTCCTGTGGTAACACTAACACTGTAGTTGTTGTTAACCTCTTCTTCAACTCTTGGAAACATTCCTCACAAGCTTCTAACCATACAAAAGGAGTCTTCTATTTGGTAAGAGCTGTTAATGGTTTAGCCAATTGGGCGAACCCTTCAACAAATTGTCTGTAGTAACCTGCCAGGCCTAAGAAACTTCTGACCTCTTTTACTGTCTTCGTCCTTTGGCATTCAAGGATTGCCTTTATCTTACTCGGATCTACTGAAATCCCTTCCTTCGACACAATATGGCCCAAAAATATTACTTGGTCGAGCCAAAACTCACACTTAGAAAATTTAGCATACAACTGCTTTTCTCTCAACCGTTGCAGCACTATTCTCAAATGTTCCTCATGCTCTTCTCTCGATTTGGAATAAACCAGAATATCATCAATGAACACCACTATAAAATGATCCAAACAATCATGGAATACCCGGTTCATCAAATCCATAAAAACTCCTGGGGCATTTGTCAAGCCAAACGGCATCACTACAAACTCATAGTGCCTATACCTTGTAAGGAAAGTAGTCTTAGCTATATCCTGCTCGGCCACTCTTACCTGATGGTACCCTGACGTCAAATCAATCTTGGAGAATACTGCTGCTCCCTTCAACTGGTTAAACAAATCATCTATTGGAGGTAGCGGGTACTTATTCTTCACTGTCACCTTATTCAGCTATCTATAATCAATACACATCCGTAGTGACCCGTCCTTCTTCTTTACAAACAGAATTGGGGCTCCCCAGGGACAATGACTCGGTCGGATAAAACCTTTATCTAAAAGCTCTTGGAGTTGCTTCTTTAATTCTTGAAGCTCTGCTAAGGCCATTCGGTAAGGGGCTTTAGATATTGGTGTTGTTCTTGGTGCTAGTTCAATACTAAACTCAACTTCTCTTTCCGGTGGCAAACCTAGTAAGTCTTCCGCAAACACATCTAAAAATTCTCAAACTATCAGCACCCTCTGAATTTCTGACAGTGGAACATCACCACTTTGTACTACATGAGCAATGTATCTAGAACACCCCTTTCTCAACATCTTTCTAGCCTTTACACTACTAATCAATATACTCAACTGATGGCCCTCTCCAAAACTAAACTTATCTCCACTATCGAGATTAAATCTCGCTTTCTTCTTCTGACAATCAATTTCTACTCCATACCTCCCTAGGAAATCCATGCCTAATATCACATCAAAGTCGGGCATATTAAAAACTATTAAGTCAACTGCTAACTCCTGACCCTAGATCACTACGGACTCTCCTAATAACATCTCCTGAGTCAACACACTCACCCTATTAGGTAACTCTATCTTAATAGGTTGACTCACTCTAGTAGGTTTCAAATTTAATCTCTCTATCATTCCATGAGATATAAAAGAATGGGTAGCTCCAGAATCAATTAAAGCATATAAAGGAACAACATGAAATAACAACTGACCAGTTACGATTGATGGACTGGCCTTGGCCTCACCCTGTGCCACTATAAATACTTTGGCATTTGTACCTCTAGAAGTCTGAGCTGCCGGTGGAAGAGGAGCTTTATAATCCCTCATCAGATGCCCTGGCTGTCGGCACCTGTAACACACATTTCTGTCCCTCAAACACTCTCCTACATGGTTTCTCCCGCATTTCGCACAAGGGGAAAACCCTTCTGTCCTGGGCCGTTTGTTCTGCCAATCTCTTTTATTCTTCCTTGGTTGGAACTTCTTCTTGGCCATTACTTATCTATTCCTTGTGGCATCTACTCTCTCTCTCTGTGGGGTGGTGGATGGCTCACTAGATACCGTTAGAGCCAACCCTTCTGCAATGTATTTGTTTACATAGATCTCTACCCTTAAAGCCTGTGCTAGAGCTTCACTGTAGGTATGAGGGGGCTCGGCTCTTGTCATTACATCTCGAGCAATATCTGATCTCAACCCTTGCACAAACTTATCTCTCCTTAACTCCGGTGTATACACTATCCTGGGTGCAAAGCGAGCAAGGGAGTTGAACCTTACTGAATAGTCTTTCACAGTGCTAGTCCTCTGCTTCAGATTAATAAACTCTTGGACCTTCTCATGTATTCGATCTTCTGTTTGGTACTCAGCCTCAAACAATCTTTTGAATTCCTCCTAGGTTATCGAGGCCATATCATGAGTCTCCTTCATTAATTCCCACCAAATTCGGGCATCTCCCTTAAATAAGAAACTAGCATATCTGATCCTCTCTCAATCGTTCATGGGAAACAGTGTCGTCGTCCGCTCTACGGACTTAAACCACTCCTCTGCCTCTAGTGGGTCCTTAGTACCTCTAAATGCTAGTGACTGGTGCTGGTTTGCAAGCCCCTGAATCGGATTAACCCAAGTCTGTACTGTCTGAGGTACTGACCCTTCTCGCTCTTGTCTTGTAGGCGGTACTCTACTGGGGGTCTCGGTTCTCTCGGTTCTCTCCTGAACAACTCTCCCCTAACTCTCCGCTAATACCTGCTATACAATGGTTCGAATCCTCGTCTCATCAAGGGTAGGGGGAGTTGGTTCTGGTGGGTTAGAGGATTCTTCCTCGTTCATCGCACTCTTACCCTTCTTCCTGTTACTACGCCTCATCTACAAAACAACCACACTCAATCAATTCAACAAACACTTAACGTAAGGAAAGAATTAACTTACACTGTCGGCTCTCAGACATCGTAGCGATGAGAATGGTACACTGTCAAATCCAAAAATCTCGGCTCTGATACCAAAAATGTAATAGCTGCTTCCTACTCAAATTCTCATAAAATATACATAATAAAATACATAATAAAATACATATAAAATAGTATAAAGAGTTAGGCCCAAATTTTTTCCTTTATAAAACATATACATTCTTTACACAAAATTTGTATCATGTAGAAAAGTTATCAAAAACATGGTGGACAGTGTAACCACTTCCCCTTGTGTGCCGACGTCCATCCGACCTGTCCTCACCTAGATCCCGCAAAACATAGGAAACAACGGGGTGAGCACTAAAACAATGCTCAGTAAGTAAATCCTCTACTCATCTAACCCCGTAACTCTCTCTAATTCTTTTCTTACAATGCTCATTTACTCTCTCTCTCTTATACTTCTCTTTATTTTCTCTTTCTCATAACTCTTTTCTACTAACTCTCTTTTGCAAGTCACATCCTCATCTTACCGGAGGCACGGCCGAGACTCGTTCCCGCTCTCCGTGACTTCTACTCGTTCTAGCTGATCGGACTCGGTTATGCATGGATTTGGAACCCTTGGCCATGTGAGTGTATAAACTCTCTCTCGGGTACTCTCGGGTCTAGCCCTCATCCGCATGTACTCTCATGGGCTACACCACTTTTCTCTCTCATACTCACGCCGCTCTCTCTCTTTGCGGCGTACATACGGGAATACTCTACCCATTACTCACGGGTTCTCTATCGCACAACCTACTCTATTCTCTTTTTCTCTCTTTTCTCTTAATGAAGTTCACACTCAAAGTTCTCTACTCTTTCTCTACTCTCTTTCTCTAATGCAATTAATGCATATGGATGACTCATGCTCATTAATGCACTCATGAAATGCAATTATTCCATGTAGCACAAATTAAAGCTTTCTACTCTTACTCATGCTTCTCTTGAGCATTTCATCAAACAACTCATGTGCATACAAAACTCTATTTTAACAATAACTTTTCTCTTCTCTTTAATCATCCAAAAATGGGAGAAAAACTCCCTCATACACTCAACTCAACATCATAAAAATCTCAACACTTCTCATATTCCAATATATTCAATACTCATCAATAACTATAATCTCATCTCATCTCATCTCAACAAACATGATACATACACATTCAGTCATACATAAATCTCTAACCAAAGGAGTTCTTAAATCTCAACTTGGGTTGGATTTACTTACCTTGTGAATAAGTGGCTTCTCTAACACTTCTCCTTCCCTTTTTATAGCCTAGCTTCGCTCTACAACTTTAAACAACAACAATAACAATATAAGATTTCAACACAACTATAAGCAAAGTTACATCTAAAGCAAGAATCCTTACCTTAGGATGCTTTAGATGAAATCTCTACTAAAAATTACCAAAAAGCTCCCTAAAACTCCTTAGAAATCTTGGAAGATTGAATGGAGGATGGGAAGAAAATAGAGAATGAGAATGGCAGTGGAAATGAGTGAAATGAAGGGTTTACTACACTTAGTTACTTGTTAGCTCAATTTACATACAAACATTCCCATTTTACCCTTGCTCTTCCTTGAAAATTTCATCTTTGTCCTTTAATTCATTACAATCACACCCTCATCTCCAACACATTCACCACTAAATTTTCTTACATTTTACTCCCTACTTTTCCTGCTAATTAGGAATAGAATAGTCATTTTACCCCTATGGAGAATTCTCTAGAAACTTAATTAACCTTTTCTGATGTCCCTTCGCCGCGGAGAAGCAATTTCTGTCGCCCCGGCGAAAACTTACAGAGCCGACACAGCAATTACAAAGCCAACGTCACCGTGGCGAAGACTATTCTTCGCCCCGACAAAGACTGTAAATCCAAGATTCCTCAAGTCTCAACCAATGTCAAGGCAAACACTCAACCAACTCAACATACCATTTCAATTAAAGGCCAACCAACCAACCATGACAACATACAAACTCAATTGAAGCTGAATCAATGAACATTTAAGTAATACAGCAAATCTTAACTACGTACCTCAAGTGTGGCGTTACAAATGCATGGGTGCTTGCTAGAGGCAAGTTCACTAGACAGACCCACCAGAGGATTCCATATGGATGGTAACCCTAGTGTCTATGGAATAAATCCTCTAATGGTTGGTGGTGCATGTGATCCTTAAACTTGAGATCACTGAAGCGCCTTGTGCATCAATTGGTGTTGTTTGATACTAGCCCAATGTAGTTCTATTCAGAGCTATCAATACGGTAGTGATTGGCTACATTGAGAAGTGTATTGAGACTATGGTGGTGATGCTTTGTTTTGACAAACATGCAATGTGTAGCAAGTGCACTAGTTGCAACAAGTAATAAAATGATGAGTAGAGTATCGTTCCCACGAGGATTGCGTGTCAAGTACTAATTTTCCTAATTTGTATCAAGTTGGAGCAACGAAAAATAGTTGGTTTTGCGGGAGACAATTAAGCTGAAATTAAAACAAAACTCACAACGTAATTTAAAATCTAAATAATGAAAACAATATCAATTCAAGAAAAATATCAATTAAGACAAAGCGGTTAGGGTTTTGACTTCACTAGGATTTTATGACTTAACTTACGATTTCTTTTACTTCTACACTCACATGCAAGGATTATAAATCAGACACCCTAACATGTAAAACATTACTATACCTTCTTAGGCTATGTTTTCCTACTTATCCCTATTAAGCTTCCGCACCCAACAAAATGAAGGTTAATAGTTCCAAGTTCGTTAAGCTAAATTGAATCCTAAATTTATTTCATGGATCTTCAAACTTATCTCTAGTGTTCAATCAATCAATGGTATTTACCCTAAGAGGCTAATACATGATTCACTTCTTAGTCTCATCATGCTCAACAATTAATTTCCATTAGAACAAGAGTAACTACATAATCCATGCAATAGAATGTAAAAGCAACATCAATTTATTGATTAGACATTAAAATCCCAATTATATCAAAACCCTAACCCAATAGTGAGTTAGTTCATACTAAAAATAAAGCAAATCAAAATAAAAGTTGTAAACACCGAGTTTGACATGATGGAATAACGAAAAGAGAACAAAATCTTCCCTATTTGATGAATCCAAAGACTTTCAATCTCCAATCTTCTATTTTCCTTCCCAAAAGTGTCGAACCCCTTCAAAAATAACCAAGTCCCAATTATATAGTTGACCCCAATACCCTAAGACTCATCCCAACAATTAAAACGCACAGTTTTAATAAACTGAAAATTGCAGACTTCGTCGCGGCATCAAGTTGGATTTTAATTCACCACCTGACCCAAGAATTTCTTGCCGCGGCAAATGATGAGAATGCAAAATGTCATACCCTTAATGTCTAGTCTTTTATACCTATTTGCTGCCTAAAATGTACTGATTATTATGCTATTTTGATTTAGGAAGCAAATGGGAGCGTCAATTGCAAAACGGAACTAATTAAGTGAATTCAGACAGTTTCGACATTGTTTCGTAATCTGGGCATAACTATCTCATCTGAGCTCCGATTGAGATGATTCAAAATTCTGTGGAACGATAAGAAAGAGATCTACAAATTTCATGTTTTTAGATTTGAGAGATACTTGCTGCATCAAGGTTGTAATCGGGCTTGAATTGGACGCATCTGCACTGCCGATGTTCTGGAACATTCCGCCTTGTAATGCAAGTCCAAGAGGCAGTTTATCATTGGAAGATTTGAAGACATGTGGCACACAAGTTACAGCTGGACACACCACTTTCTTATTTTTATTTTAGGAATTTTTTGTATTTTCAATTAATTAGAATTAGATTAGGATTAATGTTATTTTAGGATATTAGAATATCTTTTAGGAGATTGAGCGGGATTAAAAGACTGGAACTGGATATTTTGTGAGGGAGATCAGATTAGGTTTGGGGGAACCGCCTCTCTCTTCTCTTCTCTGGAATTTTCTTTCTTTTGAGTTTTGTTGATGGCCATGGGCGGCTAAAACTTTTGTAACTTGGTCGTCGGAAACGGAGACCTCGGAATCAACCAACTGTGAGATCTAATCTATGTTATTTTAGTGTTCAATTTTCGTGTTTGAGTATTGAATGTATTTGTGCATATTTCATGATTGATGCATTTAATTACTAGAGCCTACTAGTGTATATTTTTGTGTACTCTTGTAGTGATTTTGAAATCTACGCTAAGTTTGACATCAATTCGTAATTGTTTGATCCCTCCAACTTGTGAAGCATAGTTGGTTAGTAATTGCTGCGTCAGGAATTATAACCTTATGAAGAACATAACTAAATTAAATACAACCGCTGTGTTTTGTTTGTTTAGCTTCATCGATCTCTCTAATTCTTAAGGCTGCCATAGATTAAATCTTGAGCGCTTGTCTAGGGTTGTTTAGTGGTTAGATTAATTAAGAGCGCTTGTTTCCTGATGGTAATGCAAAATGTCATATTTAACCCCCTTAATGTTTAGTCTTTTATATGTATTTTTTTCCTAATTGTACTCATTATTACTTTATTTTGGTTTAGGAAGCAAATGGAGGTGTTAATTGAAAAACGGAATTAATTAGGGGAATTCGGACAGTTTCGCCACTGCTTCGTATTCTGGACATAATTCTCTCATCTGAGCTCCGATTGAGATGATTCGAAATGTGGTGGAACGCTAAGAAAGAGATCTACAACTTTCATGTTTTAAGTTGTTAGGATACTGGCTGAATAAAGGTTGTAATCGAGCTTGAAATTGACGCACCTGCATTGCCAACGTCCTGGAGGTTCTGACTTGTATGCAAGTCAACTGTTATTGCACGTTTTGAGACATACATGCTGCACGAAAAAATTACAGCTGGAAACACCACTTTCCTATTTTATTAGGACTCTATTTTATTTTATTTCCAATTAGAATTAAATTAGGATTAATAATTTTAGGATAGGAGAATATTTCTTTTAGGAGATTGAGTGGGATTCGAAATCTAAAATTGGATTTTAAAGGGAGATCAGATTGTTTGGAGGGACCACGGCTCTCCTCTCTTCTCTGAATTTTTCTTTCTTTGGAGTTTTTGGTTGGTGGCCTGAGCGGCTAAAACTTTTGTAACTTGGTCGTCGGAAAGGAGACCTCGGAATAACCAACTGTGAGATCTAATCTATTTTATTTTAGTGTTCAATTTTCATGTTTGAGTATTGAATGTTATTCTGTGCATATCTTCATGATTGATGCATTTAATTACTAGGAGGCCTACTAGTGTATTATTTGTTGCAATCTACTGCTAAGTTTGATATCAAATCCGTAATTGTTTGATCCCTCTAACTTGTGAAGCAATTAGGGTTAATAATTTGCTGCGTCAGGAATTAGTAATCTTAAGAAGAACATTCAATGAATTAAATACAACCGCTTGTGTTTGTGTTGTTTAGCTTCATCGATTTCTCTAATTCTTAAGGCTGCCACTAGATTAAATCTTGAGCGCTTGTCTAGGGTTGTTTAATGGTAAGATTAATTAAGATCGCTTGTTTCTTAATTAATTACAATTAAGGAGAGATAGGAAAATAGTTCCAACGGTGAATATTCAGGTATGAATTGATTTAATTTTGCATCAATGATCAGTTGTAAGATTTCGATGGTGGATGTTGACGGAGACCAAGTTTCGTCATTTTAATTGATTTCGATTTGAGTTGTTTTCTTTTCCTAGAAACATTTTCTATTTTTACAAAAACCCCCACAGCCTTATTCACATCAGCGAAAATTCGGCTAGACATTCTTCGTGGGATCGATCCTTGCTTACACTACTACGTGTTTTTTTAGGTTTTAATTCTGGGTGCCTACGATAGCACGCCATTTCCTAATTAATTAAAATTAAGGAGAGATAGGAAAATAGTTCCAATGGTGAATATTTAATGTATGAATTGATTATTTTTGCATCAATGATCAGTTGTGAGATTCCGATGGTGGATGTTGACGGAGACCAAGTTCCGTCATTGTAATTGATTTCAATTTGAGTTGTTTTCTTTTCTTGGAAATGTTTTCTATTTTTACAAAAACCCCCCAGCCTTATTCACATCAAAGAAGATTCGGCTAGATACTCTTCGTGGGATCGACCCTGACTTACACTACTACGTGTATTTTTTAGGTTTTAATTCTGGGTGCCTACGACAGCACACCAGCGAACTTTTCTGAACTATTCTGAATTTATGAAAATGGCCTCTGCTTGCTTCTTTGCTTGAATCTTCAATCATTGTGATCTCTAATAGGAACAAGCTTCATAGTGCTTCGAATCCACATTAGAACATTCCAGAATCCTGAAATTTGTTTGATATGGGTCCAAAAACTCAATTCCACTCAGTTTTGCTCTAACTGCACATTTTGGCTTTAAACGTAAAATACTTGAAATTAAGTAGCAATTCAAGCACAAATTTAAGAAGAAGTATCCAAAATCCAGCCAAAAAGCATAAATAAAATAGTATAATCCTAGGATTATCAAATACCCCCCAAACTTAAGGTATGCTCATCCTCGAGCATCAGGCACAAGACTCGACAAAAGAAGAACAACTAACCGACAGAAAAAGACAACAAAGTTGTAACTACAAATTTGAAATCAAAATCAACACAAAGATATGCCTAGAATTGATGTAAGTCTCAAAAGTTGTTGAAAAATTATTATAAGAAAATGCTTAACACTCCAAGAAGTTATATGTTGATTGACTATCTTTCTCTATCGGCCTCCTGAGGAGGTAATCCCCACTTCAATCCACCTTCCGACTTCTCGGATTATTTTATATAGAAATGCAAAGTTTATCAAATGGTGGTAGACTCCATAAGCCTAAGTATCGAACTACTCTCCACTAATGTGGACTAGACATCACTAAAGATCAAAAGGTCTTTGCAAGCTTGTAACGTTAGGCTCGATTAGTGAGCTCCAAGGAAAAGGATAGAATAACAAAGTAAGAAAATTCGGTTTTCCTCATGCAAACACTAAGAGCAACATCAATCTTCACTTTCTTTCTCAACCGCCAATCAAGGTGTCAACCATTTTATAATCCTCAAACATGTGCAATTCTTATTTTTGATTCTGAATTGAAACTCTCAAATTTCTAAATTTTTTATTTTTTATTATTTATTATTATTATTATTATTTTGAATGTGACATTGATTTATTGAGGTCAATTTACTCCTTCTTTTTGCCCTTTTTGCGACCCCCAAACTTATTATTTTGGTTCGTCAAAATCTCAAACAACTCTCCAAGCTCTTTTGTGTCTACATTAGGTCCAGAATTCTCTTAAAGGTTGTGAAATGTGTTTAGGGGGAAAAGTTTGGGCATTTTTGGTTGCACAAGAAGAATAGGACAGTAATAATCTCATAAGGCTCAAATGGGTGACTAGGGACAAATTTATTCATGGTCGGCTGGAAAGGCTCAAACGTTCCGAAAAATTGCCTAAATCATTTCCTCAATAATGTCTATTCCTAGAATTTAGCCTCAAGCACTTCTCAACTAGGTTCTAGAGCCCACCAACATTATCAAGACTTCACCTAACCACATAAAATGTTTCTAAGCATGCCGAAATAATGAAAATGGTGGTTGAACCACTCAACAAACCTCTAGAAAAGAAAAGTTAATCAACCAACCTAAACTTGAAGCAATGCTTAACATTTTCCATAAATAAAATCTCAACAATCCTATTCTCATCATAGACTTATGCAATTCATCATTGGCAACAACAATACAAAACACAAAAACAAACTAAACACAATTTTTCAAAATTTCCTGCCCCCAAACTTAAAATGACATTGTCCCCAATGTCACATCATGCACATCTCAGGAATAGAAAAACAAAATTAAAGGGTACAAGATATTTCCCTGATTAATTCATGAAGACTGATTTTCGTTCAACATCATGCACACCCATTCCTTTGCTTCCTCATCATCATCATTTGTAAAACAAATGAAAATCTATGGGGCCCACTGCGTTAGAAATCTTCACTGATTAGTATGAAAAAATTACAATCTAATCTCACCCTTATCAAACTAAACCAGAAAATTCAAACAACAACAATTCAACAATTAACAATCTAACAAAGGAAATTTGGTTCCAATGTACAAAACAAAAACAAAAACAAAAACAAAAACAAAAACAAAAAGGAATGAGAGCAGAAAATATAAAACAAGTGTTTTAGGCTTCATTCTTTGCCTTCCTCTTCTCCTTCGACGTCATCATCTTCTTCCATGGCATCATCTTCTTCCTCCTCTTTGCCAATCTTGCCATTGGAAGTTTGATACATCAATGCCCAAATTGGTGCAGCAGTTGAATTGCATCTCGTACAACATTCTGGTCAGACATGCTATCCAATCTTGACGTCGTTCCATTTTGTTCACTTTGTCCAAGATTTGTTGCAACAGCTCCCTTGTCGTGGATGTTGAACTAGGTGTTGTGGTCGTTGTTGTGGTTCTTGGTCTTTTCAAGTCGGAGCAGGTTCCTTCACTGGTGGGACGCTCTAGGAGCTTGTAATAATAGTTGTGATCGAGGGATGGGGCAGGATGAAGAAGTGGTTCATCATCTACCTTCTTTACTCCTGCTCGAGTGCAAATCTTAGTGATGAGATGTGGGAAGGCAAAGCTCCCTCACCTTGGTTTAGCTGCATGTCGTATACTCTCTATTATGATATTCCCCACATCCATCTTCTTTCCAGTGGCAATGGCATAGAGTAAGACTACTCGCTCAAAAACCACTGTACTGTAGTGTGTTTCTGGGACCATTTATGCACAGACAAAGTACTGCCACAATCTAGCCATGGGAATCAAATTAGTTCCTTTTTATGCTTCTCCTTCCCTTCTTAGAAATTTCCCAAGAGGTAACTGGCTTTGCAATAACCCTAAGAATCTCATCCTAGTTAATCTCTTGCTTTTTGAATTCTACATACTTATCACGGTCAATTTGATCTATCTTGTAAAATTCATTGATAATCTTCACACTAATTTGCACCTTAATACCCCTCACATATACATGCTTGAGCTCACACTCAGGGAAGTTTGCATAAAACTCTCTTACGATTGGCTCTAGGGCTAAATGCTTAAGTATTAGTGTATATTAGTGTATGCCCTAGAAACCATTCGTGTTGTTGGTTTCAAAGCATTGTGTCTTGTATATATATATCATAAATAATAGAAGAAAGAGTTCTTCAATTCATATATGTAAATTGCTTCCTTTATTCAGTCATGCATTTAAAATAAAATATGTATATGAATAGTCCAGATGATTCATTTAATTGGTAAATGAATTATCGAAAAGGGTTCCATACGGAAGCAATATAATTTAGGAAATTATATTGCATCGTAGGCATACTGGATGCTTCCGAAAGATATCATGAGTTGATATAAGTACGGATGACGATGATAGTCATGTCATTGGGGCATTGGTATGGATTAGCGGTTGGTGAACTATTTTTCGAAATTGACCGAATAACGACAAATCACTTGGAAAAGCATGTAGTCAATGATTTATCGTTTGGTTATATCAGTACACGATGTAGTTCTTTGACCTGAGACATTGTGGTCGGATCTGATAAGGATGTGTATGGTTCATACGGTGTATAAGTACGAGAGTAGTCATGTTTCGTATGATAAAGCCTAATTGGTCATGCGTTGTTCATATGCAGAAACGAACGATGGTTAAGAAGGGATCCATTGACTCGAAAATATAGTATTAGGAGTACCGCTGACTCCATCCAGATTCGAGTTCCTGGTCGAACGTCGATAAATGTCAGAAATCAGAATCTCTGGCCAGAGTCTATTATTAGTCATACAAAAACAAGTTTGTGATGACGAGTTCCAGACATATTGATCGACCATTCGATAGAAGATCGAGTTTAGGATTTTGACGTTCCATGAATCCATACTCGATTAGGATATCTCAATGGAGGGACTTTACCTGCATGGTACGTATGATCTGAAATGGGTTCGATGAAGTATTTCTTCATCGTGGTTTAGGGACTATGGCACATTGCTAGATGTTTACCATAGTCGTTGGGCCTCCGGACAGGTTTCCGGATTCATCCAGAACCGGCTCACGGCTAATCCACGGTGGACCTACATGGTCACACCAATAGCCTTGGGAAGTTAGAGAATGATGAGAGAGAGAAATGATTATCCGAAGAGGGCTAGCACCTTCCGAGGGTAATAACGGGATTTCTATAGTAATAGTTACATAGAAAACAATTTGTGACATTTTAAGGGTTAAAATGGTCAGTACGAATTAATAATATTTATTATATATCTTAAAACGTTAAGATAAATGAATGAACTAAAATAACCTTTTAATAGTTAAAGGGCAAAAGGGTAAACTAGGGTTGTTGTGTAAACTAGTTTAGTTTACCTGGACCCTTGAATAAATTGATTATCAAAGGGTGACATAATAAATACTTGTCGCCTTTTAAAATAGATTTTATTGGGGTTTGAAAGTAAAACAAATAATTACAAAATTGCCCAGTATATATAAATGCAAATGGTTGCATTTTAGATCATTATTCACTTTGTTCACTCAAAAAGCAAACTAAAAGCTCTCTCCCTAGCCACGACCACTCTCAACTCTCTCAGGTGGTGTTAAAGTGTGGAGGTCTCATCTTTTGAGTCTTGTCTTCATCAACCCAAAGCAAGGGTAGGTAAAATGCTTTTTCCATGCTTGTTTGAAAACGTTTTTTGAATCCAACCTTTCATGCTTTCATTCTTCATTTCCGCCACTCTTCATGCATGTTTTACTTTCAAATGGTATCAGAGCTAAAGCTCTTTGCATGTCGATTTAAAACAAAAATGACATTTTCCAAGTGTTCTTGTGTTTATCATGTATGAAAGTGACATGCATGTTCTTGTTTTGGCCTAGTAATAAGATAATGAAATGTTTATTGTTTTTTCCTAGGAATGCAATTCGGCCATGACATAAAATGTTATAGATGTTTTTGATTTTTTTTTTTTTTTAATTTGAAGCATGCAAGAATCATTATATGTTTAATTTAATATACATTTTTGGTGACAAAAGTGTTCATATGCCTTGATTAGTGCATAGAATTTTTTCTTGCTAAATTCGGCCATGCATGTTTTTTGTTCATTTGATTCTTGTTTTATTCAAATAAGTTTGTAATGTTTTTTGGAAGTTGTTCCATAAAGGGTCTAAATGTATGCTTGGATATGGTTGTTGCATGATGATTTATTTAGAAAAATGTTCATGCAAGTTCATTTCCATGACTTTGATTAAATGATTTATGCTTTGACATGCTAAATGTGTTGTTCTTTAATTTGATTAAGTATGTTTTTGCATGAAATGTAGCAATGTTGCAGTGTTTAGTGGTGGAAATTGACGTTAGCATAATTTATGGATTATAATTCATATGTGTTGTGATATTATGGGTATATGATGGCGGTAATTTTAACATATGTTTAATTTGATTAAATTATCTAATAAGCATCATTGCATGGCATAAATTATTATATTTTTGAAATGTAATAATTTGGTTTTTGAATGGTTTCAAATTTGATGATGCAGATGTTGATTGTCTTTGAGAAGATAAATGTGTCATAAAAAATATTACTTTAGTTAAAAGTACTTGTGTCTAGAATGATTGCTCTTGGAGTAATAAAACTCATTTATCTATGCCATGCATGACTTTTGTGAAAAGTTTGAAATGATGTTAACAATTAAATATATATCTTTGGGTGGAATATGACAAAAGTGTTTGTGTAATGATTCCTTTGAAATGTAATTGTTGCATGCCTCAAAGTTTATTAAATTACCACATGAATATATGTATATAATATCTATTAATATATAGATTAATTTATATTTATATATATTAGTGAATATATATATATATTTTAAATAATTGTTTTATTAATGCCTTTAAATAAGTTTATTATTCTTGGTATGAATGTTTATATTTATTTATGTGATGGATGAATATTAGATTAGAGGGTTGATCATGGGCGCCATTTAGTTTTAAAAAATTTCAAAAGTGTTTGTAATATTCTTTTAATTAAATGACTTGTAATAATTAAATTTTATTTATTTATTTTAATTGGGCCTGCGTGCCTAAGATCCATTTTGTAATTGATCGGCTAGAAGGAACCCAAAGCATCCGAATGACGATCCAATCGAAGATATAGTATCAAGTAAATAGTTTGCCTTTAGATGTATTTTCGAAAAGCCCCATGGTCAACCCACATGCTTTTTATGCATATATGTGATATGTATGAATAGTTAATTAAACATGGCATGTTAAAAAATGAATTAACTAAGGTTAAACCTAAGTCCCCCCAAATTAAAATTATTAAATCCAAGTCTCCCATGTGGGATACTATTCTTTGATATAAATTTTAATATCCCAAGATTTCTATTATGTGAGGATATGATCTTATATCATAGATTTAAGTTGATCTTGTTCGATGGATATTTTCACCTTGACAAGATTTCTATTATAGGACATGATGAAAGCCATCCTAAGAAAGCACAATGTTCAGATTTAACTAGCCTGTACCAAGAATTCTATTATGTGAGGTATCCAAAGCTAGGACAGGAATATGAATCGAACCTTATATAGTGATATAAAAGGAAAATAGTTTCCTATTTATTATACTTATTAACCAGAATTCTATTATGTGAGGTAATTGAATTTGATAAGAAATTGATTCCCCACTGTAAAACGATCCATTGACGCAGCGGAAAACAAATTAATACAACACGGATCATTCCAAATAACCAAGATCAGGGTACAAATTTACAGTTTATATCAAATTAAGAATCTGCAGAAAATTAGTTTAGAGTTTAAGAAATCATACGCATGCTTGGAGGCTCCTCCAACTTTGTCTTTGAACGTATTTTGCTACCGATCCAAGTGTGGATCGAACCAATGTAGTCAACACAAGATAATCGCAAGAACTAAAGAGGGATTCGCTAGATCCTCTTTAGTCTAAGAAACAAAAAGAAGTAATCAAAGGAATTTGATTTTTGGCAAAAACCCAAATCAATGGTGAGTGTTTATTTCAAGAGGCTAGAGTTTTTCCTTTAAATGAATGAAATGAAATAATGAAAAATCTGTTCTTTTTAGTGCAATTTAATTGCCCTATTCCCTTATGAATAGGCTTGGGCTCCAACCGAACACCCCTTATTTCCAAACACTCCCATTTAGTATTTTAATTTTGTTTATCATTATCTCAATTAAATCAATTAATAATATTCAATATATATTACATTTAGCAATAATGATACTTATTTAAATATATGTGAACCATATTAAAACGTAATCCACGTATTTATTTTTTCTAACAAATAAATAAAGGCTACGACCTCAGCAAATTTAATTGCACTGTGAAATTACCAAAATACCCTTTTGCCTAAAAAAAAGACAAACACCCTTCTTTCTTTTTGGCTCTTAAATTATCTTCTATGTGGATGACCCATAGGCTTTCTCATCATACCGGCAGTGTATAATATTGCGATTAACACCAATTAATCGTCTCACTATTATCAGACCAAGATTGGCTCTAGCAAGGCATCATGGCCACCCGATAGATTCAGATTCAAAGTAGCTACCTGTCAAGATATGGTTACCGTACAATTTGATCCTTTCATCATCCGTTATCTCAACGAGACTGAGACATAGAATAGTGTCAACCTTCAGTTACTCTCGTATTGTGTATTCAGTTACTAGACCAATGACCGTATTATAAATTGGATAGAGCAACAACTCAATCCCACTGTGTACAACTGCTGTAAACTAGTACATGCATGCATAATACAATAGAAAATGGGCCCAAAACTTTTCTTTTTATTATAAGTAATACGTCCTTTATACACAAAGAGCATCATTTACAAAAAGCCATTTTAAAAGACAAAAACGGGGAAACAGTGTAGCTATTGCTCCTCGCTTGCCGACGCCCCTCCGACTGCATCATCACCTAGATCTTGCATCCACAAGGAAAAATAACGGGGTAGCACAAAATAATGCTCAGTAAGTAACCCTCTATCTGTTTATCCCCGTATGTAATTCTCTTAATTCTTTCCTCACATTTTTGTTGTTTTCTACTAAAACGTCATGGCCATCTTACCGGAGGTACGGCCGAATGGCGTTCACATAGCACCATCTCAGTCTTCATGACTGTCGTTGAAGTTCACACAGCACCAACCCGTTCTTAGTGTCTACCGAGTGGGATCACGAAGCACCTACCCGGTTTTCGTAACTATCGGTGGAGACCACAAAGCACCTACCCGTTCCTCATGACTTTCAGTGACGATCACAAAGCACTAACCCGTTCCTAATCACTGTCGGTGATGATCACAAAGCATCAACCCACTTCTAATAAATGTTGGGTATGATCACAAAGCATCAACCCCTTTCTAATAACTAACCGAGTGATGATCACAAAGCATCCACCCGTTTCTAATAACTATTGGGTGATGATCACAAAGCTCAACCCATTCTAATAGCTATTCGTTGATGATCACAAAGCATCAACCCGATTCTCATAACTGTCGTGATGATCACAAAGCATCGACCCATTCTAATACTCTCTCATTCACTCTACTCTATCACTTCTCATTCTCTCTCCCCTTAAGTAGTTGCATCCACAAAGTTCTCTACTCATAGAGCAAGTGCATACACAAAGTTTTCTACTCTTCTTAGGTCACTTCTAATGCACAATTAATGCCTATGGATGGTTCATCTCCACTAATGCACTTATGAAATGCCAACATGCAATGTTGCAAGAATTAAGGTTCACTACTCATACTCAAACCTCATTAGGCATTTCATCAAACAACTCAAGTGCATATAAAACTCTACTATAACATATATTCTATGTCTTTCTCTAACATCCAAAATGGGAGAAACTCCCTCACACAGCCATAATTCCTGCAAAAGAAAGACACTTCCAAAAAGGATTTCTCAATATCCTTCAATTCCATCTCAAACTACCTTTCCAACCCACATCTCCACTTCTTATACTTGAAATGTATAAACAATCACAAAACATTAATAATCTCTATTTAAGACTCAATACATAACATACATACAAATTGCTATCAAAACCCCTAATCAAAAATTCTCAAATCTTAAAACTTGGGTTGGGATTTACTTACCTTGTTATGGAGAGATTTCACTAGCTCTTCCTTTCACTTGGTTTGCTTGACTTTCTCTCTACTCTTAAACAAATGAACAAAAACCCTCAATATTCAATATACTCAAAAACTCACAAAACTTCACAACCAAAGCAAGAATCCTTACCTTAGGATGCCTTAGATTGATTTTCTACCCCAAATCACTCCAAAAGCCCTTTAAAACTCCTTGAACAAAAGAAAGAGAAATTGAGAAGAAGCAAGAGAGGAGAGTGGCGATGGAGAAGAAGAATGAAGGGTTTGCAATGACTTAATTCCTTTTAATGAAATTTATACACAAGCATTCCCATTTTGCCCTTACTCTTCTTTAGGAATTCCATCTATATCCTTTGAGTCATTACAAACACACCCGCATAACAACATATTCTCCATGAAAATTCCTTACATTTTACTCCCCACTTTTCCTGCTAATTAGGGGTAGAATGGTCAAATTGCCGTTAGGGAAGAAAATATCTAAAACTTAACAAACATTTTTGGTTGGCACGTCGCCGCGGCGAGGAAGCTTCTGTCGCCATGGCGAAACTGTCCAGCAGCTTCCCGTGGCTTCAACACCTCTTCACCGCGATGAAGATTCTTCTTCGCCCCGGCGAAGCATGGAACACTGAACTTCTTCTATTTCAACCAATTTCAGGGCAAGTATTCAACACACTACTCAAACAAAGGTCAACCAAACAATAATACTAATAAACTAACTCAAATAAGAGCAAAAGAAGAAACGTTAGCTACGTACCTCAAGTGGGGCGTTACACACTGTGGCCACAATTTTATTGTCATTGTCATTTACTGAATTACGCCATAAGATAACTTCTCCCGTACCCGAGAGTGATGAATCCTCTGTCTATCCACCATAGTCTTGATACACTTCTTGATGTAGTCAATCACTACTGTATTGACAGCTCTGAATAGAACTGCGTTAGGCTAGTGTCAAACTACACTAATCGGTGCACAAGGCACTCTGGTGATCTCAAGTCTAAGGATCACATGCATCACCATTCGTTAGAAGATTTGTTCCATAGACACTAGGGTTACCATCCATATGGAATCCTCTAGTGGGTCAGTCCAGTGAACTTGTGTAACGCCCCACTTGAGGTATGTAGCTAATTTATGTTGCATTGCTTGAATCTTTATTGTTTTGCTCTTAATTGAGTTGTTATATTGTTAATATTGTTTGGTTGGCCCTTGGTTGAATGGATGTATTGATTTAGTTGAGTGGTTGCCTTGAAATTGTAAAGAGTTGGCGAAATCTTGGTGTTACAGACTTCGCCGAGGCGAAGAATAATCTTCGCCGCGGCAATCAGGTTCTGCAACCGAAGAGGTAGGTTCTGTAATTTTTCGCCGGGCTGAAGAAACTTTCTTCGTCGCGACGAAGAGCCGACTAAGTTTTGTATTGAATTTGCTAGATATTTTTCCCTAAGGGAAAATGGACCATTCTACCCCTAATTAGCAGGAAAAGTGGGGAGTGAAATGTAAGGAAATTTCATGGAGAAAATGTTAGAGTGGGGGTGTGAGTGTAAGGAATCAAAGGACAAGGATGGAATGCCAAGAAAGAGTAAGGGCATTACGGGAATGAATGAAGATATTTTGAGCTAAAAAGGGAATAAGCTTTGTAACCCCTTCATTCTTCATCTTCCACCGCCTCTTCCATTCTCCATTTCCTCTCAAGTTTTCCTTCAATCTTTCAAGGATTCTAAAGGGCTTTTTGAGTGATTTTGGTAGAAAGTTAATCTAAAGCATCCTAAGGTAAGGATTCTTGCTTTAGATGTGAATTTTACCTATTAATGAGTTGAAGTCTTATAGTATGGTTGGTTGAGATTGCAGAGAAAAGGCAAGTTACCAAAAGTAAAGAGAAGTGCTAGTGGAATCACTCCATCACAAGTAAGTAAATTCAACCAAGTTGAGATTTAAGAACTCTTTTGAGTAGAGAATTATATATGCATGTGTATACTATATTATTGAGAACTGAATTGAGATGAGTATTTGCTTTGTGGTTGTTGAATACACTTCATTTATGAGAAGTGTTAAGATTGCATGATCTGTGATAAGTGAGATGAAATTGGAGGAGATTCAGAAATCTTTTTAGAAGTGTTTGTCCTTGACAGGAATTATAGCTATGTGAGGGAGTTTCCTCCCATTTTGGATGGTTACAGAAAGAAGTAGAGTTATTGTTATAGTAGAGTTTTTATATGCACATGAGTTGTTTGATGAAATGCCTAAGAGAAGTATGAGCATGCATAGTAAACCTTAATTCTTGCAACATTGCATATTGGCATTTCATTAGTGCATTAATGAGCATTAACCATCCATACGCATTAGTTGTGCGTTGAGAAGTAGCGTGAGAAAGAGTAGAGAATTTGAGTAAAGTTACTCTAAGAGTAATGAGAATGAGAAAACTCCAAGAGTAGAGTAAAAGAGAGAATACGCACTAGAGAATAAAAACAAGAGTAGTGCTAAACGAGAGAGTAGAGTAGGTCATGCGATGGGGAACCCGTGAGTGATGAGTAGAATCGTCACGAGTAGTGGGAGCTTTGTGATCTTCCAGCCGTGCCTCTGGTAAGATGAGGTTGTGACATTTAAGAGAAAGAGAGACTACACTCACATGGCCAAGGGTTTCGAATCCATGCATAACCGAGTCCGATCGACAGAGAATGAGTTAAGGTCACGAGTAGTGGGAGCTTTGTGATCTTCCGGCCGTGCCTCCGGTAAGATGGGGCCGTGACACTTGAATGAGTATTGGTCACGCAGAGCGGGATTGAGTTCCCAGTTGTACCTCCGGTAAGATAGGGCCGTGACATATGAGTTGAGTAGAAGTCACGTAGAGTGGGCTAGAGTTCCCGACCGTGCCTCCGGTAAGATGAGGTCGTGACATTCAAGTGAGAAAGAATGAGCAAACATGAGAAAGAACAAAGAGAGAATGAGTAGAGTCACGAAGAGTGGGATGGTGCTTTGTGAACTCCACCCGGTCGTGCCTTCGATAAGATGAGGCCGTGAAATATAACAGAAAGTTAATAGAACGAGCTATGTGAAAGAGAAACAAAAAGAGAAAAGTGTAAGGAAAGAATTAAGAGAAAAAGTTACGAGGATAGATAAGTAGAGGATTTATTTACTGAGCCTTTTTGTGCTCACCCTGTTGTTTCTATGTGTTTTGCAAGATCTAGGTGAGGACGCAGTCGGATGGACGTTGGCAAGCGAAGAGAAATAGTCACACTGTTTACCACTTTTTGATGACTTTTTGTATATGATACTTTATTTTGTGTAAAGTATATGTATGTTTAATGAAAGAAAAATTTGGGCTCATCTAATTATGTTATTATCCATGTATTTTATTATATGTATTTTTATAAGTATATGAGTAGAAAGGAGTCGTTACATTTTTGGTATCAGAGCAAAGGTTTTGGGATTTGACAGTGTACTATTCTCATTGCCGCTACGTCTGAGAATCAACTATGTGAGTTAATTCTTTCTTACTCTAAGTGGTTCTCGAATTGAGCAAATGTGGTTGTTTTGTAGATGAGGCGTAGTTATCAAAAGCGTGGTAAAGGTGTGGTGAATGAGGGAGAACCTTCTAACCCACCAGAATCTATGCCCCCTCCCTTGGATGAAGTTAGAATTCGGAGAATTGTACAGCAAGTTATGGTAGAAAGCCAAGGGAGAGTTGAAACCCCTATTCGAGTACCGACTACAAGACAATAAAGAGAAGGGCCAATACTCAGATAGCACAGAATAGAGTTGAGCCGATTTATGGTCTTTCCAGTCAACATCAACCGTCAGAGTTTAAGGGTACTACGGACCCAGTAGTTGCCAAAGAATGGTTTAGATCCGTAGACCGTATGACGGCACTATTTCCCATGACAGACCGGGAGAAGATCCCGTATGCTAGTTTCTTATTTCGGGGTGATGCCCGAATTTGGTGGGAATTAGTGGAAGATACTCATGATGTTGCAGTAATGACTTGGGAAGAGTTTAGATGAGAGTTTGAGGCTAAGTTTAGAACAAAGGACCGAGTTCACGAGAAGGTCCAAGAATTTATCGGCTTGCAGCAGGGGACGAGTATAGTGAAAGAGTACTTGGTGAGATTTAATTCCCTTGCTAGGTTTGCACCCGAGATTGTTAGTACCCCAGAATTGAGGAGAGACAAGTTTGTCCATGGGTTGAAACCTGAGATAGCTCGGGATATAATGACGGGTGCCGATCCTCCTCAAACCTATAATGAGGCTTTGAGGCGAGCAATGAGGGCGGAAATATTTGAGAATAAAATCACCCTGGTAGGCTCCTCGACAAGAGGATCAAATGAGTCATCTATCGCCCCGCAAAGAGAGAATTTTGAGGGTGTGAAGAGTAAAGAAATGATGACTAATAAGAAGAAGTTTCAGCCTAGGCAGAATAGAAGAGACTGGCGGAATAAGTGGCCCAGGTCAGAAGGTTTTCCCCTTTGTGCTAAATTTGGGAGGAGCCACCCAGGAGAGTGTCTGAGGGACTAGAGGGTGTGTTATAGGTGCCGGTAGCCAGGGCACCTGATGAGGGATTGTAAAGCTCCTCTTCCACCAGCAGCGCAGAGTTCTAGAATTACTACTGCTAGAGTGTTTATAGTGGAACAGGGTGACGCTGAGGCCAGTCCATCTGCTGTAACTGGTCAGTTGTTCTTTCATGCTGTTCCTTTATATGCTTTAATTGATTCAAGAGCCACTCATTCTTTTATATCTTATGGGATGATAGAGAGATTAGGTTTGAAACCTAAGAGAGTGAGTCAACCCATTAAGATAGAGTTACCCGATGGGGTTAGTGTTTTGACTTATGAGATGTTGTGAAGAGAGTTCGTGATGATCTATGGCCGAGAGTTAGCAGTGGATTTGATAGTGTTTGATATGCCCGACTTTGATGTGATACTGGGCGTGGATTTCCTAGGAAGGTATGGAGTAGAGATTGATTGTCGGAAGAAGAAAGAGAAATTTAATCTCGATAATGGAGATAAATTTAGCTTTGGAGAGGGCCATCAGTTGAGCATGTTGATCAGTAGCTTGAAAGCTAGAAAGATGCTCAGAAAGGGGTGTTCAAGATACATTGTGCATGTAGTGTAGAGTGCTAATGTTCCCTAGTCAGAAATTCAGAGGGTGCCAGTAGTTTGAGATTTTTTGGATGTGTTTCCGGAAGAGTTACCAGGTTTACTTCCTGAGAGAGAGGTTGAGTTTAGTGTTGAACTAGCACCCGGGACATCACCAATATCTAAAGCCCCTTATCGAATGGCCCCAGCCGAGCTTCAGGAATTAAAGAAGCAACTCCAAGAGCTTTTAGATAAAGGCTTCATCCGACCGAGTCATTCTCCCCGAGGAGCCCCAATCTTGTTGTGAAAAAGAAAGATGGGTCACTACAGATGTGTATAGACTATAGAGAGTTGAATAGAGTAACAGTGAAGAACAAGTATCCACTACCCCGGATAGATGACCTTTTTGATCAGTTGAAAGGAGCTGCAGTGTTCTCCAAAATTGATTTGAGGTTAAGGTATCATCAAGTAAGAGTGGCTAAGCAAGATGTAGCTAAGACTACTTTTCGTACAAGATATGGGCATTATGAGTTTGTAGTGATGCCTTTTGGCTTGATTAATGCCCCAGCAGGTTTTATGGACTTGATGAACCGAGTATTCCATGATTGTTTGGATCAGTTCATTGTGGTTTTGTAAAACCCCCCTCCAGTCAGGTATCCTCTGAATATCCCTCAATGAGAATCCCGAGGATACATGTCTGGAGAACGAGTTGTATTTAGAAAAAATCTGTATAAGGATAATAATAATATATCCAAAACATGCATATAAAATATCACGCAGGATCTAAACTTATAATTTACAAACTTTAAGAAATTACAAGAATCAAACATATTTTATAGGGTGGAAGCTTCCAAATGTATTTCACAAATATTTATCATTTACATATTTATCAAGATAAAAATATCGAGATGTAATAAAATCATCTCCCCTCACGTGTAGTCCCGCTGTCTCTAGCATCCCTCGCTTCTAGTCTACCTGCAAAGCATCACATGAAGGTGAGCGCTAATCGCTCAGTAAGGAATGATCCGTTTATCTGTTAACACATCTTATCTTTACATCTAGGGATACTTCCCCTTTTATACTAATTCATATGCTTTTCATCATTTTATCCCATGGCTATATAACATCATGTGTACAAACACTCACATATCATGACATACATCTAAAATCTCTAACATGAGTATAATATCTCTCATGATGTAATACATCATAACTCTGTAATGCAACTAAATGCATATGAAACTTTAACATCTAGCCGATCGGACCTTTCTTAGCATCTTAAGCACTTCATACATCTAGCCTCAAATTTCATCTAGAGCTCATATCATCGGGAGGCGTGCTTACGCTTTATTAGCATCTAAGCATATATTCACTTTCCTCAACCGGTATCACGGATATCTTACGCATTTTCCATCGTTTCTATATGCATCTCTATCATGTTTATTTGCCTCTCAACATCTTATGGCATGTAAATCCATATTTTGGTGAGCTTAATACTTTTATTCATCTATGGATTATCAATCCACTTACATTACTCTTGCTCACATACATCATCTTAAAACATGTATTATATTGCGTCTTCATGCCATTTCATACATTAATCATGTATTACATCATGACCATGTATATCTTTCAATATCATCTAACAAGGGGTAAACATTAGTACATGTTATACTTACAATAAACATTAATAATCAATTCATAATCATAAGAATTGATTATGTTAAATCTTAAACTTTAATAACCATTTATGCTTCAGGCCATTTCCATCCTTTTCTCAAACGAATGGCTCTGAATAAACATAAATTTATAGGTCTGTGTCTTAGCTTTCTAATTCTTCAAGAATCATCTCATTTCGATTTTTATAACTCAAGTTATGGTCGAAATACAGAAGCAGGGTTACCAAAACCCCTAAGCCCATTAAATCCGAATTTTCATATTAACTATGCCACATCAATTCCTATTGACATTAACCAATAGGTTACACTGTGGATCAAATAAACCTCCCCTTGATAGTCTTTACATCTTAAAGGAAGTGTAAAATCTTATTTCCATAATCCTCCATTATTGCTATAACATTGTAAGCTAATGCAAACAACACATCAACCATTCTAATAGCAACCATTCACACCATGTGGCCTCCAATACTACATTTTTGCCACAATCAGTACCACCTTCATTTTCTTCAATCAAACATAACAACTCATAAAACATAAAGAGCAATAACTTCATGTATAATGAATTCAAGGCAATAAGTAGAATAAATGAGTTCAACTACACTTGCCATCAACTAATTCTATGCCTTAAAGCCTAATTAAGGTTTCATAAAAATCTACAAACCCTAGCATAAACCCTAAGTCATGGGAGGTTTTCCTTACCTTTTTAAAGACTTCCTCCAACAAATCCTTTGCCTTTGACTTCTTTTACCACCTTAATCCTACATATATCTTATACCTCACATCTACCTCAAATCTCAAATACATCAAAACTAAGTTTTAATCCTTACCTTAACCCTTCAAATTGAAGATCCAAGGCTCTATCGGTTCTCCTTGAAAAATTATGCAAAACTCCTTGAAAACCTAGAGAAAGAAAGCTTTTTCATGGAAGATTTGAGAGAAAATGGAGAAATTTGAGAAAGGCTCTCTCCTTTGGCTTGAACGAATTTTATCTCATTTATAGGAAAATTTTCATTTATTTTCCAAAATTATGCAATTGGCCCAATTTTTTAATTGTATAACTCATAAGTCCTTAATTCTTCATATAAGGGCATTTTGGTCATTTCACACTAGACATAATTATTACTTAATTAATGCCATTAAATGCAATGAAGCCTACTCATCCTTAGACTTTTTCAATGCTTATCCATAGTTAAATAACCATTTTGCCCCTAAGCCTCTTTATGGATAATTGATCATACCGTTCCAAATGAATTGACTATTTTGCCCTTAGTTAGATTTTATGCTTTTTAACATAAAATAAACATTTAAAGGACTATTTTGAGTTAGGAACATACCTTTGACATCTTGGGTATTACATTTCCTCCCCCTTACAATAATTTCGTCCTCGAATTATAGAAACAGCTCCAGGTATCGACTTCTCATATCTTGCCCATTTCCCAAGTAGCTCTTCTATCTGGTGATTCCTCCAAAGTACTTTAACTAGTGGAATTTGCTTGTTTCTGCTCTTTTACCTTTCTGTCAGGATTTGAACTGGGCGTTCCTCATAAGCCAAATTATCCTGTAATTCCACTTCCTCCATCTGAAGTACATGTGAAGGATCACTAACATACTTACGCAACAAAGAGACATGGAAACATTATGGACTCTTTCCATGCTCTTGGCAACGCAGGTCTATAAGCTACTTTGCCTACCCTTTCCAATACTTCAAAGGGTCCAATGTAACGTGAGCGAGCTTGCCTTTCTTTCCAAATCTCAAAATAGTTTTTAGGGCACAACTTTTACAAAAACTTTGTCGCCCACTTGGAATTCCACTTCTTTCTTTTTAGGTCGGCATAGCTGTTTTGTCGATCTTGAGCTTGCTTCATTCTTTCTCTAATAAGCTTAACATCTTCAATCATTTTCTGGGTCATCTCTGGTCCAACTGCTTGAACAATGAGTCTTTTTCTCCAATATCACCCAATACAAAGGGATCTGCACCTTCTTCCATATAATGCTTCATATGGGGCCATCTGATAGTGGATTGGTAGCTGTTGTTATAGGCAAATTCTATTAGTGGAATACATCATTCCATTTTGCCTTGTGATCCATACAACAAGCTCTCAGCATGTCTTCAATCACCTGGTTGGTCCTTTCAGTTTGACCATCAGTTTGAGGATGATAGCCGTACTGAAGGCCAACTTTGTACCCAATGCTCTCTGCATTCCAATCCAGAAAGCTGATATGAACCTGGTATCTCTGTCGATACGATCGTCTTGGGTACTCCATGTAATCTCACAATCTCCTTGCCATATAATTGCCCCAATCGAATGCATCTATCTTATCTGTCATAGTAGAAATGAGCTGTCTTGGTCAATCTATCAACCACCACCCAGATTGCATTATATCCTTGCTGAACTTTAGGAAGTCCCACAATGAAGTCCATGAGATATCCTCCCATTTCCATTTAGGAATCTCTAAGGTTGGAGTAACCTGATGGTCTCTGATGCTTTGCTTTTACTTGTTGACATGTTAAACATCTGGCAACATACGGCAATGTCGTTTTTCATACCTGACCACCAATAACTTTTCTTCACATCTTGATACATTTTTACACTCCCAGGGTGGGCTGTATAAGTGTATTGTGTGCCTCACTAAGGATTTTCCTTAGTTCATCATCTTGAGGTACACATATTCTATCTCTAAACTCAGTGCCCCATTGACTATTTTAAAGTCTGTCTTTACCCTCTATTATCCGTTGGCAGATTATCTTGCAGGTATCACTTTACCCTGTTTCATCTTGATCTCCTCCACCAAGTGTGGTTGTCTCCATTTGGGCCAATCCTCCTTTGATCACAATTTCAATTCCTTCTTGAGATCTCCTGCTGTAATTGTCCCTGTCAGTGATTTGGATAAAGAGACTTTTCTAAAGGGCATCTGCTACTACATTAGCTTCCCTGGATGGTATCTGATGTCACATTCATAGTCTTCACCATCTCAACCATCTCCCTGTCTCATATTCAACTCTTTCTGAGTGAAGAAATACTTCAAACTCTTATGGTCAGTGTATATGTTGCATTTCACCCATACAAGTAGTGTCGCCATATCTTCAAAGCAAAACCCACTACTGCTAATTCCAAGTCATGGGTAGGATATCGGCTCTCATAGTCTTTCAATTGTCTAGAGGCATAAGCAAGACTTCCCTTGCTGCATCAACACTGCTCCTAAACCATTGTGGGAGGCATCAACGTAAATATCATAATCAATTCCTTCTCCTGGCAATGTAAGAATTGGAGCTGTAGTTAATCTTTTCTTCAACTCTTGAAAGCTTTGCTCGCATGCCTCAGTCCATTCAAATGGTACTCTTTCTTGGTGAGAGTTGTAAGTCGGCTATCTTTGCAAAGCCTTCCACGAACTTCCTATAGTACCCTGCTAAGCCTAGAAAACTTCTAACCTCTTTCACTGTCTTTGGCCTCTGCCACTCGAGCACTGCTTCTCTACTTTACTAGGATCCACTGATACACCGTCTTTAGAGATCACATGACCCAAAAGGTAACCCATCCAACCAAAACTCACATTTTGAAAATTTGGCATACAGCTGTTTCTCTCGCAATCTTTGTAACACAAATCTCAAGTGCCCGGCATGTTCTTCTAAAGTCTTGGAATAACTAGGATATAATCAATAAACACCACTATGAACTTGTCAAGGACATCATGAAAAACTCTGTTCATCAAGTCCATAAAAATTGCAGGTGCATTAGTCATCCGAATGGCATCACAAACAAATTCATAATGCCCATATCTTGTTCGGAAAGCCGTTTTCGGTATATCTTCCTTAGCCACTCTAACTTGATGGTATCCTGACCTTAGATCATTTTTGAAAACACTGCACCTTTTAATTGGTCAACAAATCATCTATCCTCGGCAATGGTACTTATTCTTTACGGTTACTTTATTCAGTTCACGGTAATCTATACACATCCTCATAGACCCATCCTTCTTTTTCACAAATAGAATTGGAGCACCCCATGGGGAATGACTCGGCCTGATAAAGCCCTTGTCTAACAACTCTTGTAACTGCTTCTTCAATTCTTGGAGCTCAGCTGGGGCCATGCGATAAGGAGTCTTAGAAATGGGTGCTATACCGGGGCTAGTTCTATACTAAACTCCACTTCCCTCTCTGGAGGTAAACCTGGCAATCCATCTGGAACCACGTCAATAAATTCATTTACCACAGTACCCATGTCCACTTACTCGAACTCTCCCCCTTTTTACTACATGTGCAATGTACCCAGACCCCCCCCTTTTTCAACATCTTTCTAGCTTTTGCTGCACTAATCATCTGCTATTTGGGTGTCCTTCTCCAAAATGAAGTTATCCCCATAGTCAGATTACTTGACTTTTTCCTTGCGACAGTCTATCTCTGCTCCATATCTACTAGAAAGTCCATCCCAGAATGTGTCAAAGTCTGGCATATTGAAGCAATCAAATCTACCATCATTTTTCAGCCTTTAATAGTCACTAACTCCCCCATTAGACTTCATTGGTCACTACACCCTCACCATCGGCAATTCAATCCTAATGGCTTGTTCTACTCTAAGGCATTAACCCTAATCTCTTAATCATACCTATGAGTGAAAATGAATGATAGCACCAATCAATCAAGGCATACAAGGGAGTATCATGGAATAATAACTAACCAGTGACTGCTGAAGGGCTGGCATCTGCCTGCAGTGGGCCACATTAATCCCCTGGCTGTCGTGCCTCCAACTGCAGGTATTAAGTTGCAGAACCAATGGGGCAGTCTCTAGCAATATGACCTGGCGTCGGCACCTGAAACAAACATTGGTCCCCACTAAGAGCACCCCGGTGTCTTCTCTGACATTTCTTACAGTAACTGATCCCACATTCCTTTGTTGGCCCTTTTCTTCATGTCTTTCCTGTTGGCTTTAGGTAGGACTCCTTTCTTGCCTTTACCCTTATCGTCTTTGCCAACAACTTGTTCTGCACTACTAGTTGCAAGCTGGAGAGGACTACTGCCACTGTTGGGGAAAGAGCTAATCTGGTCTCCTCTGTAAGTACAACCTCTGCTCTGATGGCTCTGGCAGTGCTTCACTATTGTTTGGGAGGCTGATGACCTGACATAACATCTCTGGCAATGTGGGATGAAGTCCCCCCACAAATCTCTCCAATCGGGTCGTGGGTGTACTGACCATGTGGGTGCAAACTTACCAAGAGTTGAACTTGATTAATACTCTTTGACCGTCATATTTCCTTGTTGTAGACTAATAAATTCTTGTAGTTTTGAGATATCATGTCGCTGTCCGGTACTGCTCCTCAAACAATTCCTTGAACCCTGACCAAGTGAGAGCGGTGGTATCTTGAGTCTACTGCAAAAGCTCCCACCATGTCATAGCATCTCCTCTCAACAAGTACGTAGCATACCGGATCTTTTCTGTCTGTCATAGGAAATAAGCAGTAGCTTTCTCCCACCACTTGATCCATTGTTCGGCTACTACTGGATCATTAGTGCCACAAATTCTGGAGGCTGATGTTACTTGGAGGCCATAAATTGGTTCAATCTGCTTGGGACACCCATTGCTTCTGGAGTACTTGTCCCGTCTGCTTGACTTGGTACCACATTGGTGTCACTGCGGTACTGGAGCACTTGTACTTTT
This sequence comes from Pistacia vera, assembly GCF_008641045.1. NCBI lineage: Eukaryota > Viridiplantae > Streptophyta > Magnoliopsida > Sapindales > Anacardiaceae > Pistacia > Pistacia vera. Next base: position 865,310 of record NW_022196293.1, read on the forward strand.
CAGCGGGGTTCTCCTTAAAGCTCTATTAACAGCCTCTTGGATCATACGCTCCAATGTTGCAACATCTAAACCCGGAGTGCTTGAAGTAGCAGCTGCTGGGTTAGGAGCTTCAGGTGCAGTTGGAACATCTTGTGCATTTGAAGCATCACTGCGACCTGGATCTGTTCTCCTGGTTTTCCTCATATTTATTCCCTATCACAGTCACACTATAACGTTAATCATCTAATCAATCCTTACATAAAATTAGTAAACATACTTACAGCATCGGACAACTTGAGCACGGAACTTTACAGAGGGTACTGTCATCAACTCCATAAATGCCTGACTCCGAATAGAAACATCTTAAAAACCCCTTTTAAATATAATAAAAAATACTTGCTCTGATACCAAATGTAAAACCCCCCTCCAGTCAGGTATCCTCTGAATATCCCCAATGAAATCCCGAGGATACATGTCTGGAGAACGAGTTGTATTTAGAAAAAATCTGTATAAGATAATATATATATCCAAAACATGCATATAAATATCACGCAGGATCTAAACTTATAATTTACAACTTAAGAAATTACAAGATCAAAACATATTTATAGGGTGGAAGCTTCCAAATGTTTTCACAGATATTATCATTTACATATTTACATCAAGATAAAATATCGAGATGAAATAAATCATCTCCCCTCACGTGTAGTCCCGCTGTCTCTAGCATCCCTCGCTTCTAGTCTACCTGCAAAGCAATCAACAATGAAAGGGTGAGCGCTATCGCTCAGTAAGGAATGATCCGTTTATCTGTTAACACATCACTTTCTTTTACATCTAGGGATACTTCCCCTTTATTACTAATTCATATGCTTTTCATCATTTATCCCATGGCTATATACACTCAAGGTGTACACACACATCACATATCATGACATAACATCTAATCACTCCATGAGTATAAATCATCTCATGATGTAAATAACATCATAACTCATGTAATGCAACTAAATGCATATGAAACATTTAACATCTAGCCGATCGGACCTTTCTTAGCATCTTAAGCACTTCATATCATCTAGCCTCAAATTTCATCTGAGCTCTATCATCGGGAGGCGTGCTTACGCGTTATTTAGCATCTAAAGCATATATTCATCTTTCCTCAACCGGTATACGAGGATATGCTTACGCATTTTCCATCGTGTCTAATGCATCTCTATCATGTTTATTTGCATCTCTAACATCTTATGGCATGTAAATACTATTTGGTGAGCTTATATTATTTTTCATCTATGGATTATCAATCCACTTACATTACCTCTTGCTCACATACATCATCTTAAACATGTATTATATTGCATCTTCATGCCATTTCAAAACTTAATCATGTATTACATCATGACCATGTATATCTTTCAAATATCATCTAACTATGGGTAAACATTAGTACATGTTATACTTACAATAATACATTAATAATCAATTCATAATCATAAGATTGATTATGTTAAATCTTAAACTTTAATAACCAGTTTACGCTTCAGGCCATTTTCCATCCTTTCTCAAACGAATTGGCTCTTGGCATAAACATAAACGTTATAGGTCTGTGTCTTACTTTCTAATGCTTCAAATCATCTCATTTCAATTTTTATAACTCAAGTTATGGTCGAAATACAGAAGCAGGGTTACCAAAACCCCTAACCCATTAAATCCGAATTTTCATAATCTATGCCACACAATTCCTATTGACATTAACCAATAGGTTAACTTGTGGATCAATAAACCTCCCCTTGATGTCTTTAACATCTTAAAGGAAGTGTAAAATCTTATTTCCATAATCCTCCTTATTGCTATAACTTGTAAGCTATGCAAACAACACATCAACACTTCTAATAGCACCATTCAACACCATGTGGCCTCCAATACTACAATTTTTGCCACAATCAGTATCCACACTCTTCATTTTCTTCAATCAAACATAACAACTCTAAACATAAAGAGCAATAACTTCATGTATAATGAATTCAAGGCAATAAGTAGAATAAATGAGTTCAACTACACTTGCCATCACTAATTCTATGCTTAAAGCCTTATTAAGGTTTCATAAAAATCTACAAACCCTAGCATAAACCCTAAAGTCATGGGAGGTTCTTCCTTACCTTTTTAAGACTTCCTCCAACAAATCCTTTGCCTTTGACTTCTTTTACACCTTAATCACTATATAACATTATACCTCAACATCTACCTCAAATCTTCAATTACATCAAAACTAAAGTTTTAATCCTTACCTTAAACCCTTCAAATTGAAGATCCAAGGCTCCTATCTTTTTTCCCTTGAAAAATTATGCAAAACTCCTTGAAACCTAGAGAAAGAAAGCTTGTTTCATGGAAGATTTGAGAGAAAATGGAAGAAAGTGTGAAGAAAGGCTCTCTCCTTTGGCTTGAACGAATTTCATCTCATTTATAGGAAAATATTTCATTTATTTTCCAAAATTGCATTGGCCCAATTATTTTAATTGTATACTCATAATTCCTTAATTCTTCATATAAGGGCATTTTGGTCTTTTCACACTAACATAATTATTACTTAATTAATGCCATTAAATGAAGCATACTCAACCTGACTCTATCTTGTTTTTCAATGCTTATCCATAGGTAAATAACCATTTTGCCCCTAAGCCTCTTTATGATAATTGTTCATACCGTTCCAAATGAATTGACTATTTTGCCCTTAGTTAGATTTTATGCTTTTTAACTAAAATAACATTTAAAGGACTATTTGTGGTTATGCAACATACCTTTGACATCTTGGGTATTACAGGTTTTCATCGATGATATCCTGGTTTATTCTAAGTCGAGAGAAGAGCATGAGGAACACTTGAGAATCATGTTGCAACGATTGAGGGAAAAGAAGCTGTATGCTAAATTTTCCAAGTATGAGTTTTGGCTTGATCAAGTAATATTTCTGGGCCATACTATGTCTAAGGAAGGGATTTCAGTAGATCTGAGTAAAGTGAAGGCAATCCTTGAATGGTAGAGGCCGAAGACAGTAAAAGAAATTAGAAGTTTCTTAGGCTTAGCAAGTTACTATCGGCGATTTGTAGCAGGGTTTGCCTAATTGGCTAAACCGTTGACAACTCTTACCAAACAGAGAACTCCTTTTTCATGGTCAGAAGCATGTGAAAAGAGTTTTCAAGAGCTAAAGATGAGGTTAACAACAACTCCTGTGTTAGTGTTACCTTAGGAGGGTGTAGATTATGACATTTATATTGATGCCTCGTTGCAAGGACTTGGTACCGTGTTAATGCAGTTAGGTAAGGTGATAGCATATGCCTCTCGATAATTGAAAGAGTATGAGACGAGATACCCTACGCATGACCTAGAGTTGGCAGCCGTGGTCTTCGCATTAAAGATTTGGAGGCATTACCTTTATGGTGCCAAGAGTAATATCTACACCGATCATAAGAGTTTAAAGTACTTCTTCACTCAAAAAGAGTTGAATATGAGACAAAGAAGGTGGTTAGAGCTGGTTAAGGACTATGAGTGTGAGATCAAGTACCAACCAGGAAAAGCCAATGTAGTAGCTAATGCCTTGAGTAGAAAAGCCTATTTGTCCCGGCTCACTAAGCAGAAAGAGCTAATAGAAGAGTTGTATAGAGAACAGATTGAAGTGTTTCCGGGAGGGATTGCCAGGTTAGAGATTCAATCTACTTTATTGAAGGAAATCAAAGAAAAGCAAGTGGCCGATGAGTGGTGTCAGAGATTAGTACAGCAAATGCATGAGGGCAAGACATCAGAGTTCCACCTAAGAGATGGTGTCCTCTATTTTAGAAATCGGTTGTGTATTCCTCCAAATGGTGAGTTGAGAAAGAGAATTCTTATGGAGGCTCATGGCACACCATATGCTGCTCATCCTAGAGTGACCAAGATGTATCAAGATGTTAAGAAAGGCTATTGGTGGCTAGGTATGAAGAGAGAGGTTGCAGAGTTTGTATCTAAGTGCCTGATTTGTCAGCAGGTAAAAGCAGAACACCAAAAGCCGTTAGGGTTGCTTTAGCCACTTAGTATTCCAAAGTGGAAATGGGAGAGCATTTTGATGGATTTCATCACAGGTCTCCCAAGAGTACAGAGAGGATATAATGCTATATGGGTGATTGTGGATAGATTATCTAAGTTAGCCCATTTTCTTCCAATAAAGGAGAGCACTACTACGGATCAGTTGGCTCAGATGTACATTAAGGAGATAGTCAGGTTGCATGGCGTGCACAGGACAATAGTGTCGGATAGAGATTCCAGATTTGTTTTAGCTTTCTAGATGAGTTTACAGAGGAATTTGGGTACCCGTTTGGCATTCAACACTGCCTATCATCCTCAGACGGATGGCCAAACAGAGAGAACGAATTAGGTGCTTGAGGATATGTTGAGAGCATCCTGTATGGATTATAAAGTATCTTGGCATGAGATGTTACCCTTGGTGGAGTTTGCCTACAATAATAGTTATCAGTCTACAATTAAGATGGTGCCTTACGAGGCTTTGTATGGTAGACATGTTGGTCTCCACTACATTAGGATGAGATTGGTGAAAAGGATGAGTTAAATACAGTTCTTAGGCCAGAGATGACTCTAAAGATGCTAGAGGATGTAAGGTTAATCAGAAAAAAAATGAAGCAAGCCCAAGACAGACAGAAAAGTTATGCCGACTTGAAAAGGAAAGAGGTTGATTTCCAAGTGGGTGATAAAGTGTTTTTGAGAGTTTCCCCCTACAAGCGAGTGATGCACTTCAGGAATAAAGGGAAGTTAGCACCGAGATACATAGGTCCATTTGAGATTTTGTAGCCAGTGGGAAAGGTAGCCTACAAATTGGCACTACCATCTAGTATGGACAAGGTGCATGATGTTTTCCATATCTCGATGCTGCGAAAGTATGTAAGTGACCCGTCCCATATTCTGAGAGTAGAGGCTATTGAGCTAGCAGAGAACCTTGTGTACGAGGAACGCCCAGTTCAGATTTTAGACCGAGGAATTAAGGAGCTCCTAAATAAGAGCATTCCGTTAGTGAAGGTACTTTGGAGAAATCAAAAGGTAGAAGAGGCCACATGAGAGGTTGAGCAAGACATACAAAGTCATTACCCGGAGTTGTTTATGTGAATTTCGGGGATGAAATTCTTTTAAGAGGGGGAGAATTCTAACGTCCCACTTGAGGTATGTAGCTAATTTATGTTGCATTGCTTGAATCTTTATTGTTTTGCTCTTAATTGAGTTGTTATATTGTTAATATTGTTTGGTTGGCCCTTGGTTGAATGGACGTATTGGTTTGGTTGAGTGGTTTCCCTGAAATTGTAAAGACTTATCTTGTGTTACAGACTTCGCCGGGGCGAAGAATAATCTTCGTCGCGGCAACAAGGTTCTGCAACCAAAGAGGTAGGTTATATAATTTTTCGCCGGGCTGAAGAAACTTTCTTCGCCATGGCGAAGAGCCGACTGAGTTTTGTATTGAATTTGCTAGATATTTTTCCCTAAGGGCAAATGGACTATTCTACCCCTAATTAGCAGGAAAAGTGGGGAGTGAAATGTAAGGAAATTTCATGGAGAATATGTTAGAGTGGGGGTGTGCGTGTAAGGAATCAAAGGACAAGGATGGAATGTCCAAGAAAGAGTAAGGGCATTATGGGAATGAATGAAGATATTTTGAGCTAAAAAGGGAATAAGCTTTGTAACCCCTTTATTCTTCATCTTCCACCGCCTCTTCCATTCTCCATTTCCTCTCAAGTTTTCCTTCAATCTTTCAAGGATTCTAAAGGGATTTTTGAGTGATTTTGGTAGAAAGCATCCTAAGGTAAGAATTCTTGCTTTAGATGTGAATTTTACCTATTAATGAGTTGAAGTCTTATAGTATGGTTGGTTGAGATTGTAGAGAAAAGGCAAGTTACCAAAGGTAAAGAGAAGTCTTATAGTATGGTTGGTTGAGATGAGTATTTGCTTTGTGGTTGTTGAATACACTTCATTTATGAGAAGTGTTGAGATTGCATGATGTGTGATGAGTGAGATGAAATTGGAGGAGATTGAGAAATCTTTTTAGAAGTGTTTGTCCTTGACAGGAATTATAGCTATGTGAGGGAGTTTCCTCCCATTTTGGATGGTTACAGAAAGAAGTAGAGTTATTGTTATAGTAGAGTTTTTATATGCACACGAGTTGTTTGATTAAATGCCTAAGAGAAGTATGAGCATGCATAGTAAACCTTAATTCTTGCAACATTGCATATTGGCATTTCATTAGTGCATTAATGAGCATTAACCATCCATATGCATTAGTTATGCGTTGAGAAGTAGCATGAGAAAGAGTAGAGAATTTGAGTATAAGTTACTCTAATGAGAATGAGAAAACTCCAAGAGTAGAGTAAAAGAGAGAATAAGCACTAAAGAATAAAAAACAAGAGTAGTGCTAAACGAGAGAATAGAGTAGGTCATGCGATAGGGAACCCGTGAGTGATGAGTAGAATCGTCACGAGTAGTGGGAGCTTTGTGATCTTCCAGCTGTGCCTCTGGTAAGATGAGGTTGTGACACTCGAGAGAAAGAGAGAGTACACTCACATGGCCAAGGGTTTAGAATCCATGCATAACCAAGTCCGATCGATAGAGAATGAGTTAAGGTCACGAGTAGTGGGAGCTTTGTGATCTTCCGGCCGTGCCTCTGGTAAGATGGGGCCATGACACTTGAATGAGTATTGGTCACGTAGAGCAGGATTGAGTTCCCGGTCGTGCCTTCGGTAAGATGCGGCTGTGACATATGAGTAAGTAGAAGTCACGTAGAGTGGGCTAGAGTTCCTGGCCGTGCCTCCATTAAGATGAGATCGTGACATTCAAGTGAGAAAGAATGAGCAAACATGAGAAAGAACAAAGAGAGAATGAGTAGAGTCACGAAGAGTGGGATGGTGCTTTGTGAACTCCACCCGGCCGTGCCTTCGGTAAGATGAGGCCATGACATATAATAGAAAGTTAATAGAACGAGTTATGTGAAAGAGAAACAAAAAGAGAAAGGTGTAAGGAAAGAATTAAGAGAAAGAGTTACGGGGATAGATGAGTAGAGGATTTACTTACTGAGCCTTTTTGTGCTCACCCCGTTGTTTCTATGTGTTTTGCAGGATCTAGGTGAGGACGCAGTCGGACGGACGTCGGCAAGCGAAGAGAAATAGTCACACTGTCTACCAGTTTTTGATGACTTTTTGTATATAATACTTTATTTTGTGTAAAGTATATGTATATTTAATGAAAGAAAAATTTGGGCCCATCTAATTATGTTATTATCCATGTATTTTATTATATGTATTTTTATGAGTATATGAGTAGAAAGGAGTCGTTACAACTTGCCTATAGCAAGCACCCATGTGTTGCACCAGGTTGTCACCAAACAACCTTGACAAGTGAGATCAGTCACTGCTTTTCAACAGGGTCTTTTAACACTATGATAGCCTTACCGTATTATCTGTGCCCTTACTTTAGAATAATACTGGGGCTACGGACGTTTCTAGAATGGCCACCATATGTGCTCATAGGGTTCTCACTATCAAGATTTGAAATACTTGATACCCTCATCACGGTTCTACCATTCTAAGGACATATATCAATACATACAATGATAATTTACACGATATAGAATAAAATGTCGTTTATTGATCAATGAACATTATTACAAAGAGTCAATTCTATAATAATTGATTGGATCTAGGGCATCTACTCTAACAATCTCCCACTTGCACTATAGCCAATCATTCATGTATTTAATACCAAATGATCTCAATGCCTTTCATGCTTCTACTACGACAGAGGCTTTGTCAGTGGATCTGCGAGATTGTCGTCAGTATGCACTTTACTGATCTACACATCTTTCCTCTCAAGTATCTCTCTAATGAGATGGAATTGTCTTAGTATGTGTCTGGCTTGAGAAATTGCTCCATTGTTGTCACAATAGATGTCTATAGGATTAACAATCGTGGGAACCATACCAAGTTCAGTAACAAACTTCTTAATCCAGACAACCTCCTTGGCCGCATCTGACAATGCAATATACTTAGCCTCCATTGTAGAGTTCGCTACAGTGCTTTGCTTGGAGCTCTTCCAGCTCACTGCACCCCAATTGAGACAAAATACAAACCTTGATTGCGATCGATAATCATCTTTGTCCGTTTGGAAACTAGCGTAACTGTATCCTCTTACAGTGAGCTCATCTTCCCCTCCATAAACCAAGAACATATCCTTAGTCCTTTTCAGGTACTTAAGAATATTCTTGACAGCCATCCAGTGACACTCACCTGGATTCGATTGATATCTACTACAAGTGCTCAAAGCACATGAGACATCAATCCGAGTACATAGCATGGCATACATGATGGATCCAATTGCTGATGCATATGGGATCCTCTTCATCCTATCTCTCTCATCTTGTGTTCTAGGACACAATTCCTTAGAGAGATAAACACCATGTGACGTCGGAAGAAATCCCTTCTTGGATTCTTCCATACTGAATCTTTTCAGTACCTTGTCAATATATGGACTCTGACTTAGGCCAAGCAACCTACGCGATCTATCATGATAGATCTTTATACCAAGGATGTAGGCTACTTCCCCTAAGTCCTTCATGGAGAAACACTTGAATAACCAAGTCTTTACCGACTGCAAGTTCGGTATATCATTCCCGATCAGAAGCATGTCATCGACATACAACACTAGGAATACTACTGCAATCCCACTCACTTTCTTGTAAACACAAGGCTCATCTTCGTTCTTAATAAAACCGAATTCTTTTATGGCTCCATCAAAACGAATGTTCCCGCTCCTTGAAGCTTGCTTGAGTCCATAAATGGATCTCTGGAACTTGCATACCCTATTAGTTTGCCCATCAAGAATGAAACCATCGGGTTGTGTCATATACACATCCTCTTCAAGGTTTCGGTTCAGGAAAGCTATTTTGACATCCATTTTCCAAATCTCATAGTCATGATATGCAACAATTGCAAGCATAATCAGGATGGATTTAATCATGGCAACCGGCGAAAAGGTTTCTTCATAGTTAATACCATGAATTTGTTTGAAAACTTTGGCAACCAGTTGTGCCTTATAAGTATGCACCTTGCCATCCATGTCAGTCTTCTTCTTGAAGACCCATTTGCACCCTATGGGTTTTACCCTTTCAAGTGGTTCCACCAGAGACCATACTTGGTTCTGGTACATGGAGTCCATCTCAGATTTCATAGCTTCAAGCCATTTAACGGAATCTGGATCCGATATAGCGTCTTTGTAGGTTCTAGGTTCATCATCTTGGTAGACTAGTACGTCACCATGTTGAGTCACGAGATAACCGTATCTCTCGGGCTCATGGCGTACTCTCCTAGATCTATGTAGCTCCTGTGCTACCTGAGGTAGTTCATTTTGATCCACAAGTTGTGGAGTAACCTCCTCTTGATGTTCAACCACCTTCAGTGGCACATCATCTTGTCCTTTGTCTAGTATATTTTGTGGTTCTAGAACTTCATCGAGTTCTACTTTTCTCCCGCTAGTACTTCTTAGAAAAAACTCCTTTTCTAGGAAGACACCAGAACGAGCAACAAAAATTTTGCACTATTCTGGGTGGTAGAAATAGTATCCTTTGGTTTCCTTTGGATACCCCAAAAATATACATTTATAGGATTTTGGGTCTAGCCTGTTCGAAGTCAATTTCTTAACATAAGCTTGACAAACCCAAATCCTTAGATAAGACAAGCTGGGCTTTTGCCCACTCCATGCTCATATGGAGTCTTATCTATAGACTTTGATGGCACACGGTTCAAGATATGAGTCGCAGTTTCTAAGGCATAACCCCAGAACGATGCAGGTAAATCACTAAAACTCATCATGGACCCAACTATATCAAGGAAGGTCATATTCCTCCTTTTAGACACTCCATTGTGTTGGGGTGTATACGGAGGGGTGAGTTGTGATACTATCCCATATTCCTTCAGGTATTCAAAAAACCCTGAGCTTAAGTATTCACCTCCTCGATCCGATTGAAGAGCTTTAATAATCTTGCCCAACATATTCTGTACTTCATTCCTAAATTCCTTGAATTTATCAAAGGCTTCAGATTTATGTCTCATAAGGTAGACATAGCCATATTTACTGAAATCATCAGTAAATGTGATGAAGTATGAAAATCCACCTCTGGCCTCAACTGTTAGTGGACCACATACATTACTATGGATGATGCCTAATAGCTTAGTAGCCCTTTCACCTTTTCCTGTGAAAGGAGACTTGGTCATCTTGCCTAACAGGCATGACTCGCATACCTCAAATGACTAAAAGTCAAAAGGGTCCAAAACTCCATCCCTTTGAAGTTTTGCACTGCAGGTCTTATTAACATGACCCAATCTATAGTGCAAGAGGTATGTCTGGTTTTGATTGCTATGTTTAACTTTCTTGATTTCAACATTGAGAATATCTTTATTGTTTAAATCAAGAACATATAATCCATTATATAACCTTGCAATTCCAAATACAATACCATTCAAACTAAAGGACAAAAATCCACATCTCAAAATGATACCTTACATTATCCAAAGCGGATACTGAAATAATATTTCTAGAAATAAAAGGTACGTGATAACAGTTATGTAGAAGGTACAGCCAATGCAGCCACATGTGCTCCATTTCCAACTTGTAGGTCCACCTCTCTCTTGGCGAGCACTCTACTCTGCCTTAGTCCTTGTACATCAGTACAAATGTGAGTATCACATCCTGTGTCAATGACCCAAGATGTTGAGGGAGAAAAGTTAATGTCAATCATAAACATACCTGAAGTTGTAGCATCTGACTTCTTCTTGCTTGCGAGGAAAGCCTTGTAGTGTTTCCTCTAGTGGCCAGGCTTGCCATAAAAGAGGCAGACTACTTTGCCCTTCCCTATGCCACTCTCAGGCCCAAGAGCAACCTATCCTTTGGGCTTGGGCTTGGGCTTGGGTTTGGCCTTGGCCTTACCCTTGCCGTTATCCTTTCCTTTAATGGCAGCAACCAGTAAAATAGGCTTGGACTTCTTCAAGTCATACTCTGCAGTCCTCAGCATGTTCAAAAGTTCCGACAGGGTTTTCACCATCGTGTTCATATTGAAGTTCATTATGAACGGTGCATAAGAGTCTGGCAAGGATTGTGGAATCAAATCCATTTATAATTCTACATCCAACTCAAATCCCAAAGTCTCAAGCCTCTCTATGTGCTCGATCATCTTGAGCACATGAGGACCAACTTGAGCTCCCTCAGTCAGACGACTCCCAAACAATGCTTTCGACACCTTGTACCTCTCATGTCGAGCATTTCCTTCGAAAAGCTCCTTGAGGTGTAGATGATGGCAGCATCGTCCATATTCTCATGCTACTTTTGCAGTACTGGTGTCATCGATGCTAACATCAAGCATTGAACGCCATCATCATCATCAAGGAACTTTTAATAAGTATCCTTTACTTCCTGAGTGGCATCAGGATCAGGCTCAGCCATGTATGGCTTTTCAAGGATATACAATTTCTTTTCCAGCTTGAGTATAATCCGAAGATTATGATACCAGTCTGAGAAATTAGATCCATCCAACCTGTTTTCTTTCTTGATTATCAGTCACAGGTTCATTATGCTCATTTTTTGTGAATCTACAATTGCAGAAAAGATAAAGTCATTATAAAGTTCATTATTATTTAATATGGTCTTTTATTAAACGATGCTCCCATTATTTTACTCAAGTCAATAGCCTTCACTATTAACTCGGGAAAGCTCATTGACTTTCCTAGTGGACTGAGATCCCATCCAGCCCATTTCAAACCTTTGCTTTGGCGAACAAGCCAAAATGGGTTGATTAGGTAGGCCAACAAACTTAATCCACACCAGTTGATAGCTCCTACTATCAACCTCAAATGTGACGAAGCCAATAAGCCAATCACACAATCCAATGGCCCCAACCACTGTCCTCAAGTGTGATTCTCAGTATCAGTAGAGTGGACACTACATGCCTCCACGTACACATAATATATGTACTTCTCTACTTTGCCTATGACGCGTTTATCAACCTTCGCTTTGGCGAACAAGCAAAACCATCATTTTAAGTCGACCCATCACCATTAAGGAAAACTCCAATGCATTTTAACCTCCCATTGGTAGAAGTGTACCTTTCATTTTGGCGAACAAGGTTTCGACGAATAGTGGTTTGATTAATACCATGGTGATGGAAGGCTTACGCGACTTAATATCCTTTAATTGAGGATTTGTTATTTAATGTCTCACCAGATTATTATCTTCGTTAGAATGACATCGTTCGGCATGTTATTGAACATTCAACCTTAGCATGCATTCTAAACAAAATATTAAAACGTCCCGGTACATGGCTCAACTAAAACTGATTTCCTCGAGCCTAGAGGAATCGGTAGGTCACCTAGGGTCTTGTAATGAATATCTTAAGTCTTCAAGTATGATTGCCTCTTCCTTTGCTCCGCCTCAAGTACATTACAAAAACATCATACTGAATTTACAATAAAATTAATCTTAAAGTAATTTTACATCAATAAATTTAGAAACCTCGATTTACATTCGAAGGGAATGAGATGAGAAGAGAATGTACATCAAGAAGGGGAAGGAAGGCAGGACACGCAGGCCCTATTTTTAAAACTTACAACCATACATACCCAAAATAATTAAAAACATTCACCATAGGTCAAAGGGCTCATGTACCAGACACCATGCAATATACAAACATGTACATAGCATACATTTAAAAAATAATCAATTTTTGAATTGGGTGGGTTTATTAATTAATTACCCTCTTATATGTGTAGAATGATTATTGGCTTTATAGGTTATTAAAAACTACAGTTTGGTCCCTTTGCGAAAAATACAGAATTGGGACAACAACAGACTTTGCCACGGCGAAGATTTTAGCTTCGCCGCGGCGAATAATTCCAGTATGTATGTTTGCCGCGGCGAAGCTTTAAAATCCCAAAATGCACAGTTCGCGTTTTTTGTAGTTTTTCATTTAATAACACGAATCCAAATCAAATCGAATGCACAAACATTCGACCAGGATACCAACCAACCAATATAACATTCATCAACACATTATTAATTCAATTTATCAATTGAATCATTCATTCAACAATAGATTTTTCAGATTTTGTAGATTTAAGAAAAGAACAAGCTTTCATGGCAGATTTTGTGTAGATTCATCAAGGCAACATGTTATCAATCAAATACATGTAATCAACCATTCACAAAAACTGTAAAATCTAGTACCCTAGGCTCTGATACCACTGTGAGGAAACGGTCCATTGACACAGCAGAAAACAAAAATTAATAACAACATAGATTGTTCCAAAGAACCAAGATCGCGGTACAAATTTATAGTTTATATCAAAATAAGAATCTGCAGAAAATAAGCTTAGAGTTTAAGAAATCATACGCACGTTTGGAGGCTCCCCCAACTTTGTCTCTGCACGTATTTTGCTACCGACCCAAGTATAGGATCGAACCAATGTAGTCCACACGAAGATAATCGCAAGGAACTAAAGCGGGATTTGCTAAATCCTCTTTAGTCTTAAGAAACAAAGAAGAAATAATCAAAGGAATTTGATTTTTAGGCAAAAACCCAAATCTGGCGTGAGTGTTTATTTCAAGGGGCTAGAGTTTTTAATTTCAATGAATGAAATGAAATAATGAAAAATCTTTTCTTTTATAGTGCAAATTTAATTGCCCTATTCCCTTATGGAATAGGCTTGGGCTCCAACCCAAACACCAATGTTTTCAAACACTCCCATTTAGATATTTTAATTTTGTTATCATATCTCAATTAAAACAATTAATATATATTATTAATATTATATATATATAATATATAAAATATATATAATATTATATATTAACACATTAACAATAATGATAACTTATTTAAATATATGTGAATACATATTTAAATGTAATCTCACTTATTTAATTTTTCTAAAAAAATTAAATAAAGGCTACGACCTCAGCAAATTTAATTGCACTATGAAATTACCAAAATACCCTTTCGCCTAAAAAAAAGACGAAAACACCTTTCTTTCTTTCTGGCCCTTAAATTATCTTATATGTGTGTGACCTATAGGCTCCTCAACATACCGGCAGTTTGTAGCATCGCGATTAACACCAATTAATTGTCTCACTATATATAGACTAAGATTGGCCCCTAGCAAGACATCATGGCCACCCGATAGATTCGGATTTAGCAAAGTAGCTACCTGTCAACGATATGGTTACCGTACAATTCGATCCTTTCATCATCCGTTATCTCAATGAGACCGAGGCATAGAAATAGTGTGAACCTTTGGTTACTCTCGATATTGTGTATTCAGTTACTAGATCAATGACCTATATTATAAACTGGATAGAGCAACAACTCAATCCCACTGTGGCCACAGTTTTACTTTCATTGTCATTTACTAAATTATGCCATGAGATAACTTCTCCCGTACCCGGGAGTGATGAATCCACTGTCTATCCACCATAGTCTTGATACACTCCTTGATGTAGCCAATCACCACCGTATTGACAACTCTGAATAGAACTGCGTTAGGCTAGTGTCAAACTACACCAATCGGTGCACAAGGCACTCCGGTGATCTCAAGTCTAAGGATCACAGGCACCACCATTCATTAGAGGATTTGTTTCATAGACAATAGGGTTACCATCGATATGGAATCCTCTGGTGGGTCAGTCTAGTGAACTTGCCTACAGCAAGCACCCATGTGTTGCACCAGGTTGTCACCAAACAACTTTGACAAGTGAGATCAGTCATTACCTTTCGATAGGGTCGTTCAACACTATGATAGCCTTACCATATTATCTGTGCCCTTACTTTAGAATAATATTGGGGCTTTAGATGTTTCTGGAATGGCCATCATATGTGCTCATAGGGTTCTTACTATCAAGATTTGAAACACTTGATACCTTCGTCACGGTTCTACCATTCTAAGGACATATCAATACATACAATGATGATTTACGCGATATAGAATAAAATGCCATTTATTGATCAATGAACATTATTACAAAGAGTCAATTCTACAATAATTGATTGGCTCTAGGGCATATACTCTAACACCCACTAAGAAATTTAATCCAACGAAAATTTTTAGATCCTATTTAAGGGACTGTAGGACTCGAATAAAATAGTGGGAGCTAGTTTGATTATGCATTAAAAGGTTTAAAAGATTACAAGACACTAATAAAATTATTTTTCTTTGCAGTTTCATCTTTGTGATATATAATCGAAAAATGGCCAACAATGTTCTCCTAAGGATAATGGATAATAACATGTTAACCGGACCCAACCTTAAGGATTGGCTAAGAAATCTTAGAATTGTTCTAGATTTTGAAAGAATTGCTTATGTCCTGGAAGCACCTCTTCCACTTGATATTGAACCTGATGCTCCACAAGCTGAGCTTGATGCTTTTGAAAAGTGGAGAGAGGATAGTATGAGGGCTAGAAATTACATGCTAGCCTCAATGAATAGAGAACTTCAAACTAAGCATGAAAAGGTTTCGAATGCTTATGATATCCTCACAGCTCTACAAGAGTTGTACAGCGAAAATCCAAGAGTGGTTGAGTATGAGTTATGTACATCCTTCTTTAGCATGAAGTTGAGGGAAGGGGTACCTCCAGATGATCATACTCTTAAGATGATCAATGGATTAGGTCGACTGGATGGATATGGGGTGGTCATGCCAGACCGCCTCAAAGTGAATTTGATTCTACAATCCCTTCCTCAAAGTTATAAACCATTTATAACTAACTACAATCTCAATAGGATTGAGCGAAACCTCTCTGAATTGCTAAATGAACTTAAAGAATTTCACAAGTAGAATGTGAAAGGGAAAGGACATAAGGATGCCTTTGCCGCCTCAACCAGCAGGGCCAATAAAAGGCCCAAAAAGCAACCAAAGAGAGGTCCAAAAGTTGGACCCAAGAATAAGAGCTTCGAGAAGCCAGCAGCGAAGGTAGAGAAGGCCAATGCAAAGGGAAAATGTTTCCACTGTGGAGAAGACAGACACTGGAAGAGGAACTATCCTCAATACTTAAATAGTCTGAGGAAAGGCAAAGGAAAACCAGGTACGAACCAATGTCTTATGATTGAATATGAATTAAATATTAATTCAGATAGTCATTCCTAGATATTAGATTCAACAGCAACATCTCATGTTTTTATGTCTTTGTAGGTACTTCAGAATAGTTCTGAGGTGACAAAGGGCGAGATCATTTTGAGGATGGCAAATGGGGCACGAGTTGCAGTCGAGGCCATGGGAACTTGCCCACTAAGACTACCTTCAGGGCATGTTTTGAATTTATTTAAAGTATTGTACTTTGAAAAAGCCACTAGAAACATCATTTCTATTTCAGCTTTGTGTAAAGTATGTTACTATGTAACGTTTAATGGAAATGAATGTTCAATACATTTTGGAAATGTTTTAGTTGGTAAAGCTGTGAATACAGATGGTTTTTATGTCTTAGAACTAAATGACAATGCTTCAATCAATATCATTTCTAATAAAAGAACTCGATCTGAATCAAATCCTAAAATTCTATGGCATCATAGATTGGGTCATATAGGAGAGAGAAGATTAGTACAACTTGGAGAAAGTGGGATCCTAAACTCATTGGGTTCTGAACCTTATCCAACCTGTGAATCATGTCTCCAAGGAAAGATGACTAAGTCTCCCTTTAAGAGTAAAGGAGAGCGAGCTAAAGAACTATTAGAACATATACATACAGATGTGTGTGGACCATTCAATACTTTAGCCAGGGGAGGATTTGAATACTTCATTACCTTTACAGATGATATGTCACGATATGGGTATTTGTATTTTATGAAATACAAATCTGAATCTTTTGAAAAATTTAGAGAATTCAAGAATGAAGTAGAAAATCAAACGGGAATGAGTATTAAAATACTACGATCAGATCATGGGGGTGAATACTTGAGTACAGAGTTTTAAGAGTTCTTAAAAGAAAATGGGATCATCTCACAATTGACTCCTCCTTATACACCCCAGCTTAATAGAGTGTCTGAAAGAAGAAGTCGTACCTTATTGGATATGGTACAATCAATGGTGAGTTTTACAGACTTGCGAATGTCTCTGTGGGGATATGCTCTCCAGACCATTGTGCACATCCTTAATAGGGTCCTGTCTAAAACTATCCAGAAAGCAACGTATGAGATATGGTATGGAAAACGTCCAAGTCTGACTTATATGAAGATTTGGGGATGTCCATCTTATGTTAAATTGGTTAAATCTGATAAGCTAGATGTTAAATCTGAGAAGAGTCGGTTCATTGGATATCCTAAAGATAGTTTAAGATATTACTTTTACTTCCCAGGTGATCAAAGAGTTTGGATCAGTAGAAATGCGCGCTTCTTCGAGAACGAGTTCTTGGAGGAAGGCAGTGTTGGAAGAAATATTGAACTCAAGTAAGAGTTCGAAGAGCCAAGAACCGAGATTGCTGAAGATAGAACGTCCACTCAGCGAACCTCAGTATCAGATACTATGGTTCTAGTACGAAAGTCTTCTAGAATATCAAAACCTTTAGAGAGATATGGGTTCCTACATGAGTAGGATTTTGAATCTTGCTTAGTGGGAGTAGATGATCATGGTGATGATCCTAGAAGCTACGAAGAAGCAATACTGGATAGTGATTCAGGAAAATGGCTGGAAGCGATGGATTCTAAGATAGAATCAATGCATGTCAATCAAGTGTAGTCACTTGTGGATCCACCAGAAGGAATAGTTCCTATAGGTTGGAAATGGGTCTACAAGAGAAAAGTTGGCAAGGATGGGGAGGTAGAGACCTTCAAAGCTTGACTGGTGGCGAAAGGTTATACTCAGAAACAAGGATTGGATTTTGAGGAAACCGTCTCGCCTGTAGCTATGATTAAATCCATCCGTATAATGCTAGCCATCACAACATACCATGATTATGAAATTTAGTAGATGGATGTCAAAACAACTTTCCTCAATGGGTTTATTGAGGAAAACATCTATATGGAACAACTGATGCGTTTTGTATCCTCTGCTGAAAGGCATAAGGTATGAAAATTGCATCGATCTATTTATGGAGTGAAGCAAGCTTCAAGAAGCTGGAACATTCGATTTGATGACATAATCAAATCATTTGGTTTGGTCAAGAATCTGGATAAGCCCTGTGTATAAAAATGGGTTAAAGATCATGCCATCACGTTTCTCATATTATATGTAGATGGCATACTTTTGATGGGAAATGATATAGGCATGATAATAGAGGTTAAGGTTTGGTTGTCCAAAACCTTCTCGATGAAAGACTTAGGAGAAGTGACCTATGTCATTGGAATTCATGTCTATAGAGATAGAACAAAAAAGGTAATTGGATTATCCCAAAAATTGTACATAGAAAAAATGCTAAAAAGATTAGCATGGAGAACTCTGAGAGAGGTCTCTTACCTTTCACTCATGGTCTTCATCTTTCCAAGGAGATAGGTCCAAAGACCGATGAAGAGCAGCAGTGGATGCGTAATATGCCTTATGCATCTGTCGTAGGCAGCTTAATATACGCAGTGCTATGTACAAGACCTGATATAGCTTATGCCGTAAGTGTTACGAGCAGATATTAGTCAAATCTAGGGGAGAAACATTGGTCGGTTGTAAAATCGATCCTTAAGTACTTGAGAAGAACTAAGGATCTAGTTCTGAGTTATGGATGTTCTGAGTTAAACATTCAAGGATACTCAGATTCTGATTTCCAATCATATATTGATGATAGAAAGTCTACGTCAGGGTACATTTTTATATGTAATGGAGGTGCTATTAGTTGGAAAAGTTCCAAACAGACAACCATAGTTGACTCCACTACAGAAGCTGAATACATTGCTGCTTCAAAAGCAGCGAAGGAGGCTGTTTGGATGAGAAAGTTAGTAATGGAACTTGGTGTGGTTTCGAACATGGCTTACCCGATAAGCATGTTCTGTGGCAATATTGGAGCTATTGCACAGGCAAAGGAACCAAAGGCACACCAAAAATCCAAACACATTCAGCGTAAGTATCACACTTTGGGAGAATTCGTTGGAGTTAGAGAGATTATAATTCTAAAGACACCTTCAGTAGAAAATGTAGTTGATCCACTAACTAAGGTGATGACACTGAAGCAATTGGACCATCATCTTGAGAAGATGGGTATGAGATACAACATCGAATGACTTTAGTGCAAGTGGGAGTTTGTTAGTGTATATTAGTGTATGCCCTAGAAACCATTTGTGTTGTCGGTTTCAGAGCATTTTATGTTGCATCTATATATCATAAATAATAGAAGAAAGAGTTCTTCAATTCATATATGTAAATTGCTTCCTTTATTCAGTCATGCATTTAAAATAAAGTATGTATCTGAATAGTCCAGATGATTCATTTAATTGGTAAATGAATTATCGAAAAGGGTTCCCTACGGAAGCAGTATAATTTGGGCAACTATATTGCATAGTAGGCATATTGGATGCTTTCGAAAGATATCATGAGCTGATGTAAGTACAGATGACGATGATAGTCATGTCACTGGGGCATTGGTATGGATTAGCAATTAGTGAACTGTTTTTCGAAAGTGACCGAATAACGACAAATCACTTGGAAAAACATGTAGTCAATGATTTATCGTTTGGTTATATCAGTGCATGATGTAGTTCTTTGACCTGAGACATTGTGGTCGGATTCGATAAGGATGCGATGGTTCATACGGTGTATAAGTACGAGACTAGTCATGTTTTGTATGATAAAGCCTATTTGGTCATGCTTTGTTCATATGCGGAAACGAACGATGGTCAAGAAGGGATCCATTGACTCGGAAATATAGGATTAGGAGTACCGTTGACTCCATCTGGATTCGAGTTCCTAGTCAAACGTCGATAAATGTCGGAAATCAAAATCTTTGGCCAGAGTCTATTATTAGTCATACGAAAGCAAGTTTGTGATGACGAGTTTCGAACATATTGATCGACGATTCGATAGAAAATCGAGTTTAGGATTTTGACGTTCCATGAATCCGTGCTCGATCAGGATATATCAATGGAGGGACTTTACCTACATGGTACATATGATCTAAAATGGGTTCAATGAAGTATTTCTTCATTGTGGTTTAGGGACTATGGCACATTGCTAGATGTTTACCGTAGTCGTTGGGCCTCCAGACAGATTTTTGAATTCATCCAGAACCGGCTCACGGCTAATCCATGGTGGACCTACATGGTCACACCAATAGCCTCGAGAAGTTAGAGAAGGATGAGAGAGAGAAATGATTATCCGAAGAGGGCTAACACCTTCTGAGGGTAATGACAGGATTTCTACGGTAATAGTTACATAGAAAATTGTTTGTGACATTTTAAGGGTTAAAATGGTCAAGTAATAATTAATTATATTTAATTATTATATCTTAAAACGTTAAGATAAATGAGATGAACTAAAATAACCTTTTAATAGTTAAAGGGCAAAAGGGTAAACTAATGGGTTGTTGATGTACTCTAGTTTAGTTTACATGGACCCTTGAATAATATTGATTATTCAAAGGGTGACATAATAAATACTTGGGCTCCCTTTTAAAATAAGATTTTATTGGGGCTTGAAAGTGAAAAACAAATAATTGCAAAATTGTCCAAGTATAGATAAATGCAAATGGTTCCATTTTAGATCATTATTCACTTTGTTCACTCAAAAAGCAAACTAAAAGCTCTCTCCCTAGCCACAGCCACTCTCTAACTCTCTCAAGGTGGTGTTAAAGCACGGAGGTCTCATCATTTTGAGTCTTGTCTTCATCAACTGTAACGCCCCACTTGAGGTACGTATTTAAGATTTGCTGTATTGCTTAAATGTTCATTGAGTCAGTTTCAATTGAGTTGTATGTTGAGTTGGTTGAGTGTTTGCCTTGAGATTGGTTAAGACTTAAGGGTTCTTGGAAATACAGTCTTCGCCGGGGCAACGTTGACATTGCAATTGCGATGTCAGTTCTGTCAGTTTTTGTCGGGGCGACAGAATTACTTTGCCGCGGCGACAGGACGGCAGAAAAGTTTTCTTGAGATTTCTAGAGAATTCTCCATAGGGGAAAAATGACCATTCTACCCCTAATTAGCAGGAAAAGTGGGGAGTAAAATGTAAGGAAATTTCATGGAGAATAGGTTAGTGTAAGGGTGTGAATGTAATGAATCAAAGGATATGGATGGAATGTTTAAGAAAGAAAATGGCAAAATGGGAAAGGAAGGTTATAATATGAGTTAAAAAGGGTTAAGTGACATAAACCCTTCATTTTCATTCAATTCCACTGCCATACCCATTCTCTAAATTCTCTCAATTTTTCTTCAATTTTCCCAAGATTTCTAAGGAGTTTAAGAGAGCTTTTGGGTAATTTTAGTAGAAATTTCATCTCAAGCATCCTAAGGTAAGGATTCTTGCTTTAGATGTGAGTTTTGCTTATGGTTATATTGAAGTCTTATATTGTTATTATTGTTCTTGTTGTTGTTTTAAGTTGGAGAGAGAAGACAAGACAACAAGGGGAAGGAAAAGTGGTAGAGAAGTCACTTTTTCACAAAGTAAGTAAATCCAACCAAGTTGAGATTTGAATAAGCTTTTGAGTAGAAATTGAGTAGAGATGTATGCATGTATAAGTATGTAGTATGCTTGATGAGGAATTTAGTTGAGATAAGTAGCTATTTTGTGGTTGTTGGATACACTTCATGTATGAGAAGTGTTTTAGTGAGTATGGAGAAGTGGAGATTTAGATGAAGTTTTGGGAGATGTTGTGTAAACCTATTTGGAAGTGTTTTCTTTGATCGGAATTTAGAGTGTATGAGAGAGTTTTCTCCCATATTGGGAATGTTCAAGAGAAAAGGAGAGTTATTGTTACAATAGAGTTTTATATGCACATGAGTTGTATGATAAAATGCTTGAGTAAGGCATGAGTAACAGTACAGAACCTTAATTATTGCTATATGGCATAATTGCATTTCATGAGTGCATTAATGAGCATGAGTCATCCATATGCATTAAGGGCATTAGAGAAAGAGAGTAGAGAAATAGTAGAGAATTTGAGTATAAGCTACTTTAAGAGTAAAGAGAAAGAGAGAATAAGCACTAGAGAACAAAGAGAAAGTAGTGCTAAATGAAAGGTTTGAGTAGGTTGTGCGATGGGGAACCTGTGAGTAATGGGTAGAGTATTCCCGCATGTACGCCACATTGAGAGAGCAGCATGAGTATGAGAGAGAGAAGTGGTGTAGCCCGTGAGAGTGCATGTGGATGAGGGCTATACCCGAGCGTACCCGAGAGAGAGATTTTATATACTCACATGGCCAAGGGTTCTGAATCCATGCATAACCGAGTCCGATCGGCTAGAATGAGGAGAAGTCACGTAGAGCCGGAGCGAGTCCCGGCCGTGCCTCCGGTAAGATGAGGTCGTGACTACTAAAGAGAGTTAGTATAAAAGAGTTATGAGAAAGATAAAATAGAGAGAAATATAAGAGGGAGAGAGAGAGAGAGAGAGAGAGAGTAAACGAGAATTATAAGGAAAGAATTAGAGAGGGAGAGTTACGGGGATAGATGCATAGAGGATTTGCTTACTGAGCATTAGTTGTGCTCACCCCGTTGTTTTCCATGTTTTTGCAGCATTTAGGTGAGGACACAGTCGGATAGGCATCGACAAGCGAAGGGAAATGGCTACACTGTCCACCTTGTTTTGATCCTTTGTACATGATACAACTTTTTGTAAAAGAATGTATATGTTTAATAAAAGAAAAATTTGGGCCCAACCTTTTTATGCTATGTTATATGTATTTTATTATGTACATGTTTTATGAATATTTGAGTAGAAAGCGGCTATTACATTTTTGGTATCAGAGCAGAGATTTTGGGATTTGACAGTGTACCATTCTCGTTGCTACGATGTCCGAGAGCCGACTGTGTAAGTTAATTCTTTCCTTACGTTAAGTGTTCTCTTGAATTGATCAAGTGTGATCGTTTTGTAGATGAGACGTAGTAACCAGAAGAAGGGTAAGAGTGTGATGAATGAGGGAGAACCCTCTAACCCACCAGAACCAACTCCCCCTACTCTTGATGAGATGATGATCCGAAACGTAGTACAACAGGTGTTAGCTGAGAGTCAAGGGAGAGTTGTACCGGAAAGAACTGAGACCCCTAGAAGAGGACCGATCGTAAGACAAGAGAGAAAAAGGCCGGTACCTCAAACAGTACAGAGTCGGGTTGATCCGATTCAGGGGCTTGCAAGCCAGCACCAGCTGCCAGAGTTTAGGGGTACTAGGGACCCGTTAGAAGTAAAAGAGTGGTTTAAGTCTGTAGAGCGGACGGTGGCTTTGTTTCCCATGAATGATAGAGAGCGGATCAGATATGCTAGTTTCTTATTTCGGGGAGATGCCCGAATTTGGTGGGAATTAATGGAGGAGACTCATGATATGGCCTCAATGACCTGGGAAGAATTCAGAAGATTGTTTGAGGCTGAGTATCGAACAGAAGATCGAGTACATGAGAAAGTCCAAGAGTTTATTCATCTAAAGGAGGGGACTAGTACTATGAAAGAATATTCAGTAAGATTCAACTTCCTTGCTCGTTTTGCACCTAGGATAGTGTATACATCGGAGTTAAGGAGAGATAAGTTTGTGCAAGGGTTGAGATTGGATATTGCCCGAGATGTTATGACAGGAGCCGAGCCCCCTCATACTTATAGTGAAGCTCTAGTAAGGGCTTTAAGGGCAGAGATCTATGTAAACAAATATCTTGCAGAAGGGTTACCTCCAGCGGTACCTAGTGAACCATCCACTACTTTACAGAGGGAGAGAGTAGATGTCATAAGGAATAGAGATGTAAGGGCCAAGAAGAAATTTCAACCCAAGAGGAACAGGAGAGACTGGCAGAACAAGCGGCCCATGACAGAAGGTTTTCCCCCTTGCGCTAAATGCGGGAGGAACCATACAGGAGAGTGTTTGAGGGATAGAAATGTATGTTACAGGTGCCGACAATCAGGGCATCTGATGAGGGATTGTAAAGTTCCCCTTCCACCGGTTCCTCTTCCACCTGTAGCTCAGACTTCTAGAGGTACCAATTCCAAAGTGTTTACAGTGGCACAGGGTGAAGCCGAGGCCAGTCCGTCAGTTGTAAATGGTCAGTTGTTATTCCACGTTGTTTCCTTATATGCTTTAATTGATTCTGGGGCTACCCATTCTTTTATTTCTCATGGGATGATAGAGAGATTAGGTTTGAAACCTATTAGAGTGAGTCAACCTATTAAGATAGAGTTACCTGATGGGGTGAGTGTGTTGACTCAGGAGATGTTATTAGGAGAATCCGTAGTGATCCATGGAAAAGAGTTAGCAGTTGATTTAATAGTCTTTGATATGCCTGACTTTGATGCGATATTAGGCTCCTAGGGAGATATGGAGTAGAAATTGATTGTTGGAAGAAGAAAGAGAGATTTAACCTCGATAGTGGAGATAAGTTTAGTTTTGGAGAGGGCCATCAGTTGAGTATGTTGATTAATAGTGTAAAGGCTAGAAAGATGTTGAGAAATGGGTGTTCCGGATATATTGCCCATGTAGTGCAGGGTGGTGATGTTCCACAGCCAAAAATTCAGAGGGTGCCGATAGTTCGAGAATTTTTAGATGTGTTTCCGAAAGACTTACTAGGTTTGCCACCGGAAAGAGAGGTTGAGTTTAGTATTGAACTAGCACCAGGAACAACACCAATATCTAAAGCCCCTTACCGAATGGCCCCAGCAGAGCTTCAGGAATTAAAAAAGCAACTCCAAGAGCTTTTAGATAAAGGTTTTATCCAACCGAGTCATTCTCCCTGGGGAGCTCCAATTCTATTTGTTAAGAAGAAGGATGGGTCACTACGGATGTGTATTGATTACAGAGAGCTGAATAAGGTGACAGTGAAGAATAAGGAAATTTCATGAAGAATAGGTTAGTGTAAGGGTGTGAATGTAATGAATCAAAGGATATAGATGGAATGTCCAAGAAAGAACAAGGGAAAAATGGGAAAGGAAGGTTATAATATGAGTTAAAAAGGGTTAAGTGACATAAACCCTTCATTTTCATTCAATTCCACTGCCATACCCATTCTCTAAATTCTCTCAATTTTTCTTCAATTTTCCCAAGATTTCTAAGGAGTTTAAGAGAGCTTTTGGGTAATTTTAGTATAAATTTCATCTCAAGCATCCTAAGGTAAGGATTCTTGCTTTAGATGTGAGTTTTGCTTATGGTTATATTGAAGTCTTATATTGTTATTATTGTTCTTGTTGTTGTTTTAAGTTGAAGAGAGAAGACAAGACAACAAGGGGAAGGAAAAGTGGTAGAGAAGTCACTTTTTTCACAAAGTAAGTAAATCCAACCAAGTTGAGATTTGAATAAGCTTTTGAGTAGAAATTGAGTAGAGATGTATGCATGTATAAGTATGTAGTATGCTTGATGAGGAATTTAGTTGAGATAAGTAGCTATTTTGTGGTTGTTGGATACACTTCATGTATGAGAAGTGTTTTAGTGAGTATGGAGAAGTGGAGATTTAGATGAAGTTTTGGGAGATGTTGTGTAAACCTATTTGTAAGTGTTTTCTTTGACAGGAATTTAGAGTGCATGAGAGAGTTTTCTCCCATATTAGGAATGTTCAAGAGAAGAGGAGAGTTATTGTTACAATAAAGTTTTATATGCACATGAGTTGTATGAAACCCAAAGCAAAGGAGTAGGTACAATGCTTTTTCCATGCTTTGTTTGAAAACGTTTTTTGAATCCAACCTTTCATGCTTTCATTCTTCTTTTCCGCCACTCTTCATGCATGTTGTACTTTCATTCGGTTCAAGCAGAAAGAGATCCCAACCTCTCCCTTAGTTCCACGCTTCTGCATTAACTATAGTTAATCCTCTCTCGGCAATAAAACCTTTGTCTTTTCTTTTAATTGCACCTTCGTAATGCTGCCTAGCCTTCTTATTCACAAATTATTGTCGACTTGTTTTCCTTTACCCTTGGCAGCTGTTTTGAGTAGCATTTCGGCTTTCAATAATGTTCACTCAAATCTACCACTAAAATTCAGTAATCAACTCCCAAATCAAACACTAATGCACGCTTCTCACAACCTAATAATTGAATCTTAATTCACCCTTTAACAATTCAAAATTCACATTCAAACCCCAAAATTTCTAATCTTCCAAATGCACTCAAGCAACTTCAATATCATAAACCCAACTTCCTCAACACAAAACAAATCAAAATCAACACTTCCCAAATCAAAATCAGTCCACAATTCGCATCAAAATCCACAACTCAAGAAATTCAATCAGTGTCTCAAACTTAAAGCATTAAAAACCGAAATTGATCTAACTTAAGGCTAGAGAACTCGAAATCTTACCACACCCACAACGAATTCACCTTCAATTTCACCAATTTCTGCCCAACTCACAAGATCCCCAAATTTTGGAAAACCTAGGGTTTCCAAAATTTCTTCAATACTTTGCAAAATCCTTGAAATAGTTAGGTGATTTAGTGTTTATGAGGGTTAAAGAGTGGAGTAGTAGGAAGAAAATTCACTGGAAACATTCTGGATTGAAGGTGGAAGTGTTTGGTTCTTGGAAGTTTTTGGAAGCTTTCGTGAAAAATGAAGAGCCAGCGCGAGTTTATATAAAAAGCAGTTTTCGCTGCGGCGAAGAATAAATTTTGTCACGGCGAAATCTGGAAAATTCCAATACTTGCCACATTTTGATCATTCACCTGAAAGACCAAAAGACAAATGAAATTAAACTATTTCCTAAGTAATAAAACATATAAACAAATTAAAAACAACTAAAAATGAGAACACTTGGGTTGCCTCCCAAGAAGCGCTTGTTTATAGTTGGAAGCTTGACTTTCTCAACTCCTCATTCCAAAATGTCGAGTTTGACGGGTAGTGACTTGCAACTCAATGCCCCATCAATGTATGACTTCAATCGCTGCCCATTAACCTTAAATGTCCCATTTTCTTCATGTGAAATCTCCACAACCCCGTATGGGTAGACTTTTGTAACTATGAAGGGTCCGGACAATCTAGACTTAAAGTTTTCCAAGAAAGAGCCTAAGTCTAGAATTGTACAGCAAGACTTTCTGACTCACTTCAAAGTTTTTCTTTGTGATATGCTTGCCATGCCACATCTTGGTCTTTTCTTTGTAAATACAGGCATTCTCATAAGCTTCATGAAGAAACTCATCAAGTTCATTCAATTTTAGCATCCTTTCCTCCCTAGTAGCTTGTAAATCCATGTTTAGCTGCTTGACTGCCCAATATGACTTATGATCGAGTTCCACTAGCAAGTGACTTGCCTTCCCATATATCAATCGGAACGGAGACATACCAATTGGAGTCTTGAATGTAGTGCGGTATGCCCATAACGCATCATCTAACTTCCGTGACTAGTCCTTCCTGGATGCATTAACTGTCTTCTCTAAAATTCTTTTCAACTCTCTGTCTGACAGTTCTACTTGCCCATTGGTCTGAGAATGGTATGGTGTAGCCACTCTATGTTTCACTCCGTATTTTTCTAGGAGCGCATCAAATTGCCTATTACAAAAATGAGATCCCCCATCACTGATGATTGCCCGTGGTACTCCAAATCTTAAGAAAATGTTCTTCCTCACAAAGTTAACCACCACTTTGGCATCATTGGATGGTAATGCAACTGCTTCCACCCATTTCGACACATAGTCAATAGCCACCAAGATATACACATTTCCATATGAATTCAGGAAAGGGCCCATGAAGTCAATCCCCCACACATCAAAAAGTTCAACAACTAGAATATTACTCAACGACATCTCATCTCTCCTTGAAATATTTCCATTTCGTTGACATTGGTCACATTCCTGAACCACCCGGAAAGCATCTTTGAATAGATTTGGCCAATAGAATCCATATTGAAGGACCTTGGTTGCTATTCTAGTCCCTCCAAAGTGACCACCAACTTCCTTCTCATGGCAATGCCGTAAAATACTCTCAATCTCCTCTTCTGGGACACACCTACGTATCATCTGATCTGCACAGTATTTATACAGAAATGGTTTTTCCCAGAAATAGAACTTCGAGTCAGAGAAAAATTTCCTCTTCTACTGGAAAGTCATTCCATTTGGGAGCACTCTCGATGATAAGTAACTTGCAAAATCTGCATACCAAGGTGTTTATTCAACTCTTATCAGTTTCTCATCCGGGAATGTCTCCTTGATTTGAGTTTCCTCTTCACTTCCCTGGTTTTGTTGTTCAATCCTTGATAGATGATCTACCACCACATTTTTTGACCCTTTTTTGTCTCGAATTTCTAATTCGAACTCTTGCAGTAGTAGGATCCATCTAATCAGCCTGGGTTTTGCTTCTTGTTTTGCCAGTAGGTGCTTGAGTGTTGAATGGTCTGTGTAGACAATCACCTTAGCACCTAGCAAATAAGACTGAAATTTGTGAAATGCAAAAATGATAGCTAAAAGCTCTTTTTCAGTAGTAGTGTAATTCAAATGTGCATCGGTTAATGTCCTGCTAGCATATTGCATTACATGCAAAACCTTATTCTATCACTTTCCTAAAACCACTCTTAATGCAACATCACTAGCATCACACATCAATTCAAATAGGAGTTCCTAATTGGGAACTGCAATAATGGGTGCAGACACTAATAATTTCTTAAGAGTTTGAAACTCATGCATGCATTCATCATTAAAATCAAAAGAAGCATCTTTTATCAACAAATTGAAAAGAGGTTTAGAGATTTTAGAGAAATCCTTTATAAATCTTTTATAGAAACCCGCATGCCCTAGGAAACTCTGGACTACTTTAACATTTGTTGGTGGTGGTAGCTTCTTAATCACTTTCGTTTTTGCTTGATCCACTTCAATGCCATCCTTTGAAATTTGGTGACCGAGTACTATTCCTTCCTAAACCATGAAATGACATTTCTCGCAATTGAGCACCAAATTTGCATCCTGACATTGCTGCAAAACAAATGAAAGGTTAGACAGGCAATTATCAAAAGAAGAACCAGAAATAGAGAAGTCATCCATGAAGACTTCTATGAACCGTTCCACCATGTCACCAAAAATTGACATCATGCATTGCTGAAATGTGGCCAGTGCATTGGACAACCCAAAAGGCATCCTTCTGTAAGCAAAGGTACCATAAGGACAAGTGCATGTCATCTTCTCTTGATATTCAGGAGCAATGGCAATCTGATTATAACCTGAAAAGTCATACAGGAAACAATAATAAGCATGCCCCGCCAGTCTTTCCAATATTTGATCGATGAAAGGAAGTGGAAAGTGATCCTTTCTTGTTGCTTCATTCAACTTTATGTAGTCGATGTGCACCCTCCAACTCGTGACTGTCCTAGTTGGTATCAATTCATTGCTTTCGTTCTTTATTATCGTGATACCTTCTTTCTTTGGAACCACTTGCATCGGGCTCACCCAAGGACTGTCTGAAATATGGTAGATGATACCCGCATCTAAGAGCTTCACCACTTCCTTTCTCACCACTTCCTTTATAGAAGGATTCAATCTCCATTGTCGTTGCACTCTAGGCTTGAAATTATCTTCCATGAGTATCTTATGCATACAATGAGAAGAAGAAATGCCCTTAATGTCGGAAATGGTCCATCCAATGGCTGATCTATGCTCTCGTAATACTCGAACCAATCTCTCTTCCTCCGCTTTACTCAGCTTTGCATTGATGATCACCGGAAAGCTTTCTGATTCACCAAGATACACATATTTAAGGTGAGATGGAAAAGGCTTCAGTTCAAGCTTAGGAGGTTCATCCGTTTTTGCCTTTTCCTTCTCTTTTTCTATGTTAAACTCTTCAAATTCTGGATCTTGGGTTGTTTCTATCAGTTAGAGTGCTTCCAGCAACCTAGCACACTCATTCTTCCTTGGCTCTTCCACATCAGTTGTTTTGGATTGGGCAATGAAAGCTTCTAAAGGTAGATGAGGGGTGCTCTCTTTGATGGTATCCGCTACAATTCTATCCACCAAATCCACACTAAAACATGAATCTGATTCTGAATCTAATGGAAATTTCATTGCTTCGAATACATTAAATGTCACTGTTTCATCTTGGACCCTTAGGATCAAATTTTCTCCTTGTACATCAATTAAGGCTCTCCTGGTAGCAAGAAATGGTCATCCCAAAATGAGAGGAATTTCCTTGTCTTCTTCCATATCCAACACAACAAAGTCTGTCGGAAAAATGACTTTGTCCACCTTAACTAGCACATCTTCAACAATGCCCCGTGGATGCTTAATGGATCGATTTGCAAGCTGCAACGATACAGTTGTAAGTTTCACTTCACCAATCCCTAATCTCCTGAAAACAGAAAAAGGCATTAGATTAATACTTGCACCCAGATCACACAAAACTTTATCAAATGCAATATTTCTGATAACACAAGGGATAGTAAAACTCCCTGGATCCTTGAGTTTTGGAGGTAGCTTCTTCTGTAGAATGGCACTGCACTCATATGTAAGCATCACTGTTTCCTCCTTTTCCAACTTTCTCTTGTTTGCTAGAATGTCCTTGAGGAACTTAGCGTAGCTCGGCATCTGCTGCAAGGCATCTGTAAAAGGAATGTTAATATGCAGTTTTTTAAATACCTAAAGGAATTTCATGAACTGCTTATCCTGATTTTTCTTTCTGAGCCTCTGAGGAAAAGACATAGGAGGGGTGTGATGTGCCAACTTTGGTGGTATCTTAGGAAATGGTACTTTTTCCTTCTTCTGTTTTGGCATCTTTAATTCTTCTTCTCGGAGATTCTTCGGCTCTTCCTCAATAATGATTTCTTTTTCGACTTCTTCATCAGAATCTTCTCTTTCTTTTGGTGGACTGTCTTCTTTCCCTCTTTGATCAACTTCTTCCAAGACTGTTCCACTCCGTAAAGTTATTGCATTTGCCTGTTCACATGGATTTGTCACTGCATTACTTGGTAGGGAACCTTGAGGTCGCTCATTCAGCTTTTCAACTATTTGACCTTCCTTTACTTCCAAGTTTCGAATGGACGCCCCTTGGTTTCTAAAATTTGTCCGCGTCTCAGTCATAAAACCTGTGGTTTCTTGCATGAACTTTTCGAACATATCTTCCAACTTCAAAACTCTTTGATCCCCTGGTTGATTATTCATCCCCACTTCATTGTTTGGCATTGTTCTTTGATTCCATTAGTTATTCTGATGATTCTAATTATTCTGATCATTTTGATTGCCCCAATACAAGTTTGGATGATTTCTCCAACCAGGATTGTACGTGGTGGAGAAAGGATTGTTCTATTGTCTCTGATTCCCAGCCAAATAATTGACTTGTTCTAATGATGAAGATGCTGAAGCAAAAGTGTTTCCTACTTGGTATTCAATGCTCGCATGGTTACCTGCACAAAAATCACATGTTACTTGAGGTGTTTGAATTGAATTTACTTGCATACTTCCTAATTGTTTCTGAAGTGCTGTCAGTTGGGCTGAAATGGCTATATAAGCATCAACTTCATGAATACCCATAGAATTCTTTGGATAAATTTTTTCATTGGGTCTCTGATAGTTGTTACTTGCCAGGACTTCAAGTAACTCGTATGCTTCTTCAGGTGTCTTGTTTTGCAATGCTCCTCTATTTGTTGCATCCACCATTGTTTGCACATTTGTTAGCAACCCATTATAGAAAGTTTGGACTTACATCCAAATAGGCA
The DNA here is from genome assembly GCF_008641045.1 of Pistacia vera. Taxonomy (NCBI): domain Eukaryota; kingdom Viridiplantae; phylum Streptophyta; class Magnoliopsida; order Sapindales; family Anacardiaceae; genus Pistacia; species Pistacia vera. Next base: position 897,057 of record NW_022196293.1, read on the forward strand.
AACCATGGTGTGGTCACTTTCTCATAGTTCTTATATCTCTCCCATGCTTCATAAAGTGATTCATTTTCTTCCTAGAGAAATGATGTGATATCATTTCTCATCTTTGTAGATTTTGCTAGAGGGAAGTATTTAGTCAGGAACTTTTGAGCCAATTCATTCTAGGTTGTGATTGTTCCTACTGTTAATGCCATTAACCATCCCTTTGCTTTGTCCCTTAATGAAAAAGGAAATAATCTTAATTTGATGGTGTCGTCTGACACTCAATTTGAGCCAATTCATTCCAGGTTTCTTGTAGTGCATGTGGAGATCATGGCAGAAGTACATAAAACGTTGATGGATTATGCCATGCCAATGGTGCAAGAATGAAATTATGGTATTATAAGGCCACCTGTTGCAGTGAACTTTGAGATTAAGCTGACAATAATTCAAGTTATCCAACAGTCAGTCCAATTTGGTGGAAATTCATATGAGGATCCAATTTTGTATATCGCTAGCTTTCTAGAGATATGTGACACATTCAAGGTTAATGGAATGACTGATGATACAATTGGGCTAAGATTGTTCTCATTTTCACTAAGAGATAAGGCAAAAGGTTGGCTCATGTCACACCCAGCTGGGACAATCACCGCATGGGACGGATTGGCTTAGAAGTTTCTTGCAAAATACTTCCCACTAGAGAAGACAGCAAAAATGAGAAACAACATTATCTCTTTCATGCAAGGCAATGACGCCAAAAACTTGATGCTTTGTTTTGACAAACATGCAATGTGTAGCAAGTGCACTAGTCACAACAAGTAATAGAATGATGAGTAGAGTATCGTTCCCATGAGGATTGCATGCCAAGTACTAATTTTCCTAATTTGTATCAAGTTGGAGCAATGAAAAATAGTTGGATTTGCGGGAGACAATTAAGCTAAAATTAAAATAAAACTCACAACGTAATTTAAAATCTAAATAATGAAAACAATATCAATTCAAGAAAAACATCAATTAAGACAAAACGGTTAGGGTTTTGACTTCACTAGGATTTTATGAATTAACTTACGATTTCTGTTACTTCTATACTCACATGCAAGGATTATAAATCGGACACATTAAAATGTAAAACATATCTTCTCAGGCTACGTTTTCCTACTTATCCCTGTTAAGCTTCTGCACCCAACAAAATGAAGGTTAATAGTTCCAAGTCCGTTAAGCTAAATGGAATCCTAAATTGATTTCATGGATCTTCGAACCTATCTCTAGCGTTCAATCAATCAATGGTATTTACCCTAAGAGGCTAATACATGATTCACTTATCACCCCTATTAGTCAAGCTTTGATTTGAAGCCAGCTGAAAAACGGATGCGCGCTAGTAGCGCGGCTCGCTTCGCTTTTGTTGCGGAGCTCGCTGCTTTTCATTTTGTTAGGAGTAGGTGCTTGCCCTTAGTTGGTTGGGGGAAGAGGGCATTTCCATCGCGAAGGATTCAATCCAGCCACAGGTTCCCCTACGGCTACCTTGTTCCTACAAAGAACTAGAAAGATTAGTGGAAGATGCTATAAATCTTCTTCATCAATTAAAAATATCTCATCGAGTCAGAAAGCTTTGCTGTGAAGAATTAGCCTTTAGTGATAAGTCTCATCATGCTTAACAATTAATTTCCATAAGAACAAGAGTAACTACATAATCCATGCAATAGAATGTAAAAGCAACATCAATTTATTGATTAGACATTAAAATCCCAATTACTTCAAAACCCTAACCCAATAGTGAGTCAGTTCATACTAAAAATAAAGCAAATCAAAATAAAAACTGTAAACACCGAGTTCAACATGATGGAATAACAAAAAGAGAGAAATCTTCCCTATTTGATGGATCCAAAGACTTTCAATTCCCAATCTTCTCTTCTCTTTCCCAAAAGTGTCGAAGCCCTTAAAAAATAACTAAGTCCCACTTATATAGTCGACCCCAATACCCTAAGACCCTAAGACTCATCCCATACAATTAAAACGCACAGTTTTAATAAACTGAAAATTGCAGACTTCGCCACGGCATCGAGTTGGATTTTAATTCACTATTTGACCCGAGAGTTTCTTGCTGCGACGAAGAATATACTTCGTCGCGGTGAACTTTTCTAAATTATTCTGAATTTACGAAACTACCCTCCGCTTGCTTCTTTGCTTGAATCTTCAATCTTTGTTATCTCTAATAGGAACAAGCTTCATAGTGTTTCGAATCTGCATCAAAACCTTCCCAAATCCTGAAATTCGCTTGATTTTGGGTCCAAAAACTCAATTCCGCTAAATCTTTCTCTAACTGCATGTTTTGGCCTGAAACGTAAAATACATGAAATTAAGTAACAATTTAGGCACAAACTCAAGAAGAAGTATCCAAAATCCAGCCAAAAAGCATAAATAAAACAGTATAATCATAGGATTATCAGGTGGATTGACAAAGGATTCATCACTTCTGGGTATGGGAGAAGTTATCTCACTGGGTAATTCAGTAAATGGCAATGACACTAAATCTGTAGGCATGGTGGGATTGAGTTGATGCTCAATCCAATTTAATATTCCTATCATTGGTCCAATAAATAAATACAAACATGTCGAGGATATCTGAGGTTGACACTATTTATGTACCTTAGTCTCGATGAGATAATAGTTGATGAAAGGATTTGATTGCACAGTAACTATGCTATTCACAGGCTGCGATTTCGCTGAATCTAAATCTATCGGGTGGCTATGATGCCCTGCTAGGGGCCAATCTTGCTATGTGTGTAGTGAGATGATTAATTGGTGTTAATCGCGATACTACACACTGCCGATATGATGAGGAGCCTAGAGGTCACACACTTAGAAGATAATTTAAGAATCAATTTGTGAGAAGGGTATTTTTGTCTTTTAGGATGAAAGGGTATTTTGATAATCTCACAGTACAATTAAATTTACTGAGGTTGTTGCCTGTATTTAATTTTAATTTTAAAATTAAATTAGTGAGATTATATTAAAATGTATCTCTGTATATATTTAAATGAATTATTATTATTAATTAAATATTAATATATTATTATATATTAATTGATTTTAATTATAATAATAATTAATTAATTAAAATACCATAAAGGGTGTGTTTGGTTGCAAGGGTAAACTAGGGTTGGAGCTCATGGCTATTCCTAAGTGGAGTAGGGTTTAATTCTTGCACTATATAAGTGCTACTTAAAAATTAAAACATGAGAATTATTCATTCAATTAAAACCCTAGCCACCCTATCTCTCTCTCTCTCTCTTTCTCTCAAGAAGAAAACTTTTCTTGTTCTTCTTTCTTGGTTCTTGAAGCCCTTGATTGTTCTAGCAAAATAATTAAGGGTTCTGCGGATTATCTTCGTGTGGACTTTCATGAGTGTGATCCTACTTTGGACCGATTGGCGAAAAATCACGTGAGCAGTAGATGGTGAACAGTAACCATGAACAGTGTTCCTATCCAAAATCAGAGATATTCGAAGAAGCCTCTAAACGGACGTAAGTATTCTAATCCTTGCATGGATTAACTTTATACAAATTTTGTTTATAAACATGTAAACGATATAATCTATTCTTGGATCTAGGCAAAGAAAGGTAATCGATTGAATTTTTGTTTCCACTGTGTATGGTAGATCAATTACTTATAGTTTTGCATGCAAAGTTGACTCTACCGAAGACTAAAGGGGAAACTTGTTCCAAACTTGTTGCACCATCAAAGGGAAGGTATGCTCGGTTATTGTAGATAGTGGAAGTTGTACCAATGTTGCCTCTACTACCCTTGTTGAGAAACTAAACCTTCCTACCCAAAACCGTAGCCACCCTTATAAGTTACAATGGTTGAGCAATGGGAGAATGTCACCAAACAGGTTGTAGTTCCCTTTTTCCATAGGTAAAAGATATGATGATGAGGTAGTATATGACGTGATACCCATGGATTCTTGCAACTTGTTGTTATGGTAGACCTTGGCAATATGATAGGAAGGTTGTCCATGATGGGAGAAAGAACACTTACACCTTTAGGTTTAACAAGAAAAGCAACACCATAACCCCTTTACCACCCCAACAAACACTTCCCACACCTACACCACCCAAAAACAATAACCCACAAAAGAGCCTATTCCTAAATCCCAACCAAATAGAAAATGCCATCACTAAACACAAATCAGTCCTAGCCTTACTCATTGCTGAGAGGAAAGAAAGTGATGAGATTGCACCTCATCCCTTGGTCCAACCATTACTCCAACAGATTGAGGATGTTTTCCCCCAATGAATTACCACCCGAACTGCCACCATTAAAAGTGATAGAACACCACATTGATTTACTACCAAGGGCACCCTTGCCAAACAAACCAGCCTATAGTTGCAATCCAAAAGAGGAGTTACAAAAGCAAGTGGATGAGCTGATTAGCCAAGGTTATGTGAGGGACAGAATGAGTCCTTGTTCAGTTCCCGCATTGTTAGTGCCAAAGAAAGATGGGAATTATAGAATGTGTGTGGATAGCCGGGTTATAAACAACATCACAATAAGTATAGGTATCCCATACCTAGGCTTGATGACATGCTTGACGAGTTACATGGTTCCAACATCTTCTCCAAGATTGATCTTTGGAGTGGATATCACCAAATAAGGATGAGAGAGGGAGATGAATGGATGCAGCCTTCAAGACAAAGGGAGGACTTTATGAGTGGATGGTCATGCCATTTGGCCTCTCCAATGCACCAAGTACCTTCATGCGGCTGATGAATGAAGTACTTAAACCTTTTTTTGGGAAGATTTGTAGTTGTTTATTTTAATGATATTCTAGTGTATAGTCGTAGTAAGAATGATCATAGAAACCATCTTAGGCAAGTGTTTGGAGTGTTGAGGAAACAAAAATTGTATACTAAGATGGAGAAGTTTGAGTTTTTCATGAAAGAAGTAACCTTCTTAGGCTATGTAGTTTTGGGAGAGGGTATAATGGTTGACCAATCAAAGGTAGATGCAATTAGGAGCTGGCCCGAACCTAAAACCATTAGTGGAGTAAGGAGTTTTCATGGTTTAGCTTCTTTTTATAGGAGATTTGTGCCCAATTTTAGTACTCTTATGTCACCCATTATCGAGTGTTTAAAGAAGGGAAATTTTGAGTGGACAAAAAAGGCAAGTGAGGCATTTGCAATGATCAAGAAGAAATTGTGTGAATCACCTATCCTAGCTCTACCCGATTTCAACAAAGTATATGAGGTTGAGTGTGATGCAAGTGGAGTAGGAATTGGTGTAGTCCTTACACAAGACAAGAGGTCATTAGCATACTTTAGTGAGAAGCTTAATGATGCTTGGAGAAAATATAGCATTTATGATAAGGAGTTCTATGCTATTATTAGGGCATTAGATCATTGGAGTAACTACTTGAGGCCTAAGCAATTTGTGCTTCATTCGGATCACCAAGCTCTCAAGTTCATAAATGGGGAACATAAGTTGAACTTAAGGCATGCCGAATGGGTGAGTTTCTTCAATACTTTTCATTTGTTTCTAAGTACAAGCAAGGGAGCACTAATGTGGTGGCTGATTCTTTGTCAAGAAGGTACTCCATCCTTTCTATTTTGGATGCAAGAGTAATTGGGTTTAGCATGATAAGGGACCACTACAAGCAAGATGAAGAAATGGCCACAGTCACGGCTAAGTGTACTAAGGGCACTTTTGAAGATTATGTAGTCCAACATGGATTTTTTTTTTTTTTTTCAAGGGCAACAAGCTATGTGTGCCTCATGGGAGTTTTAGAGAGTTGCTTCTGAGAGAGGTACATGGAGGAGGGCTTGCAGGTCACTTTGGGGTTACCAAAACAGTGGAAGTTCTTAAGGAGCATTTCTATTGACCAAAGATGCTCGGGGATTTGCAAACCATAATGGCTAGATGGGAGTTTGTCATAGAGCCAAGAGTCAAATCAAACCAGGGATGTACACTGTAACGCCCCGCATGAGGTACGTTGTTATTGTTTCCTCTTCCGCTCTTATTTGAAATTGGTTTTGGTAATATTGTTTGATTGAAAGTTGTGTTGAATGTTTGCCCTGAATTTGGCTGAAAATAGAAGAAGTTTTGTATACCAAGCTTCGCCGGGGCGAAGAAGAATCTTCGCCGCGGCGAAGATGTGTTGAAACCAAGGGAGAAACTCTCTGGACAGTTTCGCCGCGGCGACAGAAGTTTCTTCGCCGCGGCGACAGCCCGAATAAAATGTTGATTGAGTTTTAGATATTTTCTTCCCTAAGGGCAATTTGACCTTTCTACCCCTAATTAGCAGGAAAAGTGGGGAGTTAATTGTAAGGATTTTTCATGGAGAATGTGTTGATATGGGGGTGAGTTTGTAATGAATCAAAGGATATAGATGGAATTCCCAAAGAAGAGTAAGGGCAAAATGGGAATGATTGTGTTTATATTTCATTAAAAGGAATTAGAATTAACAAACCCCTCATTTCTTCTTCTCAAACGCAACTCTTCATTCTTCTTCCTCTCAACTTCTCTTTTCTTTTGATCAAGGATTTTCAAGGGATTTTTGAAGTGTTTTGGGGTAGAAAAGCAACCTAAGGCTTCCTAAGGTAAGGATTTCTTCTTAAGTTGTGTGATTTGGGAGTTTTAACCCATATTGAAGTTTGAGGGTTTTCATTCTTTTGGTTAAGATTAGAGGAGAAGTCAAGCTAAACAAGTGAAAGGAAGAATTTGTGAAGTCTCTCCATAACAAGGTAAGTAAAACCCAACCCAAGTTGAGATTTATGAAATTTCTTGATTAGGGTTTTGATAGACTTGATATATGTATGTGATGTACATGTAATATGCCATGTATGGAGGTTTAAATAGAGATTTCTATGCCTTAAGAATGCTTACATCTTGCAAATATGAGAAATGAGTTGTTGGGTTGGAAAGGTAGTTTGAGATGAAATTGAAGGGGTGTTATGGATCCCTTTTTGGAAGTGTTTTGTTTGACAGGTTTTATGGTTTTGTGAAGGGGTTTTTCCCCATTTTGGATGGTTAGAAAAAGTTTTAGAATCATTGCTATAATAGAGTTTTATAGTGCACATGAGTTGTTTGATGAAATGCCTAATAGAGGTTTGAGTGTGAGTAATGAACCTTAATTCTTGCAACATTGCATGTTGGCATCTCATAAGTGCATTGGTGAAGTTGAACCATCCATAGGCACTAGTTGTACATGGAAAAGTGACCTAAGAAAGTGTAGGAAAATTGTGTATGCAATTGCTCTATGAGTAGAGAGCTTAGTGTGTACAATTACTCTAAGGGTAGAGAGCATTGAAAAATGCTACAATAGAATGAATTAGAAGAGTAGTATAGTTGGGATGATGCTTTGTGATCATCACCCGACCGTTATGGGAATCGGATTGATGCTTTGTGATCATCATCCGAATAGCCCTTAGAGAGATGGGTCGATGCTTTGTGATCGTCACCCAATGAGTAATAGAAATGGGGTAGATGCTTTGTGATCACTATCCGATTAGTTATTAGATAAGTGGGTTGATGCTTTGTGATCATCATCCAACAGTTAGTAGAAGCGGGTTGATGCTTTGTGATCATCACCCGATAGTGACTAGAGACGGGTAAATGCTTGGTGATCGTTACCCAAAATTCATGAGGAACGGGTAGGTGCTAGGTGATCTCCACCCGATAGTTAGGAGGAACCGAGTTGGTGCTTTGTGATCCTCACTCGGTAGTCACTAAGAACGGGTTGGTACTGTGTGAATTCCACCCGATAGCCATAGAGAGTGAGATGGTGCTGTGTGAACGCCATCCGGCCGTACCTCCGGTAAGATGAGGCCATGATGTTATTAGAAACAGAAATAGAATCAGAAATAGCATAAGGAAAGAATTAAGAGTTATTCATACGGGGACAGACAGATAGAGAGTTTTACTTACTGAGCATTATTTTGTGCTCACCCCGTTATTTTCCTTTGTGGATGCAGGTTCTAGGTGATGACGCAGTCGGAGGGGCGTCGGCAAGCGAAGAGGAATAGCTACACTGTTTCCCCTGTTTTGTCTTTTAAAATGCATTTTTTGTAAACAGTAATCTTTGTGTATAAAAGACATATAAAGTATAATGAAAAGAAATTTTGGGGCCCAATTTTATATTGTAATTATGCATGCATTGTACTAGTTTTCAGCAGTTATTACATACACTACATTGCTAATTCCAAATCAATCTTGGGAAGACCTTAGCATGGACTTCATTGTAGCCTTGCTGAGAACTCAAAGAGGTAAGGATTCCATAATGGTTGTTGTTGATATATTCTCTAAAATGGCACATTTTATTGCATGCAACAAGACCAATGATGCCTCACATGTGGCTGAGATGTTTTTTAAAAGAGATTGTGAAGTTGCATGGTGTTCCAAGGAGTGTTGTGTCGGATGGGGATACTAAGTATTTAAGCCATTTTTGGAGATCCTTATGGGGTAGATTAGGCACCAAACTCTCATTTAGCACTTCTCATCACCCCAAAACTGATGGGCAAACCGAAGTCACAAATAAAACCTTAGGAACAATTAATGGAGATCGAGGTGCTGACCAAGTTGATGTTCCCAAATATTCTCAAGATCCTTTGCAAGGAATTGGTGGTCCAATGACTAGGGCAAAAACAAAGAGCATGAAAGAGGCTTTGCAAGGCTTGATCATGGAAGTGCAATACAAAGAGGTTGTATTAGAAGACTCTAAGACTAAATTTGAAGATTTCAAAGCTTCACCAAGGATGGTCTATTATCTGTTTATGCAAGAGGTAGATTTGAAAGATCAAGTTGGATGCAAGGATTAATTTAGGAATTAATTTTCGTTTATTTAATCTTGGGTTTTTTATGTTTTAATTATCATTAGATTCTTTGGTCTTTTATTTATTCAAGGTTTATTTAGGCCCAACCCATTTTTCAATTAGCTAGGGTTTTCTTTTAGGGTTTGTTGCTTATAAAAAGGGGCGGCCATGTTATTCTTTTGGGACAGATTATTATCAATTGAAGTTTATTTCAGAAAGCTATTTGCTTGCCTTCTTATGTTCTTGATTGAAGGCTTGAATCTCGACTTATCAAAGGGAGTGATCAACCTTTGTGGCGTCTCAAGATTTGGTATTTTAAGGACATAGTTTCCTTAGGGTTCTAATTCGATCATCCTTAACACATTCCTAGCGAACCAATGTGTTCCTATTCCATTGAGTTCGTGGGTTACTCGGGTACTTCGCCTAGAGGATCTACATCATTTGGTATCAGAGCTTCGGTTGCTGGAAACAGGTTATTTATCTCAAACACTCTTTGTTTGCGCTCTTGATTCAACAAAAAAAAAAAAAAAAAAAAAAAAACAACAAAGTGGCAATTTCGAGTTGTTAAGTTTCCCATTCTTGTTCTCTTTGCTAGGTATCCTATTTTTGTTGAATTAACTTTCCAATTCTTGTTGAATTAATTTCCTTTATTCTGTTCTAGTTTCCTTTTTTTTTTTTTTTTTTTTTTGTTGTTCCAGTTTCCTTATTTTTTTTTTTTTTTTTGGTTCTAGTGATTGTTTCAAGCATATACAAGGTTATTTTGTTTCTTTTGCCTACTTAATCAATTAGCATCAATTCTAGTGATTTCTTTCACATGTCTTTTGCTTTCTTTTAGAGTTTTCTTATTTTTCTTGGTTCTTTAGAGTCATCTTGCGTCTTTCTTTCTGTTCACTATTTGCCTTAACTAAGTTTTTAAAGTTCTGATTTTTGAGATTGTCACCATCTAACCGGTTGCTTCATGAGATTTGTTGAATTCTTTGATTCTGTTAAGAACATAAAGGGGGTTGGCTTGGCTTTGAGTGGTGAAAGACAAGAGAGATCATCACCAAGAAAAAGTGTGAGCAAGAGGAAAATCGAAAGAGAGCAAGTGAGGTCGAGAGGAAAAATGGAGAGAAAAGTGAGCAACACGGAGAGAAAAATAAAAGAATGAGTATACTTGCTGAAAAAAATGAGGTTAAAAGTGTAATGATGGCGAGGCAACAAGTACTTGTACTTACGTACAAGGATGTTTATCTTTCTACTAACGACCTTAACTCATCTTTGCCTAGTGTTGTCGTGTTTTTATTGCAGGAATTTGAGGACCTATTTCCTGAGGAGATTTCCCATGGATTACTCCTCTAAGAGGAATTGAGCATCAGATAGACTTCATACATGGTTCCGCCATACCAAATCGACCTGCTTATAGAGCTAATCCCAAGGAAATGAAGGAGATACAAAGGCAAGTGGATGAGCTATTGCAAAAGGGATTTGTAAGGGAGAGTCTCAGCCCATGTTTGGTTCCTGTCCTCTTAGTCCCAAAGAAAGATGGAACATGGCGCATGTGTGTGGATTGCCAAGCTATTAACAAGATAACGGTAAAGTATAGACATCCTATTCCCAGATTAGATGATATGCTTGATGAATTGCATGGCTTTCAATTGTTTTCTAAAATTGATTTAAAGAATGGCTATTATCAGATTCGCATGAAAGAGGGAGATGAATGGAAAATCCATTTAAAACAAAATATGGATTGTATGAGTGGTTAGTAATGCCTTTCGGTTTAACTAATGCACCTAGTACATTCATGAGGTTAATGAACCATGTCTTTCGTGCTTTCATGGGAAAATTTGTGGTAGTTTACTTTGATGATATTTTAGTTTATAGCAAAAATTTGGATGAACATGTGAAACACTTGCATGTTGTGTTTAGTGTGTTGAGAGAGCACCAATTGTATGCTAATCTTAAGAAGTGCAACTTTTGCATGGAATCTGTTGTGTTTCTTGGAGTTGTTGTTAGTTCGCAAGGTATTAGTGTTGATGAAGAAAAGGTAAGGGCAATAAGGGACTGGTCTGCACCTAAGAATGCGAACGAGGAAAGAAGTTTCTATGGTTTAGCAAGTTTTTATCGAAGGTTTGTTAAAGATTTTAGTTCTATTGCGACACCTTTGAATGAACTTGTTAAAAAGAATGTTATTTTTAAGTGGGATGATGTGCATGACCGGGCTTTCAAAACTTTGAAAGATAAGCTAACTACTGCACATTTGTCGTGTTTGCCTAACTTTGATAAAGCTTTTGAGATAGAATGTGATGCATCCGGGATTGGAATGGGAGCTGTTTTGATGTAGGATTCCAAACCAATTGCTTATTTTAGTGAAAAAATAAGTGGGGCAGCGTTGAATTATCCTACTTACGGCAAGGAGCTTTATGCATTAGTGAGAACTCTTCAAACATGGCAGCATTACTTGTGGCCGAGGGAATTCATCATTCATTGTGGCCGAGGGAATTCATCATTCATTCCGATCATGAGAGCTTGAAGTTCTTGAAGACCCAAGGTAAGCTTAATAAAAGACATGCTAAGTGGTTGGAGTTCATAGAAACGTTTCCTTATGTAATCAAATACAAGCATGGGAAGGAAAACGTTATGGCTAATGCATTGTCTAGGAGGTACGTATTACTTACTTCATTGCAAACTAAATTACTTGGTTTTGAATTGTTTAACAATTTGTATGCTGATGGTTCTGATTTCAACCAAGTATGGAATGCATGTGATAAGTGTGCGTTTGGTGATTTTTGTAGGCATGAAGGATTTCTATTCAAGAAAGATAAATTATGTGTGCCTATTTGTTCTGTTCATGAGTTGCTTTTTAGGGAAAGTCATGCGGGAGGTTTGATGGGTCACTTTGGTGTTCTAAAGACTTTAGATATATTATGTGAGCATTTTTTATTGGCCTAATATGAAGCATGATATGCAATCTGTTTGTGATAAGTGCATTACATGTGAGCAAGCAAAATCTAATGTTAGACCGCATGGCTTGTATACCCCTTTACCTGTACCTAATCAACCTTGGATTGATATATCTATGGATTTTGTTTTAAGATTACCAAGGACTTAAAGTGGTGAGGATAACATATTTGTTGTTGTTGATAGGTTTAGTAAAATGGCTCATTTTATTGCATGTTCTAAAACCAATGACACAACACATATTGCTGATTTGTTCTTTAAAGAAGTGGTTCATTTGCATGGGTTGCCTAAGACAATGGTTAGTGATAGAGATGTTGTGACGGCCCATTCTGCACCGTGGGCTCGGCTGGGCTCTCAACCCACTTCTCTTTTCACTTCTGGATATCTCCCCCCCCTTAAGGGATTTCTTTTATTGGGCTTGGAAGTGAAAAATAAATAATTGCAAAATAGCCCAAGTATATATAAGTGCAAAAGGTTGCATTTTTGTTCATTATTCACTTGTTCACTCAAACACAAACTAAAAGCTCTCTCTCCCTAGCCAAGGCCACTCTCTAATCCTTTCAAGGTGGTGTTAAAGTGTGGAGGTTTCATCCTTTTGAAGCTAATCTTCATCAATCCAAAGCAAAGGAGTAGGTATAATCTCATATCCAAGCTTTGCATGTAAACCATTTTTTTTAATCCATGCTTTCATGCTTTCATTCTCCATCTCCACCACTCCTCATGCATGCTGAATCTTTCAGATATCATTCCTCAATTTTGCTAATTTTGCTAGAGGAAAGAACTTGGTCAAGAACTTCTATGCTAGATAATTCCAAGCTGTGATAGTTCCTCGCGGTAGTGCCATTAACCACCCCTTTGCTTTATCCCCCAGGGAGTGTAACGCCCCACTCGAGGTACGTAGCTAATGTTTCTTATTTTACTCTTATTTGAGTTGATTTATTGTTAATATTGTTTGGTTGACCCTTAATTGGATTGATGAGTTGTTGTGATTAAGTGGTTGCCCTGATTTTGGTTGAGACTTGGTGAATTTTTGAAATTCAGTCTTCGCCGCGGCGACATTGGCTTTGTGATTGGCGAGTCGTTTTTGTAAGTTTTCGCCAGGGCGACGGAAATTTCTTCGCCGCAGCGACGGGTCAGTTGAAAAGTTTAATGAAGTTTCTAGAGAATTCTTCTTTTGGGGCACAATGACCATTCTACCCCTAATTAGCAGGAAAAGTAGGGAGTGAAATGCAAGGAAATTGCATGGAGAATAGTTTAAATGGGGTTGCATTTGCAAAGAACTAAAGGGCAAAGGTGGAATTCTTAAGGAAGAGTAAGGGTAAAATGGGAAAGAGTGGAGAAAATATGAGATATTAAGGGTTTAACTTTAGAAAACCCTTTCATTCCTTCTTTTCCACCACCTCTTTCATCCTTCAATTCTCTCAAGCTTTCATACAATCTTCCAAGGATTTTTGGAGGGCTTTTGACTAGAAGTTGATACAAGTTGAGCCTAAGCACCTAAAGGTAAGAATCCTTACTCTAGATGTAAATTTTATTGGTGTAAGAGTAGGATCCTTACTAAGGTTGTGTTTAAGGTTTAAGAGAAAGCATCAAGCAACCAAGAGTGGAAAGCTTAAGTGGATTCTACTTGAGTCTAAGGTAAGTAAATCCTAACCCAAGTTGAGATTTGAGAATTCTCTTGAGTAGAGATTTAGTAGAAATTATGTATGCATGTTATATGTATGTTATTGAGAAATTGAGTAGAGATATATGCCTACTTGTTGAGAAATTAAATTGAGATGAGTATTCATGTTGAGTTTGTTGGATACATTTCCTTTATAAGAAGTGTTGATGTGTGATGAGTTGAGATGAAGTTGGATGAGATTGAGTAAATATTTTGGGAGTGTTCTTCTATGATAGGGGTTATGCCCATGGAAGGGAGCTTACTCCCATTTTGGATGGTTAAAAAGAGAAATAGAGTTGTAGTTAGAGAAGAGTTTTTGTATGCACATGAGTTGTTTGATAAAATGCCTAAGAGAAGCATGAGAATGAGTTATGAACCTTAATTCTTGTAACATTGCATATTGGCATTTCCTAAGTGCATTAATGAGCATGATCCATCCATATGCATTAATTGTGCATTGAGAAGTAGCTTGAGAAAGAGTAGAGAACTTTGTAAATAGACTACTCTAAGAGTTAAGCTACATTATGATTATTGGCTAGAGAAAGAGTAGAGACCTTGTGCACAAACTACTCTAAGAGCTAAAGAAGAGAATAGAATAGGTTGTGCGATGGAGAACCTGTGAGTAATGAGTAAAGTCACGAGAGTGGGTGCTTTGTGATCCCCATTCGTGCCTTCGGTAAGATGGGGCCGTGCCTCCAATAAGAAGGGGTCGTGACATTCAAGAGATAGAGAGAAAGAATGTACACTCACATGGCCAAGGGTTCCAAATCCATGCATAACCGAATCCGATCGGTAGAGAAATGAGTAGAAGTCACGTAGAGTGGTAGCACCCAGTCGTGCCTCCGGTCAGATGAGGCCGTGACATACACCAAAAAGTGTATAGCAAAGAATATGAGAAACAGAAACAGAAAGAGAACAGAAATGAGAAAAGAATAGCATAAGGAAAAAATTAAGAGAAAGAGTTACGGGGACAGATGAGTAGAGGATTTACTTACTGAGCATTAATCGTGCTCACCCCGTTGTTTTTTTTCTATGTTTTTGCAGGTTCCAGGTGAAGGCACAGTCGAATAGACTTCTACGGGCGAGGAAGAGTAGTTACACTGTCCACCACCTTTTGAGAACTTTTGTAAATAATATTGACATTGTGTAAAGAATATGTACATTAAATGAAAGAAAAATTTTGGGCCAAACTATTTTTATTAATGTACCCGTATTTAATATATGTGTTTTGATGAGTATAGTAGTATAAAGCAGCTATTACAGTGAGAATGAGAATAACCTCAACCTAATGGCGTCATCTGACACTCCGTTCGACTTGAACGTGTCACAAATTTCCAAGAAGTTTGCAACATGTTGATTCGGATCTTCCTTCAAGTCACCATTAAATCTAACCGACTGCTGGATCATCTGGATGATTGCCGGCTTAATCTCAAAGTTGTTGGCTTGCACCGTAGGCCTAGTAATACTCAACCCACTCCCATTAACCGTGGAAACTGAGAATTCCCTTAGTGCCCTGTTTTCTGGTTCTGCCATTTCAACAACTTCTTCTTCTGACTCAACCACTATATCCTCTCTTTCTCTTCTCTCTCTATTGAGTTGTCTGGCGGTTCTCTCAATCTCAAGATCAACAGGAACCACTGGTTGACGTCTCGCTCTTCGCATAAACTGCACGAAAAGAAATGAAGGAAAGTGAGATCACAAACCAACTAAAAATTAAAAACGAGAATAAAACAGATAATGATAAAAACAAAAATAAAAACTCCAATCTAGCTAATATAGAAAGACTCAATGTTAACTTAAAACTCAATCCCCGGCAACGGTGCCAAAAACTTGATGCGTGTTTCCTACAACATGCAATATGTAGCAAGTATACTAGTCGCTCAAGTAATAGAGTGATGAGTGAGTATCGTTCCCATGAGGATTGTTAGCTAAGCACTAAGTTTCCTATTGTTCTCAAGTTGGAGCAATCGACTTCTTTTGGATTAATGGGAGCAAATTAAAATAAAAACTAAATCTGAAATTACTAAACTAAAATTTAACTATGAATGCGAGATGAAAAACACGAATAAAATCAATTCAAATAAAACGGGTAGGGTTTTGACTTCATTCAGACTCTACGGGTTAAACCTAAGAATTAAAATAAATTCATATTCACATGCATTGATTGTAAATCGAACGCTCTAAGGTGTCAAACATACCTTCTCAGGCTATGTTTTCCTACTCTTTCTTATTAACCTTCCGCACCCAACAAAATGAAAGTTAATAAATCTAAGCTCATTAAGCATAAGAATCCTACAATGATTTCATTGATTCTTGAATCTATCTCTAGCATCCAATATTACAATGGTGATTACCCAAGAAACCTAACATGATTCATTTCTCAATCTCATCATGCTCATCACATATAAATAGTAAATTCAGAGTAAACACACAATCAAAGCAAAATCATATGAAAATAAAACAATCAATTACTTAACCCATGAAAATCCGAATTACAATCAAAACCCTAACCCAAAATGGGTTAGTTCATGGCTGAATCAACACTACAAACAAGAGAAACGAAAATACTAAAGTTTAACATAATGAAAGCAAGAGAAAAGACAAGAAATCTCCCCAAATGACGAATCCCCTGGTTCAAAATCGAATCTTCACCCTTGTTCAATCTCCCCAATCGCTCAAAATGAATCTAAGAAAATGTAAATAGCTGCTAACCCTACTCCTCGAGCCCCCTGGAAAAAAGACTAAGTGTTTCTTTTATACCTTGCCCAAATTCCTAAGAAAAACACGTAAAAGTAAAACTGTGCATTTTACAAAAACTGGAAAATACAGACATCTCTGCGGTGAAAAAGAAATCTCGCCGCGTCGAAGAAAGAAGCAGAATTGGTACGTGACTGGCTCATTTCGCCACGGCGAAGCTTCCTGAAGAATTCTGAAATTACAGAATTGCCCCTTTGCTTGCATCTTCGCTTGATTCTTCGATCTTCGGTGCTCTTCCTTGGGAACAAGCTTTATAGTGCTTTACTTTGCTTCAGAACTCTCCCAACTTCTAAGATCCGCTTACTTCTGAGTCCAGAATTTCAAATTCTGTCTTTATTCACTCAAAATGTCCATTTTAACCTAAAACACAAAATGTAAAGAATTAAGCAACAATTCAGGCCAAAATGAACTAGAAAGTACCTAAAATCCGACTAAAAAGTCTAATGAAAACGATATAATCCACGGATTATCACTAACTCATATACTTTTCACTCTTCTTAATGGTCACATAAAACATCAAGTGTACACATACAAATAAGTATGTAAACATAGTGCACACACATCACATGTCATGACATAACATCTAAATATCATCTAACATTAGTACAAATCATCTCATGATGTAAATAATATCATAACTCATGTAATGCAACTAAATGCATATGAATCATTTAACGTATAGCCGATCGGACTTTTCTTAGCGTCTTAAGCACTTCATATCATCTAGCCTCAAATTCATCTAGAGCTCATATCATCGGGAGGCATGTGCATGGGCTATTTAGCATCTAAAGCATATATTCATCTTTCCTTTCATCTAGCCTCAAATTCAGCTAGAGCTCATATCATCAGGAGGCGTGCTTACATGTTATTTAGCATCTAAAGCATATATTCATCTTTCCTAAAGCAGAGTACGAGGATATGCTTACGCGTTAATTAGCATCTAAAGCATATGTTCATCATTCCTCCCATCTAGCCTAAAATTCATCTAGAGCTCATATCATTGAGAGGCGTGCTTACGTGTTATTTAGCATCTAAAGCATATATTCATCTTTCCTCAACCGGTATACAAGGATATGCTTACGCGTTTTCCGTCCTATCTATATGCATCTCTAACATTTTACAGCATGTAAATACATGTTTTAGTGAGCTTAATAATTTTGATTCATCTATGGATTATCAATCCATTTACATTACCTCTTGTTCACATTCATCATCTTGAAACATATATTACATTGCATCTTCATGCCATTTCATAACATTAATCATGCATTTGCATCCATGACCTGTATATCTTTCAAAGATCATCTAACTAATGGGTAAACATTAGTACATGGCTTAATGACAACAATACATTAATAATCAATTCATAGTCATAAGAATTGATAATGTTAAATCTTAAACTTTAATAACTAGAAGTTTATTAATCAGGCCATTTTCCATCCATTTCTCAAGCGAATTGGCTCTTTGCATAAACATAAAAGTTATAGGTCTATGTCTTGACTTTCTAATTCTTTAAGAATCATCTTGTTTTGATTTTTATACGTCAAGTTATGGTCGAAATACTGAAGCATGTTTAACATAACCCCTAAAATTGCCAAATCCAATTTTTTCATAATAAACCATGCCATATCAACTTCTATTGACAATTAACAAATATGTCAACTTATGGATCAATTAAACCTCCCCTTAATAGTTTTAACATCTTAAAGGAAGAGTAAAACCTCACTCCCATGATCATCCATCATTGCTATAACATTGTAAGTTAATGCAAACAACACATCAACACTTCTAATAGCAACCATTCAACACCATGTGGCCTCCAATACTACAAGTTTTTCCACAATCAACATCAATACTTCTTTTTCTTCAATTAAACATAACAACTCACAAAACATAAATGGAAATAAATTCATGTATAATCAATTCAAGGCAATAAATAACATTAATGAGTTCAACTACACGTGCCATCAACTAATTCTATGCCTTAAAGCCTTAATTTAAGGTTTCATTAAAATCTACAAACCCTAGCATAATTCCTAAAGTCATGGGAGGTTCTTCCTTACCTTTTTAAAGAATTCCCCCGCCAAATCCTTTGCCTTTATCTTCTTTTACACCTTAATCCTACATATATAACATTATACCTCAACATCTACCTCAAATCTTCAAATCACATCAACACTAGGGTTTTTAATCTTTACCTTAAACCTTTAAACTTGAAGATCCAACACTCCAATCTTGTTCTCCTTGAAAATTATGCAATACTCCAATAAAAACTTAGAGAGAGAAAGCTTGTTTCATGGAAGATTTGAGAGAAAATGGAAGAAAGGTTGAAGAAATGATATCTCCTTTGGCTTGAACAAATTTCCTCTCATTTATAGGAAAATATTTCATTAATTTTCCAAAATTATGCTATTGGCCAAATTATTTTAATTGTATAACTCATAAGTCCTTAATTCTTCATATAAGGGCATTTTGGTCATTTGGCACTAAACATAATTATTACTTAATTAATGCCATTAAAAGCAATTAAGTCTACTCATCCTTGATTTTTACAATGCTTATCCATAGGCAAAATGACTATTTTGCCCCTAATACCCTTTTATGGATAATTGATTCATATCGTTCCAAATGAATGGACTATTTTGCCCTTTGTTAGATTTATGCTTTTTAACATAAAATTAACATCTAAATGACTGTTTTGAGTTGGGAACATACCTTTGACATCTTGGGTATTACAGTAATGGATCTTTTTGGTAGAATCTGGATAGTACCGAAATAGGAAGTAGGCAACCTTGGGGTCTAAGTAAACCCTAAGTCAAGTAGGTGATCTTGAATCAATGGGCCTAGGCCAAGACAAGCTAATGATGAGGCCTAAATGAATCAGGGACTTTATCGATTGGGCATAGGCAATGAGCAACATGGTAGATGTAATTAGCATACCCAATATACGAACTCTGTTATGGGCCCAATCGATATTAGGCCACGGCTCCGAGCTTTGTTGAAGGTGTCTTCGTCTTTGGGCCTATTGAGGCTGAGGTCAGTTTTTGGCCTTGATAGTTTGTCCCCTACTCTCTAAGTTAAGGAGTGCTTAGCTTGGAGAGTAGATGTTGTGTGAAGGTATGCTCAGTCATCCTTTATGATCGAATGGTTGAACATGTGAAGGTGCTGCTCATCGGTTTATGGAGCCGAATAGTATAACTTTCATTGTAGGTGACGCACTTGGTATACCAGACCGAGTGGATAAATGGAGGTGAAACACAAACGTGCTTTTACTCATCATATCTAACTGAGTGAGAAAATAGAACTGACCATAGAGGCTTCAGTCGGTACATCGAACCGAGTGAGTGTAAGTGGTGAGTATTCATGAAGGTGTCCCTACTCAGTGCATCGAACCGAGTGAAATGATATGAAGCACATCCTTTGAAGGTGTCCTCACTCGGCACATCGAATTGAGTGAAATGATGTGATCTCCTAAGGGTGTCCCAATCGGTATATCGAACCGAGTGGAGATGCGCTAGGATCACTCTCATGGAGGTGCTTTTCGACGAATCGATTGAATCCGAGTGAGTCGGTCTATGCATACTCATAAGTAAGTGGCTAGTTCACTCGGTCGGGCTGACCGAGAAGGTGGAGGTTGTGTTTTGCTTTGGCTGCGTTTGTCACGAGACCGAAGAGCCGAGGATAAATAGTAAATATGTCTGACGATAACTCCACTCGGTCGAGCGAACCGAGCGAGTGGTTAGCATCTCCATGGGTATATGCACAATGTGGCGGCCATGAACCCTAGACAGGTAATGTGAAGCTGAATAATTCATCTTTTGACACATGTACGACTGAGATCTCTCTTCTGAGTTTGGGCGGGAAAATGGAGTCACACTGTTCAATGACTAATCGGAGGTTGCCACGCATAAATTTTGACAGCTTCTGTCAATAAAAGTGTTGAGGCGATTGTTTGTTTCAATTCATTCTCCATTTTTCTCTTCTTTCTTCGTGTTTTCTCCTTGTTCCAACTTTTCTTCGAAGCAACGAAAAGATTTCAGAGACTTTGGCCATTTTCACTATAAATACTGCTTCCTTGTGTTGTTTTTCATTTCGTTTCATCTTTTCTTTGTGTTTGCGGTATTTTTGAAGGGATTTGGGTAAGGTTTGGTAGATTTTTGGGAGAGTTTGAAAAATGGGGGGTGTTGCATTTGTTTGGCTTGAACGAGGTAGATTTGGTGGCGATTTGATTCTTGGTTTGGCATTCAGGAGGTTTTGTGTGTTTAGGATCGATTTGGTGTAGTATGAGTTTGAAGGTTTTGGATTTTCTAGGTTTAGGGAGGTCAGAAGATGAAATCGATTTATCATAACTTCCCATTCGACTCGTCTTGGTCTACTTGACCCGGTCAAGTGAGGTGGTTTGAGCGAAGAAGCTTGGTTTTTCGGTAAGGGCTAAGTCACGTTGGTCACTGATGCGTTGTAACTACAACATACAAATATAGCAAGTGCACTAGTCGCATAAAGTAATAAAGTGATGAGTGAGTATCGTTCCCACGAGGATTGGTTGCTAAGCACTGAATTTCCTATTCATTTTCAAGTTGGAGAAACCAAAAATTGTTTGGATTTATGGGAGAATATAAGACTTAAATGAAAGCAAAATTTACTAATTATTAAAAAGCTAAATTATGAAAGCAAGATTTTAAAGCAAGAGTAATATCAAGTATAACAAGCGGTTAGGGTTTTGACTTCATTCGGACTCAATGGATTAATTCTACAAATTATGCTGCTTCTACACTTCTAAGCATGGATTGTAAATCGAATTCTCTAAGTTGTCAAACATACCTTCTCAGGCTATGAATTCCTTCTTTTCCCTATTAAACTTCCACACCCAACAATTTGAAGATTAATAGTTTCAAGCTCATTAAGCTAATGGAATCCTAGATTGATTTCATTGATTCTCAAAACTATCTCTAGCGTTCAATACTACAGTGGTGATTACCCAAGAAGCCCAACATGATTCACTTCTCAATCTACTCATGTTCAACAATTAAAATCAATAAAAATCAGAATAAACACACAATCTATGCAATAGAGTGTAAAAGCAACAATAATTCATTGATTAACCCATAGAAATCCGAATTACATCAAAACCTTAACCCAAAATGGGTTAGTTCATTACTAAATTAACACAAATAGCAAGAAAAACAGTCAACATGGCAGTCAACATGTTGAAACTAAAAGAAAAGAATAGAAATCTCCCTTAATTGAAGAATCCACAAGTTAAATCTCAACTTCTCTCCTAAAATTAGATGAATCCTCTGCTAAAATTCACTCTTTCTACAAACATGGTTAAGTTTCTCTTATATAGTCAACCCTAAAACCTAGAAACTTTCCCTAATAATTGAAATTGTGCGTTTTGGGAACTGGAAAACGTAGACTTCCCCGCGACGAACAATAAACTTCGTCGCGGCTACGTATTCTCTAGATTATTTCGCCGCAGCGAAGATCTAAAGATAAATCTCGTTCTTAGCTGCTTTCGCCAAAACAAACCTTCTTGGAATATTCTGAAATTGCAGAATTGCCCTCTGCTTGCTTTCTCCTTGAATCTTTGATCTTCGATGCTTTCTCATGGAAACAAACTTCATAGTGCTTCACTCTGCTTCAGAACTTTTCCCAATTCTGAGATGTGCTTACTTCTGAGTCCAGAAACTCCAATTGACTCATTATTTGCTAAAAATGCACGTTTAGGCCTGAAACATAAAATATATAGAATTAAGTAGCAATTCAGGCATAAACGAGCTAAGAAGTATCTAAAATCCGGCCAAAAAGCCTGAATAAAATAGTATAATTCTCGGATTATCAGTCACCCGGTCTCCCAGGTCGAGTGGAGAGGGACTTGTACGAGGGGTCTTGAGGTAGTAGGTACTCAGTCATCCTAACCGAACCAAAAGCTTCTTAGAGGTAAAGAGTCAGATTGGTTTAGAGCCTGTCAGTCGGTCACTTTGGGCAATTGGAGCTTTTGGAATTGAAGATACGATTTGGCACTAGAGAACTAATCAGTTGCCCGGGTCAAGTAGATAAGGAGTTGAATGTCACAATAAGAGTTGGGTGACTCAAGTGGGGCGACTCGAGTGAGGCGGAGATGGAAGTTGGGAATGAATGCAAGAAAGCCCCAACAATGGTAGTGATGCTAGAGGGTGGAGATGTTCCGGTCGGCATACCAAAGGGGGTGAATGTGGCTACTCTTGGGTCGAGTGATGATGATTCAGACAAGCAAGGGATGAGTGGGGAAGACTTCGATGAAGCCGATGGTTCTGGAAGTTTGTCCTCCATCAGTAGTGGCTCTAAGGATGAGCCAAGTCGGCCCAGTAGTGGGATGTTGAATAAAGACTATCTGCCCTTGTTGAAGGAGAGTGATCTGTGGCGGATCAAGGCAATGTACCACATTCCAAAGTCCATCGAGATTAGAGTGCCCAAGTCGTACGAGAGGGTCAACTAGGAGGCAAAAGGTTGGGTGAGTGCCTACAATAAGTGGTTCCATGACGGGCTAAGGCTTCCTATACCTCGTCTTGTCTAGGAGGTCCTGAAGTATTTTATGATTGCACCGACTCAGGTTATGCCGAATGGGTAGAGATTGTTGATGGATATGGAGGACCTCTGTGCGCGAAATTAGGTGATGTTTGGGCTACATGAGTTGCTATACTCATATTTCCTAAAAGGGACTGACAAGGACAAGGGCCGATACACAATCAATCTCAGACACGATTGGGCTCATCTCTTGACTAACCTCCGGTCGAGTAACAAAAACTAAGGGTAAAATGGTCTTTTCACTCAAAATTAGTTGAAATTGTGGGGAGTGAAAAGAGATAGAATTTCATAGAGAATGCAATAAAAATGAGGGCATTCTGGTAATTGACTAAGGGTCAAAGATGGAATTTTCAAGAAAGAGTAAGGGCAAAATGGGAAAGTGTGTTTATAAAATAAGATGATAAGGGCTTGTAACCCTTATTTCTTTCCTTCCACCACCACTCTCCTTCTCCATTTTCTCTCAATTTTTCACTCACTTTTCCAAGGAATTTGAGAGCTTTTGAATGGATTTTAATAGGATTTTGATTCTAGGCAATAAGAGGTAAGAATTCTTGCTCTTTATCTATGATTTATTTGTGTAAAAATTGAGTTCTTATGAAGTTTATGCTTAGGGTTAAGAGAAGGTTTGAATCCAACAAGAGTAGAGAGCTTAGTAGAGACTACTCAAGTATAAGGTAAGTAAATTCCACTCAAAACCCAACTTAAGTTAAAGTTTAAGAAATCAATTGAGTACAAATTTCTTTTAAGCATGCATATGTTATGATTATTGAGAAATTGAGATGAGATTGATGATTATTTATGCTTGTTGTTGGACATATTCGTATATGAGAAGTGCATTTGATTGTATGATGATGGGTTGAAATTGGAAGAATTGGATAAAACTCTTGGGAGTGTTTTTGCCGTGTAGGTATGGTGATGATACAAGAGAGTTTTTCTCTCATTTTGGATGGTTTAAGAAACAAATAGAATGATAGTTAAAGTAGAGTTTGTATATGCGCATTTATTGTTTGATGAAATGCCTAAGAAAAGTAGGAGTATGAGTAGAAACTTTAATTTTATGCAACATTGCATATTTGCATTTCATGAGTGCATTTAAGTGACAATTTTAAGCATGAGCCATCCATATACATATATTTGTATATGTGTAATAAGTTAAGAAAGAATGAAGAATTTTTTAGAATAAAACACTTTAAGAGTAAAGAGAGAGAAAGAATAAGCATTAAAGAATTAAAGAAGAGAAAATAATAGGTTGTTGTGATGGGGAACCGTGAGTGTTAAGAAGAAATTCCCACATACACGCCACCTTAATTGAGTGGCATAAGAAGAAGAAGAATTGTACGACTCGTAAGATTGTATTTGGATGAGGGTTGTACCAAGAAGAATTCCTACATGCATGCCACCTTAATTGAGTGGCCTAAGAAGAAAGAAGAATTTGTACGGTCCGTAAAAGTGCATGCAGATGAGGACTGTACTCACTCACACGGCCAAGGTTCTAAATCCATGCATCAACCGAGTCCGATCGGCAAAGAATAAGAAAAGAAAGAATGAGAAAAGAAAGAATGAGAAAAGAAAGAATAAGAAAAGAAAGAATGAGAAAGAATAAGAATAAGAAAGAATGAGAAGGTTTGAACAAGCAAGGGAAAGAAAAGAAAAGAAAAACAAGAAAGAAAAGAGAAGCTTCGGCAAGCAAGAATAGAAAGAAAAGAAAAGAAATAGAAAGAAGAAAGAAAATGCATTTTTATGCATTATTGCATATGCATTTCATTCATGCATATTACCATGAATTTCATCATGGTTAGAAAGAATAGAAAGAAAGAACAGAGAGAAAGAAAGAACAGAAAGAAAGAAAGAACAGAGAGAATTCAAAAGAAAGAAAAGAACAGTGAGAATTAGAAATAGAGAAAGAATTAAGAAAGAAAGAAAGAAGAAGAGAATTAAGTAAGGAAAGAATCAAAGACAGAGAAGAGTTAAGGGATTTACTTACTGAGCATTTTTATGCTCACCCCGTTGTTTTTCCAGGTTTTTATAGGAAATAGGTGAGCAGTGGTCGGAAGGACATCGACAAGCGGAGAGAATTGGCATTACTGTCCACCATTGCTAAGTTTTTGTACTTGTTATTTTGATGTATGTAAAGAATTATATTTTATAAGTAAAGAAAAAATTTGGGCCTAACTATTTTCATTATGTTAATTATGTATGTTTTCATTGTATATGTTATAAAGTATACTAGTAGAAAGAAGTCATTACATGCTGGCCCTCTTCGGATAATTATTTATGTCTCTTTGTAATAGCTGCTTTATACTACTATACTTATCAAAACACATATATAAAATACGGGTACATTAATAAAAATAGTTTGGCCCAAAATTTTTCTTTCATTTAATGTACATATTCTTTACACAAAGTCAATATAATTTACAAAAGTTCTCAAAAGGTGGTGGAAAGTGTAACTACTCCTCCTCGCCCGCCGACGTCCATCCGACTGCGTCCTCACCTGGAACCTGCAAAAACATAGAAAAAAACAACGGGGTGAGCACGATTAATGCTCAGTAAGTAAATCCTCTACTCATCTGTCCCCGTAACTCTTTCTCTTAATTCTTTTCTTACGCTATTCTTTTCTCATTTCTGTTCTCTTTCTATTTCTGTTTCTCATATTCTTTGCTATACACTCTCTGGTGTATGTCATGGCCTCATCTTACCGGAGGCACAGCCGGGAACTCAACCCACTCTTCGTGACTTTACTCTTTTTCCCTTCCTGTTCTTTCTATTTCTCTGTTTCTCATTCTTACTCATTGGAATGTCACGGCCTCATCTGACCGGAGGCATGGCTGGGCGCTACCACTCTACGTGACTTCTACTCATTTCTCTACCGATTGGATTCGGTTATGCATGGATTCGAAACCCTTGGCCATGTGAGTGTACATTCTTTCTCTCTATCTCTTGAATGTCACGGCCCCTTCTTACCGGAGGCACGGCTGGAACCTCATGTTCCACTCTTCGTGACGGTCACGACCCCATCTTACCGGAGGCACGGCTGGGGATCACAAAGCACCCACTCTCGTGACTTTACTCATTACTCACGGGTTCCCCATCGCACAACCTATTCTATTCTCTTATTTAGCTCTTAGAGTAGTTTTTGCACAAGGTCTCTACTCTTTCTCTAGCTAATAATCATAATGTAGCTTAACTCTTAGAGTAGTCTATTTACAAAGTTCTCTACTCTTTCTCAAGCTACTTCTCAATGCACAATTAATGCATATGGATGGATCGTGCTCATTAATGCACTTAGGAAATGCCAATATGCAATGTTGCAAGAATTAAGGTTCATAACTCATTCTCATGCTTCTCTTAGGCATTTCATCAAACAACTCATGTGCATACAAAAACTCTTCTCCAACTACAACTCTATTTCTCTTTTTAGCCATCCAAAATGGGAGTAAGCTCCCTTCCATGGGCATAACCCCTATCATAGAAGAACACTCCCAAAATATTTACTCAATCTCATCCAACTTCATCTCAACTCATCACACATCAACACTTCTTATAAAGGAAATGTATCCAACAAACTCAACATGAATACTCATCTCAATTTAATTTCTCAACAAGTAGGCATATATCTCTACTCAATTTCTCAATAACATATATATAACATGCATACATAATTTCTACTAAATCTCTACTCATGAGAATTCTCAAATCTCAACTTGGGTTGGGATTTACTTACCTTAGACTCAAGTAGAATCCACTTAAGTTTTCCACTCTTGGTTGCTTGATGCTTTCTCTTAAACCTTAAACACAACCTTAGTAAGGATCCTACTCTCACACTAATAAAATTCACATCTAGAGTAAGGATTCTTACCTTTAAGTGCTTAGGCTCAACTTGTATCAACCTCTAGTCAAAAGACCTCCAAAAATCCTTGGAAGATTAAATGAAAGCTTGAGAGAATTGAAGGATGAAAGAGGCGGTGGAAAAGAAGGAATGAAAGGGCTTTCTAAAGTTAAACCCTTAATATCTCATATTTTCTCCACTCTTTCCCATTTTACCCTTACTATTCCTTACGAATTCCACCTTTGCCCTTTAGTTCTTTGCAAATGCAACCCCATTTAAACTATTCTCCATGCAATTTCCTTGCATTTCACTTCCCACCTTTCCTACTAATTAGGGGTAGAATGGTCATTGTGCCCCAGAAGAAGAATTCTCTAGAAACTTCATTAAACTTTTCAACTGACCCGTCGCCGCAGCGAAGAACTTTCCGTTGCCCCGGCGAAAACTTACAAAAACGACTCGCCAATCACAAAGCCAATGTTGCCGCGGCAAAGATTATTCTTCGCCCCAGCGAAGACTGAATTTCAAAAATTCACCAAGTCTTAACCAAAATTAGGGCAACCACTTAATCACAACAACTCATCAATCCAATTAAGGGCCAACCAAATTATATTAACAATAAACCAACTCAAATAAGAGTAAAATAAGAAACATTAGCTACGTACCTCGAGTGGGGCGGTACACTCTCATCCTTCTCTAACTTCTCAAGGCTATCGGTGTGACCATGTAGGTCCACCGTGAATTAGCCGTGAGCTGGTTCTGGATGAATCCGGAAACCTGTCGGAGGCCCAACGACTATGGTAAACATCTAGCAATGTGCCATAGTCCCTAAACCACGATGAAGAAATACTTCATCGAACCTATTTTAGATCATGTGTACCATGCAGGTAAAGTCCCTCCATTGATATATCCTGATCGAGTACAGATTCATGGAACGTCAAAATCTTAAACTCGATCTTCTACCGAATCGTCGATCAATATGTCCGGAACTCGTCATCATGAACTTGTTTTCGTATGAGTAATAATAGACTCTGGCCAAAGATTCTGATTTCTAACATTTATCGACTTTCAATTAGGAACTTTAGTCTGAATGGAGTCAACGGTACCCCTGATCCTATATCTCTAAGTTAATGGATCCCTTCTTGACCATCGTTCATTTCTGCATATAAACAACACATGACCAAATAGGTTTTATCATACGAAACATGACCAGTCTCGTACTTACACACCGTATGAACCATACACATCCATATTGGATCCGAGCACAATGTCTCAGGTCAAAAGACTACATCGTGCATTGATATAACCAAACGATAAATTATTGACTACATGCTTTTCCAAGTGATTTTTCGTTATTCGGTCACGTTCGAAAAACAGTTCACCAACCGTTAATCCATACCAATGCCCCAGTGACATGACTATCATCGTCATCCGTACTTATATCAACTCATGATATTTTTCAGAAGCATCCAATATGCTTACTATGCAATATAGTTGCCCAAATTATATTGCTTCTGTACGGAACCCTTTTTGATAATTCATTTACCGATTATATGAATCATCTGGA
The DNA here is from genome assembly GCF_008641045.1 of Pistacia vera. NCBI lineage: Eukaryota > Viridiplantae > Streptophyta > Magnoliopsida > Sapindales > Anacardiaceae > Pistacia > Pistacia vera. The sequence continues at coordinate 925,160 of NW_022196293.1, forward strand.
CAATTCATATACATACTTTATTTTAAATACATGACCGAATAAAGGAAGCAATTTATATATATGAATTGAAGAACTCTTTCTTCTATTATTTATGATATATTGATATAAGACAAAATGCTCTGAAACCGACAACATTAATGGTTTCTAGAGCATACACTGATATATTCTAACAAGGGTTTGTAGATTTTAATGAAACCTTAAATTAAGGCTTTAAGGCATAGAATTAGTTAATGGCACTTGTAGTTGAACTCATTTATTCTACTTATTGCCTTGAATTCATCATACATGAAGTTGTCGCCATTTATGTTTTATGAGTTGTTATGTTTAATTGAAGAAAATGAAGTATTGATGTTGATTGTGGCAAAACTTGTAGTATTGGAGGCCACATGGTGTTGAACGGTTGCTATTAGAAGTGTTGATGTGTTGTTTGCATTAACTTACAATGTTATAGCAATGATAGATGATCATGGGAGCAAAGTCTTACCCTTCCTTTAAGATGTTAAAGACTATCAAGGGGAGGTATAATTGATCCATAAGTTGACATATTTGTTAATTGTCAATAGAAGTTGACATGGCATGGTTTAATATGAAAAATTCGGATTTGGCAATTTTAGGGGCTATGTTAAACATGCTTCAGTATTTCGACCATAACTTGACTTATAAAAATAAAAAAGAGATGATTTCTGAAGCATTAGAAATTTAAGACATAGTCTATAACTTTTATGTTTATGCCAAGAGCCAATTCGCTTGAAAAATTGATGGAAAATAGCCTAAAGAATAAACTTCTGGTTATTAAAGTTTAAGATTTAACATGATCAATTCTTATGATTATGAATTGATTATTAATGTATTGTTGTAATTAAGCCTTCTACTAATGTTTACCCATTAGTTAGATGATCTTTGAAAGATATACATGGTCATGGATGCGAATGCATGATTAATGTTATGAAATGGCATGAAGATGCAATGTAATATATGTTTCAAGATGATGAATGTGAGCAAGAGGTAATGTAAATGGATTGATAATCCTTAGATGAATCAAAAGTATTAAGCCCACTAAAACATGTATTTACATACCATAAAATGTTAGAGATGCATATAGATAGGATGGAAAACGTGTAAGCATATCCTTGTATATCGGTTGAGGAAAGTTGAATATATGCTTTAGATGCTAAATAACACGTAAGCACGCCTCTTAATGATATGAGCTCTAGATGAATTTGAGGCTGGATGAGAGGAAAGATGAATATATGTTTTAGATGCTAATTAACGCGTAAGCATATCCTCGTATTCTGGTTGAGGAAAGATGAATATATGCTTTAGATGCTAAATAACGTGTAAGCACGCCTCCCGATGATATGAGCTCTAGATGAATTTGAGGCTAGATGAAAGGAAAGATGAATATATGCTTTAGATGATAAATAAAGTATAAGCATGCCTCCCGATGATATGAGCTCTAGATGAATTTGAGGCTAGACGATATGAAGTGCTTAAAACGTTAAGAAAAGTCTGATCGGCTAGATGTTGAATAATTCATATGCATTTAGTTGCATTACATGAGTTATGATGTTATTTACATCATGAGATGATTTGTACTCATGTTAGATAATATTTAGATGTTATGTCATGACACGTGATGTGTGTGCACTTGTTTACATACTTATTTGTATGTGTACACTTGATGTTTTATATGACCATGGGGAAGCTGATGAAAAGTATATGAGTTAGTAAAGAAAAGGAAACATACTTAGATGCAAAAGAGGTGTGGCATGTGAATGAATGTCAAATAACATACTTGGTATTAAATGGATCATTCCTTATTGAGCGATTAGCGCTCACCCTTCCATGGCTGAATGTTTTATAAGTAATCCAGAAGCGAAGGATGTCGGAGACAGCAAGGCTATGCGTGAAGGGAGATAATTTATTGTCATCCTAATATTTTATCTTGATGTAAATAATGTAAATGAAAAATGTTTTTGAAACACCTTTTTGAAGCTTCCACCATATGAATGAAAATGACATTAATATGTTTTGATTGATTGATGCCCAAATGAATTCAAGTTTTTTTTTTTTTTTTTTTTTTTTTTTTTTTAGGTACAAATTTTGATCCTACGGTACATCTTATAGTAATGTTTTGGACATTATCATTATCCTTGCACAGGTTTACTAAATACAACTCGTTCCCCAAACATGAATTCTCTTGATTCTCATTAAGGGATATTCAGAGGGTACCTGATTGGAGAGGGGTTTTACAATTACTATCCTAATCGGTCTGAGATCCGCATCTTAAACCCACTAGGGCTGCTTTTCCCACTAAGGTAAGGGAGTCAAAGGCTCTCATTTTTCACTAAACCTCAACTCCCAATGACTCACAATCCTACAAGGACTCGAAGATCCTCTAGCTGCTATTTGAACAAGAGGTCATTCCTCTCACAAGGCAAGACATTACAACCTCTAATCCCCTAGTTCCCATTCTTGAGAACTTTACATCACAACCGTAGCTATAGTCACCGAGTAAACTTCTGGTAACCTCCTCTTTCTATAACCCTCACTAAATTAGCCTTATTCAGCCTTGCTGACCTGAGCCTCGGAGTGCCTACGGCAAACAGCACCTCGGTGTTTTTCGTTTGCTTCACGCTTGTTTTCTTGTGTGTGCAGATACAACAAATTGTTGGTGGCCTCAAGCTCATAGGATCAGACCCTATTTCTATAACAGTAGATTTTTCGCATCTACAATAGTGTAAATTTTAATGGTTGCCTAACGATTTATTAACGGGAGAAGAATTTTCATTGTTTCAGAAACCTTATATATATCAGTGTTTATAAATTATATGTATTCTTGAAATTTTATTTTATTTATCTAGTAAATTAAATATAGGATTAAGCATCAACGATATAAACACCGAAGTTATATTAATTAATGTTGCTATTGAAAAATTTAGCACTGTAAACAAAATACATACATAAGTACCACCCTACATCATTCATATTCCAAGTTTATATGATTATGTAATGTCTGAATTTTTTCTTTCTCATTTATTTTGATAATTAATGTGATTGTTAATTATTGAACTTAACACTTACATGTCATACATGTATTAATTTGTAAATACTGCATTAGGTGCCCTTGTGGTTGTGTAGACTTTCAAAAGCATTTCACGCAATCCTTGGTTTATTTCTATGTTTAAATGTTTTAGAAACCGAACTCATTGTTAAATTCAGATATATCAAAAACATAAGTCTCAAATTAATATTACGATTAGGAGGAACACCCAATTTAGTTTCATAAATGAAGACAAGAAATATAGTCTAACAAGAGAAATTGATGATAAAGAAGATAACATGTCAAATTATTAGCATCGAGACCTTTAGATTTGGATACTGGAAGTTGTAATTTTTAAATTTTGATTCTAAATCTGCCAGTATTGGTTGGCTATTGATGGGAAAGATTTGGCTACTGGAAGCTGTAACTTTTAAATTTTGATTCTAAATCTACCAGTATTGGTTTGCTACGGATGCATTCTCATCCTTATCCCTGAATGTATATCAAAGTAGAAGAGTTTCGAAAATGGGGAAAATCAACCTTGAAGGAACTGTGTTTTCGTATGAAGCCAGCTTTCTATGTTGACTGCACAGTTCTATATTGTCCGGGAGCGAGACCCTATTAGTGAGATTCTATTCGTGCTAGCTGCATGGTGAACTATGGACATACACCTCCAAGGCCACTGAATCTGATTATGACAACAACGACAAGGGTCATTTGGAAGATGGTGATTTCTTTGAGAAAGAACTTGTCAATTGGTTCGGGGCCTTCAGGCTGAGTACTTGTAATACCCTGTATTTTTTTTGGGATTTTATAAAATTTTTTTTTGTGATATTAGATAAATATGGGGGAGTAAAGTGCAAGAAGTAGAAACTTTTGAGGGAGTAAAGGTAATGGCCGAAAACAAGTGACGATTAAAGTAAAATTTGCCAAGATATTTTTGTGAATAATAATAAATTAAAAGAGGAAGGATCCAGAAAGAGAGGGGAAACAAAAAAAAAAAAAAAAAAAAAAAGACAAAAGAGAAGAAAGAAAAAAGAGAAGGGAAAAAAGAGAAGAGAAAAAAAAAAAGAGGAGGAGAAGGAGAAATGTGTTTCGGCCAAGAAGAAGAGTGGAAGAGGAAGAGAAGAAAATGAAGGAAGAGAGAGAGAGTGGGGTGATCTAACTAAATGAAAAGGAAATTTTAGCAAAAACCTTCAAACCCAAGCTTGGATTCAGAAGAGAAGTGCTTGAGGTTGCTTCCAATTTTCGGATGAGCTGATTGGTGAGTGGAATAGTAAATATGTTAGCAACCCATGCATTTTCGGTTTTTTAATTGTGTGGATCTCATGCTATTTTGCTTGTAATTATATATGTTTAATGTTACATGTTGAGTGAGAGATTTATTTTTGCTACTTTATGTGTGTTAGGACCGAAATTGTATGTATGCATTTTGGGTTAGTGTTATGTTTGCATGCTGACTGGAATTTCATGTGTTTATGGCTCCCTTTTTAGTCAATTTATGCATGTAATAATGGCTAAAATACTATGTATATATGGATTGCAATTGGCTTGTCAACATAATTGAAATGCTTAGGTTGATTTATTGTTGAAATTTTGTGTGCATTCGGTAATTATTTTAATAACATTGTGGTTGGAGCTTTGGCATGTCTCGGTTGCTTGTGTTTTAGGTGATATTGCTTTTATTTGGACTGTTTTAGGTAGCATGTAGGTAGATTTTTGGCTCAGTAATATTACACTCACAAACCCTTCTCACTAACTTTCTCTCATAAACGCGATATATCAGCTCGTAATTTGTCAGCTTGCAATAGGTCGCGCCTGTCCAAAATGGGTCCTGTATACCCAAATATGAGTTGATCAATTGCGAGCTATCATGTCAATGTTTGTGAAAAGTGTTTGTCAGCATATCTTTATTCTTTTTGGTTGCATGGTTTCGCTAGGTTTAGTATGGTGAGATAACCTTTTTAATTGGTATAAATTTATGGGTATTCGGCATGTGATTGTGGCATGTTTCCAAGCTTGAATAAGCTATTATTTCTATTAATTCAGTCAATGATTTTGGGTGTTTACCTATTGGTTTGAGTAATTGGTGGAAGGAGATGTTTAAGGATTTGGGAAGTTGTTTAGTTAAAATGAAATGGAGGTTTTGGGCTTAATGGTGTTAATAAGTTTAATTGAATCAATGGGCTTAATAGTGTTTATGAGTTCACATTGGTTAAGTGGACCGGCCTATTGTTAATGAGGCCCAAATTGTGTTAATAGAATCTGTGAGTTTAATGGAGTTGATGGACTTAATTAAAATAAAAAGGCCAGATTATATTTTTTCGAATATTATATCTTATATGCAAGGTTTTAAAACCCGACCGTGGGTGACCCATTTAGACGACCGGGTCATAGGTTAACCGGTTTAACTAATGGTTTGACAAGTTTGAAATCTAGCAAACACACCCCTACTAATACCATCAAACCCTATAGGTTTGAAATCTAGCAAACACAACCCTTGATAAATACTAACGCAGTTAGCCTTGAGCTACTCTCAAGGATCAGAAATGAAGACGCACTTCAGTGGAGGAAGCTCAACACTTTTCAACATCTCATAGTGAGCAGGGACGTATTTTGGCTACTTTAAAGGAGGTATTTTAAAGCTTTACCTAATCATAAAAACCTAACAAAAAACAAAGTAAAAATTAAGAGAATTTTCAGTGTACTATTCAAAGCAAATATCAGGCTTAAGAAAAAGTGCAAAAGAGAGTAGTTTATATAGGAAAACAGTCGGCCCATGCATGGACAGATGGCAAGCATTCCTTTATTGAATTTACCTTTATAAAAGTTAAATTTAATATAAAGATGTCACCTATAAAAGAGAATAACAACTTTTTAGCACGTTGAATATAAATTTGACAGGTGTAAAGGACCTCACAAATATTATAAAAAAAATAATAATGAAGCAACTCATGCATTCTAGAAGCTCAATACGTGTAACTCAAATAAAACTGTCAGATACAAGGTGACCACTTTGACTCAAAAGTGCTCACCCGATATTGCAGATAACCAATACAAGGGAAGGTGGTCACCTTAAACACAATGTGGTCATACTGGAAGTTCAAATAAAAAATGATTGTGCAAGACAAAGGTAAGGTGATCATATCAGGATTGAGAGATACCAGCCGAAGTTCATAAGTTGACAAAATAACTTACAGATATGTTTGTCTTGTGTGCCTAATTGTAATAGATATGAAAATCTGATATCTCGCTCTTTATGTTTCATAAAATGAATGTGCTATGTTTTCAAATATTCCAATACGTGTATATTATATGTCATGTATTTCATGACAAATCAAGAGAATGTTTTTATAAGAAACATATTCAGAAAACAATTTTTATTTATTTATTTATGGGTTTCATAGTTTTCACATGGCACGTCTTGGTCACCAGAGTCTTATAAGTGCGTCTAGAGCCTATAGGATATGGAGGGTTGGGGCAGGCCATCTCAGTACTCCTATAAATCCAGACTCCCAATCTCAACAAGAATTATTCAGGCTCGTAAGAATGTGGAAGCCTTTGTTCTTATGGCCTGTGACTTGGAAAGAAATATTCATTAAGCACAATCAGGAGCAGCAACAAGCAAAGCCGGAGATTAATCCTGAGGGACATTAATAGATTAATCAGATGTTTTTATTTTTTACTTTTCAGGTATGAGTTCTCCAAGTCTGTAATACCTTGGAAAGGTTCTACTGGAGGCAGAAATAATTAAATGGACTTTTTCTGTGAAGAGCTATTTTACTTTAAAACTTACCGTGAAAATATGGTGATTTACTTTGATGTGTGCTACCATTAAAAGTTCTGTCAATGCTCTTAAGATTTCACTTTTATTTAAATAAAGAAGCGTAGTTGATGATCATTTAATTTAAACGTGGTTTTTGCCATAGAAAGAGAAATTATTTGCCGGAAGAAAGAACAAATTATGCTAAAAATGCATGAACATGATTCTTACTGTGTAATTACAGTTTAAAAGACTGCGGAAATATATAACTAAATTACCTTCTTGTAAGACTTAGAGTAAATAGTGTTTCCTTTTATTCTATATCTGGTTTCTAACTCCTTTATCAAGATTTTATTGGTGAAATATTCAGAACTTGATGTATTCTGCCAACAATTTACAATTACTTGGAATCTTAATTACATACCATTGGTATAAATGTCCATGCACGTAACATTTTACCCTAGCTAGGGAAAAAATTCATGTTTGTTTTTATTTTTAAGTGATTAACTAGAAAAAGGAAAAACACAAAAGGATCTGGTTATCGTTGATAATCATTTACATAATGCAGCCTTGCAATGGCATAAGCAAGTTTTATCTTACTTTTAATTTATTTAGTGAGGGAATCAAGTTTTATCTTTATCTTGCAGCCTTGCACTCATCAACGGTCAAATAGCAGTCTAATTAAATGGGGGAGAAACTCAAGCTGTACACAGAGTTGTCTTGTCCTTATAAAAGGTTTTTTTATTAATTTTAGTTTATTATTACGCTTATAAATGAATCTTACAAACCCAATGTGACTGTTAATAATTGGTTTTTGATAAATTTTACCGATTGGTTAATTCATCATAAACCAATTATCAACTTTCATGTTATGTTTGTGAGAGATAGTTTATAAAGATTCTTTTGTCAATCTTTCTTTATTGTAAATTTTAACTAATTGATATTTACCTTAAGAACATACATTAAAGTAATTAAAAAATTAATTTTCTTTATTATTATATTCATGGGCTTTATTTATGATAAGATAAATAAACACATTTTTTAGTACTTTAAACTTTGATATTTAGCTTATAACATAAGTATGAAAAGGCAAACACCATGTACTGGAACCCGTTAAACTACAGCCATTCACTATGTTAGTATATTTCTCCTTGAAAAGTTTCACATCAGCTTATGTAAGTCAATGCTGACTAGGATTATTCAATGACTATACTTGTAGCTTACAAATTAGAGGTGTGCATTTGGGACTGGATCTAAAATCCTAGCCCAAAAACTTGGTTCTAAGATTAGTCCTAGGAGGCCTGGTCCCAAAACTGGACCAAGCCTAAGGAGGAGGGCCTAGTCCCTCCATTGGACCCTCCAAGGCCCGATCCCAAGGCTAGGCCTAAACCTTTTTAATTATTTTCTTTTTAGTCCTTTATATAATTACATAAAATTCTTTATAAATTTTGAAATAAACATAAATTATAGAGGTTTAAAAGAAATTTTATAAAAGTTAAAGAACAAAAAAATTTTGTAACTTTTGTTTTTAACCGTTGGCTTTCCCCCCTTCCCTCCCCCCAGTCCCAACTACACTATAAATAATCCCCAAATCTCTCATTTTTTTCACAACACTCAATCTCTCATTCTCTCAATCTCTCTACTCCAAATCTCCAATCAAATTCTCATTTAATTTATATTTATATTTATAATTTATTTATTTATTGATATTATTCAATTTTTCTATTTTTCAATATCATCTCTTATTCATATTATTATTTAATTTTTTATTTTAATTATATATTATTTTATCATAAATTTATAATGGATTCCCGAAATGATTCATTCGGAGGATCATCCTCAAATGAGTTTTACGTTCCATCCATCGAAAAAATAGAAGGGTTCAATCCATTTTCACTCTTTCCTCTAGAGGCAGCATCTGTAATTCCACAACCACATTCGACCGGGATGAGGTATAATCAAACACATGCGAGCTGGGAGTCAACGGGCATGGGGATAGCCCAACCCCCCCGACCATTAAAGAGGGTCGTGTCCGATGTATGATGACACTTCACCAAATCAAAATGGTCAAAGACAACTGGGGAGGGGGAAGAATCGTGTGGGGTATGTAATTTCTGTGGAACCATTATTGGCGCTGAGAAGGAGACTTCGATGATGCGACGACACTTGGAGAAGAAGCACCCCTAAATAATGTAGCTCTCCGGTACATCTTCAACTGGATCAGGTAGGCAAATTCAAACTCAACTTAATTTTAATATACAATCCTTAACTCTCTCAACATGGCAATACAATGCATATGTTACATGAGAGGAAATAGCAAGATTCATAGTTGCTATGGACTCTCCCATTTGTTTATCTGAAAATCTTTATTTTATTCACATGATTAACACTGCATTTTGTCCAGCATATACCACTGTTAGTAAAAGTACAAGTAAAAGAGATATATTAAAACTTTATAACAAAATAAATAATAAACTTAAAAACGAATTTCAAAGTTTTAGGAATATATATCTATTGCACTTACATCAAACATATGGGCTTGTAGATCAAAAACCAATTTTTTAATTGTCACAGTATATTTCTTAGATCATAATTGGGGCTTACAATAAAAATTAATAGGTTTTAAACCATTGTATGAAAAACATAGTGCTGAAACTATTTATTTTACAATTCTTGAAGTTTTGCAAGAATATCTATTAACTGTTAGAGTTGTAGCTCTAACGCTTGATAATGCAGCTGCTAACACCACGACAATCTTTTTATTTGAAAAGAGATTGGATCTACGTGGTGAAGGCAAATTTTTTCACCAGAGATGTGCTTGCCACATCATCAATTTGATAGTTAAAGCAAGTTTAGATGCTATACATTCAAAGATGAAGAGGGTGCGCGCAACTATCGAATTTATCGTCGGCAGTAGCAATAAAAGATGGCAAGATTACGTCAAATATTATAAGCAAGAGGACCCACCAGTTCAACCTTTTAAAGTTATGTGTAGACATGCCTATCCGTTGTAACTCCACCCACTTGATGTTGGAAAAAGCTTTGCCAACCGTAAAACAAATTACAGATTTTGTCAATTGGAAGCACTATCCAGAGGAAGCTGTTAGCTATGATGATTAGGCAGTTTGTGAAATTTTTTATTCATTTCTTAAAATTTTTTATGATTATTCTAATATATTAAGTGGTATTTATTATCCGACTACTAATTTAGTGTTAGATATTTTACTTCAAATTGCTAAAACTTTTGCTAAATATAGATATAATGCCGTTTTAGGGGAAATTGTTTCAAAGATGGAAGAAAAATACCAGAAATATTGGTTAGATATTCCATTCTTATATGGATTAGGCCTTGTTGTAAATACTAGGTTTAAATTACACGTAGTTAATTGTATAATTACTTAGTTAGGCCAGCATTTAGGGCATGATTATACGTCTTATTTGACTGGCTTAAAGCAAAAATTGGGTAGCTTTTTTTTTCTTTATATGAGAACATGTACAATGGAAGTGGAAGTGGAACGTTTAGGAGAGACGATCAGGACCCTGATGCAGACCTCCGTCAAGGATTGAGCAAGTGGACGTATATGGAATATGGCGGAAGTAGCAGCTCCAGCTCGTACATATATAGACCAAATGAGTTGAATCGCTACCTAGAAGTAGACCTGTCCTTCATGACGATGAAGAAGAAACGTGACATGTATATTCTTCAATGGTGGAACCAACATAAAAGTCGATTCCCCATTGTAGCCCAAATGGCACGTGACATTTTATCTGTGTCGGTTTCTACAATTGCATCCGAGTCAACATTTTCAATGAGTGGCCAGATTGTTGAAGACAGAAGATGTTCTTTAACTGATGAGATGATTGAAGTGATAACGTGTTTACGAAATTGGACTCATGCAGAAAGAAGACTACAACAGCACCCTGAAGATCCCGAACTACTCAAACCCTTTAGGAATACAGATTTGAATGATTTAAATATTGTTGACAATGAAGATGAATAATTTAATTAAAAAAAATTATTTAATTGTTTATTTGTGAAGCGTGAATGTGTAAAATGTGAATATTACATTTATGTTAAAATTAACTATTAATTTATTTATTATTTTATTATTTTTTAAAATTAATTAAACTTTTAGAAACTTACTAATCTACCCTTGAAAAATACTAAAAACCCCCTACAGATTTTATTTCGCCCCTAAAATATAAAAAAAAAAAATCAGGGGGGAAAAATAAATTTTCCAGGCCCATAGGACTGGTCCTAAGACCGGTCCTGGGCCTATCTGATCGGTCCTTGGGATTGGTTCGAGTCCTAAAATTGCTCATGGGCTTGGGACTGGTCCTAGGCCCATGAGCGATTGGTCCCAAACGGGCCTAGGCCCAGGCCTGCTTGGGACTGGTCCTTGACCACCTCTATTACAAATCATGAATTTGATCAAATATAATAAAAATATTTAATTTTACAAATAATTTGATTTAATTTTTTTTTTAATTGTGTGTATCCACTATGTCTATTGCAATAATGTAACATAATAACATGAATAAAATAGGTTAATAGAAATGAAACCCCTCCTCCCTTTGTTTAACTTTTCAAACCTTATCCTATTAGACCTATCCTACTATCCTATCCAATCCAGTAAAATACATATTTGTTTTAATACTGACTATTCAATTCAATTCAAAATCTAATCTTATTTTATTTAACTCAAAACATTTAACAATTACTTTTCTCAATAAAAATTTATAAATTAACAAAAACACCCCACCTACCCAACTATTGCCAGCAACCGGCCATCACTGCCTGACGGTGGTCGAAAGTCGTCAAAATGGTGCATGACCAGCTAGATCTGGCCAATCGTGCGCTGATCTATCTGTTTCTGGCTAGAACCACCATGGATCTGATCGAAAATGGCCAAATCTATGGCTAAAGATATGGTTGTTGACGGCTAAAGAGCTGGCCATTGACGGCCAGATGTGGCTCGATCTAGCCATTGACAACCAAACATTGCTAGATCTAGCCGTCAACAGCCAGATTTTTTGCCATAGATCTAGCCGAAAAAGGCCAAATCTACGCACAACCGACCAGATCCAGCCGGTCATGCACCATTCTGGTGACTTTCTACCACCGTTCGGCGATGGTGGCCATCTTCCGATAATAGTTTGGGTGGATAAGGATGTTTTTGTTAATTTATAAACTTTTGTTGTGGGAGGTGTTTGGTTAAATTCACAAATGTAGGGGATTAAAAAATAATCTAAATATTTTCAGAAAAATAGTTTCCAATAATGTACTAAACACATTTTCAGAATCCTATCTTATTTGATTAAATCATATTCAGAATAAAATAATATTCTAAAAACTTAAACAAACGAAGCTTAATGTTTTAAGGGATATTGGAATTTAAAAATTAGAATAGGGTTATTTTTAGAGAAATCATTTAAGACAAACATATAAGTTTTTAATTTTTAGTTAAGAACCAATTTTTTTAGTTTTTTCCATCAAGAGTTCCTAAGTAGTTGAAAGAGAAAACAAACACACCCTTTTATAGTTGTCAGACAATTCTTGAATTATGTTTTCTTGTACTATAGTTAATTCTTGGACCATATTTGAATTCCAGGTCATAGTCGTTGGGTTGAATATTTTATTTATTAATTAGTAATTCCATGTCTTTTGTTACAAAATTCCGCAACAATCAAAGGTGCCCAATCAACCTCAGAGGAACTAGGCACAATGTGCACGTGATTGAGAGTAATTAATTAGCTAGGAATGGGGTTTGTGTTGAATAACGAAAGGCGAATAAGATTTTTAGAGTGGTTAAAAGGGTTAAAACCAAACCTACGTTCACTGTTATGTTATTGTTTTGTATATGAGTATTACACAAGATTATTACAAGAAAAGGCAAGTAATGGTGAGCTAAATGTCCACTAAGAAGGAACTCTTATGCTTAGTTTCCAAACCAACCCCCTAGGAATGGAGGTGGTGGCTTCCTTTTATACACACGTTTTGACAATGGTTGGGAGTTGGTATATTATGGGGTGGATTACATGCATAATCCCTTGTAATCCAGATATGAGTCAGTCTTTGCCCATACTTAAGTCAGAGTAATCATGCTTAGGACTGATAAGCTTATTGACTAAGTCATCTGTTGTAGGAGTGACACGTGGAGTGATCCTATTCGCCCTATCTTGGCATGGTTTTTAGAGAGCTTGCACGAATCTGACCATAGGAAAATCATGCACAACAATGTCATATATAAACTAACAATTGTATAACTTTCTGTATTTTTGTTCGGGTGTTATTTATCATTGATTTTTGTTCCTCAAATGGGAAGGAGGCCTCTTCAGTTACAACTACCATTTGTCTTGTTAAATAACTTTTACTTATTATTGGAGGCTATACAACTGATTAAGAATAACTTTTACTAATTATTGGAGTCTGTAATACAATTGTTGCTCATTTGGATGATTGATGATTGATGAAAACATTAATATCCATTTAATTAGTGCATATTTTACCTCTATATCACTTATACTAAAGATAACTAAGTCAAAACAATAATTTTTGTAACTACAACTTTATTAAGTTATAACCTTCTCATAGTAAAAAAATTAGTTTGGTTCATAATTATGATTATATATATATAAATCTTTAAATGTTTTTTAAGTTTTAGGGAAATACCTTGAAAGATTTGAGTTTTATGTATATTTATTTCCTTTATGTTTATAGTTTAAAGTAAGAAAATTAGAATTTCAAAATAGTCAAATATAAAACTTTAATTTTTAGGGTGCATTTGGTTCAGGGAATGTTGGATTACTAGAATCTTATATTACCTTGAAGATTACTAGGAATCTTTAAGAAAATATGTTTGGTTAGTTGAAATAAATTGGTAGGTATGTTATATTAATATGTTTGGTTAGGAGGAATAAATTGGTGAGTATGTTATTTAAATTACTAAATTGCCTCTTTTAAATATTAAATATTAATATAATATTATTTTTATTATTAATTTTTAAATAATTTCTTTTCACCCCCAATATTTTAAATTTAGATAAAACACCCCCGCTTATATAAAACTTTAATTTATAACAAACTCACCCCCACCACCCTGCCGTAGCCGTAAATCACAAACAGAAGTTGCCGTGCGAAGCCCACCTTGACCGAGAGGCTCTGATATGGCCGTTTTTGGCCATATTGATGGCCAAAAATGGCCAGATCTATTCTGGCCATTTCCAGCCAAATTGATGGGTTTGGTCGTTAACGGACAAACCCTTGGCCTTTATCAGCTAAATCTGGGTGAGATCTGGCTGTTAACGGCCACGGATCTGCCATTAATGGTTAGATCTGTTCCGACCGAAATAGATTTGGCTGTTAATGATAGGCACGGTGGTGTGCTGTCGTAGGCACCCATAATTAAAACCTAAAAACACATGTAGTAGTGTGAGTTAGGGTCATTCCTATAGAGAGTGTCTAGCCAAATTTAATGTTATGTGAACAAGGCTAAGGGGGGCTTGTTTAAAATAGAAACTTCAGGAAAAACAATTCAAGTCGAAATCAATTAAAATAATGAAACTTGGTCTAAGTCAACATCCACCATTGGAATCTTACAACTGATCACTGATGCAAACATAAATCAATTCATACATTGAATGTTCACCGTTGGAACTATTTTCCTATCTCTCCTTAGTTGTAATTAATTAGGAAACAAGCGATCTAATTAATCTTACCACTAAACAACCCTAGACAAGCGCTAATGACTTAATCTAGTGGCAGCCTTAAGAACTAGAGAGATCGATGAAGCTAAACAACACAAACTCAAGCGGTTGCATTTAATTTAGTCGAGTGTTCTTCGTAAGATTACTAATTCCTGACACAACCAATTATTAACCCTAATTGCCTCACAAGTTGGAGGAATCAAACAATTACGGATTTGATATCTAACTTAGCAATAGATTGCAACAATTAATAAACTAGTAGGCCTCCTAGTAATTAAATGCAGCAATCATGACAATAAGCATAGAAGAACATCCAATACTCAAAATATAAATTAAACACTAAAAGAACAACAATTTAGATCTCACAGTTTATTAATTCTGAGGCCTCTGTTTCCTTCGACCAAGTTACAAAAGTTTTAGCCGCTCATGGCCATCACCAAAATTCCAAGGAAAAAGTTGCAGCAGAGAGGAAGAGGGGCATGGTCTGTGTGTCAAAACCCTAATCTAATCTCCCCCTCTCAATATCCAATTCGAATTTTAATTCTCCTCAATCTCCTCAAAATATAAAATCCTAAAATAACCTTTATCCTCATCTAAGTAATTGAAAATAAAATAAAGTCTTAATACAAAATAGGAAAGTGGTGTTTCCAGCTATAATTTGTGTGCAATAGGTCTTCAAAACTTCTTGTAATAATCTGCCTATTTGAATTGCATGACAAGGCGGAATGTTCCAGAACGTCAACAGTGCAGGTGTGTCACATTCAAGCCAGATTACAACCTTGATGCAATGAGTATCTCTCAAAACTCAAAACATAAAAGTTGTAGATCTCTTTCTTAGCGTTCCACAGCATTTTGAATCATCTCAATTGGAGCTCGGATGAGAGAGTTATGCTCAGATTACGAAACAAAATTTGAAACTATCCGAATACACTTAATTAGTTCCGTTTTGCAATTAACACCTCCATTTGCATCCTAAATCAAAATAGAATAATAATGAGTACTTTTAGGCAGCAAACAGGTATAAAAGACTAGACATTAAGGGGGTAAATATGACATTTTACATTCTCATCACATGGCAATAGTCCTCGAAATTCCGAGGACTCGTCCCACCCCGCCCCATATGGGGTGAGGAAGCCCCTGTTTTTTTGGGGATAGGGGCGGGGGTGGGAGGTGTTGTAATCCCCGCTCCCGGCGATGGGGCAGGGGTGGATGATGCCTTTCTCTCGCCCCTCCCCGTATATATAATATATATTTATTTATTTACTTTTCACTAATTACTAATACCCCCATATATTTCACCTAACTATACAATTATTCTATCTATATAAACCCAACCTAAACAATTAAACAAGAACAAATCCTAACCCATATTGTCGCCATTGCCGTTCACCGACACTGATTTCTTCCACTAGTTTGATCTCTCCGATCCGACCAAACTTCAACTCTCTCTACAAAGGTATTTTCATTCATCTTCAGTATTGAAAAGTGGATTAGTTAATATTGATAAAGATACGAGACATGGTTTTAAAACTAAACAAACAATTAAGCTTTGTGTTAGTATGATTAGGATCATGAAGTGAAGTGCTCTAATCATAATCTCAATAAATACACAAAGTGGGTTTTCAAATCACTTTTATTATCATTACAGTTATGATGTTGATTCTAAGCATTATTGCATTAATGGTTTTAGAGCTTTATTGTCTTTGCATGGGCCATGCTAAGAACTAGTTTGATGAAATCTCTTGGAGGCAAGGAGTGAAAGCAATACGATTGGCTAACAGTTTTAGAATCGTGAATATACAAGTCTCCTGGGGATCAAAATGCTGTATGGCTGGCTGTAGTTTGACAACTGATTACAATCATAATCATCCCAATAAGGGTTTAAATAACTGTTTATACTTTATATAAGTGAACAAACGCAAGGCTCAAAGCTTCTTCTTTGATATTATATTTATATTTTTTGTTGGCGTGGCTGGACTGTTTTCCCTTTCCCACCCAAGGTAGCTGCCAAACTTTGGCGCTTGATTGTTTTTTCTTGCAGGTTTGGTCTCTTACCTGGTTGTTTGAGGGTTGGATAGTCTGGTGTTTTGTCCGCAGTCCTTGATGGCTGGGGCTTGGCCGCTAGATGTTGCTTTGATTGGGTAAGGATTTGTGATTGTTTTGTCTTGTGGTGTGGCTCTTATTTTGAGCTGTTTTAGTGACATTATTTTACATTATTGTAAATTAGTTTTGTCCCGTTTTTGTGTAGGCTCCTCCCTATTTTTGTTAAACATGATTTTACATTCTGTCTTTTATTATTTAACATTATTTTACATAGTGTTTTTGCTTCACATGGCATGACTATCATGCATTGATTGAACATTTGAACTTAATAATGGGCTATTTTAATTTTTAATGTAGCATGGATTTTTGTTAATTATTTATATTAATACTTTTGGTCATTCCTTTAGGTTTCAACATGTCAACTGAAAATTCTTTACTTGTTAAACGAAAAAGTTTAGATGAGGCCTCCAATCAATATTTTGAGGCATCCAAAAAATTGACACATATAGATACTGATGAACCAACATGTTTTGATAATCCTTCTACAACACCTCTCCAGAGCCTCCCTGACAATGCTTGGGATAGTATAAGGTCTAAATCTAGATCAGTGGTATGGCAACATTTCAAGAAAGTGAAAGTTGATGGCAAGGATAAGGTAGAGTGTAACTATTGTCGTAGACAACTAGTTGGCGGTGCTAAAAACGGGACAAGGCACTTGCATGATCATTATAAAATTTGTCCAAGACGAAAGTATCAAGATGTAGGACAAAAGTTGCTTGCATTTACCCCAAAAGAGGATTCAAAGTCAAAGGTGACATTAGGCACTTATCATTTTGATCAAGAGGAGAGGAGGAAGGAACTAGCAACTATGATAATTCTACATGAGTATCCTCTCAACATGGTTGATCATTATGGATTTAGAAAATTTTGCAACACCATTCAACTGTTGTTCAAGGTTGTGTCCAAAAACACTATCAAGGCGGACATATTGAAGATTTATGATGTTGAAAAGCATAAGACAATGAAATTGTTAAACAAAACACATGGTAGAATTGCTATCACTATAGATTTGTGGATTGCCAACCATCAAAACAAAGGATATATGACCATCACAAGACACTTTATTGACAACAATTGGGTGTTACAGAATCGACTCATAAGGTATTATCTTTTTATGTTTTAATTTTCTAATTTCTAAATACATTGTTTTAGCATATTAATATATTAATAATGTATAATTAGTGGTGCAGGTTTTTATATGTGCCTTGCCCACATACTAGAGATTTCCTTACTAAGGTGTTGAAAGACTGCTTTTATGAGTGGAACATTGATAGAAAGTTGTCGACGTTGACAGTTGATAATTGCTCCACCAATGATGTAGTTATCGGATATCTGTTAAAGGACCTTCCACGTGTCTCACTTATGCTACAGGGTTCATTCTTTCATATGGGTTGTTGTGCGCATGTCTTGAATCTAATTGTTCAAGATGGCTTATCGGTGATTGGAGAAGTGATTGCAAAAATCCGTGAGAGTGTTGCTTATTGGTCGGCATCGCCCAAAAGAGTGCAAAGGTTTAATGAAGCGGCACATCAAGAGAGCATTGAAAGTACGAAGAAGTTGGCTCTAGACTGTAAGACTCGATGGAATTCAACTTATTTGATGCTTGAGATGGCATTCATTTACAAAGAAGCATTTATTCGCTTATAGCTTCGTGAGCCACAATATAATTGTTTGCCAACAGAGGAAGAATGACAGATGGTAGAACAAGTGAGTTCAAAGTTAAAAGTATTTTATGATGCCACATTATTGTTCTCTGGAACACAATTTCCAACGTCCAATGTTTATTTCCCCAAAATTTATCAAATTAAATTGGGGTTGTTTAGTTGGCTCAAATGTGATAATGTTGTGATAAGGAATATGGCAAAAAAAATGGATGACAATTTTTCAAAGTATTGGGATGTGACTCATGGTGTCATGGGAGTAGCGATTATTTTGGATCCTAGATACAAAATGAAATTGTTAGATTTTTTCTTTCCTAGGATCTACGGAGAAGATGGTCAATACCAAATTATGAGAATTCAAAAAAAAAAATTAGATCTATTTTCTGATTACCATTCTAAGCAATGCAGTAGGCAAAAATGTCCTTCTTACATTGAAACTTCTTCTCAAATGACTACTCAAAGTGATGACCAGGAGTTCTTTAATGACTTTGAAATGTTTGTAAATGAAGACCCAAGTGCTATCGAAGGGAAGTCAAAACTCGAAAGTTACCTTGAGGAAAAACTATTGCCTAGGACTCCTGACTTTGACGTATTGGGTTGGTGGAAGGAAAATGGGTCAAAATATCCAATCCTCCAGAATGCTGCTCGAGATATCCTTGCTATTCCTATCTCCATAGTTGCTTCTGAGTCTGCATTTAGCACTAGTGGGAATGTAGTAAGCCTACATCGCAGCAGACTTCATTCTCATACATTAGAGGCATTGATGTGTTCTCATAATTGGTTATTGGGGGGGGGGGGGGGGGTGGATATAAAAGGTAATTAGATCAATTTTTTTTTCTTACAAATTTTTGAAACATATTATGACGTGTTCACTTTATTGTGTATCTTTGATTCTTATGTTAGATAACCAATCGTACTCAACAATTTGTGATGATGTTGATGCAAACGAAAAGGTGGAGGAAATATGATGATAGTGAAGTTGTGGCTGCTGCGCAAGTGCTGATGTGATTTCATGGGTAAATTGCCTTTTTTTTATTTTATTTTTTATTTTTTTATTGTTGTTATCATGAATTATATGCTTTAATTGTATAAAAAAAAACCAAACATTAGAAATTCATGTTTGATAGGCTTAATGTTTGTTTTATGCTGGCTGTCATGCTGGTTATATGAAATATTTGAGTTATGAAAATACTTTTTTAAATAGAAATCTGCAAGTCTAAATGAAATAATTGGTGTTTCATTACACTATTTTTTGGCTGCCATGTTGGATTTTATTTTAATGAAAGAATTGGTGTTGTTTTTTTTCAGGTAAAGGTAGAAGAACCTTTTGCTCCTGCGTTAAAAGATGAAATAGCTGAAGTTTCCAGTTTACTTGCTAAACCTAAAATTGAATATGTTTTAGTTGATGTTGTCCTATGTTTTCATAAGGAGAATTTAGGGAAATGCTCAAATTTATGTTTATGTAAAATTAATTATGTTTAAACGATTAATTTAAGTGTTTGTTATGTGGATGAGAATTAACTATGTTTAAGCGATTAGTTTAAGTGTTTATCATGTGGATGAGAATTATTTGTCTTTGGTAATGCTCAAATTTATGTTTTTTGTAAAATTAACAAGACGGGGACGAGCCTCCAACATTCCACATGGGACGGGGAAAGGGAATTCTTGTCATCCTCATAACGGGGATGGGGCAGGGGTGGGGAGTGATTTTGAGGGCGGGGATGGGTACAGTGAATGAGATCCCCGCCCCGCCCTATTGCCATGCCTAGTTAATGATCAGATCCATGGTCGGTAACGGCCAGATCTCGCCCAGATTTGGCCAATAAAGGCCAAGGGTCTGGCCGTTAACGACCAAATCTACTCCCGATATGACTTTTTCAGCCATCAATATGGCTAGAAACGGCCATATCAGAACCTCCCAGTCACGGTGGGCTACTCACGACGACTCCAGGTGACTTCTGGCGACTTCTCGTGGTGGCCGGCGGTGGTTTGGCTAGTGGTAGGCTGCAGCAGGTGGGTGGTGGTGGTGGCTTGGGTAAGCTGAAATTTGTTTTGATTTCAAGGGTAATTTTGTCCGGAAAGTTAATTAATTGGGGTGAAATGGTAAAAAAAAGATTCATGTAAATAAATTTAAAAATAAGGGCATTATTGTCCTAAAATTTTATTAATGAGGGATAGAATTGTGAAAAAAAAAGATAACCCTAGTAATCTTAGAATACCTAAGAAAATTGAGGTAATCAGATTACCTCCAATATTACTAATAGTAACCACTGTTTTGAAAATTACCGGTATCTTATATACTTGACAAACAAACATGGTAATACAGTAATATAAGATGATTTAACTCCAGTAATCTCACAAAACCCCCAACCAAACACCCCTTAAGGAATTTTAATTCAGGCAGGACAGGACAGGGATCGTCTTTATTTTCGGGAAATTTTTGATTAGGTCCTCGCTTAATAAAAGGGAGAGTTGGGCCGAAGACAAAATTGCCTAATTTGTTCGAGGAGAGAGATGGGGATCCTTAGCCCGACCATTGATTATTTCTAAAGTTGTAAACAAGGTTGTCTTGTCTCAATAAAAGGTGAGGCCTTAGTTTAACCAATGATCTTAATAGCTACCTTAATAGCATATATAAAAGTAATAAAAAAATCATTTTATTTATAAGAAGAAAAAAGAAACACATTTTCTTATGTTTTAAACTTTGATAGTAAATGAGGTTTGTTTTAAAAAAACTAAGGATTCTATTAGAGTGTATATATATATATATATATACTTGAAGATGTAATATGCAAAACAGTGTTAAATCTTAAAATTATATACAAAATTGAATATTTCTACTTTGATCATTTTGAGTTCATTATTTGAAAACAAAAACTAATGGAATATGGAATGCATGCAGGAATCACGTCAGATTTATGGCTAATTGAAGATATTTAGCATCATTGATCAAGGCATTTCAAGTAATTGATTGATGCTGAATCGAAGTAATTGATTTCCTTTGCTAGCCCTTTAGTTTTTGTATAAATTCATCACGTGTAGAGTGTACAACACAATTCAATATACAAAAAAGATATCGATTGTATGATCCAACATAGAACATATTTTTGGTTTCTAGAGATGTCATATTTCATGAAGACAGTTTCCCCTTTATGGATAGCCCTATCTCATCCAACACTGATCATCAGCAGTCGTCTCATTTCTTGGTAGACAACCCATCTGCATCTCCACCAAGCCTCTTTTTACCATGCATCCTATCACTAATATGAGTTCACCTACTGTAGATTCTGATTTTTCCCCATCTAATCCAATTTCTACAAAATCTCGTTCATCTAATGACTCTTTAGAATCTCCAATGCCAGATAATACAATTTTGGATCCTAAACCTATTCAACGACGGCCTACACGATCCATCCAACCTTCCATTTGGACAGCTGACTATGTCTGTCTCACTATACAGACTACTTCAGGTACCCTTTACCCTACTTCAAATTATGTTAAATGTGACTATTTCTCTTCTATACATAGGGTATGTGTTAGTCAAATTTCTACCAATCAGGAGCATTCATGCTACGCTGATGCTATCCCTCATGCACATTGGCCTCAAGCCATGGCTGACGAACTCAATGCCCTTGCCCAAAATCATACCTGGGATATAGTTCCTCGTCCTTCTCACTAGAAACCGATTGGATGCAAATGGGTTTACAAGTTTAAATATCGTGCTAGTGGCTCGACTAAATGGTACAAAGCTCGTCTTTTTGCAAAGGGTTTCACTCAACGTGAAGGTTTCGATTATCAAGAAACTTTTTCCCCAATTGCCAAACATGTTACCATTTGAGCTTTTTTGCTAGGTTCTGCTATACGAGATTGGTCCCTACATCAAATGGATGTCCATAATGTCTTTCTCCATGGAAACCTTCATGAAAAAATTTACATGGATCTCCCTCTTAGACTTCGCCGCCAAGGGAAGAATAATGTATGTCATCTGTGACAGTCTCTTTATGGTTTAAAAAAGGCGTCTAGACAGTGAAATGCAAAATTTACAAAGGCATTTGCTAGCATCGGGTTTGCTCAATCTATACATGACTATGCACTTTCTGCTCTCACTGTTTACGTAGATGACATCCTGATTACAGGAAACGATGAGATTGTCATCCGAGCTTTAAAAAAGCATCTCAATCGTCGTTTTCACATAAAAGATCTGAGAGAGCGAAAATATTTCTTGGGAATTGAGATTGCAAGATCTCCAACAGGTATATCTCTTAGTCAATGAAAGTATGTTTTAGAGCTTGTGTCAGACTCTAGACTCTCAACATGCAAACCAAGTGCTATCCTTATTGAACAAAATACTAAACTCACAACTCAACAGTATGATACTGAGACATCATCCTTAGAAATTGATCCTCCATTAAAGGATCCCTCTCACTATCAGAGGCTTGTGGGAAGACTTATCTATCTCACCATGACACGACTAGATGTAAGTTATGTCGTTCACATCTTGAGCCAATTCATGCATGGGCCAAGGCAATCCCATATGGATGCAACAACTAAGGTGCTCAAGTAATTAAAAGGATGTCCTGGCTTAGAATTTCTCTTACCTCGAGATGGGAATTTGGATATCATAGCATATTGTGATTTAGATTGGAACATGTGTCCAATGACGAGAAAATCGCTCACTGGTTTTCATGTAAAACTAGGAGGATCTCTTGTCTCCTAGAAAACAAAGAAGCAGCTAACAATATCGCTTTCTTCAGTAGAAGCCGAATATAGAGCTATGCCAAAAATAACATGTGAGATTGTCTGGATCCTTTGGTTTCTAAGAAATTTGGAGGTACAAATAGGAAAACTTGTAAGCTTGTATTGTGACAACAAAGCTGCCAATGACATTGTAGTAAACCCTGTATTCCATGAGAGCACGAAGCATAGAGAGATTGACTATAATTTTGTTAGAGAAAAAATTTAGGAAGAGATCATCAAAACCATGCATATTTGGACTACGGAACAACCAACAAACATCTTTATAAAACCATTATGCAGTCATTAGCATTCATATTTACTTCACAAGCTTAAAGTTTTTGACATCTACAAACCACCAGCTTGAGAGGAGAGTGATGGAATATGGAATATAGAATGCATGCTGGAATCACGTCAGGTTTATGGCTAATTGGAGATATTTAGCATCATTGATCAAGGCTGATTTCAAGTAATGGATTGATGTTGAATTCATGTAATTGCTTTCCTTTGAATTGTATTTCCTTTGTCAACTCTTTAGTTTTTGTATAAATTCATCACTCGTAAAAAGTACGACACAATTCAGTAGACAGAATACAATTGAAAGTATTTCTTTACTCTTTTCTCTTTGGCATACTTCGGCAATTATCTTGCCTCTCTTTCTGCCTATATTCTTACAAAAACAATAAGATTTTGATGCTTTAAAGCCAGCTGGTGTGCAGACATAACCTTTTTTTTTTTTTTTTTTTTAACTTTTGCTTTATTAGTAAATTAAGGTGTGATAACACAACATCTCTCTAACCTAAATATTCTTCCGCTTTTGTAACTTATAATATAACACAAATAAAGATGATTGATGGATACGGAGAATCACATAAAGACACATCATAATCACGTGTTTTTTACCAGAACTGATATATAATTATCCCTTAAAAATAAAATTTATACGCCGTCTAGTTACTAATTAATTGATGAACGTATCTCAAAGAGATGAATAGTTAGCAATTCATAGAGGCTATATTTCCTAACTTCATTCTTCACCACAATATATATTATTATTACTTTCATAACATATTAAATCCCACATGTTTTCGAACATTTCCATTTGCTTAGATAACAAGGAAAAATGATTTGAGATATCACATTTTTTACTTTTTGTTTTAAATATGGCCCGTCTAACAAGTTCTTTTTGCTGTAAGAATCTAGAATCGAAGCAATAATTATATAATCACTTTATTCTTGCTTTACTATTACAATAGTAATAAAAATTGAAAAGTAATAAGAGAAGAAACAAACAGTTTGGTTAATCCTTTTGCCCCATTCATGCAATAAACAATAAATTCCTACAATCTTCCGAAAAGAGGTCCTACATAAAACGTTAGTTTATCAAATTAAGGAAGTTCTCATGTGCTCAGTTGTATCCTTTATTATACAGTGACTTCGGCTAAACATACATGTCTTTACTTTTCCTTTATACTATACTTCTTCCTAAAATTTCCATTACTTCTAGCTCAAATAACAAATAAAGCAACTAATTTAGCATCTAATTAATTGCATATAGTGTAGTGAAAAGATAAAGGCAGTTTTCGACTTTAATTTATGCTTCCCTCTAGGCTTTATATGCATATTGACTCAGCATCCTCCAATCAATCTTTATATACTTACTGATTGGTCCATTATTTGAAGAACAATTTCGCAATTATCGAAATTCAAAGACTTTGCGTTATTCATCATGTAAGTGATTGTTGAGTGTAATCTTTATATTGTCTTTGAAATTTTTCTAGTTTAGGTTTACAACATTAAGTGCTTGTTTGCGGCTGGAACATTTGAATTGTTCTGAACTACGTATTTATGTGTCGTTCAGGTCACACCAGTCCCAGCCTCAGGCTTCTGATCTAGAGATAGGGGGTGATCCAGACAGAGGGAGCATTTCGTATAAATTACAAGCTTGTTATGACAGCCTACCCCCACCCTTGAAAAATACTCTAAAATGGATGAGTAAGAAATTTGAAATAGGTTCTACTTGGGGATGCGGCCTATATATTGCAGCTTATATAATTGTTATCGTAATACATCCTTTGCATTACTACGCTTATGTGATCAAACAAGATCAAAATTGTCTCGAAATCGACAATGAATTATACGCCACGATTGCTCCTGTCCTCTTCTTTAATGCTTATATGATGCTTTATACTCCCTATTTTTTTAAAAGAGTCATTGCACCTCGTAATTCTAAAACCGTGATCGGACATTTTATCTTTACTCAAATACCAATATTGTTCATGACATTGGTAAGGTCATCAATTCTTCGACAGCTAATTTTGTTTTATAATGTCATCATAATTAGAGTTGTTAAAGTTTAAACATGCTGTGGTTTTTGCAGACAGTTATTCCTGATTTGACAACGGGAACGACAGACAAGATCTTTTTGACGACAGCTAACTTGTTTCTTTTCGGATATATTCTACTGGTTATTGGACTGTCATTAACTATTAAATATGCTACTGAGGGTACTGGCTATCTTGCCCATGCTAAGTGGGCCAATGCTGTATACAATCTTTTTCTTTACCTGCTTGGAGGTCACGTAAGTCAATTCAGTCACTGCATAATTTTGTTAATTTACTTGAGCACCGCAGATGTCACGATTTATCAACAAAATTCGACACATAAACACTACATTGGTATTCAATTTAAAACTCATCGTATGTATTCGGTCTGTTTGATCATTGGTTTTAAAACAATCTAAAAAAATGCTTTTGATATTCTGTTTAAAAATTGTATTCAAATTTAAAAATTTGGAAAGTATGTTTGGTATGTATAGTATCTTAAAAGTTAAAACAGTGGAAAATTGTTTATACCTTTCTAATATGGTCCTGAGTATAGGTATTTGGAGCGTTATGGTACTCTTTTGCTGTCGATAGAATTTTGGCGTGTTGGAGGGAAGACTATTTTGCAAGGAATAAATTTAATCCTCGTTCTTTCGTCTGTCATGAAAAACATAAGAATATAGGAGAGTTAAACTGTCCTAGATTAACAAAAATTGCTACCGAGACCGCAGGGTTTGGAATATTCGAGGATGCTCTTAAGTCTGGTATTGTGCATTTCAAACGCCAATTTCTGAAGAAGTGTTTATACTGTTTAAGATGGGGCCTGCAAGCTCTCAGGTTTGTACATATGAAAATATAATTACTTATCTTTTCTAAATTAACATATTAAATATTTTTTAATAAGTACAGTTTAGAAGCTATTAACTTTTAATTCGATTTTTTAATAATCTATTTTATAAAAGGATATTTTGAAAGTATCCTTTGGATTAGCTTTTGAAAGTATGAGCTGATTTATAAATGTATGATTCCTAAAATACCTTCATAAAATAATGTAAGTTAGCAAAAAAAATTTATACTAATAATTTAAGAAAAGATTCATCATTCAAGTCATTGTCTTTTATTTATTTATTTTCTTTTTTTGTGGATATTGTGTTTGTGATTTTTCTGGCAATGTGATTTGATTCGAATATTAATTAGTTTGAGTTGCTTAAAAGAGAATAGAGATTGCAAATTTTGAGCTTAATTGTTATATGGAATACAATCTTTGTTTGCAGTTGTTTTGGCCAATATCATTTGGGTATATCAGTGCACGATGCAGTCCTTTGACCTGAGACATTGTGGTCGGATCCGATACAGATGCGTATGGTTCATACGGTGTATAAGTATGAGACTAGTCATGTTTCGTATGATAAAGCCTATTTCGTCATGCATTGTTCATATGCAGAAACGAACGATGGTCAAGAAGGGATCCATTGACTCGAAAATATGGGATCAGGAGTACCGCTGACTCCATTTAGATTCGAGTTCCTGGTCAAACATCGATAAATGTTGGAAATTAGAATCTCTGGCCAGAGTCTATTATTAGTCATACGAAAGCAAGTTTGTGATGACAAGTTTCAGACATATTGATCGACGATTTGGTAGAAGATCAAGTTTAGGATTTTGACGTTCCATGATCCATACTCGATCAGGATATATCAACGGAGAGACTTTACCTGCATGGTACATATGATCTGAAATGGGTTCGATGAAGTATTTCTTCATCATGGTTTAGGGACTAGGGCTTATTGCTAGATGTTTACCATAGTCGTTGGGCCTCCGGACAGGTTTCTGGATTCATCCAGAACCGGCTCATGGGTAATCCACGGTAGACCTACATGGTCACACCAATAGCCTTGAGAAGTTAGAGAAGGATAAGAGAGAGAAATGATTATCCTTCCGAGGGCTAGCACTTTCCGAGGATAATGACAATATTTCTATGGTAATAGTTACATAGAAAATTATTTGTGACATTTTAAGGGTTAAAATGCTCTAGCAATAATTAATTGTATTTAATTATTATATCTTAAGGCGTTAAGATAAATGAGATGAACTAAAATAACATTTTTAATAGTTAAAGTGCAAAAGGGTAAACTTATGGGTTGTTAATGTAAACTAGTTTAGTTTACATGGGCCCTTGAATAATATTGATTATTCAAAGGGTAAAATAATAAATACTTGGGCTCCTTTTAAAATAAGATTTTTTTGGGGCATAGAAGTGAAAAACAACTAATTGCAAAATAGCCCATGTATATAAAAATGCAAATTGGTGCATTTTAGGTCATTCATTCACTTTGTTCACTCAAAAGGAAATCAATATCTCTCTCTTAGGGTTCGGCCATCCTCTCATCCTCTCAAGGTGGTGTTAAAGTGTGGAGGATTCATCTTTTTGAGTCTTGGCTTCATCAACCTTAAGCAAAGGAGAAGGTATAATGTTTCTCAAACTTTGTTTGAAAATTTTTGAATCCTATTAATCCAACCTGTCATGCTTTGAATCTTCATTTTCCGCCACCTCTTCATGTTATTCTTTCAACCCCAGCATAATTCCTAAAGTCATGGGAGGTTCTTCCTTACCTTTTTAAAGAATTCCCCCACCAAATCCTTTGCCTTTATCTTCTTTTACACCTTAATCCTACATATATAACATTATACCTTAACATCTACCTCAAATCTTCAAATCACATCAAAACTAGGGTTTTTAATCCTTAAGTTAAACTTTCAATTTGAAGATCCAAGGCTCCAATCTTGTTCTCCTTGAAAAATTATGCAATACTCCTTTAAAACTTAGAGAGAGAAAGCTTGTTTCATGGAAGATTTGAGAGAAAATGGAAGAAAGGTTGAAGAAATGATGTCTCCTTTGGGTTGAACGAATTTCCTCTCATTTATAGGAAAATATTTCATTAATTTTTTAAAATTATGCTATTGGCCAAATTATTTTAATTGTATGACTCATAAGTCGTTAATTCTTTATATACAAGCATTTTGGTAATTTGGCACTAAGCATAATTAATGCTATTAAATGCAATTAAGCCTACACATCCTTGACTTTTCCAATGCTTATCCATAAGCAAAATGACTATTTTGCCCCTAATACCCTTTTATGGATAATTGATTCATATTGTTCTAAATGAATTGACTATTTTGCCCTTTGTTAGATTTTATGCTTTTTAACATAAAATTAACATCTAAAGGACTGTTTTGAGTTCGAAACATACCTTTGACATCTTGGGTATTAGAGTAATGGATCTTTTCGGTAGAATCCGGATAGTACCAAAATAAGAAGTAGGCAACCTTGGGGTTTAAGTAAGCCCTAAGTCCAGTAGGTGATCTTGAATCAATGGGCTGTTAGTGTATATTAGTGTATGCCATGGAAACCATTCGTGTTGTCGGTTTCAGAGTGTTTTGTCTTGCATCTATATATATATATATATATATATATATATATATATATCATAAATAATAGAAGAAAGAGTTCTTCAATTCATATATATAAATTGCTTCCTTTATTCAGTCATGCATTTAAAATAAAGTATGTATATGAATTGTTCAGATGATTCACTTAATCGGTAAATGAATTATCGAAAAGGGTTCCCTACAGAAGCAATATAATTTGGGCAACTATATTGCACAGTAGGCATATCGGATGCTTCCGAAAGATATCATGAGTTGATATGAGTACGGATGACGATGATAGTCATGTCACTGGGGCATTGGTATGGATTAGCAGTTGGTGAATTATTTTTCGAACGTGACCGAATAACGACAAATCACTTGGAAAAGCATGTAGTCAATGATTATTGTTTGGTCATATTAGTGCACGATGTAGTCCTTTGACCTGAGATATTGTAGTCAGATCCGATACAGATGCGTATGGTTCATATGGTGTATAAGTATGAGACTAATCATGTTTCATATAATAAAACCTATTTGGTCATGTGTTGTTCATATGCGGAAACGAACGATGGTCAAGAGGGGATCCATTGACTTAGAAATATAGGATCGGGAGTACCGCTGACTCCATCCGGATTCGAGTTCCTAGATGAACGTCGATAAATGTCAGAAATCAGAATCTCTGGCCAGAGTCTATTATTAGTCATACAAAAGCAAGTTTGTGATGATGAGTTCCGGACATATTGATCGACGATTCCGTAGAACATTGAGTTTAGGATTTTAACATTCCATGAATCCGTGCTCGATCAGGATATCTCAATGGAGGGACTTTATCTACATGGTACGTATGATATGAAATGGGTTCGATGAAGTTTTTCTTCATCGTGGTTTAGGGACTATGGTATATTGCTAGATGTTTTCCATAGTCGTGGGCCTCCGGAAAGGTTTTCGGATTCATCCAAGATCGGCTCACAGCTAATCCACGGTAAACCTACATAGTCACACCAATAGCCTTAAGAAGTTAGAGAAGGATGAGAGAGAGAAATGATTATCCGAAGAGGGCTAGCACCTTCCGAGGGTAATGACAGGATTTCTATAGTAATAGTTACATAGAAAAATATTTGTGGCATTTTAAGGGTTAAAATGGTAAAGCAATAATTAATTATATTTAATTATTATATCTTAAAGTGTTAAGATTAATGAGATGAACAAAAATAACCTTTTAATAGTTAAAGGGTAAAAAGGGTAAATTTATGGGTTGTTAATGTAAACTAGTTTAGTTTACATGGGCCCTTGAATAATATTGATTATTCAAAGGGTAGCATAATAAATTCGTGGGGTCCCTTTTTAAAATAAGATTTTATTGGGCTCGGAAGTGAAAAATAAATAATTGGAAAATTGCCCAAGTACATATAAATGCAAAAGGTTGCATTTTAGTTCATTCTTGACTTGTTCACTCAAAAACAAACTAAGAATCTCTCTCAAACCCACGGCCACTCTCTAATCTCTCAAGGTGGTGTTAAAGTATGGAGGTTTCATCCTTTTGAGGCTAATCTTCATCAATTTAAAGCAAAAGAGTAGGTATAATCTCTTTTCAAGCTTTGCATGAAAAATGTTTTTTTGAATCCATCCTTTCATGCTTTCTTCTCCATTTCCACCACTCTTCATGCATGCATGCTGGTCTTTCATGGGCCTGGGCCCAGGCAAGCTGATGATGAAGCTGAAACGAATCTGGTCTTTATTGATTGGGCATAGGCAGTGAGCAACATGGTAGATGTAATGAGCATACCCAATAGACATATTCTGTTATGGGCCCAATCGATATTGGGCCACGGCTCCGAGCTTTATTGAAGGTGTCTTCGTCTTTGGGCCTATTGAGGATGAGGGCATTTTTTGGCCCTAACAATTTGCACCCCACTCTCTAAGTTAAGGAGTGCTTAGCTTAGAGAGTAGGTGTTGTGTGAAGGTGTGCTTAGTAGTCCTTCATGATCGAATGGTTGAACATGTGAAGGTGTTGCTCATCGGTTTGTAGAGCTGAATAGTATAACTTTCCTTGTAAGTGACGCACTCAGTATACTAGACCGAGTGGATAAATGGAGGTGAAACACAAACGTGCTTTCACTTGGCATATCTAACCGAGTGAGAAAGTAGAACTGGCCATAGAAGCTTCAGTCGGTGCATCGAACTGAGTGAGTGGAAGTGGTGAGTATTCGTGAAGGTGTCCCTACTCGATGCATCAAACTAAGTGCAATGATGTGAAACACATCCTTTGAAGGTGTCCCTACTTGGTGCATCAAACCAAGTGAAACGATGTGAAGCACATCCTTTGAAGGTGTCCTCACTTGGCACATCGAATCGAGTGAAATGATGTGATCTCCCAAAGGTGCCCCAATCGGAATATCAAACCAAGTGGAGATGCATTAGGATCACTCTCGTGGATGTGCTTTTCAGCTAATCGGTTGAATTCGAGTGAGTCAGTGTATGCGCACTCACAAGCAAGTGGCTAGTTCACTCGGTCAGGCTGACCGAGAGGGTGGAGGTTGCATTTTGATTTGGCTGGATTTGTCACAAGGTTGGAGAGTCAAGGTTAAATAGTAAATACGTCCGACGATAACTCCACTCGGTCGGGCAAACCGAGCGAGTGGTTAGCATCTCCATGGGTATATGCATGACGTGGCGGCCATGAACCCTAGACAGGTAATGTGAAGCTGAATAATTCATCTTTCAACAGATGTACGATCGAGATCTCTCTTTGAGTTTAGGCGGGAAAATGGTGTCATACTGTTCAATGACCAATCGGAGGTTGCCACGCGTAAATTTTGACAGCTTTTGTCAATAAAAGTGTTGATGCGCTTGTTTGTTTCATTTCATTCTCCATTTTTCTCTTCTTTCTTCCCGTTTTCTCCCTATTCCAACTTTTCTCCGCAGCAACGAAAAGATTTCAGAGACTTTGGCCATTTTCACTGTAAATACTGCTTCTTGGTTTTGTTTTTCGTTTCCTTTCGTCTTTTCTTTGTGTTTGCGGTATTTTTGAAGGGATTTGGGTTTGGGAGAGTTTGAAAAAGAAGGGGTGCTACATTTGTTAGGCTTGAATGGGGTAGATTTGATGGCAATTTAATTCTTTGGTTTGGCGTTAAGGAGGTTTTGTATGTTTAGGATTGATTTGGTATGGTCTGCGTTTGAAGATTCTGGGTTTTTTGGATTTAGGGAGGTCAGAAGATGAAATCAATTTATGATAGCTTCCCATTCGGCTCTTCTCGGTCTACTTGACTGGGTCGAGTGAGGTGGTTTGAACAAAGAAGCTTGGTTTTTCGGTAAAGGCTAAGTCATATAGGTCGCTCGGTCACCCAGGTCGAGTGGAGAGGGATCTGAACAAGGGGTCTTGCGGCAGTAGGTACTCAGTCGTTCTAATCGAGCTGAAAGCTTTTTAAAGGCAAAGAGTCAAATTTGTTTAGAGCTTGTCAGTTAGTCGCTCTGGGTGAGTGGAGCTTTTGGAACTGAAGATACAATTTGGCATTGTAGAACTAATCGATCGCCTAGGTCGAGTAGATAAGGAGTTGAATGTCACAATAAGAGTCGAGCGAGTCGAGTGGGGCAGAGATGGAATTTAGGAATGAATGCGAGAAAGCCCCAACGATTTTAGTGATGCTAGAGGGTGGAGATGTTTCGGTCGATATACCGAAGGGGGTGAATGTGGCTACTCTTAGGTCGAGTGGTGCTGCTCTAAGCGATGTTGTTCAGACAGGCAACAAACAAGTGTGGAAGACTTTGATGGAGCAGATGGTTTCGAAAATTTGTCCTCCATTAGTAGTGGCTCTAAGGACGAGCCGAGTGGGTATGGTAGCGGGATATTGAATAAGGACTATTCACCTTTGCTTAAGGAGAGTGATGTGCGGTCGATCAGGACAATGTACCACATTCTAGAGTCAGTCAAGATTAGGGTGCCCAAGTTGTATGAGAAGGTCAATTAGGAGGCAAAAGGTTGGGTGAGTGCCTACAAGAAGTGGTTCCATGACGAGCTAAGACTTCCTATACCCCGTCTTGACTGGGAGGTCCTTAACCATTTTATGATTACCCCGACTCAGGTTATGCTGAATGGGTAGAGATTGTTGATGGCTTTAGAGGACCACTGTGTGTGAAATCAAGTGATGCTTGGGCTGCATGAGTTGCTATACTCATATTTCCTAAAGGAGAGTGACAAGGACAAGGGCCGGTACATGATCAATCTCAGGCATGATTGGGCTCATCTCGTGACCGACCTTTGGTCGAGTGACAAAAACTAGAAGGAACGTTTCTTCTTCATGAGGGGTGAAGCGGTATTTGGAGAAAGGCCAGAGTGAGATCTTGTATACCTGGTGAGCGACTGGTGAGGAACTTAGTCTTTATTCGTGCTTTGATTACTAAAGTCTTAATTTGTTTTTCCTTTGTAGATCCTGATTTCAATCATGTTGGGCAGAGTTGACGGAAGGTCTAAATTTGCGTGAATTGTTAAGTCAGTCCTGGCCGACTAGATGTGTAAGTTGATGGGTCGATCTAAGCTGACTGAAGGTGTAATTTGCGTGAATTTTTAAGTCAATCCTGGCCGACTGGATGTGTAAGTCGATGGGTCGGTCAAAGCTGACTGAAGGTGTAAGTTTGTGTGAATTGTTAAGTCAGTCTGGGCCGACTGAAGGTGTAAGTCGATGAGTCGGTCTGAGTTGACTGAAGGTGTGAGTTTGCTATGAATTGTTAAATCAGTCTGGGCCAATTGAAGGCATAAGTCGATGAATTGCTGTGTCAGTTTGAGCCGACTAACAGTGTAATTTTGCTAATCATAATTGATTGGTTTAGGCCCTAAGGCCAAATGAAGGTGAATTAGTCAGTGATATGGCCGAGTCGTAATAAACTGAAGGTGAATGCCAGTATATCGTTGAATAGTTCTTTTATTGAATTCAGGCCATGAGGCCAACTGAAGGTTAAGGAGGAGGACAAACCCATTCATCCTTTTTAAAACAAAAACAAGAATAAAAAATTGAAGCTGAGACAAATCTGACTAAAAGTAGTAGCGTTTGGGGTGGATTGCATTCCAGCTATTGCTAATGTCCTTGCCCTCGAGGGTTTGAAGTCTGTAGGCACCCTTTCGTACTTCCTTAGTGATCTTGTAAGGTCCCTCCCAAGTAGGGCTGAGCTTGCCAGAGTCGATCTCCTTAATGTTTTGGAAGACTTTGCAGAGGACCCAGTCACCTTCTTTGAAAGTTCTTACTTTGACATTACGGTTGCAGTGTCGAGCAGCCTGCTGTTGGTAGATGCATTGCAGTTGTTTGCTTGCTTGCATAGTTCATCGACCATGTCCAAGTTGTAATAAAGGTTTTCGCTATTGGCTGTTTTATGTGACCATTGGAGTCTGGTCGAGGGGATCGATACTTCGACTGGGATGACTGCCTCAAATCCATATGTGAGGGAGAAAAGGGTTTTGCCAGTGGAAGAACGGGCTGTTGTTCGATAGGACCAGAGGACCCCTAGAAGTTTGTCTACTCATGCCCCATTAGCTTTCTAGAGGCGCTTATTTAAAGTCTACATGATTGTTTTATTTGATGATTTAGCCTAGCCGTTCGATTGGGGGTTGCGAGGGGTAGAGAAGCCAAGCTTGATCCCCTACATGTCGCAAAAGTCTCTGATGAAAGAACCATGAAGAGGTGGCAGAAATGTTGATTGGAAGCATGTAAACAAGACATGCATGTAAAGATATGGATTAATAGTATTCCAAAATTGCAAATAAAGCATAAAAACATTATACCTTCTCCTAGTGCTTAGGTTTGATGAAGCCAAGATTCAAAAGTATGAATCCTCTACACTTTAACACCACCTTGAGAGAATGAGAGAGTTGCCGAACCTAAGAGAAAGAGCTTGTTTTTCTTTTGAGTGAACAAAATGAACACTTAACCTAAAATGCAACCATTTGCATTTATATATACATGGGTCATTTTGTAATTAGTTGTTTTTTACTTGCATGCCCCAATAAAATCTTATTCTAAAAGGAGCCCAACAATCTATTAATTTACCCTTTGAATAATCAATATTATTCAAGGGCCCATGTAAACTAAACTAGTTTACATTAACAACCCATAAGTTTACCCTTTTGCCCTTTAACTATTAAAAGGTTATTTTAGTTCATCTCATTTATCTTAACACTTTAAGATATAATAATTAAATACAATTAATTATTGCTTGACCATTTTAACCTTTAAAATGTCAATAATTTTCCATGTAACTATTACCATAGAAATCCTGTCATTACCCTTGGAAGGTGCTAGCCCTTTTCGGATAATCATTTTTCTTTCTTATCCTTCTCTAACTTCTCAAGGCTATTGGTGTGACCATGTAGGTCCACCGTGGATTAGCCATGAGCCGGTTTTGGATGAATCTGGAAACCTGTCTGAAGGCCCAATGACTATGGTAAACATCTAGCAATGTGCCATAGTCCCTAAACCACGATGAAGAAATACCTCATCGAACCTTTTTCAGATCATATGTATCATGTAGGTAAAGTCCCTCCATTGATATATCCTGATCGAGTACGGATTCATGGAATGTCAAAATCCTAAACTTGATCTTCTATCAAATCATCGATCAATATGTCCGGAACTTGTCATTACAAACTTGCTTTCGTATGACTAATAATAGACTCTAGCTAGAGATTCTGATTTTTTACATTTATCGACGTTCATCTAGGAACTCAAATCCCAATGGAGTTAGCGATACTCCTAATCCTATATTTCCGAGTCAATGGATCTCTTCTTGACCATCGTTCGTTTCCGCATATGAACAACACATGACCAAATAGGCTTTATCATATGAAACATGATTAGTCTCATACTTATACACTGTATGAACCATATGCATCCATATCGGATCCGATTACAATGTCTCAAGTCAAAGGACTACATCATGCACTGATATAACCAAACGATAAATCATTGACTACATGCTTTTCCAAGTGATTTGTCATTATTCGGTCACGTTCGAAAAACAATCCACCAACCGCTAATCCATACTAATGCCCCAGTGACATGACTATCATCGTCATCCGTACTTATATCAACTCATGATATCTTTCAGAAGCATCCAGTATGCCTACTACGCAATATAGTTGCCCAAATTATATTGCTTCCATAGGGAACCTTTTGATAAATTCATTTATCGATTAAATGAATCATCTGGACAATTCATATACATACTTTATTTTAAATGCATGACTGAATAAAGGAAGTAATTTATATATATGAACAGAAGAACTCTTTCTTCTATTATTTATGATATATTGATATAGGACAAAATGCTTTGAAACTGACAACATGAATGGTTTCTAGGGCATACACTAACATACATTAACATCTAAAGCCTAAGCTAATGAATTGGGATCCATTGTCAGTGACTATGTCCTTTGGTATTCCAAATCTATAAATGATATGTTTCCAGATGAAGGCTTTTACCTTTTGGTCTCTGACTTGGGCGAGTGCTTTGGCTTTGATCCACTTAGTAACATTGTCGATGACTGCCAACATGAAAACTCGTTGCCTGGGTGCAGTCAAGAATTTTCCAACTATATCCATCCCCCACTTCATAAATGGCTCAGGTAGGAGGTGTGAGACATGGGCAAACCTTTGATAGCTCTCGTATTTGTTCACATAGGATGTTGAGTCAATGCGATAGTTGGTAATAGTAACCAACGGTGATCACCCGGCGGGTGAGGCTGCGTCCTCTTGCATGGTTCCCACATTCCCCTTCATGGAGTTTGACGAGAACATACGTGGCTTCCTTTGGGTTTATGCATTTGAGGTAGGGGCCAGAGAATGACTTCCTAAGGAGTTGGTCGTCGTATATGGTGAATCTTGTAGCTTTTACTCCCAAGTGGCATGCTTTATTCTTGTCGGCTGAAAGCTCATCGTGTAGTATCTGATTATTAAGGTCATCCAAGAGTCAACTGGTTCTACATCCATTACTTCTTTAGGCTCTTTCAGGTTGGGCAACTAGCTTGTTGGATGTTCCTTCCAGTCAGTTGCTATTGAAGGAACAGTGGTAGGATGGATGACTGGGAGGAGCCTTGAAGGGTTAAGCCGAGGTTGGCAGGGGCATCAGCATGGGTGTTCTCTATTCTTGGGACTTGGGTGATAGAGAATTCTTAGAAGGTAGATTGGATTTCTTTGACCAAGTTCAAGTAAGTTGTCATCTTCGGGTCTCGGGCCTGGTAAATGCTTTGTAGTTAGTTAACTACAAGTTGAGAATCAAACTTTACCTCCAGCTTTCTTACTCCAATCTCCTTGGCTAGAGAGAGTTCGACGATCAAGGCTATGTATTTGGCTTCGTTGTTTGTGCACTTGAACCCATATTACATGACCTGCTGGATGATATCCCCTTCTGGTGAAATAAGTACAATGTCGAGCTCGCTTCCATTCACGTTGCTTAAGCCGTCCACTGAGAGAGTCTACTTTGAAGATAACCCGCTATTCATGCACAATAGCTCTTTTTCCACCTGGACAGTGGTGTTAGGAGTGAAATAAGCAATAAAGTCTGCCAACACTTGGGATTTGATGGTGGTGCGTGGTCGGAAGGATGTGTCAAACTCACTAAGCTTTACTGTCCATTGGGTGAGTCGGCCTGAGAACTTTGGCTTATGAAGTATCTTCTTGAATGGGAGAGAGGTGAAGACAACTATAAAGTGGCATTGAAAATATGGTCTGAGCTTCCTAGATGCATGCATGAGTGCGAGTGCCAATTTCTCTAGCTAGTTGTATCATGTCTCGGCATCAAGGAGTGATTTACTTGCGTAGTAAATTGGTACCTCCTTTGCATTGTCTTCCCTAACTAACACTATTGAGATGGTTGTCTCTGAGACTGTCGGATAGGTATAGAGCTTTTCCCTAACCACGGGCTTGGAAAGAAGTGGGGGAGAGGTTAGGTACCTTTTTAGCTGTTGTAGGGCCTCCTTGTAGGCGGGGGTCCACTCAAACTTCTTGGATTTCTTGAGTGTGGCGAAGAAGAGCTGGCACTTGTCAGCGGATCTGGAGATGAAATGGCTTAAGGCAGCTACTCGCCTCGCAAGGCACTGGACGTCTTTGATGCAAGTTAGTGATGGTATATTGAGGATCGCCCAGATTTGGTCAGGTTTGGCTTCTATCCCACGTTGAGTTACCATATACCCCAAGAATTTCCTTACAAGACCCCGAACAAACACTTGGTTGGGTTGAGATTTATATTGTATTTCCTTAGGACAACGAATGTCTGGTTGAGGTGGTCAAGGTGCTGCTCGACCATAAGAGACTTGACGAGCATGTCGTCGATATATACTTCTATCGTGTCTCCAAGGTGTTCAGCAAACATTCTGTTGAATAGTTGTTGGTAGCTGGCCCTAGCGTTCTTAAGACCAAAAGGCATTACTTTGTAGCAATGTGTTCCCCTCTCTATGATGAAAGTTGTCTTCTCCTAGTCGTTTAGGTGCATCAAAATCTAGTTGTACCTCGAGAAAGCACCCATGAAACTTAGGAGTTCATGGCCTGCGGTTGCATCCACCATCATTTTGATATGGGGGAGTGGAAATGAGTCCTTAGGACCTATATCGTTCAAATCTGTGAAGTCCTTCCATTTTTCATTCTTTTTCTTCATGACCACCACGTTTGCTAGCCAGTTAAGATAATGGACTTCTCTAATCAATCTGTTACTCAGCAGCTTGTCAACTTCCTCATTAATGACCTAGTTGCATTATGGAGTGAACTTCCTTTGCTTCTGTTTCACTAGAGGGTGATTTGGATCTACGTGAAGGTGGTGAATGATTGCCTTAGGGCTTATACCTATCAATTCTGTGTGGGACCAGGCGAAGCAATCCTGATTCTACTTGAGGAAGTCTATAAGTCCCTCTCTTATCTCAAGCTTAAGGTGAGAGCCTATTTGGGTCTTTCGATCAGGGTGGTCCGAATGTATCAGCACTTCACCTAACTCTTCCATGGGTGGTTGATCTGGCTCGATCGGAAGGGTTGGATGGCTCTGTAGTTGCTATGAAACATGACTCTTGCCTTTGAGGGCGTTCTTGTAGCAGTCTCTAGAGGTCTTAGGGTCACCCTTTATTTCTCTTACTCCCTACTTTGTTGGAAACCTGATAGTTTGATAGAAGGTGGATGGGACAGCTCGCATGTCATGGATCCAGGGTCGACCCAAGATGATGTTGTAAGGTGAGGGGCTTGTTGATTCTGCTAGCATAAATAGGCAAGGCGATTTCACCGATGGTGTACTTCTGCTTAGAACTGAACCCAACCAGGATGGTTGGGCGTTTGCTGATGTTTGATTCATCCAGTCACATGGCTTTCACTGCTTCAAGGAAGATGGTGTTTACCAAGGATCCCTTATCTAAGAATACTCTCTTGATCAGGATATTGGCGATCTAGAAGGAGATGACCAGAGCATCATGATGAGGGGTTGCTAAGGTCGTTGGCTCATCATCTTCAAACTGAATGATCTGGTTGGTATGCGCCCAAGGAGATAGATGGATGGATGCATCGGACTTCTAGGTGATGGCTTGCTCGAGCGTAGTGCTTGGTTGAGGAATAACTCACCCCACTGATTTTCAACCCTCCAAGATAATGGAGCAAAACCCCTTTGGTGTTAGTTCTCGTGAAGGGGGAGATGTTTCTTTTGGGCTTCATTGGTTGACTATATTCTTCCCTTTATCTATCAACAGATCCTAGAGATGTCCCCTCTTCAATAGTGTTACAACTTTCAATCTTAGGGCGATGCAATTAGCAGTGTTATGACCATGGTCATCGTGAAATTCACACCACTTGGTCATGTATCTCTTTGCGTCAGGATTGAGCTTGGCTGGCCACTTCACTGTATGTCCCATCCCTTTCATGATTGCCATGACCTGAGCTGGTTCAACTTTGAGGTTGTACTCTAGAATCTTGAATTAGTTTAATCTGGATGACCTATTTGTGGCTCTGGTTAGCTGGCAATCATATGGTTTTTTGATTCTGCTTGGATTGCGGGGAAGGGGTTGATAACGGGGCTCAAACGATCTAGACTTTAACCTTTTTTCACCCCGCCTTTGGTGATGGTCATCATATCTAGCATGCCTCATTTGATTCGCCTCATTTTCCTCCCATTTGATCTGGATCACTGCTTTGGTTAGGGCGTCTTTCATTATGGTGCAGCCAAGTTTTGTCAGGTCTTTGTATAGTTCTCTATCTGGGAGGAGATCCTTTTTGAAAGCATCTACCACTGTCTCTAGATTACAGGATGGGATGGAGATTTTTTTTCTTTATTGAATCTGCTGACGTACTCTCTCAGGGGCTCCCCCTCTTCTGGTAGATACTGTATAGGTTGGCTGATAGCTTCTCGAGTTTCATGCTACTAGAAAATTGATCAACAAAGGTGTCAGTGAGCTGGGCGAATGAGCTGATTAAGTTGTTTGGAAAGTTAGTGTACCATTGAAGGACTGGTCCAGAGAGGCTGGAGCCGAAGCTTTTACACATGCAGGCTTCCTTCAACATTCGACATATTGAGGCGGTCTTCTACTTGTATAAGGCTATGTGGTCATCTGGGTTGGTTGTGCCATCGTAAGGCTTCATGTTGGGGATGGTGAATTTTGTGGCATCTCGACTAGTGCAATTGCATCCACAAAGGACGAATCGACATAGCTGTGAGGTTGACTCTTTTTGGTTAGGATTGACATTTCAGGTATAAGCCTCATCATTGCCTCTATGTCGATCAATCTTTTAGCCAATATTTGCTCCATGGGTGAGGCGGAGGCCACCTGGTCAGCTTGACTGGCTTGGTTTGTCATATGACTCGCACTCGATATGTTTCGTAGGGTCAAGTCATGTAAGGTAGTTTGTTGAATCGTTCCATCGTTTACCGCTTGGTAATTCAGATCTCCATTCATTCCCTCAGGTTGGGTGGTTCCCTTTATGACTGATCGGGGTGTTTTGGCCTGCATGTATGGTGAGAGGAGTTATTTGGGAGTCACTCGGTTTGTGGGGATGGATGGACTTGAGCGGGGTGGATTGAAGGTGACGGAGCCACTCGA
The DNA here is from genome assembly GCF_008641045.1 of Pistacia vera. NCBI lineage: Eukaryota > Viridiplantae > Streptophyta > Magnoliopsida > Sapindales > Anacardiaceae > Pistacia > Pistacia vera. Next base: position 965,979 of record NW_022196293.1, read on the forward strand.
CCCGCAAGGGTGAGTTGATCTGAGTGGCGTTTGGGTAGGAATTGTTGATTAGAGATGAGGTAGGATGGCAAGGATGGGTGGTTCTTGTTGCGGTGGGTTTTCTGTTGCTTGGATGTCTTGATCTCGTGCCTAGAGTGAGTCGACCGAGAGTGGCTTTGTTGGCAGTCCTCGCTTAATTGGATTTTGGGCTGAATCATTCACTAACATTGAATAGAGTTGATGTGATCTAGTATTCGAGGCGGTTAGTCTATGATCTAGAGTTTGGAAAGGCTGCATGGATGGAATCGATACGCAGAAACAATTGGGTTGCACCTAACAAGGGTGAAGCTCAAGGTCATAAAATTAACTCACCTTTTCTTTCAGGGACTGGTTTTCGACCCAGATGGAGGCGTTTTCGGTCTAGGTGGCAATGTTCTCGGCTTCCAATATTGCCACCTTGTCTGAGTGTTGTTGCATAAGGGCAGTCAGAGCTTCAAGTTTGGCCTCGAGACCAGGATTGGTGTTATCTGAATTTTTAGCCATAAGGAGTTTCCTTGTGTAACAGGGTTTGAAAAACGAATGATTGCCAGAGGCCCCACGGTAGGCACCAAGCTGTAGATGCGAAAAATCTACTGTTACGAAAATAGGGTCTAATCCCGTGAGGTTGAGGCCACCAGCAATCCGCTGTACCTGCACACGCAAGAAAACAAGCGTGAAGCGAATGAAAAACATTGGGGTGGTGTTTGTCGTATGCACTCCAACACTCAAGTCAACAAGGCTAAATGAGGCTAATTTATAGAGGGTTAGGGAAAAAGGAGGTTACCAGAAGTTTAGTCGGCGACTATAACTACGGCTGTGATGATTAGAGAGTGTAATGTCTTGCCTTGTGAGATGACTAACCTCTTGTTCAAATAGCAGCTGTAGGATCTTCGAGTGCTAATTGGATTGTGAGTCCTTGAGAGTTGAGATTTAGTAAAAAAGGAGAGCCTTTGACTCCCTTACCTTAGTGGAAAAGGGAGTCCTAGTGGGTCTAAGATGCAGATCTCAGACCGATTAGGATAGTAATGGATCTCTTCGGTAGAATTCGAATGGTATCGAAATAGGAAGTAGGCAACCTTGGGGTCTAAGTAAACCCTAAGTCTAGTAGGTGATCTTGAATCAATAGGCCTAGGCCCAAACAAGTTGATGATGAGGCCTAAATGAATTGGGGCCTTTATTGATTGGGCTTAGGCAGTAAGCAACATGGTAGGTGTAATGAGCGGACCCAATATGCGAACTCTATTGTGGGTCCAATCGATATTGGGCCACTGCTCTGAGCTTTGTTAAAGATGTCTTCGTCTTTGAGCCTATTGAGGCTGAAGGCATTTTTTGGCCTTAACAACTATTATATGTTAGTAAATATTACCAAATTATTCTTTACCGTACTTTTTAACACCTAAAATTTAATAGCATAGAGATTTTTGTTATTCTCAAAGTCTCAAAAAGATATATATATATTTTTTTAATTATTTTATAACACGTTAAAGAATTAATATCATTAACTCAATTTATGATGAAAAAGATAACTAACAATGGAGCAAACATTTGGAGCTCAAAGAGGCTACATAAATAAAGGTACTCACTTTCTTGAACATTTTTAGGTGATCGTCGAGATTTATGCTATTGATGATGATATCCTCTGGTTTTTTGGATCCGGATTGCAAATATGTCTGTTTTGCAGGAAGTACCATTTATCAAAATTAATGTGCTTCATCTTAAGCCTAGTGTCATGCAGTTAATTTCTTTGGCTAAGTTCGTGCGGCTTTAATACTGGGAGAAATTGAGGAAGCTGCTATATCGACTACTCACGATGTCGTGCAGGTTACTTGGGTCATCGAACAGGCTGGTCGTGACACTAAGGAGATAAATAGAACATTTACCAACCTGCTTATTTCCAATTAAAAAAACATAGCACCGTGGAATATACAACTACAGAAATCACATATATATTTTCCAAGATGGAGGTGCTCGGTTCGAGGTTTTGACCGAAACAACTGAAAAAAAAAAAAATTTGTTTTCGATATTATCAATTCAGCTAAAGTTAATTTTTTTTTTTCTCTTTTAAGCAATATTCAAGGATCGAGGAAAAAAACATAGAACAGGATTCACTTAACTGCTTAAAGAGCTCCTAGTAATAACCACAAGCACGAACGAACCCAGATCTCAAATTAGTCTAATTAACACCTAATAGAAAAGAGACACGCTTCTCTGTACAGAATCAAAACGTGGTGTTTTAATTTGAGATGGCCAAGAAGCAGAGAAACCTGAAAAGATATATAAGAGAAGTCTTAACACTTGCTTAATAGATATTGATGTTATGAAACTTATAGAGTTAGCAACTGAAATAACATCATATCTATGCACGAACCTGAGAATTTGCAGGCCCCATCGTAAACAGTATAAGAACTTCTTTACAAAATTTCTCATTTCCGCAGCACCGGAATTAATTGCATCATGGAATATTCCAAACCCTGTGATAACTTTACCATCTTGTGTTAAGTTGGGACAATTTAGCTGTCCTAAATGTAAATCCTCGTTACCACAAACGAAAGAACTAGGATCAACTTTATTCCTTGCAAAATAGTCTTCCCTCCAACATGCAAGAACTCTGTCGATGACAAAACAGTACCATACGGCTCCAAATAGCTACATATATTCAGAACAAGCAAATCACTTATTTACCATAATTAGTACATCTAACAACATTTATACTTTGAATGGATGATTGAATTAAATTACATGACCTCCATGCAGGTAAAATAAAAGATTGAACACAGCTTTGGCCCACTTAGCGCCGGCAAAAGCAACTGAAGCCTCCGAAGCACTTCTAATGATTAATGAGAGTCCAATAACCAGAAGAACATATCCGAAAAGAAACAAGTTTGTTGTAGTAAAAAAGATCCTGTCTCTGGTTCCGGTTGTCAAATTAGGAAGCATGGTCTGAACAAAGCATAGTAATTAATTTCACAACTGAGATATAAAATTGTTAATTAACAATATAAGAAGTGGTAGAAGAATTGGGCTTAGCAGTGTCACCAATAATACGGGTATTTGAGTAAAAAAGAATCGGGTTACCTTAACAGCAGTCAAAGATTTAGAGAGGAGCCTTTTGATAAAAATGGGAATGTATAACAGCATGTAAGTATTGAAGGGGGCGACTACAGCAAACGTCCCGTACAATTCATGTTGGATTTCAAGGCAATTTGGATTGTGATTGATCATATAAGCGTAGTAATGGAAAGGACACATAAAGATAACAATCATATAAGCCGTAATAATGTAATATACAAAGCTCGCCTTCCTTAACATTTCGAGTAGTAGTGTTTCCTAATCCATTGAGCATTCCTTCCCTCAATCGATATTGGAACTTCCTCCAGATTCGACCTGAACATGTATACAAGTTAAAGTCACAGCTTCTCGCCAACAGAACATTCAACAATCACTTACATGATGAAAAACGTGAAATAGGTACTGGATCCTTTGCCGATTAACACAATCAGGCTAAGCAAAGGGTATTTAACGAATGACAGGTGGATGCTGAGTTAATATATAAAGCATGCATAAGCCTAGAGGGGAGCATAAATTAAAGTCGAAGATCACATAATCTGGACTGCGTAAATTATTATAAAGTAAAGAAATGTTGCATGTTAAGTCGAAAGCCTGGACAAAAGGTAGAACAGAGCATATGAAGAACTTCTTAAATTAATTTGATACGTTTCTCACTTTTCTTGGAACTCTTTAATTCAAAGATTGATGGAATTTATTTTTGACATAAAGAGCTTGTCACTTTTGATCTTTATTAATGAGTACAATATCAAATAATACAGCAAGACATTGCAGTTCCCGGTCATATTTTCACCACCTTCATAAGATCTTTGAATTGTTTTAAAAGCGTTTATTATCTAATTAAATATCAGGTTAATCTCTAGCTCATAGTCTTTAATTTCCTTTCCACACTCATTTTCACAAGGAAAATCTGAAAAAATATGGTAAATTCCCTGTAAAAGTATTCTTACTGACATAGGAGTTGATCATTACTTAAGCATATAAGAAGCAAAATTTAGATTTGAGTATGTTGATCAATAGGCCTGTTATTATGATTATATATATAGCTTGAAATTATTTGGAATTTGTTAAAGAGTTATGCAAATTGTAGCATCAACAAATTTGATGCTACAACGATGGCGAGTTAAAGCAAGAATAAAGTGATTGTATAATAAGAATAATACTAGATATACAAACAAATCTTACAAAGATTTATGTATAAACTGATGTGATAAAAAATGAATGAAAAAATTAATATGATGAGTTTGACTTTTTGTATTTACTCTTCCACTCATTTTCTGTCACATCAGTTTATACTTTGTACATCTAGCATTATTGGTATAATAATTGTTAAGATTTTCCATCACAAAAAGAAGGCAAAGGAGGGATAAGACCTTATTGCAGCAAAAAGCATGAAATGTTTCATCTCGAATCATTTTGATGAGAGAATATATTATTAAAACTTTAGGAAAAAGGATTTTATTATTTTACTTATATTTAGGTTTTCTTGTTTAGATTTTCCTATTTTGTTATAGTATTCCTAGTTAAATTAAATTAAATTTCTTATTTTAGATGTTTTCCATATTACAATAAGATTTGTCTTAATCATCAGGCTTATTGCTTTCCTAACTAGTTAAGATTAAAACAAGTACAAAGAAAAGTCTTTGTAGCCTTTAAAGCATAAGTTAAGTTTTTTATTATTATATTTTAATAAATTATTGAGAAACTTCAGGGTTTTCAAATAATCAAGTATCTGAATTTTGATACAATTCGATGGTGGTGATCGTATCACTTGTAGTCTTTGGTTTTTAGTCATCTCTTTATTGTTTCAGCATCACATTTTATCTTGTTATCTAATTAAGCAAAAAGGGAATGTTTGAAGACGTGGGATTTTATATCATGTTCTGAAAATAACTGAAAAAAAAAATGGGGACAACTCGAATTACCTTATAAATCTTCAATTGATTCGATCAAAGTTGATTTAGAGAGGAAATGCAAACCTAGTGAGCTGAAAAGAAACAGGGGAAGTGAAGAAGAAGACTGATATTTTTGTTAAAGAAATAACTGTCACTGTTACAAGCTTTTTATAATACAAAGTAAGGGTAAATTAGTAAATCCCAAAACTACTTTAATATCCTAATATCCTCCCTTAACCAAAACTTCTATCAGTAATTACTGTTACCAACTACTCTAATAGCCACCCTTGAACCAAGCATCAATTCCTTGCTGTACCATTCACTGGCTGCCTTTGTGGAGCTCACAAGCAATTGGTCTACAGGTAGTAATTGGTCTAACAGTTTGCACCAGAATATGCAAACTGTTCCAGCAGGTTTTAATGCAGCTCAAACAACTTCAACGCCAACTGCTCCAGAATAGACAGATAGCACTTCCCAGAACTCCAAAAACAAGCTTTTACACCAGAATTCCATAATTCAGCTTAAACAACTTCAATACAGTTGTACTTAAATGGAAACATAATTCCAAAACAAGCTTTAACACCAGAATTCCATAATGCAGCTCAAACAACTTCAATGCAACTGTACTTAAAAGGAAACAGAACAGCTCTAGAATTCAAACCAACCAAGGTGACCAAAATCCAAAACTTCAAAGAATCAGACTTCAATAAGAATTGATTGCAAAACATCTTCAAACTTCCAGAACAAGCTTCAATCTTTCAGCAAGGAACACCAAACTTCCCATAAAATTGACTTCAGACTTTTAACAAGAATCATCAAACTTTCAAAAAAAACAAGAATCATCCCCAAACTTGTACAATAACTGAGAAACAACTTCAGTCATTTTTTTTTCTCAATAACAACATTAGATTTCAACAACCAAACTTCACTGATTCAATCAATATCCTGCACTAGATCATAAACCACAAAAGAGACTCCACCAGAGCAACAATCAACAGAGCACATTTGTAATAAACAACAACTGCACCAGATCATAAACCACAAAAGAAATTCGCAATAAAAAAAATCGACAACTGCATGTTAGTCCATTAACTAAACACTAACAGGTGCTTGTACAGTAAGTTTTTCTCGAAGTGGTTCAAACTTGGAAGCTGAAAGTGCCTTAGTGAAGATATCAGCTTTTTGATACTCAGTTGGAACATATTGAACCTTCACCTTGTTGGCTTTAACTTGTTCCCGTATATAGTGAGCATCTAGCTCAATATGTTTAGTCCTACCATGAAAAATAGGGTTGGAGGCAAGTGAACCTGCATTCTGGTTGTCACACCAGATAACAGGAATTTCAGTCAACTGAAGACCAATTTCAGAAAAAAGACTACAGAACCAGGCTATTTCAGTGGACCCTTGTGCAAGAGCCTTATATTCTGCCTCAGTGGAAGAAAGAGCCACTACCTTTTGCTTCCTTGAATTCCACTGAATGAGATTAGATTCGAGAAACACACAGCAGCCACTAGTTGACCTTCTGTCCAGTGGATTGCAAGCCCAATCTGCATCTGTGTAACACTCTAAATTAAACCTATGATTGGGATAGAATTGAAGGCCATAATTAGAGGTGCCTTTAAGATATCTCAGTAGCCTTTTACAGGCCTGCCAGTGCAGTTGTGTAGGAGCTTTTAAAAACTGACTGAGCTTATTGACTAAGTAAGAAATGTCAGGTCTGGACAATGTCAAATACTGCAGTGCACCCATTGTACTTCTGTAGAGTGTTGGATTTTCAAAAGGTTCACTGTCCTCAAGTGCAAGTTTAGCTCCAGCAGCCATTGGGGTATTACAAGGCTTACAATCAACCATATTTGTTTTAACCAGTAGATCTTTTGCATATTTCTCCTGATTCATATGAATTCTTGCCCTATTTCTTGTCACCTCAAACCCAAGGAAATACTTGAGAGATCCTAAAGCCTTTAATGCAAACTGTGTATTAAGATCAGATACTGTTTTCTGAACCAGATTAGAGTCATTTCCTGTGAGTAAAATTTCATCCACATACACTAGAACATACATCAATGTGCCTTCTTTTTTATACACAAATAGACTAGGATCTGCTAGAGAATGAACAAACCCCCATCCAAGGAATGCTTTCTTAAGTTTATCAAACCTGGCCCTAGGGGCCTGTTTAAGTCCATAAAGAGCTTTGGTCAATCTATAAACATGATGAGGATGTTGTAAATCAACAAATCCTTCAGGTTGAACCATATAGACTTTTTCTTGAAGATCCCTATTAAGAAACACATTATTAATATCTACCTGCTGGATATCCTATCCAAAACTTACAGCAAAGCTCAAAATAACTCTAATAGTTGGAGATTTAACCACTGGACTGAATGTCTCAAGATAATCTATACCAGGAGTCTGCTGGAATCCTTTGGCAACCAACTTGGCTTTAAATCTCTGTATAGAACCATCAGGATTAGTTTTAACCTTAAACACCNGGGATCTTAAACAAGTCGTGTTGTGAGATCATTCTCCTTATTCTTTGATGGCTTATCACATTTTGAAAGACGGATGCTACCATGATGACTCTTTCCTAAACAATTTGTGAAGACCGTTTGTGTTTAGCGATCTACATGGATGCCTCTTTTGAATGGTTTTTATAGATGTCGTTTGCCTTATTAACAACTGTTATAGTGCGAAAGCATGCTTTTTTTGACAAAAAAGGGACTGTAAGAATTTAATGCCAGCTATGAACATTAAATGCTAGCCATGCCAAAACGGTATTCTCTGTTGTGTATTTAATGCAACCCAGATGATTACGCCGATGATTGCCATTATTATTTTATTGTATCGCTTAATTGGTTAAGTTGGATAGTTGCTCAGCTGTAAAGTAGTTAGTTGGTTAGATTAGTTTTGATTAGCTATCAAGAATCTAAGTAGCTAAGTAGCTACACTTCTTTGTATAAGTACTGCATTTACTTAAAATAATAAGAATACTACTTTACCAAAATTGCTTTTTACTAAGTAAAAGCTTGCATTACTTTATTCATGGTATCAGAGCAATAGATCTTCTACAAATCCATTGCTTTTCTATTTTTGTGATAATTTCTTGTTTCTGGTCGTCATGGAACCTGATATAAGGAGCCCAAATCTTCAAAGTGAAAGAGTGATGAAATTTGATTCAGTACGAAGTGGAGACAACATATGATATGGGGATCCTTTGTATCTGCAAAGTTTGATCATCTAGGAATGATTCTTGTTTCAACTCCACTAATAGGTAAGAACTACTTATCTTGGAGTTGTTAGATGAAAATTACATTAGGAGCCCAAGTGAAGTTAGGATTTATAAATGGAAAATGTAAAATGCCTCATGAAAGTTCTCCAGAATTTGAGCTATGGAATAGGGTAGATTGCAGGTGATAATCCGTAAATTATACAGTTTTTATTTGATCTTTTTGTCGGATTTCAAGTACTTTCTAGTGCATTTTTACCTGAATTGGTGCTTAATTCTTTACTTTTCGTGTTTCAGGTTAAAATGGACTTTTTGAGCAAATAAAGACAAAATTGGATAGTTTTGACTCAGAAATGAGCGGATCTCAAAGATAGGAGAGTTCCAGAGCAGGACAAAGCACNCCCAAAGGTCTGAGTATACAAGTTCAAGAGGTTTAAAGGCTTGAAAGGTAGACTTTGGATAGGTAGATTGATGCAATTTACCATATTGGCAGGCTGTACAAAATGTGAGGTCAGTTTTTGTGTGAAAAGGAATCTCCAAATTTTTAAGAATTTTAGTAAGGACTAAGAAGTTAGGACAACCCAGCCTTTTATGCCATATCATAATGTCAGTTTTCTGGACAGGAAAAGATTGAAAACTATCTAACTTAGTGTTAACAGACTTGTCAAGAACAAAAGATTGCAAAACAGTACTTTCATTAATAATAGGTGCTACATCAAACGAGGGTACATTGCTTGGGATAGACAAATTAGAATACATGGTAAGATCAGTGTATTCTCTACAATTTTTGCCCTTATCGAATGTACAATCTACATTACAATTATTGAAAGTGGGAGAAATCAAAGGTGATTGTTGAGACAAATCAAGAAGACCTTAATTGGAAGAGCAAGGAAATGAGGCAGAGTTGGTGCTGTGATGTTTTGACATTGTGTGAAGAGGACAACGAGGGAGACAAAGCTACAATGGAAGTAGGGCAGACTGGAGTTTGAAGTTGGTACAGACCAGCTTTAAGAACTCCTTGGAGAAGGGTTGCTTTGGAGGATTTGTCCTTAACAACACAATGATCATTGAAAAATTCAACCAAGACATCATTATCTCTAGTTAATTTGGAAACACTAAGTAAATTTTTTGTAATATTAGGAACAAACAAAACATTTCTAAGACACAAATTCCTATGTGCATAGGCTAATATAGCAGAACCAGTATGTGAAATAGTTAGCAACTCGCCATTGCCAACCTGAAGCTGTTCTCCTTCTGTGTAATTGGAGCTTGTTGTCAGCTGGGAAAAATCAGAGGTAACATGGTCTGTTGCTCCAAAGTCTATGTACCAAGTATCATCTCTTACAGTGGATGGTGTGGCTATGTAATTAATGGCTGTAGGAGTCTGATTGTGTGCCTGATTATAAGGCTGAGACTGAGCCATAAACACCTGATTAGACATATTTGAGGGACCAACATTAGACTGTAAACCAATGTTGCTAGAGGAAGTTCCAAGGGCTGTTGAAAATTGAGGTTGTTGATTCTGATAAACATTCTGAAATGGTGGTAACTGGCTCTGAAATGGTGGCAACTGGCCTTTATTGGCAATTTGTGAGTAGTGTTGAGGAGGTATGGAAGGATAAAACCCTCCATGATAAGGTTCAGGTGCTCTTGCAAATCCATGAGGATTAAAATTGTTCCTTAGCATTGAGGAGTTTCCTGAGAAATTAACATCAAACCTATGGTAACAGTTCAACGCCAGATGACCAGTTTTACCATATACTTGACAGATAAATCTGTTTCTTCCTCCTACACGACCTCTTCCTCTGCCACCAGAATACCCTCTAGCAAATTGTGAAGTAAAGAATTGATTTTGAGGTGGTATGAATTGATTCTGAGAGGGTGCATTCACTACTGAATTCTGATTAGGTGCAGAGTATGACTGGTTACCAGATTGGTTGAACTTAGAAGATTGTGGGGTTGGAGCTAGATCAGTAGAGAACTGTGGTACAGATTGTAACTTCGTTTGTTCATTGTTCGTAGATGGACTAGCAATATTAGCTGAATTGCTATGAAATTCAGTCTGAACCAATGAATTCATTATACTATTAGCTTTCTCCAGCCTAAGTTCTAGCTTCTGTAAAACAATTTGAGCTTCTTGCATAGTTATCGGATCAACCTTAGATTCAAGCCTAGTCGTTATGTTAACAATTTCTGCATCATATTCAGAATCTAAACCATCCAATATGTAATTCAACAACTCTTCATCGGTGATAATAACACCACTAGCAATCAAACTCTCAGCATAACTTTTCATCTTTAGAAAATAAGCATGCATATTTAAACTATCCTTTTTCGTGTTTTGCAATAGACTCTTAACATGCAGTGTTTTAGCTTTCGATTCGGTAAGAAATTCTTTTTCCAAGGTCAGCCATATCTCATTTGCAAACTGACACTTAGAGATCGTAGAAAACATAGACTCTGATATTGAAGATAATAACCAACTCACCAGCAATTTATCAGTTCTTTTCCAAAGTAGATACTCTGAATTAGGTTTTTTGTGTACCTGAACTTGAGCTATCCACTTGAACACGAACAAAGGGTGCTAGACATGATACGAGTCCAGTGAGGTGTTCTTCGAGTCCATGAGCTCCAACAGCAAACAGAATCTATGATTTCCAGAAACGGTGGTTATCTCTTGTCAATTTTGGTGAGATTACCGGAAGTGTTGAAGAAGAGAGAGAAGAAGAATTGGAGAAATTGATTGAATCAAAAGAGTGTTTGAGACTTGAATCGTTATTTGCTTTGTCAAAGGAAGAAGAAATTGGTGAGGGATCGGCCATTTTCGACGTTGGTCAGAGGCTCTGATACCAAGTTGATTTAGAGAGGAAATGCAAACCTAGTGAGCTGAAAAGAAACAGGGGAAGTGAAGAAGAAGACTGATATTTTCATTAAAGAAATAATTGTCACTGTTACAAGCTTTTTATAATACAAAGTAAGGGTAAATTAGTAAATCCCAAAACTACTTTAATATCCTAACAATCAAAGAGATGAATTTTTTGGTGAAGTTACATCTCCTTGACTTTATTGAGGGTCTATTCTTCTATAAGTTACAAACGAGGAAGAATAAATAGAAAAGATAAATAAAGCTTTACTGTGTGTCACAAGCCATAATTATATATACCGAAAAGGAAAGTTTAGATCAAAATATGCCCTGGCGATATTGAAGCCAAGTGATGACTCCTTCCAATTCCAAAGCTGTTATTTGATTTGTCTGGATCAGGCTATAAAGCACTATCTCTCTTTTGAGTTCATATATATAGTCCAAGCTTGGAAGCGTTCAAAGAAATTCTCTGTTTCAGTTTTCAGAAAATAAAAAACTTAAAATGAAAATAAGAAATTCAATTTTGTATATTTTAATGGGACAGATTAGTTGAATGTACAAGATTGGTTGTGGACTGTTGCATATCTCATACCTGGTAAGTCATGAATGGAAACATCTGACAAAACTATCGTTCTTCGGGATTGATATCGGTGGTGGTGTAACAGCGAAGGCTTCCACACGCTTTAGCATTTGAATAGTTTTGGTTGAGATTGGGAGGCTGGATGAATGAAGGTCAGCCTGAATCCAACTGATAAGTTCTTTCCCAATGGTATCACCATCTCTAAAATGAATATGTTCGCTATTGCTATGATTAGTGCCACTGGAGATATACCTTGCAGCACGAATAGAATTTCACTAATCGGTTCCTCTTCTCGGACAATGAGAGTTCGGTCACCATAGAAAACTGGCTTGATACGAGAGCACAGTGCCTTCAATAATGGGTCTTCCCATTTTCCCAACTCTTCTACCTTGATATGCATTTAAGAACTAGAATGAGAATACATCCAAAATCGAACCAATGCTTGTGGATTCAAATCAAAAGCTAAATTATTTTGCCTTAAAGTCAAAAGAGTTGCACCTAAAAGATTTTTTAAATGTTTGTGTTTTATGAGAATAATGGAGTAATATTTGGAGTTGAAGGAAGCTACAAAGAAAGGTACTCACTTTCTTCAAGAATTCTAAGCATTCTTCCATCTTCATGTTGTTGATGAGACCCTCCGGTTTTTCTCTTTCGGATTGCAGATATGTATGTTTCACGGAAGCATCGTTCGTATATAGAAATTAAATTTAATGCGCTTCATCTTAAGCATATTGAGATAAATAAAACATTTACCGACGTGCATATTTCCAATTAAAAAGATAAACAGCACCGTGGAATAGACGACTACAAAAATCACAAGGATATTTTCCAAGGTAAAGGTCCGGTTCCATGTTTTGACCAAAACAATTGGAAAGAAAGATTGTATTATTTGATATAGGCCGAATGACATGCATCTACCCATAGTTTGTCATAAAGACAAGTTAGTACCAAAAAGTTTGGGAATGACAAATACCCACTTTCCATCAAGTATTGTTAGTGAATTCCACTTGCTGAAGGATAGTGTGTAATTGCCTATTCAGTTGAGAAAAAAAAAGTAAAAAAAGTGGACGTTTCCAAAACCAAAAAATTTTTGGTCACCAGTGGCCACAAGGAAATGGTCGGGGAAATCTTACAATCACTGACCAACAAACCTAGACTCCAACAGTTAGTTGTTGTACAGATTGAGAGTTGGATACAACAAAAGGTCGAACAAGTGGTGGGCGACGATGAAGCAACAAGGTTGGAGCGACGGGGGGGCGGCCAACGACTAGAAAAAAACACCACAACAGCAACACAAACACTTCTAAACAGCGACCCACCAATCAAACACCAAAAAACCAACAAAGCGCAAAAGAAAAGGTTGCAAAACGCGACTGTCTTGCGGCGGCGGATGTAGGTCATGGGCGGCAAACGACGAGTGGAGAGGGTTAATGGAAGGATGGGTTTTGAAGAGGAGAGGATGTGGAGTCGAGCGGTGGTTACAGGGGTGGTCAAATCCGGCTGGGTATGGAGGAGGATGGTGATGGGAGGTGAGATCAACTGAAAAGGTGAAGGAAAAAGGAAAGAAAGCCGGCAAAAATGCCGACAGTGGTGGCTTTGAAGAAGAAAGGTGGACTGAAACAAACTGAGACCGAAAAAAAGAAAAAACAACAAAAACCCAGTTTGAAAGAATATAACCAAATAGATCTTTAATGGCAAGAAAATATCTGAACTTATAATACAGCATTTATAGTGTAGAAAGAATTGAGTTGAGATTCAATTCACAATCCCAATGATTGTGATTAGTTGTCATGAGTAGACCTGACAATCCATGACCCGTACCCGCGGGTAAATGGGTACCCGTACCCAATGGGCGGGTACGGGTAACTCAGAAAACAACTCGTGTAAAATTGACCCGCACGCAGCCGGCCCGTGACATTTGCGGGCGGACTGGGTAATGCCCGCGGGTACCCGTGTACCCGCAATTGAATTTAAAAAAAAAAAAAATTCAAATAAAAGAATAAAGAAAACAAACCCAAGTTATCACTGAAAAAAGTCAAAAAAAAAAAAAAAGCAACTCTCACTCTCTCAGACTCAGACTCACAGACACAGTACTCATCACTCAACAACTCTCTTCTCTCACGTGGTAGTTCAGCACAGCAGTGACAGTTCAGCACAGCAGCGATAGCAGACACCAGCAACTGAACTCTCCTCTCTCAGACTCACAGATCAGTAAAGCACACTCATCAGTCAACTCTCTTCTCTCACGCAGGCGACGCAGCACAACAGCAGCATGGCAGCAACACTCTCTCTACCAGACAAACAAACAAACAAGTATTTTTATTCTCTTTTATTGAGATTCAATTCAAAGTTTGGAATGACGATTTCAGTTTCAGCTTCAACAATTCCTTCCTTGAGCACTAAAGCTTCTTCTAGAAACCTCTCCAAACTCTCATCACTATCTTCTCTGCAGTTCCCTGTATAGTTCCGTCAAATTCAAATTATTAACAACAGTGGGATTTGTACTTATTTGAGTTGTGTTTTGTTCAGCTAAAGAAGAAGGGGTTTGTCTAAAGAAGAAGGAAGAGAAATCGGGTTTCTATGAAGAAGAAGGAAGAGAAAGGTTGTTGGGATTCTAAATAAACAAAATCTGCTAGCGATGGAAGAGAAAGAGAAGGTGGATTTGTATGAAGAAGAACGAAGAGAAAGGTTGTTGGGATTCTAAATAAAGAAGATCTATGACTGTGAGGCTGTGAGCTAAGGAAGAGAAAGGTTGTTGGGATTGTTGAACTTTCTCTCTCTTTTTACTAGTTTTTGCAGGCGGCAGAATTCAGGCTTTGACAAAGAGAGGCGGTGGGCTAAGCTTAGTCTCCAATAGGAAATAATAAAAAATGCATAAAAGTCCATTTTATGCGGGTGACTCGCGGGTGACCCATACCTGTGCAGGCAGGTAAGGGTCATGTATTTTTCGACCTGTGAGAATTTTTTACCCGTGAACCCGTGCCCGTTTCACCCGTTACCCATGGCTACCTGGTCCATACCCGTCCGACCCGTCCGTTTGCCAGGTCTAGCCATGAGTTGTGAAATGCTTGAATCCATACCAGGAATTAAAATCGTTTTTGTGTTCCTTGTCAATTATTAATTTTATAAAATTCCCTTTGAATCTAATTTATATTCCGTTCAGGCATTTGACCGAACAATTACTTGACGCACATGGGATTTTCAAGCTTTTAACTAAAGAAGAAAGGGGTAAAATGACATAATTGCCTTTTATTTGTTTTTAGATTTACTATTTTATCCTTCTTCAGTTAAACTTAACCAATAAATATTAACGGAAAGTAGGTGTTTGTCATTTCTAAACTTCTTAGGTATCAATTTGTCTTTATGGCAAACTATGGGTGGGTACATGTCGTTCGGCCTTTGATATATCCAAAACAAATATTCCGAGAAATCACATAATCACATTGTCAGACAAATAAAAAACCCAGTGATTTACTTGAAAGATACTAGGGTTAAAGAAAATTAATAACTTTATGTTTCTCCGCTTTTCTTTTTAAAAGCTATATCACATGTGCTTGGTGAATTTGATTTTAGGAGTGGTATTATAAGTATAATAACCCAAATGAACAAATTTTTCATTTTTAAAAAATTAAAATTAATAATAATTTTAATAAAAAAATTAAAATTAATTTATATTTAGAAAAACTTTAATTAAACTAAATGTTCTTTATAGATTTATTTTTTTTTGATGTTTTTTCTAATTAAAATACAATTTTGTCCTGTATTTCCAGCATTTAAAGAGACAGTTCCTCGCAAAGTTGAAGAGATATATGGTAATGTCCCCATCATCCATTTTATTTTTAATTCGATTTTTTTAATTATTAATTTAATTAAATAATTATTAACATAGAATCATTTTGAAATTAACTTACATTATTTTATAAATTTATTTCAATAATCAAACATTTAAATAATCAACTTAGGACACATTATAATTTTGAAAAGCTATACTGGATACTTTCAGATATCCTTTATAAAATGAATTATTAAAAAATAGAATTAAAAGTTTCACTTTCAAATTGTATTTATCAAAAAATAAAAAAAAAATAAAAAAAATAAGGGGTTAAATTAACAAATAAGTAATTATATTTCTTAAGCAATAGTAACACTAAACTAAGGCTAATCGAGAAGCAATTAAAAGAGTTTTGACACTGACAATGGCTAGCCATCGTATGCGAGTTCATTCAGCTAGAATGATAAAAGACCTTTTTTTTTTTTTTTTTGGATAAGGATAAAAGACCCAATCCCTGTCCAAATATGAAGTATATATATATTATGATATGGATAAACCTGAAAGCTTGGAGGCCCCATCATAAAAAGAATAAAAACTTCTTACCAAAGTTTTTCATTTCCACAATACGAGACTCAATACATCATGGAATAGTCCAAACCCTATGATTTTAGCATTTATTATTTTAGGACAATGTAGCCTAAATTTTTATCACCACAAACAAAAGAATCAGGAATATTATTTGACAAGTTTTCCCTCCAACATGCAAGAACTCTATCGACGGCAAAAGAGTACCATAACGATCCAAATTCCTATATTCAGAACCAGATATATAGCAAGTCACTTAATTATTGATTAAAAAGTTATAAACCTTAGAAAAATAATCAATAAATGATTGTTAATCTATATATATGGTATTTGTGACTCTGTGATACTAAGAACCCTCTCTCAAAAACAAATAAAGTGAATCAAATAAACCAACTGAAATAAGTAATTATGATTTAACTAAGTTACATGACCTCCAACTAGGTAAAGAAAAAGACTGTACGCAGCTTTAGCCCACTTGGCAACTTTGTCTGCATGCCTGGAAGAATTGCTAAGAGTTATCGCGAGTCCAATAACCAGAAGAATATATCAGAAAAGAACAGGTTAGCTGTTGTCAAAAATATCTTGTCTTTCGTTCCGCTTGTCAAATCAGGAAGTGTCGTCAGGACAAAATAGAGCAAGTAATTTACAACTATAAGTATGGACATGAAATTAGTTTAATTAATAATCGTTCAAGGATTGACTATATATAATACAACATATCATGATTCAATAAGATTAAGAAGTGCACAATTCGGGAAAATCATAAAAGTAATGAGAACTTATAGGATCACAGTAATCTTTCTTTCGAGTTGAATATATATATGCAAAGAAAATAACAATAGCAGTAAAATAATTGAGCTTACCAATGTCATCAACAATACCAGTATTTGAGTAAAACAGAAGTGTTGGATTACCATCGCCTTATAAGTTGATTTTCGAAAGCAAGTGATAAAATTCGGAATATATAACAGCATATAAAGATTAACGAAGGCGACTGCAGCAAACGCGCCATACAATGCATTGTCGATTTTAAGACAATTATCCTTGAAATTGATCACATATGTTGATGCTTGATTTTGACATAAACGAACCGCACGTGAGAAATGCTGAGTGGACTCAAAAGACACACGTGTGTATGAGGGTATTGGATTGAATAAGGGATGAAGAACTATGTTTAAAGTGGTTCGGATGCTTAAACAAGCGAATCCTACGTCCACTGATGTTGTATTAATATGCGAGGTCAGGTCGCGTCTAGCGAGCTGATTTATAACTTTGAGAATACAAGTGAATACGAGAGAGAGAGAGAGAGAGAGAGAGAGAGAGAGAGAGAGAGAGAGAGAGAGTGCTATTCTAGAGTGAAATTAGCTAATCCCATAACGGGAGAGGAGCCCTCTATTTATAGTAGGATGAATTAAGGTAATGATTACTAAATATGTGAGTGGGTCAGATTGCCATGCAAGTCCTTCTTTATGTCCCATTGCTCACCTACTCGAGCGATTTCCTCGACTTGTGCAGGGATTGGACATGTGGAACGTCTCTAGCCTTTTGCCAATCTGGCGTACATCCACTACACTGGCAGGAGCATGCCACTCACGTCAGCATGCGACGTGGCTACATCTGAACAGCTGCAGAACCTACCTAAACTCTGACCGCCCATTCTGACAAGGCTAGGCATTAGCCCTACTTTTCTAGGCATAACAAAAGTCCTCTAGTTTTTAAGGTTTGAGAATCAAACCTTGAAAACTACACATTTATGCCTTGATTTGATGTGCATCGAACGGACATTGGTCGATCCGACCTGGTTGCAAAGAGGCTGCAGAAACATTCCCATGCAGGCGACCTAAAATGATCTTCCTTAAGGTCTGTGACCTGTTCTAGATCTTATTCAGTGACATAACGATGATTATGGTCTTCGACCGAGGTTCTCGACCTGATTACACTTGGCGAATATTTTGTTGAAAGCAAAGTCACGTCGCTTCACAACTGACATGATGAGGGCAAAGAGCCACATCGCTTCGCAACTAACACTCGACGAAGAGTGTTTTACGTAACGACCTCTTCATATGTTATCCGTTGCACTTTTGTAGCAGATACATTAATGAAATACCTTTCGCTCTAACATACGTGTTTTATGCACAATAAATGCCAGCCATGCGCATTAAATGCGAGCCATGCTGAAACGACATTCCCTATCAGATAATTAAATGCGGATGCGGGCACATTTAATGTGGAAGAGGGAAACGAGCCATCGCTTGAGTGTTTCAATGGAAAAGAACAGCAATTTGGTTTCTCGAAGCGTGATAGTCACTCTTCTTTGCTGATTATCGACACTTGCGAGAAGTGATTTCTGCTCAAACGTCATTTGACTTCGGGAAAACCAAACGCCAATTCCTTCACTATAAAACCCTAGGTTCACCTCTGTAATGACTTCTTTCTACTAGTATACTTTAGAATATATACAATAAAAACATACATACTTAGCATATGAAAAATAGTTGGGCCCAAATTTTTCTTTACTTATAAAATATAATTCTTTACATATACCAAAATAATAAGTACAAAAACTTTAGCAACGGTGGACAGTGATGCCAATTCTCTCCGTTTGTCAACTTCCTTTCGACCGCTGCTCACCTATTTCTTGTAAAACATGAAAAAACAACGGGGTGAGCACAAAAATGCTCAGTAAGTAAATCCCTTATCTCTTCTCCTTCTTTGATTCTTTCCTTACTTAATTCTCTTCTTCTTTCCTTCGTTCTTAGTTCTTTCTCTGTTTCTAATTCTTACTATTCTTTCTTTCTTCCTAATTCTCATTGTTCTTTCCTTCTCTTTGTTCTTTCTTTCTATTCTTTCTATTCTTTCTAACCATGATGGAATTCATGGTAATATGCATGAATGAAATGCATATGCAATAATGCATAAAAATGCATTTTCTTTCTTCTTTGTATTTCTTATTCTATTTCTTTTTTTCTCTTTTCTTTCTATTCTTTTCTTTTCTTTCTTGTCTTGCTTGCTCAAGCTTCTCTTCTCTTTTCTTTCTTGTTTTTCTTTTCTTTGCTTGTTCAAGCTTTCTCATTCTTTCTTATTCTTGTTTTTCTTTTCTTTTCTTTTCTTTTCTTTGCTTGTTCAAGCTGTCTCATTCTTTCTTATTCTTGTTCTTTCTTATTCTTTCTTTTCTTATTCTTTGCCGATTGGACTCAGTTGATGCGTGGATTTGGAACCTTGGCCGTGTGAGTGAGTACAATCCTCATCTACATGCACTCTTGCGGACCGTACAAATTCTTTCTTTCTTCTTAGGCCACTCAATTAAGGTAGCGTGCATGTAGGAATTCTTCTTGGTACAACTCTCATCCACATACACTCTTACGGGTCGAACAATTCTTCTTCTTCTTATGCCATTCAATTAAGGTGGCATGTATGTGGGAACTTCTTCTTAGTACTCACGGTTCCTCATCGCACAACCTATTCTTTTCTCTTCTTTAATTCGTTAGTGCTTATTCTTTCTTTCTCTTTATTCGTAGAGTGTTTTATTCTTAAAATTCTTTATTCTTTCTTAAGTTATTACACATATACAAATATATGCATATGGATGGCTCATGCTTAGAATTCTTTCTTAAATGCACTCATGAAATGCAAATATACAATGTTGCATAAAATTAAGGTTTCTACTCATATTCATGCTTCTCTTAGGCATTTCATCAAACAATAAATGTGCATATACAAACTCTACTTTAATTATAATTCTATTTGTTTCTTAGACCATCCAAAATGAGAGTAAAATTAACTCCCTTGTATTATCACAATCCCTACACGACAAAACACTCTCAAAAGCTTTCTTTAATTCTTCCAATTTCAATCAAACTTCAATCCATCATTATACAATCAAAAACACTTCTCATACTCAAATATATCCAACAACAAGCATAAATAATCATCAATCTCATCTCAATTTCTCAACAATCATAACATATACATGCTTAAAGAAATCTCTACTCCATTGATTTCTTAAACCTTAACTTGAGTTGGAGTTTGAGTGGAATTTACTTACCTTATACTTGAGTAGTCTCCACTAAAGCTCTCTACTCTTGTTGGATTCAAACCTTCTTTTAACCCTAAGCATAAACTTGATAAGAATTCAACTTCTTCACAAATAAATCTTAGATATAGAGCAAGAATTCTTACCTCTTGTTGCCTAGGATCAAAACCATATTAAAATCCACTCAAAAGCCCTCAAAATCCTTGGAAAATTGAGTGAAAAATTGAGAGAAAATGGAGAAGGAAAGTGGCGGTGGAAGGAGAGAAATAAGGGTTACAAACCCTTAATATCTTATTTTATAAACATACTTTCCCATTCTGCCTTATACTTTCTTGGAAATTCCATTTATGTACCTTAGTCAATTACCATAATGCCCCCATTTTTATTGCATTCTCCATGAAATTCTCTCTCTTTTCACTCCCCATTTTTTCAACTAATTTTGAGTGAAAAGACCATTTTACCCTTAATGCAAGTTTAAGGCAATTTCTTCACATTCTCTCAAAATAACTTTAACAA
Source organism: Pistacia vera (assembly GCF_008641045.1). Lineage (NCBI taxonomy): Eukaryota > Viridiplantae > Streptophyta > Magnoliopsida > Sapindales > Anacardiaceae > Pistacia > Pistacia vera. The sequence goes on from NW_022196293.1 coordinate 986,530, forward strand.
AAATCAACTAAAGGCTATAAAAACATAAATTAAATTACATACCTCAGTATGGGCGTTACAACCTTAGGCAATGGCACAATATTCACTTCTCAGAGAAAGCAAGAAACTTCGTGAGCCTCGATTTTCCGTCTTTCAGATTGGTGCACGCTTGACACTCAGAGCAGGAGGATCAATCTTCATACTCAAGAGGTAAGGATGGTTCTTCTGCCATTTTATTTCTTTTTCTGATAGTTGCCATGCGGTGACAATGTTTGCTGGTCGTTGATCGGAAACAAAATCTTCTCCTAGGGTTTGAGCCATTGGGGGTGGCTCCTAGGAAGTCTTTTAGGGTTTTTCTAGGGTTTAAGGGAGGAAGCATTTATTTTTTCCTCCACCTCATCGTAGTGTACGACGACTAAGTGATTCTTGCATGTCAGTTTTTTCAGACCGCATAAGGATAGACTGTTCAACGACCAGGGCAGATAAGGGACCCAGCTCGCCGGTGTAGGATGCTCCAACAAGTCCCTCCCAGGAGATCCTATCGATAATCACTACCAAGGAGATTTAGAAAGTGGTAGACCAATATGCTCTCAGCGTAAAGGTCTTCCATCATAGGTCGTACACAGCTCGAAATCTGCCAGAAAGAATGGCAGCGATCTCCAAGAATATTTTTAAGAGTGGAGTGTTGATCCCTTTCGACCCTTTCGTTCGTTCGGTCGGTCCTAGATCACTTCGGGATCGCGCCGCTACAGTTTATGCCAAATGCGTATATGATAGCCGTGGCTATATATCTCGCATGCGACGAAAACGGTTTTGGACGAGTTGACCGCGCTAGAGCTCAGCTGCTCGTACATCCTGAAGAACAGTAAGGACAAAGATTCCTTCTACCTCTCGAAGCGACCTACAATCGAAACGGGAATACATAGTTACCCCAGCAATGTTGGGGCGTATAAGACGAAGTTTTTCTTCTTTCGATATGATGGCATTTGCCAATTTCAGGAGCCGAGTAGGTTCTCTTTTCTTTGAGCTCGCGAATTTCCTTTTAGTCTTCACTAATGAGCTTTTGTTTCTTCGCAGTTAACAAGACGACCAGCTTATTGGCTCTCAAGGATCCTAACAAAATCACTACTTTCAGCTTTTTGCCCGAAGAGAGTTGCGATGCAAGATTGCTTGTGACTAACATGAACTTGCGAAAATACGGTTTCTTCAATCCCGAGGTGACCTTAGAGACCATACCAAGTAAGCACCATAACCTTAGCCTGTTTCCTTTTTTTTACTTTGCATGCAGTAAATTGTTTTGCTAACGATGTTCGCATGCAGCGACCATTCCTCCTAAAGTGCCCAGATCACCTCAACCAAGGCAGTTCACCTTTCCCCGAATGGGCGTCATCGGACTGGCAAGAGTGGCTCCCAACGGTCCCCTCGTCGAAGGGACACCAACGGCTGCTTTGGTCTGACCTGCAGGCATTCCCTAGCCTTTGGCTATTCTCCCGAAGCACAAGACTATGGCCTAAAAGTGCAAGAAGCAAAAGTAACTTCAGGCTGAAGAGTCAGAGTCTGAGTCTGAGCCAGAGGGCCTGGTCGTTTAGCCCTAGAGGTCGCAGCCTTACTAGGCGTTCTGCTCAGGAGGGCTTCCAAGGGCGCGACTGGCATCTCTATTGCCCTAGAGGGTCCGTAGACGAGGCAAAGGGAGGCTACAGATCCCGAGAGGAAGTCGGGCAAGGAACCAGAGGAAGGAACGCTACATGCTGCGGGGGGCAACTTCCAGATCATTTGCAGCTAGTGGTTTTCACCCTATTGGAGTGCGGGCTCACAGAGGCGTTTGAACAATTCGTGGCTGCTAACCCATGGACCTGATGTCCACATCCTTCCAGCACCTGAGCCAAGTAGAATAGCTGTCCTCGGTGAGGATTTTACATTTGCTTTTAGCAAAAATGTAATACCCAAGATGTCAAAGGTATGTTCCTAACTCAAAATTGTAACGCCCCACTCAAGGTACGTAGCTAATGTTTCTTATTTTACTCTTATTTGAATTGGAATATTGTTAATATGGTTTGGTAGGCCCTTGGTTGAATGAATGTATTGGTTTGGTTGAGTGGTTGCCTTGAAATTGTAGAGACTTGGTGAAATTTTGGGGTTACAATCTTCGCCGGGGAGAAGAAGAATCGTCGCCGCGGCGATGAGGTCCTACAACCCACATGTTGGTTCTGTAAAGTTTCGCGGGCGAAGAAATGGTCTTCGCCCGGCGACGAGCCTAACAAAAGTTTTATAAAGTTTCTAGAGAATTCTTCCTTTGGGGCACAATGACCATTCTACCCCTAATTAGCAGAAACGTGGGGAGTCGAAATGCAAGGAAATTCATAGAGAATAGTTTAATTGGGGGTGCATTTGTAAAGAATTAAAAAGGCAAAAGTGGAATTCGTCAGAAAAGTAAGGGTAAAATGGGAAAAATGGAGAAAATATGTGTTAATAAGGGTTTAACTTTAGAAACCCATTCATTCATCTTTTTCCACCGCCTCTTTCATTCTCTATTTCCTCTCAATTTCTCCTTCAAGCTTTCAAGATTTTGAAGGGTTTTTAGTTGGATCTTGGTAGAGAATTGATCTAAGTCATCCTAAGTAAGATGTCTTACCTAATGTGAATTTTACCTATAAAGGGTGATGGTCTTAATGTGTAATTGTTTTAAAGTGTAGAAAAGCTCTACCAAAGGAAAAGAGAAGTGTTAGTGGAATCACATCATCACAAGGTAAGTAAATCCTAACCCAAGTTGAGATTTGAGAATGCTCTTGAGTAGAGATTTAGTAGAAAGTATGTATGCATGTTACATGTATGTTATTGAATTTGATTAGAGATTATGTCCTACTTGTTGAGAAATTAAATGGAGATGAGTATTCATGTTGAGTTTGTGATACTTTTCCTTTATAAGAAGTGTTGATATGGTATAGTTGAGATGAAGTTAAATGAGATTGAATAATATTTTGGGACTTTTCTTCTATGTAGGGAATGCCTATAAAGGGAGTTTATTCCCATTTTGGATGGTTAAAAGAGAAATAGATTGTATTTAAAGAAGAGTTTTTATGCACATAAGTTGTTTGATGAAATGCCTAAGAGAAGCATGAGAATGAATTATGAACCTTAATTATTGCACTGCATATTGGCATTTCCTAGGTGCATTAATGAGCATGAACCATCCATATGCATTAATTGTGCATTGAGAAATAACTTGAGAAAGGTTAGGAAGATTTGAGAAAGTAGAATTACTCTAAGAGTTAGGCTACATTATGATGAGTAGCTAGAGAAAGAGTAGAGATCTTGTGCACAGCTACTCTAAGAGCTAAAGAAGAGAATAGAGTAAGTTGTGTGATGGGGAACCTGTGAGTGATGAGTAGAGTCACGAGAGTGGGTGCTTTGTGATCCCCAGCGTGCCTCCGGTAAGATGGGGCTATGACCTCACTATAGTGGAACTTGAGATTCCAGCCGTACCCTTGGTAGAAAGCTTGACATTCAAGAGATAGAGAGAAAGAATGTACACTCACATGGCAAGGTTTCGAATCCATCATGACCAAATCCGATCGGTAGAAAATGAGTAGAAGTCACGTAAGTGGTAGCGCCCAGCCTTGCCTCTGGTCAGATGAGGCCGTGATATCCATGAGTAATAGAGAAACAAAGAAATAGAAAGAACAGAAAGAGAAAAAGAGTAAAGTCACGAAAAGTGGGTGAGTTCCCACCGTGCCTCTGGTAAGATAGGCCGTGACATACACCAGAGGTGTATAGCAAAGAATATGAGAAAAGAAACAGAAAAGAACAAAAATGAAAAAGAATAGTCTAAGGAAATTAAGAGAAAGTGTTACGGGATAGACAAGTAGAGGATTTACTCTGAGCATTAGTTGTGCTCACCCCGTTGTTTTTCTATGCTTTTGATTCCAGATAGATCACAGTCGGATGGACTTCAGCGAGCGAGGGGAGTAGTTACACTGTCCACCACACTTTGGGAACTTTTGTACAGATACTGTCTTTATGTAAAGATATGTATTTAAATGAAAGAAAATTTTTGGGCCCAACTAGTTTTATTAATGTATTGATTTTTATTGTATGTTTTTATAAATATAGTAGTATAAAGCAGTTATTACAAAAATAGTCCTTTATGTTAATTTTATGTTAAAAAGCATAATCTAACTAAGGGCAAAATAGTCATTCATTGGGAACGGTATGAATCAAGTATCCATAGAAAGGCTTAGGGCAAAATGGTTTTTTGCCTATGGTAAGCATTGAAAAAGTCAAGGATGAGTAGGTAATTGCATTTAATGGCATTAATAAGTAATAATTATGTCCATGTGAAATGACCAAAATGCCCTTATATGAAGAATTAAGGACTTATGAGTTATACAATTAAATAATGGGCCAATAGCATAATTTTGAAAATAAATGAACTATAAATGAGATGAAATTCGTTCAACCTAGAGGAGAGAGCATTTCTTCAACATTTCTTCCATTTTCTCTCAAATCTTCCATGAAACAAGTTTCTTTCTCTAAGTTTTAAAGGAGTTTTGCTTAATTTTTCAAGGAGAACAAGATAAGAGCCTTGGATCTTCAATTTGAAGGGTTTAAGTAAGGATTAAACTTTAGTTTTGAGTGATTTGAAGATTTGAAGTAGATGTTGAGGTATAATGTTATATTGTAGGATTAAGGTGTAAGAAGACAAGGCAAAGGCAAGATTTGTTGGAGGAACTCTTTAAAAGGTAAGGAAGAACCTCCCATGACTTTAGGGTTATGCAGGGTTGTTAGAGTTTATGAAACCTTAAATTAAGGTTTAAGGCATAGAATTAGTTGATGGCAAGTGTAGTTGAACTCATTTATTCTACTTATTGCCTTGAATTCATTATACATGAAGTTATTGCTTTTATGTTTTATGATTTGTTATGTTTGATTGAAGAAAATAAAGTGTGGATACGGATTGTGGAAAAATTGTAGTATTGGAGGCCACATGGTGTTTGAATGGTTTTTATTAGAAGTGTTGATGTGTTGTTTATTGCTTACAATGTTATAGCAATAATGGATATTATGGAAGAGAGATTTTACACTTCCTTTAAATGTTAAAGACTAATAATTGGAGGTTTATTTGATCCATAAGTTGATCTATTGGTTAATTGTCAATAGGAATTGATGTGGCATAGTTAATATGAAAAATTCGGATTTAGTAAGCTTAGGGGTTGTTAAACATGCTTCAGTTTCGACCATAACTTGAGTTATAAAAATCGAAATGAGTGATTCTGAAGCATTAGAAAGTTAAGACACACTATAACTTTTATGTTTATGCCAAGAGCCAATTCATTTGATAAATGGATTTAAAATGGCCTGAAGTATAAACTGGTTATTAAAGTTTAAGATCTAACATGATCAATTCTTGATTATGAATTGATTATTATGTATTATGTAATTATGCCACGTACTAATGTTTACCCATTAGTTGATGATCTTTGAAAGATATACATGGTCATGAGGTCAATGCATGATTAATGTTATGAATGGCATGAAGTTGCAATGTAATACTGTTTTAAGATGATGTATGTGAGCAAGAGGTAATGAAAATGGATTGATAATCCATAGATGAATTAAAAGTATTAACTCACCAAAATTGTATTTACATGCCATAAGATTTGGAGATGCTATAGACATGATGGAAACCGCATAAGCATATCCTCGTATACCGTTGAGGAAAGATGAATATATGCTTTAGTATGATATAATAACGCGAGCACGCCTCTGATGATATGAGCTCAGATGAATTTGAGGCTAGATATAGAAGTGCTTAAGATGCTAAAAAATTCCGATCGGCTATATGTAATGTTTCTATGCATTTAGTTCACTACATGAGTTATGATGTTATTTACATTATGAAGTGTTTTACTCATGTTAGATGATATTTAGATGTTATATCATGACATGTACTATGTTTACATACTTATTTGTAGTTTATGCATTGATGTTTATATACCATGGGATAAATGAATGGACATGATGAAATAGAAAGGAAAAAAAAATAAAAAGGGAATATCCCTAGATGAAAGATAAGTGATATGTTAACAAATATGTTTAATAAAGGTCAAATAGCACATTTAGAATGAATGGATCATTCCTTACTGAGCGATTAGCGCTCACCCTTTCTTGTTGATTGCTTTACAGGTAGACCAAAGCGAAGGATGCAGAGACAGTGGGGCTACACGTGAGGGAGATGATTTATTGTCATCTGATATTTTTATCTTGATGTAAATGATAAATGTTTGTGAAATACCTTTGGAAGCTTCCACCCTATAAATATGTTTTTGATTGTGTAATTTCGGATAAATTCTTAAAGTTTGTAAATTATAAGTTTGGATCCTAGTGACTTTATTGCATGTTTTGGATATTATTATTATTATCCTTACACAGATTTTTCTAAATACAACTTGTTTCTCCAGACATGTATCCTCAGGATCTCATTAAGGGATATTCAGAGGATACCTGACTGGAGGGGGGTTTACAGAAAATGAAACTAACTCTTTACTCTATTCGTCACACAGGCCTTGCTCTCCATGCACTTGTCCCTGCAGAAGGTTCAGCTGGGGGCCGCCGAGGGGCTAGTCGAGCTGAGAGAAGAGAACATCAGCTTAAGCAGGACTTAGAAACCTCTCAAGCAGAGAAAGATTCATCCACTATTCAGGCGAATCAGTACTTGTCTGAAAGGAATGTTGCTCTTCGTACGGTGGACTTCCAGAAGGCTGAGTTGGAGAAACGAGGAGAGGAAGTGAAAGAGCTCCAAAGGACAGTGGCTGGACTCACCAAGGAGGTTGGCGAGAAAGAAAATGAGCTACAAACGAACTCCGAGAAGGCCTTGCAAGCAGAACAGGAAAGGGCAGAGCTGTACGAGGCCATCGAAAAGCAAAGGTGGGCATTAGAGGCCGAACTCCAATTCACCTAAGGCCGGGTCACTTCATTGACTGCAGAGATACAATAGCAAGAATTGGAGATTAAGAGGAGGGCTGTCGAGTGGACAATCCAGTCCATCTATGCCCTTCGACGGAAGAACCCTAGGATGGATCTGATCGACCTCCCCAAAGAGTACCAGGATGCCCTCAGCGCTATGGCGCATGCCGAGGATGAGGAAACAGCTTGGGGACCTGACTTGGAAAAGGAGCATCCATAGTACGTCCCAGAGGAGCCTACACCCGAGCAGGTGATTGGCAACCAGTCTAAAGATGAGGTTGCACCTCCAAGGCATGGGGATGAGGACCAGTGATTTTTGCTTTTGTACCGCCTTCCCTATGTTTGGTTACATGTACTTTTTCCATTTTATTAAACAAATAAAGACTTCGCTTTCTTAATTTTTTGTGAGTACTTACAATTTTTTGTTCCTCACAAGCGTTACATATGAGGTCGCGTTCTAACTGTTTACAATAACATTCGTACAAGTAATGTCTATGCGAGTAGAGTCATATACATGCGGAAAAAAGTGTTTACAAAAGAACTTGTATTATTTACAAAGCTTGAGAAAAGTAAAATCTTTACAAGGAAAAATGAGTTTGGAATTACTGATAATATGGGTGGAGATGCTCAGCATTCCAAGCTCGTGGTACTTTGAAACTGTTTAACCTTTTGAGGTGATAAGTCCCCGGTCTTATTACTTTGGTGATACAGTACGGGCCTTCCCGATTCAGCCCCAATACTCCCGCACTCGGTTCTCTAGTACTGAGAAAGACTTCCTTCAGAACGAGGTCGCCGACCTAAAAGTCTCTTCTCCTAACCTTAGAGTCGAAGAACCTTTTCATGCACTGTTGATAGGCTACTATTCTTAGTTGAGCCTTGCTGCGATGTTCTTCAACTACATCCAGACTTGCGCGCATGAGCGCTTCATTGTCTACTTCGTTGAACAGGTCTCTCCGAAGTGAACCAGTTCCTACCTCCATAAGGATCATTGCTTCCCAGCCATATGCTAGCGAGAAGGGTGTTTCTGAGGTAGAGGTTCTCGAAGTTGTCCTGTATGCCCATAGAACTTCAGGGAGGTCGTCAACCGAATTTCCCTTGGATGCGCCAAGTTTGGCCTTAAGAGTGTACTTGATGGTTTTGTTGACAGCTTTAACCTGACCATTTGCTTGCGGTCTTGCGACCGAGGTGAACTTCTTATGGATACCCAGCTCGTCGCAAAACTACTTGAATTCCTTGTTATCGAACTGCTTCTCGTTGTCAGAGATAAGGGTATGGGGAATCCCATAGCAGCACACAATGTTCCTGAAGATGAAGTCCTTGAGTTTTCTAGTGGTGATCGCGGCCAATGGCTCTGTTTCGACCCCACTTGGTGAAGTAGTCTACCGCGACCACCGCATACTTGACTCCTCTTTCACCAACTGGCATGGAACCAATGAGATCGATTCCCCACATGGAGAATGGCTAGGGGCTGGTCATGGTTATCAGCTGGTGGGAAGGAGCTCGCGGTATATTCACGAACCATTGGCACTTGTCACACTTTTTAACAAAGCTGTAGGTGTCTTCTTGAATCAGGGGCCAATAATGCCCTTGACAAATAACTTTGTTGGTAAAGGATTGTGCAGCCGTGCGATTACCACAAATCCTTTCATGTATCTCCCTCATGATATAGTCTGTTTCCTCATCGGTTACATATCGGATGAGGGGGGCGCTAAACCCTTTCTTGTATAGTTAGTCTCCTATAAGTGTGTAACAAGGGTTCTTGCCTCGATCTTGTCGTCGGGCAAGGTCCCATCTCGGAGATACTAAATAATAGGGGTCATTTAGGAAACTGACTCGGTCATATTCACGGCCTGTTCAGGTGAGCTAATACTGGGGCCCTCTATGAACCGAATAGGAATGCTCTCTGGTGCATCTGAGTCAGTGATGAGGCTATCTTTGCCAAGGCATCCGCAATAGAATTATTGTCTCTAGGAATCTACGTGATCATAAAGTGCTTAAATGGCTCGAGCATGGCCTTAGCTTTCTTCAAATAGCCGATCATCTTTTCTTCCTTGGCCTAATATTCCCCCAAAATCTAGTTGACAACCAACATGGAGTTACTGTGGATGCTGATCATGGTTGACCCTATTTCTCTGGCCAACTATAGTCCAGCGAGTAGAGCTTCATACTCAACCTCATTATTGGTTGCTTTGAACCCGAAACGGAGAATGCCATGAATATAAGTCCCTTCGAGACTTAGGAGGAGAAGGCTTGCCACGACCTTTTTTCTGTTCGATGATCCATCGACATACAGACTCCAGGTCGATAGATTTTGGACAGTTTCCTAGGTGACTTCGCTAGCTTATTGCTCGGGTTCTTTTATCGGATGATATGAGAATTCTGAGATGAAATCAGCAACAGCCTGCCTTTTGATCGTTGCTTTTGGTCTGTATTGCAGATCGAACTGACTTAGCTCCATGGCCCACTTGAGCAATTTATCTGATGCCTCTGGCTTTTGAAGGACTTGCTTGAGAAGGTAACTGGTCAATACATGGATTCTGTGGGCATGGAAGTAAGGTCGCAACTTTCTGGAGGCAATCAGCAAGGCATAAGCCAATCGCTCCATTTCTGGATACCACATTTTGGCATCCAGCAGACGGTTGCTCATGTAATATACTGGCCATTGAACCTTGTTCTCTTCCTGAACTAAAGCTACACTGATAGCGTACTGAGAGACGGACAGATACAGAAGGAGAATTTCTTGTGGGAGAGGCTTGGACAGAAGAGGTGGCTTTCCGAGGTGCTTTTTAATGCTCTAGAATGCCTGTTCTCAAGAGTCCACACAAACTTCTTATTGGCCCTGAGAATATTGAAGAATGGCAAGCAGCGATCTATTGCCCTCGATATGAAGCGATTGAGTGCCGCTATTCGCCCATTGAGACTCTAAACCTGTTTTCGATTGGTCGGGCTTTTCATGTTGAAGAGAGCTTGGATTTTCTCAAGGTTAATCTCTATTCCCCCCCGGTTAATCATGTATCCTAGAAATTTATCTGAGGAGACTCCGAACGAACATTTGAGAGGATTAAGCTTCATTCTGTACTCTAGAGTATGCCAAACATCTCAGCGAGATGTGCTATGTGATCAAAAGCGACATTCGATTTGACCAGCATGTCATCAACATAGACTTCCATCGATCTCTCGATTTTTCAGAAAATATTCGGTTAACCAGCTGTTGGTAAGTTGCTCCAATGTTTTTTAGGCCAAAAGGCATAACCTTGTAGCAATACAGCCCCCGATCTGTAACAAATGAGGTATGCTCTTCGTCTGGTGCATACATTGGGATTTGATTGTATCCCGCGTAGGCGTCCATAAAACTCAGCAGCTCATGCCTAGAAGTGGCATCAACGAGCTGGTCGATCTTTGGCAAGGGGAACATCTCAGCGAGATGTGCTATGTGATCAGAAGCGACATGCTATTTGACCAGCATGTCATCAACATAGACTTCCATCGATCTCCCAATTTTTCAGAAAACATTCGGTTAACCAGCAGCTAGTAAGTTGCTCCAATGTTTTTTAGGCCGAAGGGCATAACCTTGTAGCAATACAACCCCCGGTCTATAAAAAAGGAGATATGCTCTTCATCCGGTGCATACATTGAGGTCTGATTGTATCCCAAGTAGGCGTCCATAAAACACAGCAGCTTGTGCCTAGAAGTGGCATCAACGAGCTGGTTGATCCTTGGCAAGGGAAATCTGTCTTTTGGACATGCTTTGTTGAGGTCGGTGAAGTTAACATACGTCCATCATTTGTAGTTAAGCTTTTTTACTAGAACAGGTTAACAACCCAGCTCGGGTAGAGCGCTTCCCAGATGGATCCATTCAGCAGGGATTATCTACCTCAAATTTCAAGGCAACATATTGCTCCGGATCTATTGCTCTCCTCTTCTGGTAGACCGACTTAGCCTCGCTATCAATGTTCAGGGCATGACAAATGACATTCGGGCTGATCCTGACCATGTCGGCATGAGTCCATGATAACACATCGATATTGTCTTTGAGGAAGCTAGTCAAGTCACTGGCGAGCTGGGGGTTGAGATTACTTCCAATTTTCAACACTCGGCTCAGCTCGCTTTGGTCGACTGACACTTCAGATAAGTCCTCAACCAGCCCACTGGAAGGGCTTTCCTAGATATGAGGATCCAAGTTATCTTCCACTTGACCAGGCTGTGGTTCGATTCGATTGATCGCCGTTGCCTATTTGGGAAGGCCATGCAAAATGCCTTTTCCTTTGCACGCCATCTGCACTGCTCTTACATAGCAGTCGCAAGATGCATATTGAGATCCGCTAACTTCCCCTATCCCCGTCGGGGTGGAAAACTTCATCTTGAGATGGTAAATCGAAGTGACTGATTTGAAGCTTCTCAGTAGAGGTCGCCCTAGGATGCCATTGAAAGCGGATGAGCAGTCCACTACTAAGAAGTCAATGATCTTGGTCACCTCATCGGAGTCACCCAATGTGATCGAGAGTGAGATCGTTCCTTTGGGGATCCAATGATCCCCGGTGAACCCGTATAGAGGGATGGAGGCAGGCTTCAAATCAGCCTCATCCAGATTCATTCTTTCGAAAGCTCGCATGAACAAGATGTTCACAACGCTTCTGTTGTCCACCAACATTCGGTGGACATCGCACCGCCCTATCTAGGGTGTGATGACGAGAGCATCATCATGAGGATGATGCAATCGTGCTACATCTTTCTCGAAGAAGGTGATTTTGTCCTCTCTGCGAACTTAGGCGGCGCCGCACCATGTTCAATACACTGATGGGGTCATGATGGGCTGCGCGAGCATACCTTTCTTGGGCACCTCGCGAATTCCCTGGGAGATATGGCCCCCTAAAGATAATCCCTATGTTGTAAATGCCCCTACAACCATAACACTTCTTGCTTGGTTCCTTCTGATTTTTCTTCCGAACAAGAGCAAAGTCATCGATGTACACTTTGAAGTGCCTTTGCATGATGAGGTCTTCAATTGCTTGCTTAAGGGCTCGAGGCTCGACACTCATCAGTGTGATGCCCATTATCCTGATGATAGCAACAGTATTTTTTACTGTTTCTGGTTAAAGGGGGATTTTTCATGAGCTTAGGTTCCCTAAGCAGGCCGACTTCTTCTAATTTGTCAAGGATAACCGAGACCGAGGCATTCAAAGGAGTATAGTGACTGTTGTTGCAATCGTGACAAGGAACTACGGTATATGATTTCTTGGGATCATATCGCTGTTTCTTTCCTTTTCGCTGATCGTCATTAGCCTATCAGCGATCAACCCTTCTATTCTCCCCTCAAGCAAGTGCACTACTCGAAGGACCGGAGTCGTGGTGGTTGAGCGCCGCCATGGATTTTTCAATGTGGAGGTACTTCTCGATAAGACTGTAGAAACGGGTGAGGGAAACATCGTCCTCTAATTGCAGCTCTTTCATAGATCTGTCTGTGGATGAACTCCCATGATGATGAGAGTCCGCACAGACTTCTCGGAAGTATGAGCTACATTATGGAGCTCCCTGTGGAACCTATCAATATAAGACTGGAGGGACTCGTCCCTCTCTTGCCTTATGTTCTTGAGGTAGCTCAAAGGCATTGAGAACTTCCTGTTCGCTTGGAAGTATCTCAGGACTGTCGAACTCATCTGAGGCTACTAGCTGACTGATCCTATTGGGAGCGACCTCAACCATCGCTTGGCATGAGAAGTAAGAGTTATTGCCAAGCAACAACATTTTGCCAAGTCAGAGACTTGGTAGATTCCATGAGGTCGTTCAACTAGTACAGATGATCCTGCGGATCGGAATTTCCATCGAATGCTCACATATCAGGCATTCTGAATCTTGATAGGAGAGGGGCGGTTAACACCGCCGGAGAAAAGGGAGACGCCTCTATGACCTACCCTTGCTCATTTCGTTGAGCCTTTAGCTGATCCAATGCTCGCTGTAGCTTCTTAATCTGAGGTAGCGGAGCCACCTGGGGATCACTTTCCGTAATATGGGTTCGACCCTCACGATTGTGGTTGAGGAAATACCATAGGTTGGATTCCTCCTCGCCTCAGCCGACAGTCTCAACTAATCTCGACACACGCTAGCTAGAGTCGTGTGATGGCGCTGAATGATTTGCGAAACTTTCCCGACCTTCGCGGTGGTGCGAACTGACTCGCCGACAGTGGGAACTTTCTGCACGATGATGATTGGAGTCATCATTTCGGCGATAATGGGAATCTTCCTGCCTTGTACTTTTGTGGGAGTGCTCGCGCAACGTGACACGGGACGGCTCGGGCTACGACATGTCACCGAGTGCAATGCCACGGGTATTCTACCCGGGGTGTGATCGATGTTTGTCGGTCCCTCAGAGCCTCTAGATCCGTCGTGCGCCACTTGCTTTCCTTTTCTTTCAGGCGCTACAGTGCACGTGGCATGGGCTTTTTCCCCTTTCCATGCTTTCACGCGACCTATAGGTGTTTTTGGCAGTTGCACCTCCTCATTTGATTCGAGTGGCACGACCCAATCCAATTAGTCCAGCCTTTGGCTGACCATTTGGAGAGTATTGTTGAACCTTTCCAAGTAGCTCATGACGACTGGATCAAGCCATGAGCTTGAAGGGATGTCCCCCATGGTATTTTGTGGGATTTAGGGCCCTTCGGGAGAATTCTCCTCTTGTACCTGGGGGATCTCTTTATCACTGTGATTGGTTCACTCAAATTCGAATCGGTGAGCCATTTGCTGTAGTGGGACCGATTAGTTAGAGATTCTCCTGATGAAGAACAAGTACTAAATCAAGCCTTCCTTCTAGCGCCAAACTGTTGATGCTTGATTTTGACACCAACGAACCGCACGTGAGAAATGCTGAGTGGACTCAGAAGACACACATGTTTATGGGGGTATTGGATTGAATAAGGGATGAAGAACCATGTTTAAAGTGGTTCGGATGCTTAAATAAGCGAATTCTACGTCCACTGATGTTGTATTAATATGCAAGGTCAGGTTGCGTCTAGCGAGCTGATTTATAGCTTTGAGAATACAAGTGAATACAAGAGAGAGAGAGAGAGAGAGAGAGAGAGAGAGAGAGAGCTATTCTAGAGTGAAATTAGCTAATCCCACAAACGGGAGAGAAGCCCTCTATTTATAGTGGAATGAATTAAGGTAATGATTACTAAATCTATGAGTGGGTCAGATTGCCGTGCAAATCCTTCTTTATGTCCCCTTGCTCACCTGCTCGAGCGATTTCCTTGACTTGTACAGGGATTGGAGTGCAGGAGCATACCGCTCACGTCAGCATGCTACGTGGCTGCGTCTGAACGGCTGCAGAACCTACCTAAACTTTGACCGCCCATCTGACAAGGCTCGGCGTCAGCCCTACTTTTCCAGGCATAACAACATATCCGCAGTAGTGCAAAGGATAAATTAAGATAACAAAAATATATGCCCCAATGTAAGCCCAGCACTGCCAACCGGAATCTGTGTTAAATTTTTCAAAATTTTGGTTATCAGTAAATGTAAGTTTTTCTTACAGCATTGTGGATTTCCTTCACTCGAATCACTGATCTCTCAACTCAACCTGAACAATACATAAATTAATTAAACACTTGCGATAAGCTAATTATTAGCTAGGTTCGGGCACTTAATGTTTATAAAACTAAAACACAATATAAATTTGCGTTCAACAATCACTTACATACTGAACAAACGCGAAAGTCTTTGGATTTCTATTTGCAAAATGTAATTTTAATCTAACGCAAATAGGCTAGCAAAGGGTATTTAATGATTAATTGGAAGACGCTGAGTTAATATGTAACGCATGCAAAAGGGGAGCATAAATTAAAGTCGTAAACACCCTTTATCTTTTCACTTCTATAATTCGATATGTTTACGCTTTTTGGAGGAACTATTTAACTTGAAGATGGTTGGAATTTCTTATTTGTTGCTGGAAAGGGGAAAAAGGAAGAGCCAAAGTGTTTGTTTCTTACATTATTTCTATTTTATATCTTTTTTATATTTATAATTAATACAGCAACACATTGCAGCTCCAGGTCAAATTTTCACAACGTTTATATGATGTTTGAATTGTTTTAAAAGCGTTAGTTATATATTAAAATCTTAAGTAATCTCTTGCTATATATACATAATCTTTCGTTTTCCTTTTCACCATATTTTTTTTGGTAACTGAGATGTCCGAGCCAACTTACTTTATTTTTCAATATGGTAATTTCCTTGTCAAACCTTACTGACATTGCTAGTTGATCTATTAAGTAAATAAGAGGCAAAGTTGAGACTTCCCCAGCCTTGATAGGGTAAATTCTTCTTTAAGAGTTTAAATATATATAGCTAACTCAATAATTACAATTTTCTAAAATGTGTAGTTTTATTTAAAAAATAAATTTAGTCACAAAATCTAATGATTTACAAATTATATCTTTAGTAAAACAACAAATGATATATTCTTAATATATAACGATAGATTATACTAAACTATAAAAAAAACTTGATAACCGAAATTTAATAATACAATTTAATAATTTAATTAAAGCATATTAAATCATACTAGATAATACTATAGCCAGGGGCGGATCCAGCCCCTTTGAGGGTAGGCCTCAAGGTTAAAAAAAAAAACAAAAAAAATATTAATATATACACCCACAAAATTTGCTATTAATATATATACCCAAGCCTACCTTCAGATTTTAAAAAAATGAGAATTATTATACCAATAATACTATATTTACAAAAAAATCTTACAAAGATTTCCATACAAAATGAGGTGACAAAAAATAAATGGAAGAGTGAAACAAAAAGTTAAACTCATTAAATTCACTCTTCCATTCATTTTTTACCACATCACTTTGTA
Organism: Pistacia vera; assembly: GCF_008641045.1. Taxonomy (NCBI): domain Eukaryota; kingdom Viridiplantae; phylum Streptophyta; class Magnoliopsida; order Sapindales; family Anacardiaceae; genus Pistacia; species Pistacia vera. Next base: position 1,002,332 of record NW_022196293.1, read on the forward strand.
TGGAGATCTTTGTAAAATTTCTTTGTAAATGAAGTATTACTCTTATTATACATATATCTAGACCCTCAAAAAACTTGCTAGTAATATATATATATATATTCCAAGCCCACATCATATTAAAAGTTTAAAATTCTCTCTACTAATCTTCTCCACAGCTCCACTTGCCTTTTATGATTTTATCTTCAAAATTCTTTACTCTCTCATTCTCTTCCTCATGCTATTCGATCTTAAAACTTTTGAAGACTGAAATTGTTGAAGCTTTCACTACTCAAGGTGTCACAATTATCTATGTTTTCTGTTTTATCAGTTTTATGTATGTGTATTGTTCATTTCAATTTAATTTATTTTAGGATTGAATCATGCTTTTTTTTTTTTAGAGGTTTTTTATTCTAATTTGAGGGAAAAAGACATGGATCTTGTAAGTTTATTTTGTATTTTGTGTTTAAGAATGAACCTGTTTTCCCAAATTAAAACCTTAACTATATTTTAAAGGATGTTATTCTTCACCCTTCACCCGCCACTTTCCTATATTTCAAACGTCACCGTTTTGCTACTCAAAATATTAAAGGCTCTGTTTGGTTCACATTTTTACGTTTTTGAGAAACGTTTTTTGAAAAAAGTTAAAAAAAGTTGAATTGGGCAGGTATTACGATGTAGGATTTGGAAATTAATAAAAATACCCCTTATGTTTATTTATTTACTAAACACCCCTATAATAAAACATTAAAAGTTAACAAAAACACTCCCAACCACCCATTAAATATGGACAGCCGGCCACCACCGCCGGAGGGTGGCCAGAGTCACTGTATCGACGCATGACCGGCTGGATCTTGCTGGTTGTGCGTTGATATGGCTTTTTTCGGCCAGATCCATGATGGATCTGGCCGGCAAAGGCCAGATCTACGGCTAGATCTGGCCACCGCATTTGCTCATCAACGACGGCCAAAGATACGGCCATCGTTGATGGTCAACGATGACCATATGTTAGCCGTTGTTGACGACTGGTTACGGCCAAAGATCTGGCCGTCAATGGCCAGATATTTGGCCTTAGATCTGGCCTTTTCTGGCCAGATCCACCGTGGATCTAGCCGGAAAAGGCTAGATCGGTGCATTACCGGCCAGATTCAGCCGGTAGTGCGCCATTATACCAGATTCCGACCATCTTCCGATAGTGGTGGCCGAAATCTGGTAAATATGGATTGCTGGGGTGTTTTTGCAATTTTTTAAAAAAATATTTAGGGGTATTTAATTAAATTAACAAATTTAGGGGGCTTAAAAAAAGTTGAATAATATTGTGGGCTCCGTTTGGTTCGCTTTTTGGAATACTATTATTAGTATTCCCAAAAACGTTAAACAGTAAAATGTCATTATTCCCAAAATATTATTCTATATTTTTCAATTTCTTTTAAACCTCCTAAATTTGTTAATTTAACTAAACACCCCCAAATATTTTTTTTATAAATTGCAAAAACACTCCGGCCACACTCCGACAGTGGTGGCCGGCTGTCCGTATTTAATGGGTGAGTTAGAGGTGTTTTTGTTAACTCTTAATATTTTATTATAGGGGTGTTTAGTAAATAAACAAACATAGGGGGTGTTTTTGTTAATTTCCAAATCCTACATTGTAATACCCACCCAATTTAACTTTTTTCAAAATATTATTCTAAAAACCATCAGAATAATAAACCAAACGGAGCCATGAGTTTTTGCAATTTTACTGTTTAACTTTATTGGGAATACTAAAAGTAGTATTCCCAAACTTGAGCCAAACGAAGCCAAAGAAATTTGAGTTACTATCTATGTTTATATCAAGAAAATTCCTTTTTTTTTTTTTTATTAATTCATATTAAAAGTTAATGAAATATTGACTTGATTTAAGTTTTTATTAACTTTAGCTTAGGCTAGATCTAGTTAAAGTTATGAAAATTTATATTATAATCTTTGAAAGCCAAAAATAAATAAATAAATAATAATAATAATTTAAAAGGTTTTGGTCAAGGTTTACTTAACACATTTACTCAAAATTTTGCTTCTCATCATTTTATTCAAGTAGGAAAGTATTATGTTATTGCATTCTTTTCTCTCAAATTCTTGATATTGTATTATTTTCTTTGCTTAAAGTTTTGTGATTTTTTTAAGTTTTCACTAGTTGTTTGACAAACAATGATGGAGCTGTGGAGGCCCCCCCTCAACAGAAATCCTGTATCCGCCATTGATTATAGCACATTCTAGTTACTTTTGTCCTTGTTATTTTCATTAAGGGCAATTAAGTTAAGTCATGTGATTTTTATGATTAAATATGTCCTTTAAACAAAATCTTGATATTTTGATAATAAAAATTATTAAGCATAGCTATATATATAAATATCTTCTTTTTTTTTGTCTTTTATGTGCAGAAATATCCTTCACAAATAAGCACTTCAATGGTTATTACGATGAAATAGTATAATTTAATTTTAAAATTATTTAAAGATAGCTAGAGTTATGCAAATTGTAGCAATGAGAATTTTGTTGCTGAAATAATAATCTAATTGCTAACCACCACTGGGTGGCTTGATGGTAAAAAAGCAAAGGATGATCTACATGGTCTTCCAAGTTCGAATCCCCTTGATGGTAAAAGAGCAAAAGAAAGATCTAACATAATCTCTCAAGTTCAAGTCCCCTTAATGGTGAAAGAGCATGAGAAAGATCTAACATGGTCTCTCGATTTCGAGCTCTCACGGTTGCTAATAGGGGTGGCCACTGAAACTCTTACTAGGCTGGTAGTTTTAGGATCTCGAAGGATTAGTTGAAATAATATTCTAATTGCTAAAATAATAATCTAATTGCTAACCACCATTCGGTGACCTGATGGTAAAAAGCAAAGGAGGATCTAACATGGTCTCCTAAGTTCGAGTCCCCTTAATGGTAAAAGAGCAAGAGGAAGATCTAACATAGTCTCTCAAGTTCAAGTCCTCTTATTGGTAAAAGAGCATGAGAATGATCTAACATGGTCTCTTGAATTCGAGCCCTCACAGTTGTTAATAGAGGTGGCCAATGGAGCTCTACTAAGCCGATAGTTTCAAGATCTCGAATGATTAGTTGAGATACATACAAGCTAGCTTAGATACTCCCGTTCATCAAAAATAAAAATAAAAAGAATCTAATTGCTTAGATTCTAGTATTACATTTCCTCGTAAACAAGTAGGTAAAGTAGGACAGGTCATTAACACAAAGCACAAAATGTTTTTTCCTTATTACCAAAGCAAAAGGGAATGTTTAAGACTAGTGGGATTTTATATGTCATGAAAATAAAAATAATGATGGAGGCAACTTGAATTAGCTTATAAATCTTGATCTGTCTCAATTAAGGAGAAATTTTTTTTTGGTGAGAGATATCATCTCCTAATTAACTTAATTAATTGAGAGCCTTCCTAATTAAGATAATAGATATAGACTCTATGAATTATTGATATCGGTCTCTTTTGTTCATCAACTAATTTGAAATTTATATGAATTATATTTGTCACTTCTGGAAGAAAGCACTTGGATGCATCTTTTTCTTTCTCTCCAAATCAATTCGAGTATAAAACGTACAACATTTAAGAAAAAATAATTCTGAAGTCTTTATTCTGTTATAAATTACCAATGAACATAAAGAACAAATAAAAAAGAAAAAGTTTTAAGATGGACATGTCACGTGTATCATGAAACCTTAATTTTGCAAAAAAGGAAAATTTTAAATCAAAACATGCCCTGGATATATCATCTATTGAAGCCAAGTATTGACGCCTTCCTGGAACAAATCTCAAATCCACAAGTGATGTTTACCGACTCCATGACAGGAAATTTTCAAAACGAAAAAAAATCTGATTTTTATTAATAAGGTCACAAGCTAAATATAGACTACATTAGTATATATTACCACAATGAGTATACAAGGAAAAATTATTACAATCAAAACAAGAAAAATTAACCAATTCAATAAATAAAAAGAAAATCAATCTTGACACAGGATCTAAATTTCTTTAGTTAACTAATGATAAAACGCAGTACATTTTTTTATATACTTGTCGAGCCGATCGTCACGGCCACAAAATTAAACCTAAATACCGTAGTTAGCAGTAAGCAGGGTCGAATCCATAGAGAGCAAGACTAATGACCTAATGTATATTTGAGTTAACGAAAGAGAAATTGGCAAAATGATTGATTAAAACTGAGGAAACTAATTAATTGCAGGAAATTAAAAGCATCAAATAAATTGCTAACTAAAACACGATATTAAAAATGTTGTCGCTACTGGTTCGGTTTGACTCAAGACCAACTCTCACAATTCCTCTCCTCGCTCTTCAATTTCCTAAACCTACAAGGCTAGGCAAATCAATAAAAATATCTCCCGGCAATCTAGGTATAATCTATCCTGTCTCCCCGTCGTCTTAGTTACAGATCGATTGGTTAAAGACTATCATCGACTAACCGAAAAACGCTAAACCCTTAAACACCACTAGCTGGTACAACGTTAACAAGTACAACCTATCAACCTGTATCATCCAATCAACTAATTACACAACAAATGCATTCCTAGTAGAAATGATATTAAACGCTACTACAACTTGATTGCAATCAGTACCGAAGCAATTTAAAGTCATAATCAACATTCAATAATCTCAAACCGACATTCAATTATGCGAAAAGTTATATATCAATAAAAGTTCTCAATGGACATTATCAATTCAACACGTCGAGCATCAGAATAATATTAAAGCATCGCAAACAAACTTAAACGAAAACAAATATAATCTGAATACAAGAAACTTAACCAAATGTCCAACATTCGGGCTCATCCAACTAGTAGAGAGCTGATGAGGAGATCAATGGAGTCAATCTCGATCTCGCCTACACCGTAACAAACAACCAGGAACTCAGTCGCTCATGGTGGTGATGACGGAGGTTGAAACGGTGGAAACGAAGCTGATCATGGCGGAGAGGAGGTAACCAAAAGCGATATGATGCGAAAAGAGGAAAACATGACCAACGGACAGCCCGAAATATGAACAGTCGCACTCCCTAGAAAACGTTAATTTTTCGGCGGGTCTTCTGGAAAATGGTGGCGGAAATGGGATCCGAAGGTATCAATGGAAAGCTCTGGTGATGGGGAGTTTAGATCAGGACCTGAGGAGGTGAAAGGTCATCGGAAATGAGCAAGATCTCAACTGGAAGATGAAGAGGCGTGGCAGCGATTTGGCGGATTTCAGCGATTTTTGCGGCGACTTAAGCTTGGAATTGGTAGATCTAGCCGTGTGGAAGAAAGATCAGGTCCTGGGGAGCCCAACCGTCGTCGAAAAATGCCAAAATCATCGCTGGAATGCAAACAGTCGCGGCGGCGGAATATGAAGCGTCGCGGCAGCAAATCGCGTCTCACGGTGGCAGGTGGAGCTTCGCCAGCGGAAGGTGAAGGGTCGCCGACTTGGAAGATGAAACGTCGCCGGCCAATGACCAAACTCCGATGAGAGGCTAGGGTTTTTGGGTTTTCTGGCGCGTCCCCCATTTCACGACCTTCACCTGGAAATTTATACACATTGCGACAAATATCCATTTGGTCCCTACATATTGAAAAATGACAAAATCAACCCCAAGTTTTATGACAATTTAACCCCTTAACAACATAAATGAGACAACATCAACCCTAGAAAATAAATCACATCCTAATATCAACTTACATAATCTCTAATTTCAATCCAAACATTCCAAATTAGTAAGAAAAACTCAAAATATGATTTTTATACATAAATTCATAATTTCTCTTAATTGTCTCAATATAACTTCAATTCAATTACACATGGGATCTTTTTATCAACAAAATAGAGTCACTTTCATGACTCTAACAATACTACAAATAATCCAAGCTGGCGAGTGAAAATGCCAGATCAACAAACACACTTTTTGGAAGAACATATTAAATCTGAGTAATTGAAATCAAGAAGAAAAACATAACTCTGTTTATGCTTCTACTTTGAAGTTTGAACTTGATTGTTCAAGTGTAAAAGCGCAGAGTTTTGGCAAAGCTCTTCTTAGAGTAAAAAACACACAGCTTCATCAAACAAACTAATGGCTCTGCTAACGAACAACATCACCTTCTGTCAGTTTTAACCACCTTCTATTGCTTGTCTTTAACTGAAGCATGTACACGCAAAATTTCACCAATCTAGCTAATTCTTTTCAGCAACTCCCGATAGATGTCTTAGGTGCCTTATGTCACGAATTTCTTATCGGAAGTGCATTGATAAGGTTTTGGGCATATAACGAGAGAGTTCATCCACCTAACATGTTAGCTTTTTGGGTATGAAACTCTTAACCCATTACAAATGGTATCAGTGCAAACTTGATCTGTCTTGTGCTATAGGATCGACAGAAGCACATTGGGGAGGTCTTGGGCTTATAAGGAGAGAGTCACTCCACCTAATACGTTAGCCTTTTGAGGCTGAAACTCTCAGCCTGTGTCACTTGGTTCAAATATGTAGGTAAACTCTAAGAAGGTGATGTTTTACATATAAAAATTGAACATTTGTTATGAGTTTCAAGTGTATAATTAATGTGTCTTTGTTGGGAAGAAGTCATAGAAATATTATGTGAAGTCTTTTAAACTGTAAACAAAGCAAGAACAATTAACATGCATTTCTAGTATTCTTCCAGCAAATAATTTCTCCTTTTGTATGGCCTAAATGACCGACAAGTCATTTTCTGGTCACGTATGCCCGATTGAGAAATAATTATGTATTTAACTACATAAAATTAAGAATACTATTCTGAGCAGTGCATGTATTGGCAACCCTAATGCATACAGTTCTATTAAATTCATGAAGTGTGCATCTTTAATTAAACAGAAGTGAATTCTTAAGAGATATTGCTCAAGAGCTAAATAAAGCCGAACTTAAAATAGTACATACATAGCACAAATCAAAGAACATTTCCACATGTCCAGCAAGAAGTTTAGAGATGAAGAAAAAATAAACTAACCCATTTACACACACAGTTCATCTTTCAAATCAAAACATCAGACCAATCTCTTGATTTTCTTGCTGCTGCTTGTGCTTAATGAATAATTTTTTTCAGGTCACCAGCCATAAGAACAAAGGCTTCCAAGGACGTACACTCTTGAATAGTTGTCGAGATTGGGAGAGTGGTGGATGAGTTACAGTCATCATTAACCCAAGTGAGATGTTCTTCCCCAAAGAAATCACTATCTTTGAAATGATTGTCTTGGGCCTAGAGTATCGAAGCAGCGAAACAGCCCGTGCGGCATCCTAACATCGCACTCGAGAGGGGGTAAGCCTACACGTGTGCTATTCATCTGCTCGAGGTATACTGGTTTCGTCTTGCCATGACTCACCAAGTAAGCCGCTCTAGCTCCCGACCAGTTTGTGTAGGGATGGCCTAATTCCTTCTTCATAACGGCTCCTACACTCCTTTTTCACATAGCACCTCCCTTCTAAAAAGTCTTAAAAAAGCATTATCAATTTGCTAGGAGGAAACACACCTTACGTCTCACCTGTCACACCCCATGTGAATGCTTTGAGAAACCTTTCAACCTCGTACACTCTTTACACTTGCGATGCCCAATTTCCCTATCAGAATGTTTGACCGACGGTGAAGGCTCCTAACACCCCGGGGAAAAAAGAGGATGTTGAAGCGGGGCTCAGTTCCTAAGCCCAGTTTTCACTTGCATGACTCCACATGTTTGTAGTCTCCCAACTTAGCATTTGCGAGGTTTGAGAGATCTTCCTTCTGGTTTAGACCTATGCCTTTGGTGGGCCGAGCGCCCCTTAACTTGGTCTAGAGTATGACTCAGTAGAACTACCCTTGCGTCACCTTAACATTGCACTCGAGAGGGGGTAAGCTTACATAGGCTCCATTCTTCGGCTTGAGGTCTACTGGTTTCATCCTGCCATGGGCTCATCAGGGAAGTTGCTCCAACTCCCGACTAGTTTGTGCAGGGATAGGCCAATCCCTTTCTTGTAAACTAATTGTCAATTTGGGGGCAAGTAACGTGAAAAAAGAGAATTTTGATTTATTAAAGAGAGTCTGTTACATTGCTGTTTATATACAAAGAAATAAACTTGTAACTATCAATTAACTACTTCTAACTACTTCAACTAATTACAACTCAGCATAACAGATTTCTAACTAACTAAGCTTCCTCCTATATACCAACTTGAATCTTAACACTCCCCCTCAAGTTGGCATCTTATGAATATTTTTCAAGCATAACTTGGAAAGAAGCTTTTCATGCTGTAACCTTCCCAACCCTTTCGTCATCACATCTGCTAATTGTTCTCCAGTTGGTATGTATTTCGTAATGATCAAACCACTTTGAATTTTCTCTCTTATAAAATGACAATCTATCTCTATGTGTTTTGTTCTCTCATGAAACATGGGGTTTGCTGCAATTTGTAATGCTGATTTATTATCACAGTAAAGTAACGCCGAGATTTTGGCTTCATCATCAAGCTCTTTAAGTAAGCCAGTTAACCAAACTAGTTCTGCAACAGTTCTAGCCATGCTTCTATATTTTGCTTCTGTAGATGATCTTGCTATGGTATTTTTCTTCTTTGATTTCCAAGGCAGAAGAGAATCTCCCATCTTGATGCAGTATCCTAATACTGATTTTCTACTAACAGCACAAGAGGCCCAATCTGAGTCACAAAATGCTGTTAAATCTTTTGTAACTTTTGCGGACATAATCAACCTAAGAGCTGATTCCTTTTTCACGTATCTTATAACTCTCAATGCTGCTTCCAGATGTGATTGTTTAGGAGTCTACATGTGTTGACTTAAATTTTGGACAGCAAATGAAATATCTGGCCTAGTCATGGTTAGATATAATAACCTTCCCACCATCCTCCCGAACATACTAGGATCTGTCAGCAATTCATCCTTTTCATCTGGTGGAAATTTTTTATCAAACTCATATGAAGTCAGTTTTAAATGTTGTTCAAGAGGAGTGTCAGCAGGTTTTGCAGCAGATAACCCAGCCTCCGAAATTAATTCCAGTGCATATTTTCTCTGGTTCAAAACAATTCCTTCAGAGGACCTAGCAACTTCAATTCCAAGAAAGTATTTAAGGTGACCAAGGTCCGGGGATAGGGGAAGTAAGCGGATCTCAGCTCGCATCTCGCGACTGCTATGTGAGGGTAGTGCAGATGGCGTGTAAAGGGAAAGGCATCCCCCGTGGCATTCCCAAATAGGCAATGGCGATCAGTCGGATCGAACCATAGTCTGGCCTAGCCGAGGATAATATGGATCCTCGTATCCAAGAATGCCTTTCCAATGGGCCAATTGAGGATCTATCGGAAGTGTCAGTCAACCTGAACGAGCCGAGTTGGGTATTGAGGATTAGAAGAAATATTGACTCCTAGCTCGTTGACGACCTGACCAGCTTCCTCAGAAAAAATATAGATGTGTTCGCATGGACGCATGCCGATATGGCCAGGATCAGCCCAGACATCAATTGCCATGCCTTAAACATCGATAGTGAAGCTAGGCTGGTCTACCAGAAAAGGAGAGCGATGGATCTAGAGTGATATGCTGCTTGAAAATCGAGGTAGATAATCTCCTTCAAAATGGGTCCATTCGAGAAGCCCTCTACCCGAGTTGGGTTGCTAACCCAGTTCTAATGAAAAAGCCCAACGGCAAGTGGCGGACCTGTGTGGACTTCACTGACCTCAACAAAGCTTGCCCAAAGGACAGTTTTCCCCTACCCAGGATCGACCAGCTCATTGATGCCACCTTGGGGCACGAGCTACTGAGTTTTATGGATGCATACTTAGGATACAATCAAATTCTGATGTATGTGTCAAACGAAGAGCATACCTCCTTTGTCACAGATCGAGGGCTGTATTGCTATAAGGTCATGCCCTTCGGCCTAAAAAACGCTGGGGTGACTTACCAACGTTTGGTTAACTGAATGTTCTCTGAGCAGATTGGAAGGTCGATGGAAGTCTATGTTGATGACATGCTAGTTAAGTCGCATATCGCTTCAGATCACATAGCGCATCTCGTCGAGATGTTCGACATCCTCTGGAGATACAAAATGAAGCTCAATCCTTTCAAATGCTCATTCGGGGTATCCTCAGGAAAATTTATGGGATACATGGTTAACCAGCGGGGAATAGAGATCAACCCCAAGAAAATCCAAGCTCTCCTCGACATGAAAAGCCTGACCAACCGAAAACAGGTTCAGAGTCTCAATGGGCAAATAGCGGCACTTAGTTGCTTCATATCGAGGGCAACAGATCGTTGCTTTCCATTCTTCAATATCCTAAGAGCCAATAAGAAGTTTGAGTAGACTCCCGAGTGCAAACAGGCATTCCAGAGCATTAAAGAGCACCTCAGAAAACCACCTCTTCTGTCCAAGCCTCTCCCGCAAGAAATTCTGCTCTTGTATTTGTCCGTCTCTCAGTACGCAGTCAGTGCAGCTTTAGTTCGGGAAGAAAACAGGGTTCAATGGTTAGTTTATTACACGAGTAAGCGTCTACTAGATACCGAGATACGGTATCCAAAAATGGAGCGATTGGCTTATGCCTTGCTGATCACTTCCAGAAAGTTGCGACCTTACTTCCACGCCCACACAATCCATGTAATGACCAGTTACCCACTTAAGCAAGTCCTCTAGAAGCTAGAGGCATCGGGTAAATTGCTCAAGTGGGCCATAGAGCTAAGTCAGTTCGATCTGTAATATAGACCGAAAGCAATTATCAAAGGGTAGGCTGTTGCCGATTTCATCTCAGAATTCTCCCATCAGTCAGTAAGGGAATCCGAGCAACAAGCCGACGAAGTCACCCAGGAAACTGTTTAGAACCTGACGACCTAAAGCCTGTACATCGATGGATCATCGAACAAAAAGAGCGCTAGGGCAGGTCTTTTTCTCCTAAGTCCCGAGGGGACTTGTATTCATGGAATCCTCCAGTTCGGGTTCAAAGCGACCAATAATGAGGCCGAGTATGAAGCTCTGCTTACTGGGTTGCGGTTGGCCAGAGAATTGGGATCAACTGCGATCAGCATCCACAATGACTCCATGCTAGTTGTCAACCAGATTTTGGGGGAATACCAAGCCAAGGAGGAAAATATGATCTGCTATTTGAAGAAGGCTAAGGTCGTATTCGAGCCGTTCAAGCACTTCACGATCACACAGATTCTTAGAGATAGCAATTCTGTGGCAGATGCCTTGGCAAAGATAGCCTCGTCGCTGGACTCGGATGCGCTGGAAAGTATTCCTGTTCGGTTCATTGAGGCCCCCAGTGTCAGCTCGACCGAACAGGCCATGAATACAGCAGAATCAGTTTCCTAGATGACTCCTATCATTTAGTATCTCGGAGATGGTATCTTGCCTGTAATATCCCCTTGATGTATGTAGACCGATCGTCACAGTCTAAAAATTAAACCTAAGTACCGTAGTTAGCGGTAAGCAGGATCGAATCCACAGGGAGCAAGACTAACAACCTAATGTATTTTTAGTCGCAAAATGAAATTGGCAATGGATTAATGAAACTAAATAGACTAAATGCAAATAATGAAATAGTGCAATTAAACTAATGAAAACTTTATATAAAATGTTGCCGTACGGTTTTGGTCCGACACGAGACCGACTCACACAAGTCTCCTCCACCCTCTACGATCCCCTAAACCTACAAGGCAAGGTAAATCAATGAAATGGTTTCCCGACACTCTGGTATAATCTATCCTGTCTCACCCGATCACTCAAGTTCGATTGGTTAAAGACTATCATTGAACGTCGATAAACGCTACAAGGCAATACCACTAGTTGGTACGCGATTAACAAATACATCTGTCAACACGTAATATCCAATCAACCAACTTCACAATAAACGCAACAATAGTAGAAATTAAATTAAATCCAACACAACTCAATTACATCGATGCGAAGTAATGTAAGCATATTCATCATTAAATTATTCCAAACCAACGTTTATCATTCAACAAGTTCTATGAAAACATTAAATCACAATGGCCAACAATATTCATCACAAGTTATGCCCAAATCATATTAAAGTACGAAATCAATCATGAAACGAAAACAAATATAATCCGAAGCACAATACTACCGAATGTCCTATAATCGGGCTCATCCAACTAGTCGAGAGCTGATGAGGAAGTCGTGGAGTCAATCCCGATCTCGCCTATGCCGTAACACACCGGAGCTTAGCCGCTCATGAGGGTGATGACGGAGGCCGAAACGGGGAAACGGAGGACTGGCCATGGTGGAAGGAGGTAACCACAGCGATATGGTCGAAAAGGGGCGAAAACGACCAACGGACAGCCCGGAAACAACGCCGCGGTTCGCCGGAAAACGTTATTTTCCGGCGGGTCTCCGGAAAACGGTGGCGGAAATGGGATCCGAAGGTACCGATAAGCTCTGGTGATGGGGAGTTCAGATCAGGTCCTGGGGAGGTGGAAGTCGCCGGAAATACAAGATCTGGCCTGGAAGATGAAGAGACGCGACGGCAAAACCGCGGATTCCGGCGGTTTTCGCGGCGGCTGAAGCTGGAAATGCAGATACGCTGTGGGGAAGGTGGATCGACCCTTGGGGAGCCGAAACGTCACCGGAAAACGGCAAAATCTCGCCGGAAAGACGAAACGTCGCGATGGGAAGATGAAGCGTCGCGGTGGTGGTTGGCTCACGGTGGTGATGAAGCGATGATGGTGATCTGTGGTCGAGGAAGCCGAAGAGTCGCCGGAGGTGGAGACGAAGGTCCCGGAGGTGGAAGACGAGGGTCGCCAGAAAACTCTCTGGATGGCACCCTCCTGTTCACGCGATCTGCACTTTTCTTTTATAGTGCATATTGCAAAATTTCAGTTTAGCCCCTGCACAATTGAAAAGTGACAAAATCAGCCCCTTAAAACATGATATTTTACCCCCTAAACAGCATAAATGAGACAAAATTACCCTTAATCCATAAACCACAACCTAATATCAACTCATATATTTTCCAAAATCATTCTAACACGTTAAATTCATAAGAAAATATAGGAAGCGATTTTCATGAATAAATTCATAATTCTTTAATTGTCTCATATACTTCAATTTAATCACAAATGGGGTATTTTTCACCAAAATAGAGTCACTTTCATGACTCTAACACACTCCCCAACTTACTCTTTGCTCGTCCTCGAGTAAAGTTAAAGGAACTCTTTCAACATTCTCACAAAACCAACACACCATATTCATCAACAACCAAGACTTCATCAAAATAAGTGAAGAATTTGAACATAACAAGTAATAACACAATCCTAAATAAAGAACTAAAGTTTCTGTCAAGATTTGCCTATCTCCATTCAAGCTTCTCAAACACACATTTCATATTCATATCACAATGTTAAAATGTCAGTGCAAAACTCCCCAACTTATGTACACCGCAACATAATGCTCATTTTCCACACAAGATTTTGACATATAATTCTTTTTCATTCATCACCCTTTTTTTTTTTTTTTTTTTTTTTTTTTTTTTTCTTGTCTTAACTTCTTAAGCTTTCTAGAATGTCCGTGTAACGGCTTAGGTCAATGACTCCCAAACCAAACGCTATAGGGCACTAATGTAAAACACTCCTCGAACTTACTCACCCGAACCAACTGGCTACAATCAAGACTTTATTCTTTATTTCTTTTCTTTTTTATAGAGCTCATGATCTATGTAATGATTTCTTAAGCTTTCTAGAGGACCCATGTAACGAGCTTTAGGCCAACCACTCCCAAGCTAGATAGCTTTAGGGGATTAGGTGTAAACACCCCTCGAGCGTACTCACTCGAGTCAACTAGCTACAAATCAAAACCAATCATCAAGCAACATTTAAGCACCTTTAATACAGGCAAGATAATAAATGAAATTTTCTCCATGGGCATGTAAAGCGTGTGGAACTTGCATAAACACTAACCACATGACATTTACACAAAACAGTGTCTAACCACAATTATGGACAAACCTAGCACAAAACAGAACCAATAGTTCAATGTTTAAAACCATGTTGCACAAAAAATTTTCAAAAACCTCACAAAACCTCAACTAGCACTTTATTGCTTCTAAAATAGTAATTATGCATGAATTCATGAAAATTTAAAAATAACTCACTTTAGTTCACTTTAACCACTTTTGGACTTACAAGAATAAGATCAACATATTTTCAACAAAAACATCATCATGCCACAAAATTTAAGCACACTCTCCACAAAAGCACGTCAATACACTTCACAAAAACTCATCACACCACTTCACAAAATTAAAATTAAATCAACACTCCCCAACTTCAAATGTCATTGTCCTCAATGACCACAACTACAACATCCTCCCCAACTTAGCATCAAATGATCTCAAATGGCAATATGATCAATCATATAAAATTGTCCAACAGATTTGAGAAACAAGAAATCTAACAATACAAGCATATAAGGTGAGAGATACAACCTGAGGAACAATGGTGGGGCTGTCTCAACAGAGTTTGTGGAGCATGCATAAGCGTAGCCTTGGACTAGTTAAGAGTTCCCAAACATGACAATCCTGCGAAGACAAAACAACAAAAACATAAAAGCAATAACATATTTAAAAAGATGGGTTGCCTCCCACAAGCGCTAAGTTTAAGTCTTCAGCCAGACTCATGCACTGACATGGCTAATGTTTTCTATAAGAACCCTCCTCAATCACCTCTCCATCATTAATGCCATCGACATAAGGTTTAAGTCTTTGGCCATTCACCTTAAAAACTGTCCCGTTTTTGGGTTTCGATTTCAACAGCTCCGTGAGGGAAAACATTAGAAACAATAAAAGGGCCATCCCACCGTGACCGAAGCTTCCCCGGAAAGAGGCGAAGCTTAGAGTTAAAGAGCCACACTTTTGATTAGGAGAGAAGACTTCCTAACAATGTGTTTATCGTGAAAAGCTTTAGTTTTTCTTTAAGATGCGAGAGTTCTCATAAGCTTCGTGTCTTAGCTCATCTAACTCCGAAAGTTGGAGTTTCCTATGGTCACCGCCGTGGTCATATCAAAATTGAACTTCCTTGTAGCCCAATATGCTCTATGTTCAAGTTCTACGGGTAAATGGCATGCTTTCCCAAAAACTAACCGATAAGGGGACGCCAATAGGGGTACGATATGTGGTTCGATAGGCCCAAAGTGCTCATTCAGACGCATTGACCAATCCTTACGATCGGGCCGTACCATTTCTCTAAGATAGTCTTAATTTCCCTATTAGCACGTTCCACTTGTCCACTAGTTTGAGGGTGATAAGTGTGGCAACTCGATGGGTGATTGAGTACTTTTTCAATAGTGAGCCAAAGTGCCTATTGGTGAAATGTGAGCCACCATCACTGATGATGGCCGCGGATGACCGAAATGGCTAAAGATTGCGATTGAACAAAGTTAACGACCACCTTATGACATTGGTCCTAGTGGCAATGGCTTCTACCCATTTAGACACATAATCAACTGCAAGCAAGATATTCAAAGCCAAAAGATGAGGGAAATGGACCCATGAAATCAATACCCCACACATCAAACACTTCCACAATCAAAATAGGATTCAGGGCATCATATCTCGTCTACCAATATTCCCTACTTTTTGACATGAAGTACAAGCACGACAATAAAAGAATGCATCACGAAAAGAGAGGGCCAATAAAACCATACTGGAGGACCTTTAAAGCGGTCCTCTTGCCACTATAATGACCCCCACAAGCATAAGAATGACAAAATGCAAGTACACTACTAAACTCGTGGTCGGAACACATCTCCTAACTACTTTGTCTGCACACACCCTGAAAAGGTCCGGATCTTCCCAAAAATAATGTTGATGGTTCAAAGAAATGATCTTTCTGAGTTTTGGTCCACCCTAATGTAATTGTCCTACGGCCAAGTAATTGACTATATGGCATACCAAGGTGCTTTGGATTGGGATATCGCAAACAATTGCTCATCCGGGAAAGATTCATTCAAACATTGGCTAGGGACAAACTCTGTAAAGAGTCAGAACAGTGTCGCCGACCACATTATCACTACCCTTTTTATCTTTGATTCCTAGATCAAACTCTTGCAACAACAAAATCCATCGAATTATTCTAGGCTTAGTGTCTTTCTTGGCTAACAAATACCTGACTGCAACGTGGTCTGTAAAGACAACTATCCTAGACCCAAGATAAGACCAGAACTTATCAAGGGAAAACACTACCGCAAGCAACTCTTTCTCCTGGTGGTGAATAACATTGAGCATCGGAGAGGGTCTTGCTTGCTAGTAGATCACAACGGGCTTTTTATTCCCCCGTTGGCCAAGGACTGCACCAATGGCATAGTCCGACGCGTCACATATCACTTCAAAAGGTATTTCCAATCAGGAGTTGCATATGGGTGCTGTGGTCAATGCTTCCTTCAAAATGGTAAAGGCAATCATACAAGAGTCATCAAAAACAAATGGCACATCTTTAGCAAGCAAATCACACAAAGGCTTGGAGATCTTGCTAAAATTCTGGATGAAACGCCTATAAAATCCTGCATCCTAGGAAAGATCTAATTTGTTTGACCGCAAGGCGGGGTAGTTGAGAAATCAACCTCTACCTTTGCCTTATCCACTGATATCCCCTCCTTGAACTACATGACCTAGACAATTCCCTCTTGAACCATGAAATGGCTCTTTTCCCAACTAAGAACAAGATTTGTCTCTTTGCAACGTTTTAACACCAACTCAAGTTTTTCGAGACAATCATCAAAAGATGTACCAAACACAGAAAAATCATCCATGAAGACTTCAAGAATTGACCCACCATGTCGAAAATATCGATAACATGCACCTTTGAAACGTTGCCGGTGCTTGCACAACCCGAAGGGCATGCGACGAAAGGCAAACGTGCCAAGGACATGTAAACGTGGTCTTTTCCTGGTCTTCGGGGGCAACTGGTACTTGGTTATATCCGGAATAGCCTCCAGAAAACAATAGAAAGCTTGCCCTGCGAGTTTTTCTAGGATTTGGTCAATAAATGGGAGCGGGAAATGATCTTTCCTATGGCTAGGTTGAGCTTCCTATAGTCAATGCAAACTCTCCATCCTGTGGGAGTACGGGTAGGAATTCGCTCACCTTTTTCATTTCAACAACGTGAGCCACTCTTCTTAGGTACACAATGGGTTGGACTCACCCATTGGCTGTCGGATATAGGGTAAATATACCCGTATCAAGCCATTTGATCACCTCTTTCTTCACTACCTCCTTCATGTTCGGGTTTAACCTTCTTTGAGCTTCATGCACCGGTTTAGCATCTCCTCACAAAATGCGATGCAGCACAAAGAAGGCTAATCCCTCGCAAATCGCTACCGACCACCGATTGCTTCCTTATGTGCTATCAAGACCGCCACTAATCTCTCCTCTTGCTCACTATCTAAGTTGGGGGCAATGATCACGGTAAGGTCTTGTTGGGTCCTAGGAAAACATACTTTAGAGTATCAGGCAGGCTTTCAACTCTAGACTGGTGGAACTCAAGGGACCTCGTTGTGTCTTCTTAGACAAAGGTGGTAAGGTTTCATACTTGATGTTCCAGTTCGACGCTCTAGAGTGGGCGACCTAGCTATATACGCACTAACCTCCTGAATCTCAGACACTACACTCAGCTAGATATTCCTCAACAAATGGATTCATAAGAGTGTAAATTGCATCATCACATACTCTGTGGGGCATGAGCCCCACTAGACTGTCAATAGCTCAACCATGAAACACTCATTATCGCCTCACGCATTGGTCCTAACCCAGATTAAACATATTAAGTCTCAATTTCCTATTCCCAAAAGACACTTCCATCTCTCCAGATCTACAGTTAATGCAAGCATTTGCCGTAGCTAGAAAAGGTCTCCCTAAATAATCGGTGCATACTTCCACTGCTCGTATACTCCATGTCTAAGACAAGAAAATCCACCGGAAAATATAGTTCCTCAACCTTAACTACACGTCCTCAATTAGGCCCCTAGCATTTTGACCGATCGGTCAGCTAACTGTAGTATGACTTCAGTCGACTTGAGCTCACCTAAGTTAAACTGTTCATACACGGAATGGGTATAAGTTCACGCTCGCCCCTAAGTCTAAGAGTGCTCTATCAATCGTGACATTACCTATCACACAAGAAATATAGGAGCTCCTGGATCCTTTAACTTTGGGGGAATGCGGTTTGAGACAACCGCACTTACATTTTCCGGTAAATGTACAGTCTTAGGTGTGTGAGATTTCATTTTCCTCTTTTGCGTGCCAAGTCTTGAGGAATTTGGCATAAGCAGGTACTTGCTTAATGGCATCTAAGAGTGGAATGTTAATCTGCACCTGCTTAAACAACTCAATCATTTCATCCTCCTAGCGCTTTTCCTAGTATGGGACATTTGGGGGCTCTACACTGAGGAAAGGGTGTCTCTCGGTATGTACGATGCAGGGGATGGTTCATTCTCCCCAACTTTTTCCTTACCCGGTCTCTGAACACTCAACTCAACAAAGGCTCACTCTCACTCTCTTTGGCTTGGTCCCTACCTGACTGTCCTCTTCTCTACCCTGGACTTTTACTTCCCTCTCGGCCTAATTAGCTCTCGGCCGCTCCGAAGAGTCATCACGGCCTTAGCTTGTTCGGAAAACCCTCTGTTGAGAAGAACCACTAGGGTTACCTATGACTTGACTAGGCAATTGGCCTTGTTCCCTCCTATTGACTGCTTCAGCTATTGACCAATCTGTTCTCTAGCTTACTAATAGATTGGGAATGGGAATGTAGAAGTTGGTATTCTGCTCTAAATCCTGGACTAGCATTCATGTCGGCTTTTTGTTCCTGCATGGTTTGAAGCTTTTGAGCCATCATTGATTCATGACTAGACACCGAGTAGGCTGCTGAACGGGAGGTGAGAACCTAGGTTGGATGGTGGTTGGATTGAAGGTTGCTCCCTATAATTGCCTTGCTGATTTGAAGGATTGTTCCTGTATGGCATGTTATTAGGGACATTCTGAGGTGGTTGTGGCTTCCATGAAAAATTAGGGTGGTTACGCCACCCAGGATGTATGTGTTCGAGTACGGATCGCCCGTCTCTGGAAGCCTTGTGCAACTTGCACTTGCTCCTCAAAAGGTCAGGGGCAGGTTCCTCAACGCGATGGTCAAGAGTGGAGTGCATGGCAAAAACATCATGATTCACCTTCTGAGATGATTGTGTAGAGGGCTGCCCTGTATAGTACAAACTGGTCAAATCGGTGGGCCAACACCTCTAACTTGGAACTAATGTCATCTAACCGTGACACCTCATACACGCCACCCTTCTTGGATGGCTGCCCTGAGATAGGCATCCTAGACGCAGAAATGTGGTGCATTGAATTTTCACTTAAGGTCTCGAAAGTTGCCATAACTCATTCTCGTCCTTGTGCATAAATGTTCCTCCACAAGAGGCGTCTACCATATTCCTATGCCTCTCGTTAGTCCGTCATAGAAACTACGAACTAATTGCCACCTAGGGACTGCATGATGGGGACACTTCCTAAGTTTTCCTTCAAACGTTCCCAACTCTCATAAAATTCCTCGCCATCAGTTGAGCGAAACTAGTAATGGCTCGTCGTATGCTGTTGGTTTTACCAATGGGATAATACTTTTTTAGGAATCCTTCTTGCTTTGGGTCCAAGAGATAATGGACCTTGCTGCCAAAGAATTGAGCCACTGTTTGGCTCGATCCTTAAGTGAAAATGGGAACAAAATTAAGCGCACGACATCTTCATTCACATGTTGAAGTCTAACTGTGGAGCAAACCTCTAAAAATTCATCTAAGTGTTTGTATGGCTCCTCATTTAAATTCCCATAATAATTGGCAACAATTGGATGACACTAGTTTTGATCTCATAGTGCTGTGTCTGACATTGGGGATATGGATACATGAGGCTGACGTGTAGGTGGTGGGTGCGAAATGTTGGCTAAGGGCACATGTGCGGGTTCATCCTGGTCAGCCATCCTACGTGCTTGTTTTCTATTCTTTTTACAGTGCGTTCAATTTCAAGATTCAAAGGTAATAACTCTTCGTTAAAAGACCTTCTAGTTTGCATTCATCAACCAAACACACAAAAGGCTCAACAAGCAACGCAGCAACAATGTCAAAGAAATAAACTAAATGCAAAACCTAAAACAAATTTTACTAAGCACACGAAACAAAACTAAAAAAATCTAAAATCTAACGAACTATACTCAATGAATTTCCCACAACAAAATGTTTAATCAAAACTAAATTTATCAATGCAACCTAAAATAATTTAATACTAAGGACAAAAATCAAGGTTAAGAGAATTTCACAATCGGGACGTGCAGGATCTCAATGCTCACGACACGCTGAAGCGTTTTCCCAATTGCAATTTTCCGCAAAACAAACAAACACAATGAAACTATTCCAATAAATAAAATAGAACAAGTGAAAATGAAATTACGCAAACAACCTAAAAAGAAAATAATTAACTAAAAATGCAAAGAGACAAACTAAACGGGACACAAATATTAAACAATTCACCCAAACAAATATCACAAGAAAGAAAATAACACAAACAAACAACAAAACAACAAAGATTAAAATAAACCTAGAATAAAAACTATAACTACCACCAAACACACAAAGTCAAAAGCCCGTTGCCCCCGGCAACGGCGCCAAAATTTTGTTAGACCGATCGTCACAGTCTAAAAATAACCTAAGTACCGTAGTTAGCGGTAAGCAGGATCGAATCCAGGGAGCAAGACTAACAACCTAATGTATTTTAAGTAGCAAAATAAATGGCAATGGATTAATGAACTAATAGACTAAATGCAAATAATGAAATAGTGCATTAAAACTAATGAAAACTTTATAATAAAAATGTTGCCGTTACGGTTTTGGTCCGACACGGACCGACTCACACAAGTCTCCTCCACCCTCTACGATCCCCTAAACCTACAGCAAGGTAAATCAATGAAATGGTTTCCCGACACTCTAGGTATAATCTTCCTGCTCACCCGATCACTCAAGTTCGATTGGTTAAAGACTATCATTGAACGTCGATAAACGCTACAAGGCAATACCACTAGTTGGTACGCGATTAACAAATACAATCTGTCAACACGTAATATCCAATCAACCAACTTCACAATAAACGCAACAATAGTAGAAATTAAATTAAATCCAAACACAACTCAATTACAATCGATGCGAAGTAATGTAAGCAATATTCATCATTTAATTATTCCAACCACAGTTTATCATTAAACAATTTCTATGAAAACATTAAATCACAATGGACAACAATTTCATCACAAGTTATGCCCAAATCATATTAAAGTATCGAAATCAATCATGAAACGAAAACAAATATAATCTGAAGCACAATACTACCGAATGTCCTATAATCGGCTCATCCAACTAGTCGAGAGCTGATGAGGAGAGTCGTGGAGTCAATCCCGATCTCGCCTATGCCGTAACAGACAACCGGGAGCTTAGCGCTCATGATGGTGATGACGGAGGCCGAAACGGTGGAAACGGAGCTGACCATGGCGGAGAGGAGGTAACCGATAGCGATATGTGCAAAAAGGCAAAACGACCAACGGACAGCTCGGAAGAACAGCCGCGGTTCGCCGGAAAACGTTAATTTTCCGGCGGGTCTCCGAAAACGGTGGCGGAATGGGATCCGAGGTACCGATGGAAAGCTCTGGTATGGGGATTCAGATCAGGTCCTGGGGAGGTGAGAAGTCGCCGAAAATGAGCAAGATCTGCCTGGAAGATGAAAGTAGCGACGGCAAACCGCGGATTCCGGCGTTTTCGCGGCGGCTGAAGCTTGGAATGCAAGATACGGCTGTGGGAAGGTGGATCGACCCTTGGGGAGCCGAAACGTCACCGGAAAACGGCGAAATCTCGCCGGAAGACGAAACGTCGCGATGGGAAGATGAAGCTCGCGGTGGTGGTTGGCTCACGGTGGTGATGAAGCGATGATGGTATCTGTGGTCGAGGAAGCCGAGAGGTCGCCAGAGGTGGAAGACGAAGGGTCGCCGGAGGTGAAGACAAGGGTCGCCGAAAACTCTCTGGTGTGCAGCCTCCTGTTCACGCGATCTGCACTTTTCTTTTATAGTGCATATTGCAAAATTTCAGTTTAGTCCCTGCACAATTGAAAAGTGACAAAATCAGCCCCTTAAAACATGACATTTTACCCCCAAACAGCTAAATGAGACAAAATTACCCTTAATCCATAACCACAACCTAATATCAACTCATATATTTCCAAAATCATTCTAAACACGTTAAATTCATAAGAAAAATATTAGGAAGCGATTTTCTGAATAAATTCATAAATTCTTTAATTGTCTCAATATACTTCAATTTATCACAAATGGGGTATTTTTATCACCAAAATAGAGTCACTTTCATGACTCTAACAAGGTACGTACTTAAGATTTGCTGTATTAGTTAAAAGTTTACTGTTTCAGTTTCAATTGAGTTTGTTTTGTAGTCTTGGTTAGTTGGTATGTTGAGTTGATTGAATGGTTACCTTGAAATTGGTTGAACTTGGTGAAGTTTGGAAATCCAATCTTCGCCGGGCGAAGAAGAAGCTTCGCCGCGGCGAGGGAGGAGTTGCACCCCCCGGGTAGATTCGCCCTGTTTCGCCGGCGACGGAAAGTTCTTCGCCGCGGCGACGAGCCTAATACAAAGTTTTCTTGAGTTTTCTAGAATTCTTCTTTTGGTACAATGACTATTCTACCCCTAATTAGTAGGAAAAGTGGGAGTAAAATGTAAGGAAATTAGTAGAATTGTGTTTGGATGGGGTGTATTTTGAAAGAATCAAAGGATATAGATGAAATTTCCAAGGAAAAGCAAGGGCAAAATGGGAAAGGATGCTTATAATATGAACTAAAAAAGGGTTAAGTGTAGAGAAACCCTTTATTTCTTCATTCAACCGCCTCTTCCATTTGCCTAACTCTCTCAATTTCTCCATCCAATCTTTCAAGATTTCTAAGGGTTTTAAGAGGGTTTTGAGTAGAGATTCATCTAAAGCATCCTAATAAGGATTCATGCTTGATGTGAGTTTTTCTATATATTGTAGTGAGGCTTATTTGGTTGTTATTGTTCTTGTTGTGGTTTTGAGTTGTAGAGAGGAGACAAATAACAAAGGGAAGGAAAAGTGCTAAAGAAGTCATCTTTTGACAAGGTGTAAATCCAACCAACTTGAGTTTTGAATAAGCTTTTGAGTAGAGATGTATGCATGATCAGTATGTAGTATTTGATGAGAAAATTGAGTTGAGATGAGTAGTTATTTTGTAGTTGTTGGATAGATTCCATGTATGAGAATGTTTTAATGTGTATTGAGAAATGAATTTGAGATGAAGTTGAGAGATGTTGTGTAAACAGATTTGGAAGTGCTTTTCTTGACAGGGATTATGAGTATTTGAGGGATTTTTCCCCATTTGGATGGCTAGAAATGAAGTATAGTATAATTTTAGTAGAGTGTTTATATGCATAGTTGCTTGATGAATGCCTAGGAGAAATCTGCCCTGTCACTGCCGTAACATTCTAAGCATTTTTGGTATCTTACGGACTGAACTGGGCTGAGACCAAAACATCAAAGTTTGTAGCCCTGTTTCTAACTTTAAAACTAGACCAAAATCGTATTAATCTGAGGTGTATAACGCAAGTTATGGCCGTTTTAGTGTGACCTGTGCAGAATGACGGTTTTGAGAAATCTTGTAGTTGGCATTTCATTAGTGCATTAGGGAGCATGAGTTAGCTCTACACTTTTGTTTATCACTTGAGAAGTAGCTTGAGATTAGTAGAGAATTTGAGTATAGCTACGTTAAGAGTTAAGAGAAAGGAATAGAGTAGGTTGTGCGATGGGGAACCCGTGAGTAATGGTAGAGTATTCCCATGTACGCCGCATTGAGAGAGCGGCCAGATAGAGAAGTGGTGTAGCCCGTGAGAGTGCATGCGGATGAGGGCTATACTCGGTACCCGGAAGAGAGATTATACACTCACATGGCCAAGGGTTCCGAATCCTGCATAACCGAGTCCGATCGGCTAGAATGAGTAGAGGTCACGTAGAGTGGGAGCGAGTCCCGGCCGTGCCCCCGTAAGATGGGGCCGTGACTTACTAAAGAGATTACTAGAAAAGAGTTTTAAGAGAAAGAGAGAGAGAGAGAGAGAGAGAGAGAGAGAGAGAGAGAGAGAGGAAGTACCAAAGAGAAATTGAATGAGAAGTTGTAAGGAAAGAAAAAGAGTTACGGGGATAGATGAGTAGAGGTTTACTTACTGAGCATTGTTTTAGTGCTCACCCCGTTGTTTTCCTATGTTTTGCAGGATCCAAGTGAGGATGCAGTCGGATGGATGTCGACACGCGAGGGGAAGCGGTTACACTGTCCACCATGTTTTAATAGTTTTTGTGCACATTATAAGTTTGTGTAAAAATGTATATGTTTGTAAAGA
Organism: Pistacia vera; assembly: GCF_008641045.1. NCBI lineage: Eukaryota > Viridiplantae > Streptophyta > Magnoliopsida > Sapindales > Anacardiaceae > Pistacia > Pistacia vera. The sequence continues at coordinate 1,026,789 of NW_022196293.1, forward strand.
ATATATGTACATATTTAATAAAAAGAAAATTTTGGGCCCAATTTCTTTATATTATTTTATATGTATTTTATTATGAGAATTTGAGTAGTAGTGGCTTTTACATTGCCCAACGACAAGGTCGAAGCAAGAACCCTACGAACAAGAGCTGCTTGTTATACACTCATAGGAGATCAGCTATACAAGCGAGGGTTTAGCGCCCCTCTTCTCCGATGTGTAACTGATGAAGAAGCAGATTACATCATGAAGGAGATACATGAAGGGATCTGCAATAATCATACGCCCGCACAATCTCTCGCCAACAAGGTTGTTTGTCAAGGGTATTACTAGCCCCTGATTCAAGAAGACACCTACAACTTTGTTAAAACGTGTGACCAGTGTTAGCAGTTCACAAACGTATCGCGAGCTCCTTCCCACCAGCTGGTAACCATGTCCAGCCCCTGGCCATTCTCCATGTGAGGAATCGATCTCATCAGACCTATGCCAATTGGTAGAGGAGGGGTCAAATATGCGGTGGTCGCGGTAGACTACTTCACCAAGTGGGTTGAAGCAAAGCCCTGGCCATGATCACCACCAAAAAGCTCAAGGACTTCATCTTCAAAAATATTGTGTGCCGCTATGGGATTCCTCATACCCTTATCTCTGATAACGGGAAGTAGTTCGATAATGAGTTCAAGCAGTTTTGCGACGAGCTGGGCATCTATAAGAAGTTCGCCTCGGTTGCAAGACTACAGGCAAATGGTCAAGTTGAAGCTGTCAACAAAACCATCAAGCACACTCTAAAGGCCAAACTTGGCACAGCCAAGAGAAATTAGGCCGATGACCTTCCTGAAGTTCTATGGGTATATAGGACAACTCCGAGAACCTCTACCTCAGAAGCCCCTTTTTCGCTAGCATATGGCTACGAAGCAATGATCCCTATGGAGGTAGGAAACAGTTCACTTCGGAGGGACCTGTTCGACGAGACAGACAACGAGGTGCTTATACGCGCAAGTCTGGATCCAGTTGAAGAACATCGTAGCAAGGCTCAATTGAGAATAACAGCCTATCAGTAACGCACAAAAAGGTTTTTCAACTCTAAGGTTAGAAGAAGAGACTTCTAGGTCGGTGACCTCATTTTAAAGGAAGTTTTTCTCGGTACTAGAGAACCAAGTGCGGGAGTTTTAGGGCCGAACTAGGAAGACCCATACTGCATCGCCAAAGTGATAAGGTCAGGGACTTATCATCTGAAAAGGCTGAATGGTTCTGAAGTACCGCGAGCTTGGAATGCGGAACATCTTCGACTATATTATCAGTAATTCCGAGCTCATCTTTTCCTTGTAAAGTATTTTTAATCTTTGTAAATAAAAGAATTACCTTTCCAAGTGTATAATTATGTTCGCATAGACTTGTTATAATTCTGTTCGCATAGACTTGTTCCAATGTTATTATAAAGTTAGAATGCGATCTCATGTATAACATAGGGTACAGAAATTGTAAATACTCATGAAAGATTAAAAAAAGGTATGTATGTCTTCATTAATATAAGGGAAGTACATAAACGAGCAGGAAAAGATTCCAAAAGCAATTATTGGCCCTCATCCCCAATTCTTGGAGGCACGACCTCATCGTCCCTAGGTTGATCGCCATCCACCTGGCCGACTACGACCTCCTCGGGGACATATCCCGAATGCTCTCCCTGATCAGGTCCTCGGGCAGCCTCTGCTGCATCCTCATCATCAAGCCACACCATGGAGCTAAGAATTTGTTGGTATTCCTTTGGGAGGTCGGAAATATCTATTTCAGGATTCTTCGGTCGTGGGGCATAGATGGATTGACTTGCCAATTCAGCAGCCTTCGACTCGATCTCCACCCCTTAACGTTGTATCTCTTCAGTCAACGAAGTGACTCTTCCCTGACTAGCTTGGAGTTTAGCCTCAAGCGCCAACCTTTGCTTCTCGGAGGCCTCCCATAGCTCGGCCCTTTCCTGCTCTGCTCGTAAGGCCTGCTTGGAAGTCGTTTTAAGATCCTGGTCTTTCTCGCTAGCCTCCTTGGAGAGTCTGGCCACTATCCTTTAGAGCTCTTTTATCTCCTCTCCGTACTTCTCTAGCTCAGCCTTCTAAAAATCCACCATGCGAAGAGTAGCATTCCTTTTATTTAGGTACTGGTTCGTTGATGCGATGGATAATTCCTTCTCTGCCTCAGCAGCTTCTAAGTCTTGTTTGAGCCGCGCATTCTCTTCTCTCAGTGTGACCTCCCCCTCGGCAGCTCCCAGGTAGACCTTTTGTAGGGACAATTGAATGGAGAGCAGAGCCTGCGAACAAAAAAGAGTAATAAGTTAGCTTGCTATTAGAAAAGATAAATGTAGTCCTCGTCGAGGACAGCTCGTTCTACCTTGCTCAGGTGTTGGATAGATGTGGACATCAGGTCTAGATGATTGGAATCCATGAACTGCTCAAATGTTTCTACAAGTCTGCACTCCAACAGGGTAAAAACCACTGGCTGTAGATGATTTGGAAGTTGTCCCATCGAATCCAACACTGGAGTGTCCATGCCCGCGCCTCCAGTAGGAGTCGTGTCGCACGTCGGTTTCTTCCCCGACCTCTTTCTAGGGTCAGCAACCTCACTCTATCCTGTTCGTGGTGCTCCTAAAGTAATGGCAATGTTGGTTGCACCTCCAGTAGACCCTCCCTAGCGGAATGCTTGGTAGGGCTACGACCTCTCGAACTAAAGGCCTAGGTCTTTTGATTCGGACTCTGACTCTGACTCTTTGGTCCAAATTTGCCTCCTCTTCTTGGGTCGTTGGGTCATCGTCTTCTGCCTTGGGCGAACAGCTGAAGGCTGAGGAGCCCTAGTAGGTCGTACCAAAGCTCTTAATGTTACCCCTCCGACGGGGGAACCGTTGGGAGCAACTCCAGTCTATCCGATGGTGCCCACTCAAGGGAAAGTGAACTGCCTCGGTCGTGCTGATCTGGGCACCTTTGGAGCATGGTGCTGCATGTGAACATCATTAGTAAAATAGTTCACTACATGCACAATCAAAGAATAAACCAAGGGTACGAAACTTACTCGGTGGGGGATTTAGGGTCACTTCCGAGTTGAAGAAACCGTATTTTCGTAAGTTCGCAGTCGTCACGAGCAATCTAGCATCGCGACTTTCTTCAAGTAGAAAGCCGAAGGCAGTAATCCTATCCGGATCACCGAGGAGCTCTAACCTGGTCATTTTGTTAATTGCAAAGAAAAAAAAAAGGGAGCTCGTTAGCGAAGACTAAAAGAGTTCACAAATTCATAAAAAAGGAAAACCTACTTGGATCCTGAAAATAACAAATGCCATCATAACAAAAGAAAAAGAACTTCGTCTTGTATGCTCCTACATTGTTTGGGTAATTGTGTATTCCCACTTTGATGGTAGTTCACTTAGAGAGATAGTAAGAATCTTTGTCCTTACTTTTCTTCAGAATGTATGAGCAACCGAGCTCCACTGTGGTTAGCTCGCCCAATCCTCTCTCACGGCACGCAATGTACATAACCACAACTATCATGTACACATTTGGCGTGAGCTGAAGCGGTGCGATCCTCAAATGATCGAGGACCGACCTGACAAAAGGGTGGAAGGGGATCAACCCTCCACTCTTGAATATGTTCTCAAAGATTGCAGCCAGCCCCCATGGCAGATTTCGAGCTATGTGTGTCCTATCTCGGAAGAACTCCACGCAGAGAGCGTATTAGTCTACTACCTTTTCAAGATCCTCGGCAGTCATCACCGATAGGATCTCTTGAGGGGGACCCGTAGGAGCATCCTGCGCAGGCGAACTGGTCCCTTCCTTGGCTCTAGTTGTTGGGGGGTCCATTCTACTGCGGTCCGCAAAAGTGACAAGCAGGGAATTGTTTAGTCCTCATACACTATTTCGTACGATGACGTGGAGGAGAAAGTAAATACTTCCTCGCTTAAACCCTTTAAAAAAAAAAAAAAAAAAACCCTAATAGAATAACCTCAAAGCCACCATTCATGGCTCGAGCCCAAGGAGAAGATTACATCTCCGATCAACTAATAGAAGATTGTCATCGTATGGAAACCATTGAAAGCAAAAAATAGCAAAAATGGCAAGAGAAACCATCCTTACCTCCTGGAATGATAAGAATGAATCCTCTTGCTTCAAATATCAAGTGCGCACTGGTTTGAAAGGCAAAGAATCAAAGTTCACAAAAATCTCTTGCTCTCTCTAAGAAGATGAATATTGTGACAATGTCTGAAGTAAACCTGGGGTTTTTTAGTGAAGGAAATGACGCTTTGGTTTCCCCAAGTCAAAAGATATTTGGGCAGAAAAATGCATCTCACCATTGATTGCAACCACGTATCGCAGATCAGCAAAGAAAAGTGACCATCACGCTTCAAGAAACCAAATCGTCGTTCTCTTCTGTTGAAAAACTCAAGCGACGGCACATTCTCCCTCCTCCATATTAAATACGCCCATGTCCGCATTTAATGCTCTGATAAGGAATGTCGTTTCAGCATGGCTCGCATTTAATGCGCATGGCTGGCACTTATTGCGCATAAGACACGTCTGTCAGAACAGAACGTATTTCATTAAATGTATCCACTACAAAAGTTCAACGGATAACATCTGAAGAGGTCGTTACGAAGAACACTCTTCGTCTTGTCAGTTGCGAAGCGACGTGACTCTTCGATCTTATCCTACTCTCAACGTGTATCAGTTCTGAAGCAACACGATCCCTTGTCTTCAGTAAAGAATTCCAAGTGCAATCAAGTTGTGAACTTCGGAAGATCAAAATCATGGCACTGATGTGGTCTAAGAGCAGGTCGCTCATCCTTAAAATAATGACCATCTCAGGTCGCATGCATAAAAGTGTCACCTCGACCTCTTTTCAATCAAGTCGAGTTGACCAAAATCTCTTCGAAAGCATCAAGTCACGACATAATATATAGTTTCCAAGGTTCAATTCTCAAACCTTAAAAACTAGGGGACTTCTGTTATGCCTGTAAAAGTAGGGTGATGCAGAGCTTAGTCAGCATTTGTGGTTAGAGCTTAGGTAAGCTGTTAGAGTAGATGCTCTAGAGCCAATCAATTATTGTAGAATTGACTCTTTGTAATAATGTTCATTAATCAATAATAAAAGGCATTTTATTCTATATCGTGTAAATCATTATTATTGCAATATGTATTATTATATGTCCTTAGAATGGTAGAACCATGACGAGGGTATCAAGTGTTTCAAATCTTGATAGTGAGAACCCTATGAGCACATATGGTGGCCATTTTAGAAACGTTTGTAGCCCCAGTATTTTTCTGAAGTAAGGGCACAGATAATACAGTAAGGCTATCATAGTGTTGAACGACCCTGTTGAAAGGTAGTGACTGATCTCACTTGTCAAGGTTGTTTGGTGACAACCTGGTGCAACACATGGGTGCTTGTTGTATGCAATTACACCCCATAAGTTCACTGGATTGACCCACTAGAGGATTCCATATGGATGGTAACCCTAGTGTCTATGGAAAAAATCCTCTAACGAATGGTAGTGCATGTGATCCTTAGACTTGAGATCACCGGAGTGCCTTGTGCACCGATTGGTGTAGTTTGACACTAGCTAACGCAGTTCTTTTTAGAGCTGTCAATACAGTGGTGATTGGCTGCATCAAAGAGTGTATCAAGACTATGGTGGATTGANGCATAAAATCCTGATTCAGTGTTCATGATAAAAGTTACTTTGAATAAAATATATGACTCTATAACAAACTTACATGTATGTATATAAATATTTAATGTATAAAACTCTTAAAATTCAAAATTCAAAATTCATGAATTTCATTAATGATATATATATCTTCATAGAGAGTTTATAAAACTCATTCATAGAATTATTCATGAACTTTATAAATGAAAACAATCCATGTATCTTGTTTATTATATAGAGTAACATAATAATAACTTCTAAATAACAGCATAATTTAATTTATATATAACGAATCTAGAAATTGTGAAATCCAAGAAAATATTATCCTCTAACAATTCTCTTATGCACTGAGTCTTATAATTCTTTTTATATATGGCAGTAAATTAAATCAGTGCACACGGTCTGAATGCTGATACATGTAATCTTTAATATGCAAATTCTTCTTTAAAAGCAAAAGACCCGATACAAAATATATATAACTCAGACTTTTGCCTTCTCTTCCAAACACAAATTACAGAGGCAACATGGCTAACGAAGTTGTTGGCTTTGTTGGTGATCTGAAACCAACGATAGTAATGGTGCTAGTTCAATTCATAATTGCATTAGTAAATATTTTCTACAAACTGGCCTTCAATGATGGGATGAGCGTCAGAATATTGATAGCTTACAGATTTATATTTGCTACAGCTTGTGTTGTTCCACTTGCCTTGATCATTGTGAGGTAATTTATATAATTTTTTGGTGGATACAAGATATTTTAATTTACGGTAATTTTCTAATTAGAATGTTTACAATAATTCTCTAATCAAGGCATTGGAATATAATTTTGTTAGGTTCTATTATGCTTGGAAAAGTAGGGCTGACGCAGAGCTCTGTTAGCGTAAGTGGTCAGAGCTTAGGTAAGTCCAGCAGCCATTTAGACGAAGCCACGTCGCACGCTGATGCAAACGGCACGCTTTTGCCAGTGCAGTAGGTGTGCGCCAGGCTGGTGACATGCTGGAGGCGATCCACGTGTCCAATCCCTACAAGAATCGAGTGAATCACTCGAGCAGGTGAATAACTGGATGCAAAGAAAGATTTGCACGGTAATCTGACCCACTCCCTAATTTAGTAATCATTACCTTAATTCATCCCACTATAAATAGAGAGTTTCTCTCCTGTTTGTGGGATTAGCTAATTTCTCTCTGGAATAGCATATATATATATATATTCTCTCTCTCTGTCTCTTGTAATCTCTTGTAAATTAGCTTGCGGAATGCGACGTGATCTCATATATTAATACGATACCAATGGACGTAGGATTCGCTTATTTAAGCATCCGAACCACTTTAAACACCGTTCTTTACTCTTTATTTATCTCATGGTGAGGAAAAGGTCCCCCAGGTGAAAGAGGACACTTCTTCTAAAGTGCCCCTAATCTCGTAAAATATTGTGGGGGATATCCCTTTCGAGCTCACGGCTTGATCTAGCCGTCATGAGCTACCTGGAGAGGTTCAACAATACTCTCCAAACGGTCAACCAAAGGCTGGACCATTTGGATTAGGTCGCGTCGCCCGAATCAAATGAGGCAATGCCACCACCAAAAATGCCTACAGGTCACATGAAAGCGCGGAAAAGGGCGATAGCCTGTGCCGCGCTTATTACATCACGTCAAAGGAAGGGAAAGTAGGTGGCAAATAGCGGGCTTAGAGGCTACGAGGGACCAACGAACACCGACCGAAACCCAGGTAGAAAACCCATGGCGCAAAGACTCGGTGACATGTCGCAGCCCGAGCTATCCCGTGCCACATCGCGCGAGCACTCCCGCAAAATTGCAAGGCGGGGAGATTCCCACTATCGCCGAAATGATGACTCCAATCGTTGTTAAGCAGGAAGTTCCTACCGTTCGCGGGTCAGTTCGCACAACCACGAAGGCCGGGAAGGTTCCCGAACCATTCATTGCCACGCACGACTCCAACCGGCATGTTTCAAGAGCGGTCGGAACTGCTGGCTGAGGCGAGGTGGAATCCGACCTTTGGACTTTCCTCAACTGCAATCACGAGGGTCGAACCCGCATGGGGGAAAGCAATCCCCAGATGGCTCCGCTGCCTTAGATTGAGGAGTTACAGCGAGCTCTAGATCAGCTAAAGGCTTAGCAAAATGAGCGAGGGCAGGTCGCAGAGGCGTCCCCCTTTTCTCCAGCTGTGTTAGTCGCTCATTTCCCATCCAAATTCAGAATGCCCTATATACGGGCATTCGATGGGAATTCTGATCCGCAGGATCATTTGTATGAATTCAACGACTTGATGGAACTTCACCAAGTTTCTGACCTGGCAAAATGTCGATGCTTGGCAGTGACTTTTACATCTCATGCCAAGCGATGGTTCAGGTCACTCCCGGCGAGATCGATCAGCTCGTGGAATCAGATGAGCTCGACATTCTTGAGACACTTCCAAGCAAACATGAAGTTCTCAATGCCTTTGAGCTACCTTAGCAACATAAGAGAAGAGAGGGATGAATCCCTCCAATCCTACACCAACAGATTCCACAGCGAGCTCTATAAAGTAATCACACTCCCAAAGAGTCCGTTCGGACTGTCATCATCATGGGAGTTTGTCCACAGACAGATCTGTGGAAGGAGCTGCAATCAGAGGACGATGTTTCTCTCACCCGCTTCTACAGCCTTACGGAGAAATACCTTTGTATTGAGAACTCTGTGGCAGCACTCAACTGTCACGACCTCGGTCCTTCGGGCAGTACACCAGGTCGGGGGAAAAATAGGAGGGCTGATCATCGATGGGTTAATGATGATCAGCGAAAAGGAAAGAAACAGCAGTTTGAACCCAAGAAGTCTTATGCTCTGGTTCCTTATCACGATCGCAACAGGAATCAATATACCCCTTTGAATGCATCTGTCTCGGCCATTCTTGACAAGTCAGAAGAGGTCGGCCTGCTCAGAGAACCTGAGCCATGAAAAATCTGCCTTCAGCTAGAAACAGTAAAAAGTACTATTGTTATCATCGGGACAATGGGCATCACACCGATGAGTGCCGAGCTCTCAAGCAGGCAATCGAAGACCTTATCAAGCAGGGGCATTTCAAAGAGTATGTTGATGACTCTACTCCCGTAAGGGAGAAAAATCGAGAGGAATCGGGCAAGAAGCATCGTGATCGCAAAGGTATCTGCAGCATGGGAATAATCTTTAGGGGACCACACCTTAGGGGAAACTCGCGAGGTGCCCAAAAAAGATATGCTTGCGCAGCCTATTACGACCTTATCCGTGTGATGAACACGACGCAACGACCATCAAAGATTCGCAGAGAGGAGCAATCACCTTCTCCGAAAGAGACGCAATCCGATTGCATCATTCCCATGATGATGCTCTCATCATCACGCCCCAAATAGGGCGCTGCGACATCCACAGAATGTTGGTGGATAACGGAAGCGCTGTGAACATCCTGTTCCAACGAGCTTTCAAAAGAACGAAATTGGATGAGGCCGACCTAAAGCCCGCCTCAATCCCCCTATATGGTTTTATAGGGGATCACCTGATCCCTAAGGGAATGATCTCGCTTCCAGTCATGCTGGGTGACTTTGACGAGGTGACAAGGGTCACTAAATTCTTGGTAGTGGATTGCCCTTTCGCTTTCAATGGCATCCTAGGGCGACCTCTATTAAGAAGCTTCAAGGCAGTCACTTCAATCTACCATCTCAAGATGAAATTCCCCACCCTGATGGGGATAGGGGAAGTAAGCGGATCTCAGAATGTATCTCGCGACTACTATGTAAGAGCAGTGCAGATGACATGCGAGGGGAAAGGCATCCTGCGTGGCATTCTTGAACAAGCAATGGCTATCAGTCAGATCGAACCATAACCTGACCCAACCGAGGATAATATGGATCCTCATATCCAGGAATGCCCTTCCAGTGGGCCAGTTGAGGATCTATCGGAAGTGTCAGTCGACTAGAACGAGCCGAGCCGAGTGTTAAGGACTAGAAGCAATCTCAACCCCTAGTTCGCTAATGACCAGACCAGCTTCCTCAAAGAAAATATTGATGTGTTTGCATGGACGCATGCCGATATGGTCAAGATCAGCCCGACCATCATTTGTCATGCCTTGAATATCAATAGTGAAGCCAGACCAGTCCTCTAGAAAAGAAGAGCGATGGATCTAGAGTGATATGCTGCCTTGAAAATCGAGGTAGATAATCTCTTTCAAAATGGGTCTATCCGAGAAGCTCTCTAACGGAGCTGGGTTACCAACCCGGTTCTAGTAAAAAAGCCCAATGGCAAGTGACGGACCTGTGTTGACTTCACCGACCCCAATAAAGCCTGGCCAAAAGATAACTTTCCCTTACCCAAAATCGACCAGCTCATTGATCCTACCTCTGGACATGAGCTGCTGAGTTTTATGGACGCATACTCGGGATACAATCAAATTCTGATGTATGCGTCGGACGAAGAGCATACCTCATTTGTTACAGATCAGGGGCTGTATTGCTATAGGGTTATTTCCTTTGGCCTGAAAAATACTAGAGCAACTTACCAGCAGTTGGTTAACTGAATGTTTTCCGAGCAGATTGGGAAGTCGATGGAAGTCTATGTAGATGACATGTAGTCAAATCCATGTCGCTTCAGATCACATAACACATCTCGTTGAGATGTTCGACATCCTCAGAAAATATAGAATGAAGCTCAATCCCTTCAAATGCTCATTCGGAGTATCCTCAAGAAAATTTATGGGGTACATGGTTAACTAAAGGGGAATAGAGATCAACTCCGAAAAAATTCAAGCTCTCCTTGACATGAAAAGCCCGACCAACTGAAAACAGGTTCAGAGTCTCAACGGGCGAATAGCGGTACTCAGTCGCTTCATATCGAGAGTAATAGATCGCTGCTTGCCATTCTTCAATATCCTTAGGGCCAACAAGAAGTTTGAATGGACTCTTAAGTGCGAACAGGCATTCTAGAGCATTAAAGAGCACCTCGGAATATCACCTCTTCTATCCAAGCCTTTTTCACAGGAAATTCTGCTCCTGTATCTATCTGTCTCGTAGTACGTGATCAGTGCAACTTTAGTTCGGGAAGAGAGCAGGATTCAATGGCCAGTTTATTATGTGAGCAAGCGTTTGCTAGATGCCAAGGTACGGTATCCAGAAATGGAGCGATTGGCTTATGCCCTATTGATCGCTTCCAGAAAGTTGCGACCTTACTTCCACGCCCACATAATCCATGTAATGACCAGTTATCGGCTCAAGCAAGTCCTCTAGAAACCAAAGGCATCAGGAAATTGCTCAAGAGGACCATGGAATTGAGTCAGTTCGATCTACAGTATAGACCGAAAGCAAATATCAAAGGGCAAGCTGTTGCCGATTTCATCTCAGAATTCTCATATCATCCGATAAAGGAATCCAAGTAACAGGCCAGCGAAACCATCTAGGAAACTGTTCAAAACCTGTCAACCTGGAGCCTGTATGTCGATGGATCATCGAACAGGAAACGGGCTGGGGCAGGCCTTCTCTTCCTGAGTCCCGAAGGGACTCGCATTCATAGCATTCTCCGTTTTGGGTTCAAAGCGACCAATACTGAGGCCGAGTATAAAGCTCTGCTCGCTGGATTGCGGTTGGCAAGAGAAATGGGATCAACTGCGGTCAGCATTCACAGTGACTCCATGCTAGTTGTCAACCAGATTTTGGGGGAATATCAAGCTAAGGAAGAAAACATGATCGGTTATCTGAAGAAAGCTAAGGCTACACTCGAGTCGTTTAAGTACTTCACGATCACGCAAATTCCTAGGAACAGCTGATGCGTTGTTACTACAACATGCAAAAATAGGAAGTGCCCTAGTCACATAAAATAATAAAGTGATAAGTGAGTATCATTCCCACGAGGATTGGTTGCTAAGCACTAATTTTCCTAAGTGTTTTTCAAGTTGGAGCAAACGAATTTGTTTGGATTAATGGGAGAAAATTACACTAAAACTAAAACAAAATATGCTAAGTATTAAAAACTAAATTATGAAAGCAAGGATTAAAAACAAGGGTAATATCAATTCAAACAAACGGGTAGGGTTTTGACTTTATTCAGACTCTATGGATTAAGTCTACGGATTATGCTATTTCCACATTCACATGCACTAATTGTAAATCGAATTCTCTAAGTTATAAAACATACCTTCTCAGGCTATGTTCTCCTACTTTTTCCTATTAAACTTCCGCACCCATCAAATTGAAGATTAATAAGTCAAGTTCATTAAGCACATGGAATCCTAGATTGATTTCATTGATTTTTAAATCTATCTCTAGCATTCAATACTGCAATGGTGATTATTCAAGAAGCTTAACATGATTCATTTCTCAATCTTAGCATGTTCAACGAATACAAGCAATATAAATCAGAATAACCACACAATCTGTGTAATAGCAAGTGAAAATAACAACAATCAATTGATTAATCCATGGAAATCCGAATTACATCAAAACCCTAACCCAAAATGGGTTAGTTCATAACTAAATCAAAATGCACAGCAAGAAAAACAGTAAACACAATGTTCAACATATTAAAATGCAGAGAAAATAGTAGAGATCTCCCTTAGTTGAAGAATACACAAGATTCAAGCTCAAATCTTCTCTCTAAAAATCAAATATATCCAAAACTCAATGAGAACAGACGAAAACTGGACGACCTCTTACGAAAATCGTAAAGTTTTTCTTTTATACCTTGCCTAAAGACCTAAAACTTTCCTAAAATAAAACTGTGCGTTTTGGAAAAACTAAAATTCGCAAACTTCACCGCGGCGACGAGGTAAAAAATGAATCTCGTGCTTAACAGTTTTTGCCGCGGCGAACCTTCATGAAGAATTATGAAATTACGAAATTGCCCTCCGCTTGCTTCTTTGCTTGAATCTTCGATCTTTGATGCTCTCCCATTGGAACAAGCTTCACAGTGCTTCACTCTGCTTCAGAACTCTCCCAAATTCTAAGATCCGCTTACTTCTGGGTCTAGAAACTCCAATTCGCTCATTATTTGCTCAAAATGTCCATTTTGGCCTGAAACACAAAATGTAAAGAATTAAGTAGCAATTCAGGCATAAATGAACTAAGAAGTATCTAAAATCTGGCCTAAAAGCCTAAATAAAACAATATAATCCTCAGATTATCAACATCAATTCTGTTGCGAATGCCTTGACAAAGATAGCCTCATCGTTGGACCCGGACGTGCCAGAGAGCATTCCTGTTCGATTCATAGAGGCCCCTAGTATCAGTTTGCCCAAACAGGCTATGAATGTAACTGAATCAGTCTCTTGGATGACCCCCATCATTTAGTATCTTCGAGATGGGATCTTGCCCAACGACAAGGTCAAGGCAAGAACCCTACGAGCAAGAGCTGCTCGTTACACCCTCATAGGAGATCAGTTGTACAAGCGAGGGTTTAGTGCCACTCTTCTCCGATATGTAACCAATGAAGAGGCAGATTATATCATGAGGGAGATACATGAAGGAATCTATGGTAATCACACGGCCGCACAATCCCTCGCCAACAAGGTTGTTCGTCAAGGGTAATACTGGCCACTAATTCAAGAAGACACTTACAACTTTGTTAAAACGTGTGATAAGTGTCAGCGGTTCGCAAACGTACCGCGAGCTCCTTCCTACCAGTTGGTAACTATGTCCAACCCCTAGCCATTCTCCATGTGGGCGATCAATCTCATCGGACCCATGCCAGTTGGTAAAGGAGGAGTTAAGTATGCGGTAGTCGCGGTAGACTACTTCATCAAGTGGGTCGAAGCAGAGTTGTTGGCTGCGATTACCACCAAAAAGCTCAAGGACTTCGTTTTAAAAAATATTGTGTGCCGCTATGGGATTCCTCATACCCTTATCTCTGATAACGGGAAAAAGTTCGATAACAAGGAGTTCAAGCAATTTTGCGATGAGTTGGGTATCCATAAGAAATTCACCTCAGTCGTAAGGCTGCAAGCAAACGGTCAAGTTGAAGTTGTCAACAAAACCATCAAGCACACTCTGAAGGCCAAACTTGGCACAGCCAAGGGAAATTAGGTTGACGACCTTCCTGAAGTTCTGTGGGCATACAAGACAACTCTGAGAACCTCTACCTCAGAAACCCCTTTTTCGCTAGCATATGGTTGCGAAGCAATAATCCATTTGGAGGTAGGAACCGGTTCACTTCGGAGGGACTTGTTCAACAAGGCAGACAACAAGGTGCTTATGCGCACAAGTCTGGACCTAGTTGAAGAATATTGCTGCAAGGCTCAGATAAGAATAACAGCCTATCAACAACACGCAAAAGGTTCTTCGACTTTAAGGTCAAAAGAAGAGATTTCTAAGTCGGCGACCTCGTTTTAAAAGAAGTCCTTCTTGATACCGGAAAACCAAGTGCGGGAGTTTTGGGACCGAACTTGGAAGGCCCATACCGCGTTGCCAAAGTGATAAGATCGAGGACTTATCATCTCAAAAGGCTAAATGGTTCCGAAGTACTACAAACTTGGAATGCTGAACATCTCCGACCATATTATTAGTAATTCCGAACTCAATTTTTCCTTGTAAAGATTTTACCTTTCTTAAATCTTTGTAAATAACAAGCGTATAATTCTATTCTTTTGTAATCATTTTCCCATGTATATAATTCTATTCGCATAAGACTTGTTCTAATGTTATTGTAAAAAGTTAAAATCCGATCTCATGTATAACATAGGGTACAAAAATTGTAAGTACTCATGAAAGATTAAGAAAGACATGTATTTATTAATAATAGGGAAAATACACAAGCAAGCAGGAAAAAGACTCCAAAAGTAAAAGCAATCATTGGCCTTCATCCCCAATTCCCGGAGGCATGACCTTATCATCCCCAGGCTGATTGCTGATTGCCAATTACTTGGCAGCTGCAGGCTCCTCTAGGACATACTCCGAATGCTCTCCCAGGTCAGGTCCTTGGACGGCCTCCGCTGCATCCTTATCATCAAGCTACGCCATGGATCTGAGGATGTCCTGGTATTCCTCTGGGAGATTGTATATATTCATTTCGAGATTTTTTAGCCGTAGGGCATAGATGGACTGAATTGCCCATTCAGCAGCCTTCTTCTCAATCTCTGACTCTTGTCGCTGCATCTTCCTAGTCAACGAAGTGACTCTTCCCTAACTAGCTTGAAGTTCGACCTCAAGCGCCTACCTTTGCTTTTCGGTGGCCTCCCACCACTCACCCCTCTCCTGCTCTGCTCATAAGGCCCGTTGGGAGCTCGTTTTTAGCTCATGGTTTTCTCGTCAGCCTCTCTGGTGAGTCTGGCTACCGTCCTCTAGAGCTCCTTTATCTCCTCTTTGTGCTTCTCTAGCTCGGCCTTCTGAAAATCCACCGTGCGAAGAGTAGCATTCCTTTCATTCAAGTATTGGTTCGCCGAAGTGGTGGACATGTCTTTCTCTGCTTCAGCGGCTTCTAACTCCCATTTGAGCTGCGCATTCTCTTCTCTCAACAAGACCATCCCCTCAGCAGCTCCCAGCTGGACCTTTTGTAGGGATGATGAGAATGCAAAATGTCATATTTACCCCCCTTAATGCCTAGTCTTTTATACCTATTTTCTGCCTAAAATTTACTGTTTTTTATTCTATTTTGACTTAGGAAGCAAATGGGAGCGTTAATTGCAAAACGGAACTAATTAAGTGAATTCGGACAGTTTTGATGTTGTTTCGTATTTTGGGCATAACTCTCTCATCTGAGCTCCGATTGAGATGATTCAAAATGCTGTAGAACGCTAAGAAATATATATAACCTTTTATGTTTTGAGTTTGGAGATATATTGCTGCATCATGTTGTAATTGGGCTTGAAATTGACGCATCTGCACTGCCGATGTTCTGGAACATTCTGCCTTGTATGCAAGTCCAGGCAGTTTATTATGGAAGATTTGAAGACATGTGGCACACGAGTTACAGCTGGACACATCACTTCCTATTTTATTTTTAAGACTTTATTGTATTTCATTAATTAAATCAGATTAGGATAATTGATTTGAGGAGATTGAGTTGGATTCAAACACTTGAATTAGATTTTGGGAGGAGAGATCAGATTATTTTTTTTTTTGGTGGACACACGCTCTCTCTGGTCTTCTCTGAACTTTTCCTCTGTAATTCGGTGATGGCCATGAGAGGCTGATTTTGATAACTTGGTCGAAGTAAACGGAAGCCTCGGAATCGATAAACTGTGAGATCTAATATAATTTTCTTGTGTTCAATTTTCGTGTTTGAGTATTGGATGTTTTTCTATGCCTAATTTTATGATTGTTTCATTTATTACTAGGGAGGCCTACTAGTTTATTAATTGTCGCAATCTACTGCTAAGTTAGATATCAAATCCGTAATTGTTTGATCCCTCCAACTTGCGAAGCAATTAGGGTTAGTAATGCTACGTCAGAATTAATAACCTTACGAGAACATTCAACTAAATTAAATACAACCGCTTGTGTTTGTGTTGTTTGCTTCATCGATCTCTCTAATTCTTAAGGTTGCCACTAGATTAAATCTTGAGCGCTTGTCTAGGGTTGTTTAGGGGTAAGATTAATTAGGATCGCTTGTTTCCTGATTAATTACAATTAAGGAAGATAGGAAATTAGTTCCAACGGTGAATATTCAATGTGTGAATTGATTATCTTCGCGTCAATGATCAGTTGTAAGATTCCGATGGTGGTTTTGACGGAGACCAAGTTTCGTTATATTAATTGAATTCGAATTAAATTGTTTTTGTTTTTTTGCTGAGATTTGTTTTCTGTTTTACAAAACCCCCCAGCTTTGTTCACATAACATCAAATTCGGCTAGACACTCTTCGTGGTCGACCCTGACTTACACTACTACTAGTGTATTTTTAGGTTTTAATTCTGGGTGCCTACGACAGCACGCCAGATTTTGGCGCCGTTGCCGGGAGTGATTCTAGTTGATTTTTTTGTTTTTGTGTTTGTTGTGATTTTTATCTTGTTTTTGTTATTTTATTTTTATTTTCCAGAAAAAAAAAAATTTTTGGCAGTACTGTTCACGGCAGGAATTTTGGTTGAATTAGGAGCGGTGTGAGTACCCGTTTCAAGAAAACGAAATTCTGCACAAGACAGTTAATCCGTTAAGGATTCACTAGCCCCACCCTAAACCCTAAACCCTAACCCTAAACCCGTTAAGGATTCACTAGCCCCACCCTCGAGGCCAAAAAACGTTGTTTGATAGGGTTTTTGGCTGTTTTTGTGTTTCTGGTCAATTTTTATTTTTTTATTTTATTTTTTTTAGTCGGTTTTCATTATTTTCCCTTTTTCTTTATGGGATTTTTTGTTTTATGACCAGGTCCTCTCACTTGGTGATTTAATATTCGATCCGGAATAGAGACCACTTTGCGCAAGTTAAGAAAGGAAGTTCGGAGAGATTTTGAGGAAAGCAATTCTGATTTAGAAGAGGAAGACGTCTGGCTGGAAATCGGACTTTGAAAGAGCTTGCTGCCCCTGATTTGAATCAAGCACCTTTATGCTACTTTTCCTGTTTTAGATGCTGCTACTACTTTTGATTGAAATCTGGACTAATACATCTCTTGCCCACTTTTCAGTTCTTGCAGTGAAGATCCTCACAAGCTCTAAAGGAGCTTCATGTGGTTTGCAGAGTATGAAACCTACGGGGGTGACCGAGGAGCAAATCAAATTAAAGCCTTCCCGTTTTCTTTGAAGGATGCGGCTAAGGATTGGCTCTATTATCTACCCTCCGGAACTATACCACATGGAACGAGATGAAGAGATTATTTTTGGAGAAATACTTCCCAGCTTCGAGGGCAGCAAACATTCGAAAGAAATTTTGTGGATAAGGAAGCACAACGAGTCCTTACATGATACTGGGAGCGTTTTAAGAAATTGTGTGCAAGCTGCCCCCATCATCAGATTAGTGAGCAGTTACTTATCCAATATTCTATGAGGGCCTTACATATACTGATAGAGCATGATTGTGTGCTGCAAGTGGAGAGCGTTGGTGGATAAGACTCCTGAGGCCCGCGAGAACTTTGATTGCAAATAGGCACCATTCTCAACAGTTTGGCAGTAGGCTTGACCTTCCATGTAGGCGTGATAATGAGGTAAATATTTCTTCCCTAGACAACAAATCTCTAGTCTAACTTCTCTTGTTCTTCAAATGGCTGTGGTAACAGCAAACAGTGAAGGCTTGCGGATTTGTTCGGTAGTAGGCGATCCAACTGACATGTCCCAACTCTTCAAGAGGAGCCTGTTGAGCAAGTGAATGCAGCAGTGGTTTCCCTGGCAACCGCAAAGGAAGTATGATCCTTATTCAGCACATATAACCCTGATGGAGGGATCACCCTAATCTCGGCTATGAAATCAACAAATGAGTCAGCCCTACCCTCAAAACCGCCCAATTACCAGCAGTACAAGCAGCAATACCCCCCTAGACAACAACCAGACCAAACTGCTAATTCTGGTATGTCTTTAGAAGATATTGTTAAGTCTCTTGCTACTAACACTTTGCAATTTCAACAGGAGACGAGCTAGTGTTCAAGTTTAGAGAATCAAATGGGGCAGATGGCAACCGCAATTAGTAAGCTGGAGGCACAAAGTTCAGGGAAATTACCCTCTCAAACAGTGGTCAACCCAAAAGAAAATGCAAGTCGATTGTCTTGAGAAGTGGTAAACAGGTTGAGATTCCAACAAAGACGCCCCTGCATCGTCGAAGGAAGAAAAGGAGAAAGATGTAGTTGTAGACAGCAACGTTCCTAACGACGATAGTGTTCCTAAGCTAAGTTTCCGCCTTTGTTTGAGTATAAACCAGTACCACCTTTTCCTCAGCTTTAGCAGAATCCAGAAAAGATGAGCAAAACAGGATATGTATGAGCACTTTCGTAGATGCGAGGTAAATATTCCACTTTTAGATGCTATTAACAAGTACCTCTTTATGCTAAATTCTGAAGGAATTGTGTACACTTAAGAGGAAACAGAACTAAAGGGTGTGAAAAGGTGAGAGGGAGAAAATGTTTCTGCAGTAATTCGAGAAAACTTCCAGCAAATCAAGGATCCAGGTATGTTTACTATCCCTTGTACGATAGGTAACACTAGGTTTGAGAAGGCCATGATAGACTTAGGAGCTTCTATAAATGTCATGCCATACTCTATTTATGCTTCTTTGAAACTTGAGCCTTTGAATAAAACTGGTGTGGTGATTCATTAGCTGATAGATCTATGCCTATCCTAAGGGAGTAGTTGAAGATATTTTGGTTCAAGTTAATGGCTTAGTCTTCCCTACTGATTTTTATGTGCTTGATATGGAAATGGTGATCAAACTGCTCCTATTTGTTAGGAGACCATTCTTAAACTTCCAAGACTAAGATAATGTTCATAGTGGTATACTACCATGGAATTTGATGGTGAAATTGTCAAGTTTAATATTTATGATGCCATGAAATATCCTGATGATGATGATATCATGTTTATTCTATTGATGTGATTGATTCTTTAGCACAGGATTTTTGAACTTGACAGAGAAGATGGTTGGAAGTTGCCATTAGTGAGCATCTCGAGAAAGAGATGAGGAATTAGCTTGGATTCTGATTTGCAGGAAACTGTTGCAGCTTTGAACGTTCTCCAAAGTTACAGCAGTCAGTAACGTTTCTTTTATGGCATTACCAATTTCTGATGAGAGGCCTTTACCCTCTGTTTTGCAGGCCCCCATTCCAGAATTGAAGCCCCTCCCCAGCTACCTCAAGTACGTGTTCCTTGGAGACAAAGAAACGTTACCGGTGATCATCTCTAGCAAACTTAGTGCATCGCAAGAAGAGAAACTTGTGCAGTCCTTAAGGAGCATAAGACGGCTATTGGTTGGAAAATGCGGATATTAAAGGAATTAGTCCGTCACATGCATGCTCGTATCTTGCTTGAAGAGGAGCAAAACCTTTCGCCAACCGCAAGAAGATTGAATCCGCCTATGATGGATGTGTGAGAAGGAGATCTGAAACTTCTTGAAGTTGGAGTGATTTATCCCTTTCAGATAGCAATTGGGTTAGCCCTGTTCAAGTGGTTCCTAAAAAGACCGGAATAACTGTTGTAAAATCAGAATGAGGAGTTAGTTCCTACCCGTGTTCAAAATGGTGGCGGGTTTGTATAGATTACAGGAAATTATTGCTGTAACCCGCAAGGACCACTTTCCTTTACCTTTTATTGATCAAATGCTTGAAAGGTTAGCTGGTCATCTCTACTACTGTTTCCTTGATGGTTATTCAGGTTATTTCAGATTGCAATTGCCCCGAGGATCAAGAGAAGACGACTTTTATGCCCATTTGGAACTTTTGCATATCGACGTATGCCCTTTGGCCTTTGCAACGCCCCTGCCACTTTCCAAAGGTGTATGGTTAGCTATTTTCAGATTATGTTGAGCATATCATAGAAGTTTTTTATGGTGATTTCACAGTTTATGGAAACTCTTTTGATAATTGTTTACATAACCTTACACTTGTTCTTCAAAGATGCATAGAAACTAGCCTTGTTTTAAATTCTGAAAAATGTCATTTTTGGTAGATCAAGGTCATGTTTGGGTCATGTTGTTTCATCTAGGGGCATTGAGAGATAAAGCCAAAGTTGACATTATTCAATCTTTACCTTATCCCACTAGTGTGCGGGAAGTTCGTTCTTTTCTTGGACTGCAGGTTTTTATCGAATTCATCAAGGACTTCTCCAAAATAGCATTACCCCTATGTAAGTTGCTGCAAAAGGATGTGGTTTTTGAGCTCGATGAGTCATGTAAAGTGGCGTTTGACAAGCTGAAGGAACTGCTGACTTCTACCCCAGTTATCCAGCCCCCTGACTGAATGTTCCTTTTGAGATAATGTGCGACGCAAGTGATTATGCAGTAGGCGCTGTTTTGGGTCAAAGGATTGGAAAAGCATCTCATGCCATTTTTATGCTTCCAGGATTTTGAATGATGCCCAGAAAAATTATTCCACCACTGAGAAAGAACTTTTAGCTTTGTTGTTTTGCTTTAGAAAAGTTTCGATCTTATTTGCTTGGTACTAAAATAGTTGTTTTTTCTGATCATGCAGCTTTGCGTTATTTGATGACGAAGAAGAGGGCAAAACCGAGATTAATAAGGTGGAACTTCCTTGAGTGAATTCAATTTGGAGATCAAAAACAAAAAAGGGACAGAAAATCGTGTCGCGGATCATTTGAGTCATCTAGTTCACGTGGAGGATGAACTCATTTGCAAGAAATGTTCCCTGATGAGCAATTGTTCTCCACGGTGTGACATTACCTTGGTATGCGAATCTTGTAAATTGTTTATAACTACTCCTAGTTTTATCTAGCTCAAAGAGATAAGCTCAAGAGTGATGCCAAATACACTGTGTGATCCCCTACTTATGGAACATTTGCAGATCATAATAAGAAGTGCGTTCAAGAAACTGAATTTTTCCATCTCACCTTTTGTCATTCTATGCATGTGGAGGTCACTTTGGAGCTAAGAGGACAGCGAGAAAAGTGCTAGATGTGGTTCTTTTGGCCATCTTTATTTCGAGATTCATACTCTTTTGTAAGTCATGCGATAATTGTCAACGGACAGGTATATATCCCAAAAAATAGATGCCACAAACCCCCATTTATTTTGCGAAATTTTTGATGTTTGGGGCATCGACTTCATGGGACCGTTTCGTATCTTTTGGTTATGTTTATATTTGCTTGCTGTTAATATGTTCTCGAAATGGGTGGAAGCTAAAGCCTAGAACTGATGATCTAAAGTTGTTGCAGATTTTATCAAGTCTAACATTTTCTGCAGGTTTGGAATTCCAAGAGCTCTAATAAGTGATCGAGGCACTCACTTTTGCAATCGAACTGTGGAGGCTTGCTGCGAAAGTATCATGTAACCCACAAAGTGTCTACTGCCTATCATCCGCAAACTAGTGGACAGCGGAAGTGTCAAATCGAGAGATCAAGTCCATCATTGAGAAAACGGTCAATCCAAGTAGAAAAGACTGGAGTTTGCGTTTGGATGATGCCTTGTGGGCATATAGGACTGCATATAGACGCCCTTGGTATGTCACCTTTTCGTTTGGTGTTTGGGAAAGCATGCCATCTTCCAGTTGAGTTAGAACACAAGGCTTATTGGCGATCAAGAGTTTTAAACTGAAGATGGATGAAAGTGGAGAACATAGGAAGTGCAAGTGCAAGAGTTAGAGGAAATTCGCAATGAGCCTATGAGAATGCAAGATTTACAAGGAAAGACGAAGGCTTTTCATGACAGATAGCTCTAGGAAAGAGTTTAAAGTTGGTCAAAAAGTCCTTCTATACAATTCACGACTTCGTTGTTTTTCCAGGTATTTGCGTTCTCGTTGGATTGGACTTTTGTTGTACTATATTTTTCCTCATGGTGCAGTTGAAATTCAAAGTTTAGGAACTTCGAAAGTGTTCAGGTGAATGGCCATAGACTTAAGACTTTCTATGAAGGTCTCCAAGAAGAAAATGTGGCAGGATTGGACCTTGAGACCCGACTTATTCAGATTGAGAACGCCAGCTTTGAGTCGAGCCAACGACAATAAACAAAGGCGCTGCTTGGGAGGCAACCACAGGGGAGTTTGTTTTCTTTTCTAGCATTTTAAATTTTGGTTATTGTTACCTTTTCTTTGCATTTCACTTACATTGGGCCAATGTCAGTTTTAAGTGTGGGGGAGGGGTTTAGGTTTTGTTTAGGTTGTTTTGTTTAGGTTCTGCTTTAGTGTAAAAAAAAAAAAAAAAAATCTGCCTAGTTTAGGGTATATCGGCTGGAAACCAGAACCCGCCTTAAAAACTGCCTAGCAGTACTTGGCAACCTCGGTAAACACGCCACGTACACCTTAAACGAATTCCGCATTTGTTTGAAGGAGTTTATGCTTTAAGTCATGTCTTTGAACGTCTAGTGATGCATGAAATAGTACTTGACTTTGTTGTTGAGCATATTCCTTGACTTAATGTTAGCAATCTTTCATAAAATAGAGTCAATCATATTTAAATCTTTGTAGTTTGAAATAATATGTCTTGAGAAGTTGTGTAGACTTGGTGACGAAGCATGATTGAGGAGTGTATAACAACCCTTAAAAGAAAAAGAAAAATTGTTTCTCTAAGCTAGTCCTATTTGGGTTTAAGCAAATAGGAAAAAGAAAAGAAAGGTATGTGGTGAGTCGAGATGGAGCGTAAAACGCACTCACTCATAAACACAACCATGAAATGAGATGGAGCATAAAATGCCTCCATTCTTTTTCAAAACAAAAAAAAAAAAAAAAAAAAAAAGAAAAAAAAAATTTGTATCCTTAGTTTGCTACCCAGTTTGTATAGTAAGAGAAACAGTAAAGAAAAATTGAGAGGTGAGTTGTACACAATTGGTTGTGATTAGTTTCCTTGTTTGCATTGACTAATTGAGAGTAATTTGTGGAAAATGATGAAGAGAGATGAATGTCATTAACTCTACTTTATTTTATTTTGCTGCTTCCTAAGTTAGGTATGAATATGCATGGATTAAATACTGTTTCTTATGCATCATGTTAATGTTCTGGATATGACTGAGATGATGGGTGTTCTGGATTTGACTGGAGTGTAGTGTTTGTTTGAATTAGTTTGCCCGAGGCGTGCAAAAGCTAAGTGTGGGGGAATTTGATGAGAATGCAAAATGTCATATTTACCCCCCTTAATGCCTAGTCTTTATACCTATTTGCTGCCTAAAATGTACTGATTTTTATTCTATTTTGACTTAGGAAGCAAATGGGAGCGTTAATTGCAAAACGGAACTAATTAAGTGAATTCGCAGTTTTGACGTTGTTTCGTATTTTGGGAATAACTCTCTCATCTGAGCTCCGATGAGATGATTCAAAATGCTGTAGAACGCTAAGAATATATATACAACTTTTATGTTTTGAGTTTGGAGAGATAATTGCTGCATCAATGTTGTAATTGGCTTGAAATTGACGCATCTGCACTGCCGATGTTCTGGAACATTCTGCCTGTAATGCAAGTCCAAGAGGCAGTTTATTATTGAAGATGCATGTGGCACACGAGTTACAGCTGGACACATCACTTTCCATTTTATTTTTAAGACTTTATTGTATTTTCAATTAATTAGAATCAGATTAGGATAATGATTTGAGGGAGTTGAGTTGGATTCAAAACTTGAATTAGATTTTTGGAGGAGAGATCAGATTAGTTTTTTTTTGGTGGACACACGCCTCTCTCTGGTCTTCTCTGAACTTTTCCTCTGTAATTCGTGATGGCCTGAGAGGCTGATTTTGATAACTTGGTCGAAGTAAACAGAAGCCTCGGAATCGATAAACTGTGAGATCTAATATAATTTTCTTTGTGTTCAATTTTCGTGTTTGAGTATTGGATGTTTTTCTATGCCTATTTTATGATTGTTTCATTTAATTACTAGGGAGGCCTACAGTTTATTAATTGTCGCAATCTACTGCTAAGTAGATATCAAATCCGAATTGTTTGATCCCTCCAACTTGCGAAGCAATTAGGGTTACTAATTTGCTACGTCAGGAATTAATAACCTTACGAAGAACATTCAACAATTAAATACAACCGCTTGTGTTTGTGTTGTTTAGCTTCTCGATCTCTCTAATTCTTAAGGCTGCCACTAGATAAATCTTGAGCGCTTGTCTAGGGTTGTTTAGGGGTAAGAAATTAGATCGCTTGTTTCCTGATTAATTACAATTAGGAGAGATAGGAAATTAGTTCCAACGGTGAATATTCAATGTGTGAATTGATTATCTTTGCGTCAATGATCAGTTGTAAGATTCCGATGGTGGATGTTGACGGACCAAGTTTCGTTATATTAATTGAATTCGAATTAAATGGTTTTGTTTTTTTGCTGAGATTGTTTTCTGTTTTACACAAAACCCCCTAGCTTTGTTCACATAACATCAAATTCGGCTAGACACTCTTCGTGGGATCGACCCTGACTTACACTACTACGTGTATTTTTAGGTTTTAATTCTGGGTGCCTACGACAGCACGCCAAGGGACACTTGCATAAAGAGCAGAGCCTGTGAACGAAAAAAGTAACAAGTTAGTTTCCTTGCTACTGAGAAGAATAAAAGTAAAGTCCTCGCTGAGGACAGCTCCTTCTACCTTGCTCAGGTGTTGAATGGATGTGGACATCAGGTCCACAGGGTTGGAAGTCACAAACTCCTCAAAAGCCTCTGCGAGCTTGCACTCCAGTAGGGTAAAAACCACTGGCTACAGATGATCTAGAAGTTGTCCCATCGAGTCAAGCACAGGAGTGTTCGTGCTCGTGCCTCTAGCAGGAGTCATACCGGCCACCGGTTCCTTGCCCGATCTCCTTCCAGAGTCCGCGACCTTACTCTGCCTTGTTTGAGGTGCCCCCGGAGCAATGGAGATGCCGATCGCACCCTTGGAAGGCACTCCCGAGTGAAATGCTTGGTAAGGCTACGACCTCTCGGGCTAAATGCCCAAGCCCTCCGATTCGGACTCTAACTCTTCAGTCTGAAGTTGCTTTCGTTTCTTGGACTTTTGGGCCATGGTCTTTTGCTTCGGGCGAATAGTTGAAGGCTGAGGAGTCCTAGCATGTCGTATCAGAGCACCCGTTGGAGTCCCCCCGATGGGGGGACCGTTGGGAGCAGCTTCAGTCTGTCCTGTAGAGCCTACTCGGGAGAAGGTGAAGAGGCAGTTTGTACACCTTAGGAGGCATGGTCGCTGCGTATGAACATCGTTAGCAAAACAATTCGCTGCATGAAAAATCTAAATAAGCTAAGGTTACGAAGCTTACTCGATGTGGTCTTTAGGGTCGCTTTGGAGTTGAAGAAACTATGCTTCCGTAAATTTGCGGTTGTCATGAGCAATCTTGCGTCGCGACTCTCTTCAGGCAGAAAGCCAAAGGTGGTGATCTTGTCCAGATCCTCGAGGAGTGTTAAATCAGTCGTTTTATTAACTGCGAAGAAACAAAAAGCTCGTTAGCAAAGAACAAAAGTACGTTCGCAAACTCAAAAGAAAAGAGAATCTACTCGGCTCCTGAAAATGGCAAATGCCATTATGACGAAAGAAAAAAAACTTCGTCTCGTATGCCCCTATGTTGCTCGGGTAACTATGTATTCCCGTTTTGATGGTAGGCACTTGGAGACATAATAGGAATCCTTGTCCTTACTTTTTTTTTTTAGAATATACGAGCAACTAAGCTCTATTGCGGTTAGCTCGCCGAATCCGTTTTTGCCGCATGCGATGTACATAGCCACGACTATCATATACGCGTTCGGCATGAGCTGTAATGGTGCGATCCCGAAACGATCGAGGACTGACCTGACAAAAGGGTGGAAAGGGATCAACCCTTTACTCTTGAAAATGTTCTCGGAGATCGCAGCCATCCCTTATGGCAGACACTGAGCTGTGTGTATCCTATCTCGAAAGACCTCCACGCGGAGAGCGTATTGGTTTTCCACCTTCTGAATATCCTCGGAAGTAATCATCAGTAGGATCTCTTGAGGGGGACCTGTAGGAGCATCCTACACAGGCGAACTGGTCCCTTCCTAAGCTCTGGTCATTGCGACGTCCATTCTACTACTGTCTGCAAAAGCGACATGCAGGGAATCATTCAGTCCTCGTACACTATTTCGTACGATGACGTGGAGGAGAAAGTAAAAAAGCTTTCTCCTTTAAACCCTAGAAAAATCCTAACAGAATACTTTTAGAGCCACCATCAATGGCTTAAAACCAAGGAGAAGATTTCATCTCCGATCAACCAATAGCAGGTTGTCATCGCATGGCAACTATCGAAACCAAGAAATAGTAATAAAAGTGGCAGAGAAACCATCCTTACGTCTTGAAATGAGTAGATGAATCCTCCTACTTCGAATGTCAAGCACGCACCAGTTTGATAGATAAGGAACCAAGGCTCACGAAAATTTCTTGCTCTCTTTGAGAAGATGAATATTGTGACATTGCCTAAAGTGAGCTTGGGGTTTTATAGTGAAGGAAGTGGCGCTTTGGTTTCCAGAAGTCAAACGACGTTTGGGCGAAAAACACATCTAACCATTGATCGCGACCACGTGTTGCGAATCAATGGAGAAGAGTGACCGTCACAATTCGGGAAACCAAATCATCGTTCTCTTCCGTTGAAACACTCAAGCGACGACACGTTTTCCCTCTTCAACATTGAATGCGCCCACATCCGTATTTAATGCTCTGATAGGGAATGTCGTTTCAGCATGGCGCGCATTTAATGCGCATGGTTGGCACTTATTGCGCACAGGTCGCGTCTGTCAGAGTAAAGGATATATCATTAAATGCATCAGCTATAAAAGTGCAACGGATAACATCTAAAGAGGTCGTTATATATAACACTCTTCATCCTATGTCGGTCTCGAAGAGACGTGACTCTTCGATCTTGTCTTATGTCAGTTGCGAAGCAACGTGACCCCTTCGACAAAAATTCTGCTAAGTGCAATCAGGTCGCAGAGCTCGATCGAAAACAAATCATCGTTATGGCACTGAGCGTGGTATAAAGATAGGTCGCTAACCCTAAAGAGTAAGCCATGCAAGGTCGCCTACATAAAAATGTTTATTTGACCTCTTTGAAGCTAGGTCGGATCGACCAGTATCTCGTCAAGCACATCAAATCAAGGCATAATATGTAGTTTCCAAGGTTTGATTCTCAAACCTTAAAAACTAGAGGACATCTGTTATGCCTGGAAAAGTAGGGCTGACGCAGAGCCCTATCAGCGTAAGTTGTCAGAGCTTAGGTAAGTCCAGCAGCCATTCAGACGAAGCCACGTCGCATGCTGACGCAAGCAGCACGCTTTTGCTAGTGCAGTAGGCATGCATCAGGCTGGTGAAAGGCTGAAGGTGATCCACGTGTCCAATCCCTGCAAGAATCGAGTAAATCACTCGAGCAGGTGAATAACGGGACGCAAAGAAGGATTTGCACGGCAATCTGACACACTCCCGGATTTAGTAATCATTACCTTAATTCATCCTACTATAAATAGAGGGTTCCTTTCCCGTTTGTGGGATTAGCTAATTTCTCTTTGGAATAGCATATATATATATTCTCTCTTTCTTTCTCTTGTAATCTCTTGTAAATCAGCTCACGGAACGCGACCTGATTTCATATATTAATACGATACTAGTGGACGTAGGATTCGCTTATTTAAGCATCCGAACCACTTTAAACACCGTTCTTTACTCTTTATTTAGCTCAATACCCCCGTACACGTGTGCCTTCTGAGTCAGCTCAGCATTTCTCACATACGCTTAGTTGGTGTCAAAATCACGCATCAACAGGTTTATACATATATATCATTTTAGTTCAATGAGATAGACAAACAGTATACAAACAACGTCCTATAAAATTAATATCAGGAACTAGAGAATTACCGTTTTTAATTTAATTAGAGTTGTAAATATTGGAAATTTGTCATACGAAATTATTGATCTTTCAGTGATTGATTAAACTTTAATGTTATCATATGTATCTTTAAGGAAGAAATTGTCATGCTCCAGGTTTTCTTTTTTCGTAATTTAAAAAAAAAAATTAGATCAGAAACATTTAGAAAATAGAAAATACTGGGAATCCAATTTAGGCCTAGCCTTAATGAGTGGCTCCTTCTTAAAATATCATATTAATTATTATATATGTGCAAAAATTAACGGACTTTTTATATACCGGTCATCCCAGATTTTAAGTTATTAATGATACAGAGTAATTTTTATTTTAAACTAATTATTTTAGATTCCAAGGTTAGAAACACGTTTTTAATATAATACTTTCCTTTTATTTGCCACTTATTTCTCTTTTCTCTGTCTCAATTTTTTAAAAGCTAAATCCTACTAATTAAAACTTTGTTTTAATATGTAAAACTAATCTGTGTTATTTCTTGTCATATATTATTAATAATAAATGATGTCAGATTTTTTTTTTAATATATAACTTTAAATACTATGTTTATAATTATATAATTTCCAATTAATATTATGTTTCGGCTACCTTTCCATCATGATTGGATCAAGTTCTAACTTCATCTTGATTGGCTATTAATTCATGCATGCTGATTTTGTATTTACAGGAAAAACAGACTGAAATTGACATGGACGATTGTATTTCAAGGGACTTTATGTGGGCTATTTGGCCTTTGGGTGAGAAATGATTAATGATTATTATATTTTCATATATAAGAAGCCGAGAAAGCATTGGCTGATGCTTTGAAGAATTAATTTCTTTTAATAATATTTTTACAAATACCATGAATTCATAATATGTTAGTCTCATGCCATTCAAATTAAATAGATGATTAATGCCACATATGTGACATAATTTACACAAATGTTGGTAGATTGTTAGGGCCAAAAATCGTCCTTGGCCCAAATAGGAAAACGGGCCCGACACTGAAGAAGAAGCTAGGCCCAATCCCGATATGACCCAACCGGATTAGGCCCATTCGGTACAAGATATAACCAGCCCAAACCACGTGGGCACGAGCCTCCTAATCCCAGTCCATTTCCTAGGTCCATGGGTGAATCCAGAGCCGATGACCTCCTCAGAATACTTTCCTACTCCTGATCAATCTCCCTTTCAAAGTCACCTTCCTATTCCTGATCACTTTCCTACTCGGAGTTACTTTCCTGATCAGAATCACTTTCCTATCCGGACACTGGTAGGACAGCTTACCACGACCCTAATTCTTCTAGGGTTTGCATCAGAGTCATGCTAGGACTCCTACTTCTACTAGGATTGAGAGACCAGACAGTCACTATATAAGCAGAGGCCAGCCCTTTCACAAAGGACATCACATTACACCTTCACACCCGAAGCTCCTACTCGAGAGCTTTACATCACTGCCGTAGTCACAGTCTCCGACTAGACTTTCGGTAATCTCTACTCCCTAGCCCTCACTATATTAGCCTTTCTCAGCCTTGCTGACTTGAGCGTCGAAGTGCCTACGGCAAACACCACCCCGGTGTTTCCCGTTCGCCTCATGCGTGTGTTTCTCTACATGTGCAAGTACAACAGATCGCTAGTGGCCTCATCCTCACGGGATCAGACCCCCCTTTCGTACAGGTAGATTTTTACGTTTACAGTTTGGCACCCACCGTGGGGCCTCAAGCAATCATTCCATGACTGACAACTCCGATAACGCTAATCCTGGCCTCGAGGCCAAACTGGAATCTCTAACCGCTCTCATGCAACAGAACTTGGACAAGGTGGCTGCATTGGAAGCTGAGAACAATGCGATCCGAACGAAAAACGCGTCCGTCAGGTCAGAAAACCAATCCCTCAAGGAGAAGGTGAGTCAATTATATGACCTAGAGTTCCTTCCCGGCCAAGTACCCCCCAATCGGTTCCGCGCCCCTATCCCATTCATGCAACCACTTTCCACACCAGAGCATCAGCCCTCGGCCTCCGGTAAAGGGCTGCGTCCGTTAAGAGCACTGGCGCTTGACGACTCTGTTTTGACTAATGGAGACAAAGATATGCCAGCAGAACACCATCCAGCCGACCCATCCCAGCCTCGTGACCAAGATAATCCAATAACAGAAAGCCCACATCCACAAGACCAGCCCATCCTCACCGTCCCGCTCCACCTCCAGTCTACAACCCAAACACAAACCCCATTCGGCTCGGCTCACCCTCGCGGGTTGAATGGCCAAACCAAACCAACTCCAACACTCGAGCTCATCCATCCTGACAGACCGAGCGACTACCAGTCGACTCTACTGACCATTTATGTAGGGCGGAACAATAGAACAGTGACAATGGGAGTCACCCAACCGGAAGGGATGAACGAAGATCCATGCTACCAAGGAATGCACGACAGAATGATCTATCAGACTACCCCCCGAGGGATGACCCAACGGAATGTGCCGAGAACAAATGCAGTAGCAGACCTAGTAAGACAGGATGACCCGGTAGTATCCCCCTCTCCTATAGAACAAGTACTGGCCAAGAGACAGGCTGACGTTGATGCAGTGATGAGACGCATTCCAGGAATGTCGGTCCCAACCAAGAAGAGCAGGCCCCATTGTTACGCGGATTCACCCTTCGTGGACGAGATCGCCCTAGCCGAGTTGCCATAGAAGTTCACTATCCCCAACATGAAAATGTACGACGGCACAACCGATCCGGGCGATCACATAGCGTCGTACAAGCAACGGATGTTCACCGTCTTGATACCCCGACCGCTTAGGGAAGCCTGCATGTGCAAAAGTTTCGGTTCGAGCTTATCCGACCCAGCACTACAATGGTACACGAACCTCCCGAATGGATCCATCGATTCGTTCACTCAGCTCACCGACACGTTTGTGGAACAGTTCGCCAGCAGCAAGAAACTCGAGAAGCTGTCAGCCGACTTGTACAGAGTATACCAGAGAACGGGTGAGCCATTGAGAGAATATGTCAACAAGTTTAACAGAGAGAAGATTTCCATCCCAGCATGCAACCCTGAGACAGCCATAGATGCCTTCAGGAAGGGTCTCCTCCCGGACGGAGAGCTATACAAGAACTTACAAAGCTGGGATGCACAACAATGGAAGACACCCTGACCCGGGCAGTGATCCAAATAAGGTGGGAGGAGGATGAGATAAACTGAATGATTCACTCCAGATATGAAGCAAGGCGGAGCAACAGGAAGCCAGAGCCTGGACTGGTAGAGCACCGCTACCACCCTCCAGCACGCAATATGGGCAGAGTCAGGAAGCCTTATAATCACCAACCCTCGAGAAATGATAACAGGTAGTTCGGATCGAACCGACCCAGAATACCGCAGTACAACCTCAACGTTGAACCGACCCAGGTCGTAGCAATAATGAAAGGATTAGGATCCACCGTCAAGTGGCCTGGCAAGCTCCATCCCGAGGCAAGGAGAGACACAACCAAGTGGTACGAGTTCCATAACGACCATGGGCATAACACCGCATACTGTATTGCCTTACGACTCGAGGTTGCCGCACTTCTGAAAAGGGGACATCTCTGTGATCTGCTTACTGACAAGGGGAAGAACACCATTAGCCAGAAAAGCTCCAAAGAACCGTCACCCCCTCCGCAAGAACCCACACCGAAAGGTTTCTGTTCGCTCATATCTGGAGGATAAGAGATCAGTAGGGTAAGTTACTCATCGGCCAAGCAGTATGCTAGAGCCAACCACCACCATGAAGTCCAGTCCATCCATCTGGTCTCGCGGTCACACTCTCATCAGGTAATTCAGTTTGAAGATGACGAACCGGTCACCCTAGCCGCTTTTCATCACGATGCTTTAGTCGTATCCCTGTAGATTGCCAACATCATAGTGAAAAGGGTGTTCGTAGATGGAGGTTCGTCAGCAAACATCTTGTTCCTCGAAGCAGTAAAAGTAATGGGACTAGAAGAAGCAAACATCAACAGGCGGCCGACACTGCTGGTTGGGTTTAGCTTGGAGCAGAAATACACTATTGGAGAGATAGTCCTTCCTATCTACGCCGATGGAGTGAATAAACAGACCTTGGATCCATGACTGTCCATCTCCCTATAACGTCATTTTGGGCCGGCCTTGGATCCACGACATGTGGGCAGTCCTATCTACCTTCCACCAGACGATCAGGTTTCCAACCAAGTGGGGGGTACGAGAGATCAAGGGCGACCTCAAAGCTTCCAGAGACTGCTACAAGAACGCCTTCAAGAGCAAAGAAAACTCTTCATAGCAATTATAGTCTCATCCAACCCCTCAGACCGAGCCTGACCAACCGACCATTGAGGAGTTGGATGAAGTACAGATACATCCGGATGACCCTCAGAGAAAGACACATATAGGTTCCTGCCTCGAACCCGAGACAAGGGAGAAGCTGATAGAATTTCTCAAACAGAATGAAGACTGCTTTGCCTGGTCCCACACTGACATGACCGGAATTAGTTTAGACGCAATGGTCCACCAGCTTAAGGCAGATCCAGATCACCCACCAGTGAAGCAGAGGAGGAGGAAATTCGCACCTGAGTGAAACCGGATATCAATGAAGAGATTGAAAAGCTCCTGAGCAACGGCATGATCAGAGAGGTCCACTACCCCGAATGGCTAGCAAACGTCATGGTCGTAAAGAAAAAGAACGGGAAGTAGAGAGTCTGCATCGACTTCACTGACTTGAATAAAGCCTGCCCCAAGGATTCTTTCCCACTCCCACATATCAACATGATGGTAGATGTGACCGTAGGGCACGAACTCCTTAGTTTCATGGACGCCTTCTCGAGATATAACCAGATCCTGATGCATCCGAACGACCAAGAGAAGACAGCCTTCATCACAGAGAGGGGAACCTACTGCTACAAAGTAATGCTGTTCGGACTGAAGAAAGCCGGCGCCACTTACCAACGGCTAGTTAACAAGATGTTCTCCAACTACTTAGGAGAGACTATGGAGGTTTACATCGATGACATGCTCGTCAAGTCCTTGATTGCCGAACAACACCTTGACCACCTTAGCCAGGCATTCGACGTCCTCTGGAAGTACAACATGAAGCTGAATCCAACCAAGTGCTCATTCGGTGTCTCATCAGGTAAATTCTTGGGCTATATGGTTACTCAGAGAGGGATAGAAGCAAAACCCGACCAGATCAGAGCGATCCTCAACATAACATCCCCTACTTGCATCAGAGATGTCCAGCCTTGCAGGACGAGTGGCCACCCTGAGCCGCTTCATTTCCAGATCAGCTGATAAGTGTCACCTATTCTTCTATGCCCTCAAGAAGTCCAAGAAGTTCGACTGGAACCCCTCCTGCGAAGAAGCCCTACAACAGTTGAAGAGGTATCTGACCACACCCCTGCTTCTTTCCAAACCTATGGACGGGGAGAAGCTCTACTCTTACCTAGCGGTCTTAGAGACAACCATCTCAGTAGTGCTAGTTTGGGAAGAAGAATCAAAGCAGTTACCGGTCTACTATGTGAGCAAGTCGCTCCTCGACACAGAAACTCGGTACAGTCAACTGGAGAAACTGGCCCTCGCCCTCATCCATGCATCCAGGAAGCTCAGGCTGTACTTTCAGTGCCACTCCATTGTTGTAATCACCTCCTTCCTGCTCAAGAAGATACTACACAAACCAAAACTATCAGGCCGACTCATGCAATGGACAGTAAAGCTCAGTGAGTTCGACATAGCCTACCAATCCCGCACCGCCGTCAAGTCCCAGACATTAGCAGACTTCATTGCCGACTTCACACCAAGCGCCACCACCCAGGCCGAAAGAGAATTACTATGCATGAACGGTGTACCACCCTCAAAGTGGACTCTCCTAGTAGATGGATCGAGTAATGTCAATGGAAGTAGACTCGGAATAGTACTGATCACACCAGAGGGAGACGTCATCCAGCGAGCAACTGGTGTGGGTTCAAGTGCATGAATAACGAGGTCGAATATGAAGCCCTCCTAGCCGGACTTACCTTGGCCAGAGAAATTGGAGCTAAGAAACTGGAAGTGAAGTCCGATTCCCAACTCGTAGTCAATCAACTACAAGGCACGTATCAAGCACGCGATCCAAAGATGACATCCTATTTGAGCATGGTCAAAGAGCTGCAGGCCCAATTCGAAGAGTTCTCCATCGTATAGATCCCCAGAGCTGAGAACTACCATGCCGATGCCCTAGCCAACCTTGGCTCGGCACTCCCATGTTCCTCCCAGTCGTCCATCCCTCTCTTATTCATGCAGTGGCCAGCCAACTAGAAGGAACAACTACCGAACAAGTCTCTTGTAGAAGCCATGGGCATTGAGCAAGCCGACTGCTAGATGACTCCGGTAGTAAGATACCTGGAAAATGATGAACTCCCGGCTGACAAGAATGAAGCACGCCAACTGAAAGCAAGAGCCGCCAAATTCACCATACATGAGGGCCAACTCCTCAGAAAGTCATTCTCATGCCCTTATCTCAAATGCGTAAGCCCAGAAGAAGCTCAAAATGTTCTAGCCAAACTCCATGAAGGCAAATTCGGGAACCACGTAGGAGGCCGCAGTCTTGCACACCGGGTGATCACCGCTGGATATTACTGGCCGACCATATGCACCGATTCAATCGCTTACGTAAAGAAGTGCGACAGTTGTCAGAGGTTTGCCCATGTCTCACACCTCTTACCAAAGCGACTCCATTCCATCCTCACACCTTGGCCGTTCATGAAGTGGGGAATGGACATCATGGGAAAGCTACCTACTGCACCGGGGTAATGAGTCTTCATGTTGGCTGTGACAGACTACTTTACCAAGTGGATCGAAGCCGAAGCCTTCGCACAAGTCAGAGATCAAGAGGTAAAAGCCTTCATCTGGAAGAATATCATCTATAGGTTCAGAATACCGAAGGAGATTGTCATCGATAATGGATCCTAGTTCATTTGTTCAGGCTTCAGGGATTTCTGTGACATGTGGGGAATAAAGTTGAGCTTCTCAACACCCCGCAACCCCCAGCCTAACGGCCAGGCCGAGTCATCAAACAAGACCATCATACATACATTGACAAAGCGATTGCAGAAAGCTAAGGGCGCATGGGCAGACAAGCTACCCGGAGTCCTCTGGTCATACCGAACCACGGCTCGATCATCAACAGGTGAAACCCCGTTCTCCCTCACATATGGTTCTGAAGCAGTCATCCCAGCTGAAGTATCAGTTCCATCCACCAGGCTCCAATGGGCGGACGAGGAATCAAACAGTCACAACCTTTGCCAAAACCTAGATACTGTGGACGAGCTACGGGAACGGGTGAGCATCCGTAACGCAGTTTACCAGCAACAGGCCGTCTGACATTATAACCGCAACGTGAGGATCCGTACTTTCAAGATAGGTGACTAGGTTCTCCGCAGGGTCTTCCAAAACACAAAGGTGATCAACTCTGGCAAACTCAGCCCCATCTAGGAAGGTCCCTACAAGATAATCAAAGCAGCAGGAAAAGGCACCTACAAACTCCAGACCCCAAGGGCAAAGACATCAACAACAGTTGGAATGTCATCCATCTCAAACGCTACTACTACTAGGTGAACTTTGTTTGTCATTTTTTTCATTTTAAAAAGGATGAGTGGGCCTATCTACCTCCTCTTAGACAGTCGGCCTTATGGCCAAAAATTTAATGAAGTATTATTCAGAAGTTTTTTGTCTTCAAACCGACCACAGTCGATGAATTACTGTCACCTTCAGATCGGCCATGCCAATAAACGTACTAACGCCTTCAAATTTACCCTGCCCGATAAACGTACGTACACCTTCGAATCGACCCTGCTCGATTCATGATGACACCTTCAGATCGGTCATGCCGATAAACATACTAACGCCTTCAAATCGGCCCTGCCTGATAAACATATGTACACCTTCGAATCGACCCTGCTCGATTCACGATGATACCTTCAGATCGGCCCTGCCGATAAACATACTAACGCCTTCAAATCGGCCCTGCCCGATAAACGTACGTACACCTTCGAATCGACCCTGCTCGATTCACGATGACACCTTTAGATCGGCCCTGTCGATAAACGTACTAACACCTTCAAATCGATCCTGCCCGATAAACGTACGTACACCTTCAAATCGACCCTGTTCGATTCACAATGACACATTCAGATCGGCCCTGTCGATAAAAGTACTAACGCCTTCAAATCGGCCCTGCCTGATAAACGTACGTACACCTTCGAATCGACCCTACTTGATCCACACTGACACCTTCAGATCGGCCATGCTGATAAACGTACTAACGCCTTCAAATCGGCTCTGCCCGATAAATGTACGTACACCTTCGAATCGACCCTACTCGATTCACGAGGACACCTTTATATCGGCCCTGCCCGATAAACGTACTTACACCGCTGAATCGACCCTGTTCAATTCACAATGACATCCTCCAATCGGCCCTACCCGATTTGCGAGTTGCACCTTAATATTGGCCCCACATGGTCTACGAAACTCAGCAAGACTTATGATCCACACCACCCAGTCGGCCCGATCCGACCCAAGAACTGAACTAAAATTTAACTTCGTTCATCCAAGGGAATGTACACTCGGTCGACCAGACCGAATGAATAGTCCTTACACCATTGACAATCGAAGCACTAACCCAGCCCAACATAAGGCCTACATGCCCTAGCCACTAGGCTACTCTAAAGTAACATACACGACGTAGTGCACCTACAAGTAAAGAAACAACAGTTCATTCATCCAAGGAGAGAGCATCAGAAGTCAAAATGGTCAGATTTTATATATATAACATCAAACGGCCCAGTTCAGAATACAAAAAATGGCACACATGCCAGACAAAAGGGCATCGCAGGCCCCAAAATACATAAATAAAGAAAAAAGCTAAGTATCCTCAGCACAAGCTTTATCCTCCATCGCCGAATCGGTCACCATGTCCGCGCTGCCAGCGCTCGACCCAACAGCCTGGCCGCCCGCATCATCAACACCCAATGGCCTTGGCTGGCTGAGGTCAGGCATCTGCTCGTCGTCCTGCCCCCCCGGATGACTACCCCCTTCTTCCAGTAACTCCTGCATGAGCAAGATGTCTTCATCCGGATCCCAATAAGAGGTTCGTCCTTCCTTGAACTCCAGCATGAGCTCACCTCGGGCCTTAATGATAGCATCATCAGCAATGGAGATGCACTGCTCCCTGAGAGACTCGACCTCTGCGGTTCTCTCGGCCAACTCATGCCTCAGTCTCTCGACCTTATGCCTCAGTCTCTCGACCTTATGCCTCAGTCTCTCGACCTTATGCCTCAGTCTCTTGACCTCATGCTCACTATCCCTCAGACGATACTGAAACTCTTGCTCGGCCTTTCGGGCCACCATCTCCTTCTGCTGTAGGCTGGTTTTGGCCTTGGGCACATCCTGTATACGTTTCTCCTACGCCACGACAGACTTCCTCGGATGAAGACTGCTAGTGAGTACCTGCACAACAAAACATTGCAATCAGAATAAGATCCAGAAACAAAAATCATCAAACACTATTATAATACCTGAACGGTGCGGGCTACCCCCCAATCAACCGTAGCAACTGCACCCATCTGGTTAAGCCGCGCCTCGTCCGCTGGGAACAAAAATGAGTCGGCCAACTTACTCATGGTAGTCGCATCAGAGTAAGTCGACGCATTAGCCGGAATCGTGATGGTAATCGTTCCGGCCTCTTCATCCACAACCACGGTCTAGGACGACTCGGTTCCAGCTGCAGGCTGTTGGCTCGGCGGCTGCTGACTTGGTGGCATCGCTAGTACATCTTCTGCTCCTCTGTCTTCCCTGGCTAAAGACTCCCTCCTCCTCTTCTCACGGCATCGGGCAATAGATTTGCTCACGCTCGGGATGGTCAACTTCTTCATCAGTGACTCTATACATGCAAACTCTCCAATGATTAGTGGGTTCAGCTCGGACTCACCAAAAAGGATATGGTTGCAGTATCGACTCAGAAGCACATCTCAAGTCTGCTTCAGCGAGGGGAAGGGAGTACCTCTCTGTATCGCCTCTACTCCGGCCCAAAGAATGCTGGTCCTAAGGTTGGACTCTGTTAGCACTACTCGCCAATCCCTCTGCTCTAATGGGATGGCTAGCACTCTCTGGGTCGCTACGTCCAAGCCGTCTCCGCTCTGCCCAGCCCGATTGAACTCAAGCTCTACAAACAAAAAACACAATCAAGATTTAGTAATCAAAAGTATGAAAGAAACAACTAAGTTCTCACCAGTAGCTCGCTAGCCGATCGGGATCTCGCCCTATCCTCTCTATCCAAATACAGCTTGACCCTTAAGGTAGAAATATCGGTCCTTCCAATTCTTATCACTGGACCGTAGGTCGGTCACCAAGTGAGACCGATCATGCCTCAAGTTCAACAAGTAAAGACCCTTCTCTTTATCGTTCTCCTTCAAGAAGTATGAGTACAGCAGCTCGTGCAGCCCGAACCTCACTTGGTTCTGAACACAGAGGTCTTCCAAAGCCATTAGCAGTCTCCAAGCATTCGGCATAAGCTGAGACGGGGCAATTATGAAGTGGTTCAGCACCTCCCAGACAAGGCGGGGCACAGGCAACCTCAACCTGTCATAAAACCACTTCTCATAAACACTGATCCAATCCTTTGCCTCCCAGTCAACCCGCTCGTATGACCGCGACATTCGGATATCAACCAAACTTCGAATGTGATACAAGGTCCGGATGAGCCACACATCACTATCTTTCAGCACGGGCGGATAATCTCTAGTCAAAATCCCGCTGCCTTGTTGGCTCGGCTCTTCCTTAGAGCCACTTCCGAAAGAAGACGGACTATCAACTCTTTCGGAGTCTTCCCCACTCCTCCCACACCTACTTGAGCCACTCGGCCCAGCCTCACTCGACTCTGGAGCGGCTATACTAACTCCAGTCAGCATGCCCACCGGAACACCCCCCTTAGGCATCATCACTATAGTTGGAGCACGTTCGTACTCATCCCCTGGGTCTGCCATAATCCTGCTCAAACTAGCCGATTCAAAATCTGACATGTTGGATTGATCGCCCAACCCAACAGATCGACCCAAGCCTCGCTCCTTACTGCCAAAAATGCCAAGTGTCAACCACCTGACCCAAGACACCGACCTATCAAGGTCAGAAAGAGTTGTCACTCGCCCTTCAGTACCGGTCTACCTACCCGGATACAATTTAACCTAAACCTTGGTTGACCCTCTCGGTCGACCGATCCAGCTCTGGATTCTAGCCTTTCTTGGCTTGCCCTGGGTGACCGACCCCGTCAATCCCTGATCAAGGTATCCCCTCGCTCGCCCTAGGCGACCGACTGGTCCCCAAGGTCAACTTAAATTCTACTCGCCCCTTCTCACCGATCAAGCAACTCAAATCACCCGCTCGGTTTGGACGACCAACCGATTCTACACTCCTCTCCACTCACCTTTCCTCACTCGGTTGGATGGACCGGACGACCGAACTCCCCTATAACACCAAGATGGCACCCTGTTCGGTCAGGCAGATCGACCGAACGAACTTACGTCTAACTCGACTTCGCCTTCCCAAATACCATCCAAAACGTCCGAAGAAGGCCCAAAAAATCAGTCAAGATGCCGGAAACCCACCGGAAATACCAAAATTCATGCCTATTCTAAAAAACTATACTCAAAACTCCTCAGAATAAGTAAAAAATATCCAAAGCTTAAAAACTTCACCCTATTCTTCCAAAACAGACACAAAGAAGAAACAAAGACGCCATGAAAGAAGAGTGTTTACCGTGAAAAAGCCGGAGTCTGCCGAAAGAAGCTACCGTCGCGAAAATGAAACCAAGAATCCAGAAGAAAAAATCCTTTTCTGAAGAAAAACGGAGGAAAACTACAATGGGAGACGAACGACCTGTTCACTCGTTTTTAAAAGAAAAACTGACAGGTTAAAACACGTGGCAGCCCACGATTGGCTATGAGTCAGAGCGCCTTTTCATTTTCCTGCCTCGAAAACCAGGATTTGATATCTGTCGAACACGTGGCAAGCATCTACGGCACCTAGGAATCTGCACGATCAGTCCCAATCGCCCTACCTCCTTGACCGAGCCAGCTCGCGACCGCCAGAACAGGACCTAACAGGAGCCCACGATTCACGAGTCCAGGCAAGCTTACCGACCGACCAAACAGCATGAGAACGGCCCGACCCGATCTCTCGTAGGTAAAAAGGTATGGGCACGACCCATTCGTCCTTCCAGAGCGAAAGAACCGATAGAGTTAAAGCTCGCATATTTCTTTCATTCGATCGCCTGAACACCCCGACCGAGCAAGCATCCAGTTTAATGCTCATGTTCATTAGACCCAGTCCGCCGAGCGAACACCGCGGTAATAGTAACACCTCACCTCTTCAGTCGGTAGGACGTACCAAATGAGCTTATGAGCCCCCGAATTCTTGTTGTCTGTTCCTTCAGCCCTTCACACCGATCGGGCACAGCACTCCATGACGGCATACTCCGGATCAGCAATGGATACCAAACGACCCCAGGACAAAACTCACTTGCAGGATTAGCTACACTAATAACCGGTCATCCCAGAAGAATGACCAAGCGCCCATCGATTGCTTCCTACTCTCTGACTTAAGAAACTCTTAACTCAGAGAGTGGGGGCCAAACTGTTAGGGCCAAAAATCGTCCTTGGCCCAAATAGGAAAACAGGCCCGACACTGAAGAAGAAGCTAGGCCCAATCCCGATATGACCCAACCGGATTAGGCCCATTCGGTACAAAATATAGCCAGCCCAAACCACGTGGGCACGAGCCTCCTAATCCCAGTCCATTTCCTAGGTCCATGGGCGAATCTAGAGCCCATGACCTCCTCAGAATACTTTCCTACTCCTGATCAATCTCCCATTCAAAGTCACCTTCCTATTCCTGATCACTTTCCTACTCGGAGTTACTTTCCTGATCAGAATCACTTTCCTATCCGGACACTGGTAAGACAGCTTACCACGACCCTAATTCTTCTAGGGTTTGTATTAAAGTCATGCTAGGACTCCTACTTCTACCAGGATTGAGAGACCAGACAGTCACTATATAAGCAGAGGCCAGCCCTCTCCCAAAGGACATCACATTACACCTTCACACTCGAAGCTCCTACTCGAGAGCTTTACATCACTGCTGTAGTCACAGTCCCCGACTAGACTTTCGGTAATCTCTACTCCCTAGCCCTCACTATATTAGCCTTTCCCAGCCTTGCTGACTTGAGCATCGGAGTGCCTACGGCAAACACCACCCCGGTGTTTCCCGTTCGCCTCACGCGTGTGTTTCTCTACGTGTGCAGATACAGCAGATCGCTAGTGGCCTCATCCTCACGACATCAGACCCCCCTTTCGTACAGGTAGATTTTTACGTTTACATAGATTACACGATTCTTAATATTTTCATGTTGTGTTGCAGGTGTTCTCTCTCTCAGAATTTAATGATCGAAAGCATTGCCTTAACATCTGCAACATTTGCTACTGCCATGGCTAACCTTATTCTTGCTCTTACATTCATATTGAATCTCTTGTTCAAATGATTCTCTTAAACTTAGAAATAAATATAGAGGGGCGGACTATTAGAACACCATTTTAAATTTAGAATGAATTAAATAATTATGAGCTTCCATTACTTAAGCGATTTAAGCATTTCACTTAGAAGATGAACTTATAGATAAGTCTATATTGTTTAAGTAATGAACTTATATTGCTTAAACAAATAGTCATTTAGTAAAGAGTTTCAAATTTTATGGCTATTTAATTAATTTCAAGCTGAAAATGGTATTTTAATTAAATTCTCATAGATTCAAAAATTAATTCTCTGGCACGTCTCAGTTTTACAGTTCACACATTAAAAACCTCTGCACATGAGATTGATTATATTTTTTATATATAGAGGGCCTTACATTTTTGGTCATATGTATTAGAATTAATGTTTTAATCCTCTTAAATAATCTTCAGGTTGGAGAGTTAACAAATAAGAAAAATGTCCGGAATTGCTAAGGTGGTGGGGACTGTGGGAGCATATTTGGAGCGATGGTTCTCATTCTTTATAAAGGAATGGAGATTATATGGTCAACCAACATAAACCTGATTCAAAACAATACAAATCACGTACAGCCTTCACACAGTAAACTTAGTAATCAAATTCTCGGCTCATTATTGGCCATCGCTGGTTGTTTATCCGTTGCCGTTTGGTACATAGTTCAGGTAAGTTTCATCTATATATACACTCTTTTTTTCAAGTTTCTGAGAACAATCTATCCCTTTATTTCATCCATAGATAATGATATTCTAATCGGTATAGCCTCACCACCTTATTCTACTTATATGGTGAGACCGTCCATTAAAGCAAAGATATATATGCGTTGTTAGTCTGCGAAACCATCCATTATGATGAAAGTTATTGATGAATGATATAAGGTAATTACTGAGGAATCATTAATGATANTTTCATTTTCTCTATAGTCTGTAATATCTTGTATTGTTGAGATTGGGTTTGGTTTGGGATGCCAGATACTTGTAATGTCTGATATTATATGTTATTTTATTAGATGTTCTATCTTCTCCTCTGTAAGAAATTGACGGCTTCCCTCTTAGATATATACTAAATATTGCTCATTCTTTTGATTTTTTATGTTGTGTGAAGTTATCTGTGTAGAATCACTTACCGTGGTCTTAGTTCTTTTCGAGTTTTTTCATCTGATTTTTTTTGGTTCTTATGGTACACTGTGGGATATGGCAGACCACTGCTCAGCAATTGACAATTTCTCACCCAAGGTTTGATAAAATCTCAAGTTGGTACCTCTAGTTTCATTTATTCTAGATTTTCACCTTTAAAGTGACGGAAAATTGTTGGATATAATGGTTAAGCGGTAAATTGGTCATTTTGCAGGAGGAGGCGCACATTAGCAGATCTTCGTCTTTAATAGTGCTCCGACACACGTTAGCTGACGTCGTTTTTAATGTTTTTTGCCTTGTTTCGGTGATTCTTTGACCCAAAATCACCCTTATCACCACCATTTGAACTTTCATCCTCCCC
Source organism: Pistacia vera (assembly GCF_008641045.1). NCBI lineage: Eukaryota > Viridiplantae > Streptophyta > Magnoliopsida > Sapindales > Anacardiaceae > Pistacia > Pistacia vera. The sequence goes on from NW_022196293.1 coordinate 1,069,900, forward strand.
TCTACAAAACCTTACCCTTCGGCCTTCACAACCCCTCATCACTTGTCGATCACCAGCCACGACAGCGACTACATGCGACTAGTTTGTATCAGTCTCGACCGGCGAACGGCTATTAAACGGTTGTTAGGGACATATGGGTTTTGTAGAGTTGGAGACGCTGGTTGCAGTGGTGATGTCCAATTGGATTTTCGTCATCGAAATCCAGCGAAACCCTAAGCCTTACGGTGCGGGTGATTGGAGGGGTCAATGAGTCGGGAACTAAAGGGGTTTTGGACGACGAACGATGGGTAAGGTGATGAAGGTGACTAGAGGGTTCAACGCCGTCGAAAACAACCCAGATCCAACAAAAATTGAGAGGGTGCGCAATCATTGAGGGTGTTGTTGAAGTAATTTGAACATAAGATGGTTAGTTTATAATTTTAGTAATTTAGGGGTTAAAACATAATTTATTAATTTATTTGTTAAGGGTATTATGGTAACAGCACTTTCTGTAACTTAAAAATTGCTAATAGTGTTATTTAAGAGTGAGAATCTGGAATAAATTGAACTCAAGACACCAACTTAGGATTTGGTCAAACCTTATGGGAATATATTGTTTACTTTTTTTTTTTTTTTTTTTCTAATAAGTGAGATATCCGAATACAACTATCGATTAAGTCCGTCTAATCTTTAGACTTATAGAAAACCAAAGACCACATGGCTAAAAGCCACGCGCTATACGATTAAGCTAAGACAGCTGTCCCTTATTAATTGCGCTACTCAACTTGTCAAGTTTGCTAAATTGTTACGTAACAGTTTAAATGAAATTGACCATATATAATTTTTTCAAAAACCTATAATTATACCGGAAAAAAAATCACATAAAGACAAGGTAGTCAAGAGGGGATTTAAAATTTTTTCTTAATGGTCTACTCTACTACAGATGAAACATTCCATTGGGCTTTTGAAAACTTAAGTCTTAGCCCCCCGAAGCCCCATGACCATATATGGGGAACTCCGATAACTAAATACAACTCCAAGCGTTGGGGAACAAATCGATATGTATCAGAATAGACGGCCCAGAAGGTGTTGTGAGAATAAGCAGACAGAAGAAGTGGGTAAATCACTGTATTTTGTTAGAGACTGGTAAGAGGAAGCTGTGTGCCTTCTTCACTCCGAGAGAGTGATAAACCAGTAAACATATGTGGGTAGCGTTAAACCCCCAAGACTCCGATATGGCTTTCTGTTTCAGAGGAGGTTTTACTCAGTTTACAACTATGGGCAGATTCATTGTTCTAAAATTACATCCTAACCACTCTAAGGTTCTTATTTTCTGTTTTAGATATCTATATTAACCTTACTTTTTTTTTCTGTTTTTTTCTTCAATTTCCATTGCTTTTTGTTACCAGGGCAGAAGAAAATATCCCAAACCGTCTTGGATGTATGTAGAGAAATGCAAAACCCTGCTCATTCCATTCCACACCTCAAATTGTACAAAAAACAAACCAAAGGTTAAATTTCCTATTCATTTCTTTTCTTCATGTTGGTTAAGTTAATTTATTTAATTCTTTTTTTTTAGGATAACAATTGAAAGTGTTTGGTGCATTCAACAACTACAAGGTGATGCCTCCGTTGATAGTTGTTAGGCGGCTTGAGAAGGCAACGAGGTATCAACCCAATCAAGGTTTATTGGGTTTAATCTACATGAGTCTTTTGTTTGTTTGCCCTAATTGATATATGTAAACTAAAACAATAGGGGGATAAATAGAACTATTTTGCTTTATCCAGGCATTGCCTAATCTTGCACAAAGCGAGAGAGAAACCGAGATGCACAGCAACGGGAATTTGCACTATGTACAGTATGCCCTGTCCTTTCATTTTAGTATCCACATTTATTTCTTCTTCAAGCTGAACTATTAGATTTTTGGATGTGAGATTCAGGTGAATTGTGCGGTTCCGTAGCGAGGACGTTATTGGAAAATTTTTCCCAAGAAAAAAAATGCATCCTTATGCAACAGACTCTCTAAGTGACGTTGACACTGGGATGGCATTATGCAGAGGGTACTCATAGTTTTTTACTTGTATTATGTGACAATCGATTTTAGAATTTGTTGTTATATATGTCCAGGTCACAAATGCCTATGGCATTGGAGGTTTAAAGAAAGTGGATGGCTTCTGAGGAAGAAGTGGTATCTGTTCGGGGAAAGACCAGCGCGTCTCTATGTGATAAGGTTAGCCTCTTACCTCCAAAACTGAATCCTATCATTATTTCTGGGCCCCTCTCCCAGTTGTTGAATTGGTGCAATTGGTGGGTAGTCGGTCCATTAAGTGGAAACTTGAGGCCTTTTTTTCGGGGCTCTTTTGCAGGTTCACATGGTCATGCTTGAGCTCAGTTCTCCATGTTTTCCTTAGATGCTCTTGGAGCTGTCTGGTGAATTCATGATCTATCGCCCTTTATTTGTGAAACAATGTTTTTTGTAAGTGACCACAGTATTAATTTATTCATGTTGCAAAGTCTCTTATCCTAAGCACAGAGAAGCAGGTGACCGAATGGGTTTTGAGGTCAAGTATCCTGGTGCAAAGTAATGATACATCTTCTGTGATATAAATAAACGTTAAACATTTTACACTTTCGCGGGTATGGAAAGCTTGAGGACATTTTTAACTGGGAATGGAAAAGTGTTGATGGATTTATTGCAATATCGCTAGGTATCTTTCGCTTTGAAAGGCACTATAGGCATATTGTATTTTGTTGGAAAACTGCATAAGTGAGTGAGTTTCAGAATGCGATAATATATTTCGATATCAGAAATTTATATTGAAAATTTCGGTATTAGTTCGCTTGATTTTTAATGAATCGCTTCATGACCAAAGCTATTGGATACGCAATGCAAGAGATGAAATTGTTACGGAATGATCCTTGAGGAAGCCTTGAGATAAGTTCTCGTGAAATGGTATTAAATTTGGTAGTAAGTGTCATGGACATGAACTGTCCTATAACTGTAAAATTTGATCGTTGTACTAGTTTAGTTAAATTGAGGGAATTCATGGCCCTCCCATTGGACATTCATTTAGCAAGTTCGAGTTATGTTGTCTGATTTAAAATCTTGCCAGAAGTTTCCAGGGGAAGTTTGAGAACATTGATTTTCAGGATGTGCCCAGACACGAGAGGGGTGGTGTTTCATCGACCTTTTTTTTTCTTTTTCACTAGTTTTGATGAATATTATGCAGAATTACACTGTTGACAGCTTTTTGATTACCTTTGGCGATTCGGCTTTGTAACCCCACTGTTGGCATCGAGTAATATGGATCTTATGCATGATTACAACTGAATAATATCTGCTGGGTCGTCGTAGTTATTCATGGTTTACAGACTTTGGGGCCAGCCAGGAGTTAGATCGTGTTTTGGAAGAAGCCGACTCTCTGTGTGTTGGAGCTCATAGATGTGGGGAAGTACGGTCTGTGGTTCGTGTAGCTCTCAACAGGAGAAACCCGAGGTCTGCAACTACCCAATTTACACTGAGAGGCGATTTCAAGGGCCACATTACTCTGCTATCCGAATTTTAATTTTTTTTTTTGGGAGTGGAATGCTGCAGTTTTAACTTGTTTATCATGATGTTGTTTGTACATGGAAAACTAATGATTGTAGGGAGCGGACACACGGCCGATTGAGGAGAAGGTGATGGTAAAACACACTTGTTATTTGTTGATTTTTGTATCTTTATTGCAGTGAAATGGTCGTAGGTAGGAGTGTTGAGCAAACCACAGCCCATATCTTTCACTCTTTCGAAGGCCATTGCATGTGTGTGTAGAAACATGTTCATAGCAAGGGGAATGTTTTTCTAAATCTTGACTCTGCATAGGATAATGGAGGGACAAACCGAATTGTAGTATTTGGAAGGGGTTTCTTAACTTGCGAAAAGAGCGAGAAAATGGAGAAGTGTTTTCCGTTGAGTAATATTTCAAGAAAACAGACCCAAGACATTTAGGAATATCTTTGAACAGCCATTATAATTTTTCTTCTTTTTGTGTCGATCCATGGAGGTTGTATCAAGCAAAAATCCAATGTACCTGATATGTAACTTATATTATTACCATGAGGATGAGGTGTATTTAGCGTGCACACGTATTGGATCATGTCATTTCTTGGTTAACCGCAGATGACGGAATAATTTGGGAAAGTGAACTCTGCTGTTCTCTCACATTTGCAGTACGCCGATACTATTGGTCCATATCTGTCTGGAGAATGTGGAAAGTCACCTTCTGATCGGGTACTAATGTAGATGCTCTGGTCACTGTGCATTATGTGAAAATGCTGCAATTTCACACTATATGTCCTGCTCCGTGTTGTTTGTTTTGGGTCTGAATATTGTATCATGAGCAGTGACAGATATTACAAAGGGATTAAGGAAGAGGGGAAGGATATCTTTGGCTTGACGTCATCTCACGAAATAGTGAATCTGCTGCATACATCTCCTGTTGTTTCACATCCAGAAAGAGCGGGATGGTGCATCTGCATGGCCAGTTAGTCGGAAAAGTGGGACTGAGGGAGCAATCTGGTACCAGTAAGGAATGAAGACGGGCTGATGAGGTTTATGACCTTTTAATCTATTATCTTGTATTAACACATTGCACATTGCTAAACCCTCCAGTGAATGTCTTTTTCAATATCACTTTTTACTTCATCTGCACCGCGTGTTGGCTGGGATGGTGGGTACCACTGGAGAAAAGTATGCGTCCAAGCATGATTTGAACGTTGACGGTTTTGGAACTTTTAGGTTATAGGAGAGTAGTCACTGGGGATTTTTGCTTTAATATCCGCCTCAAAGAGGGGTTACGATGATATGGAAATTTCTTTATGTCTTAGGGTAAGTTGATAAATTTGTTAGATGGTTTCACATTTTCTTGAGGTTCTTTGATTGAATAAACTTATTGATGCAGGAAAAGATTAAAAGATGAAGGCTGCTGGGGCGAGGATGGCGTAGAAATTGGGAGAAACAAATAGTGAAGTCCGAGTAGGTACATAAAACAGTTCCTCTGTAACTGCAAGAACATGGCTTGGATTAAGTGTGGATGTCTGAGACTCAGCGGCTAACTCAAACTTGCCATGTGTGGAACAAAACTTGGGGAGTGTGAGTGAGATTTGGTGTTACGTACTAAAGGGCAAGGACATGGAGGGATCATTCAGAGTTATCACATGCCTTGGGTTTATTAAAGGAAGTTCCAAAGAAAACGAATAATAAAAGAGATTTTCTTGCTATGAACTGAAATGCAGGTGGGAATAGGAGGGGGGTGGTTATTTTATGAACAAGCGGTTCTGAGGATACTGGGGGGCCTAATAATTTGAGGACACGGGTCTCGGGTCATGTCATAGTACTAACAAGTGTAGATGGTGGTAATATGCGGAAAATAGAGAGGGTGCCCAGATAGTCATGGTGTGATTGGGTGGTGATGATTTAAAAGGAGTAATAATTGTCCAGGTTGTGTGAGATTCAGATTCCGAGTGATTGGGTTGATTGTGATTTGATTAGACGGGAGGGAAGTAAAAGGGAGACTTACATGTGGACTGCGTCAGTTACCGTAAAGATGGATTTGGCGTGTTTGTTAAGCTGTAGGCGTGCATTCATTCCTTCATTTGATCGAATGACACCCATCAGGCTCAGGGTTGGTCTGCATTGGTAACACCAAACCATGGTTATAAGAGAAAATTGATTTATTTATGAAAATGACTTGCCCTTATGTTTCGGGATGAATTTTCGAAATTAAGATGTTACCAGATAGACGGAAACCAATGGGGTCTACTTATTCCGATCGAATCACCTTTTGCAATAAGAAATCAGAAATTTAATTCATTCACGAAACAAATTTATTCTCTATTTCGTCATTCTTAATTTTCTAAACATAAAATAAAAGAAAGATGGGTGCGTGGGCTCCCTATTTTATCCATATTGCCCAATCTATTTTCAAAAGATGTTGGCACATGATTCAGAAATAATTACATTATTTTGGTTAATTATTGAAACACAGAAGGTTAGAAGTTCACTAAAGTATCCCAGTAAAAAAAAGTTGTAAAAGAATTAACAAAAAAACCTGCCATCAACCCATAGTTGCACAGGAGATTGTCGGCAACCAGACGTCTTGTTGCGGGAAAATGTGGTACAAACGGTTACCTGCCGACCAGAAATGGTGAAAGTTCACAGATCTGGACCGTCAGCGAGGAGAAAGGGAGGAAGGGGGGGAGGGACGACCAAAGAAATGGGCCGTCGTGCTGTCAACGACGGCACTCTTTGGCATGTGTTGGCCTTTTCGGTCGTCAACAGCCGACAGGGCCTTTAGATGGCTTTTCCGGCCAGACCGTTGGTCGATCTGGCCGGGAAGAGAAAGGCCATAACGACGCGTTACGGGCAGATCCGACCGGTCGGGGCCGTTAGACAAAATTTATCAGGCTAGATGTCAAGCGAAGGTGATGGGCCGAACACGGATCTGGCAATGCAGGTGGTGAGGGTGTTTTTTGGTAATTATAGTTAGGGGCTTTATTAATTTAGAACTAAGAGCTTTTTTTTCAAATGTTTAAAGTGACCTCGATAATACTCCCCTATCAAAACAATCCAATACTATCCCCAGAAGTCTGATCCAAAATATTAAGCAAACGACACACGATAATTTTTTTATATAATAGGAGGTGATCCGTGATAAAAGGTTAGATTGAAAGCTAAAAGTGTGAATTATGCCTATATACCCCTACCGACGAAGAGGGCGGCTAAAGCCGAAAAGGACCATTGAAGCATTTTCAAGAAACAAAGCGGGTATTTAAAGGAGAAGATCACCAACAGGGGTTCTTGTCTAAGGCAGCATTAGCTTACACATTTCCCTCCATTTCATCCTCCGATAAACGGTACCATAGTAAGGTAAGGTGTATCTAGACTCTATTCCTTCATCGCCATCTCCATCGCCAATCTCCTTCCCCAATTTTCACTTAATTTTGCCTTTTGCATGCGTATCTTCATAAACGAAGATCTGTATTATTAAGCCATGGTATTTGGTTTCTATCCTTAAAGTTTTTTTCACTGCATCATCTATGAGAGATCTAATCACTTTCCTCTTTTAAATCTACTACCTTATTTTATTAACCTTTACGGAAGTTGATGCGTCTTTATGGCATGTGCGGCTGTGGTCCATGATAAGCTAATTTATTTGTGCTGCTCTCGATAATGGAGTCCTTCTTTAGATGCAAATGGCTGGATTTTAGGGGATTTACTATGAAGATCATATATTTCAGATAACAAGTTAGTGGTCTCATGGGTAGCCGTTTTGTTAGCTCCGCAAAGAGGGTACCGATTTCCATTGCCTTAACCTTTAATTCCAGCGCAGCGATCGTTTATGAGCATCGTTACTGTGGGGATCCGAATTTGTTTCAGAGAAAATTTATTAAGAAAAAAATCCCATTTTTAATGAAATATGTTTATGAGGAATTTTTTCAAAACGGAATTCCCCCACCACCCCCCTTCAAAAGAAAAAAGGTCCAACCGATGAGATGGAATTTTTTTAATCTATACGTTTGAGTAGACCCAAGCTAAGGGATTGTTCTGGATCAAGTTATAAAGTGAGTAGGCAACGTTGGACATCTGAAGTTTTGGTTGAAAAAGTCTGGCAAGTTGGGTGGATGCCTACTTGTACAAAGGAGAACCCTTTATCATTGATTTAGTGCCTTGCCTTGATGTGCCATCTGAAAACATCCGATTGCAGGAAGCATATGGAAGCTTAGTGAGAAAAGCCCACTGTGTTTTTGTTTTGGGTAAGCCATCTGTTACTAACTGTTATGGAGTAGTTGAAATGATCATTACACGAAGTTCTTTGACAAGATTGGATAGCTTTCTATTAAGATACTAGGCCTGACAAACCACTGTAGTCTTATGTCTGTCTGGAAATATTTGTAAATATTTGAGCAGAGCAAACATGTATAGAAAATGTTACTATTTTTGTTGTTTATATGTTCCCGGGGCGGTTATAATTGCTTGGGAGAATATATTTTGTTTTTTACATAAATTTTTTCTAGCTTATGCGTGGGTTTTTTTGTTATTTCTTATTCTGTTATCTTTCAGAGACTTGCCTGAGATGGTAGTTCCTTTCTATTGATTACCAGGTGGACCGGCAGTGGCAAAGGAACCAGTGTGCCAAAGATTGTCGAGCACTTTGGGTAACCCTCTCAGTGGTGAGCTTCTTAAGGGCGCAGCAAAATTAAATCTGGCTATGCAAAATGGCGTATGGCTTAAAAATTTATGTTGCGTTAATGTTGTTAGATCTAAGGACGGGAGAATTTTGGATAAAGCTGTCTATCAAAAAATGAATCATCATGCGATGATTTAGGTGGCTTATTTTTGAAATACTTCTAAAAGCTGGTTTTGGAATTGTGCCTCAATGCAGAAATCAGATGCGTGGGGACACTTTGGGGTGATCTTATTATGAATTTCTGTAATCAGACGATCGGCATATAGAACCCCATTACTTAAGATTTTTTCTGTGTTTGTGGATCCATAGCTGCCACTTCCAACTTGTAATAGGGATTAGGTTAGGTGAATACTGTAAAGCCTGTATTATGAAATTGATGCAACCCTCAGTGTTTAAGTTTGGTCAGAAATGGCGTCATGTGCCTTTGAAGTCGTGCCCCCGGTATTTTAGACATTCTGGGCGAGTGGGGATTCCTCTAGATCAGGTGTAAAATCAGAATCTTTATTTGTGGAAAACTGGAACCTTAGACTTTGCTAATAAACATTTCTTCTCCTGCTGTGTACAGTTACCATGATTCAAAACATGATTAAAGAGGGAAGAGTTGTTCCGTCAGAACGTTACAATTAAGCTGCTCCACAAAAGCGAATGTGAGAAAAATGCGTAGAATGGAAATCCGCATTGAGTGGTTTCCTAGGAACGATGGGGAAAGATCGTGCGGCATTTGAAAGCTGTGTGTAAAAAAAAGTCATTCGTTTATTTAGTATTGAAGATGTGGCGTTAGCTTACATCATATACTGTTACATCAACACTTCTTAGAATTTGGATGTTTTTTTTAATGCTGCAAGACTGTATTGGCATGCAGACTCAATTGAGCCAGAAGTAGGTCTTAATTTTGCTTGTTCTGAAGAAGAGATGGAGAAGCGCCTTTTTTGAGTAGGACCAAGGTTAGAGAAAACTTTGACATTTTTGTTATGTAAATTCGTGTTTTAGGTTTTTGTTTTTAAATTGTTGACATAATACCTTTCCTTGGTAATGGAAGGGAAAGAGAAGAGGATAACATTGAGGACACTAAGGGAGCGGGTGTAAGTTTCTTAGAGTTAGTTCCCCGTGGTTCAAGTATAGGAATCGAAGGGTAAAGTCGGGTGAAGGGAAGTAAAGGTTTTGTTTGAGTTCTTTTTAGTTCCACGGTGTAGATCTATTTCACGTTTAATGCAGCTTCACATTTTGTTGCTTTGTTGTCAGATTGATGCTGCAAAGCCAATTGCAGGGTTTTGCTGCTCGTGAGCCGTTTTTTATTTGCTGCAGAACATGAGAAGGTAAGAGAACCTGTCGTGTCAACCTTTAGGTTCTCGTTTGGGGACATGATTTGGCTAGAATGTGGATTTAGTCATGTGTAAGTATAGTGGTGGAGACAGGGGTTGTGTCGTATTATATTTCAGCAGGTGATATTGAGTAAATATCATATATGTACTATTTCATGCTGTCTGATTAACTGAAAAAAAGTTGGTTTTTTTATAGAGATTTTGGGATGGAGAGGATGTAGTGTCGTTGACTAAAAATAGAAATTGGGGGCTACAGGTACAGACAGGGATCTTTATCATTTGTATGCAATCATGAATGTAGGAGATTAGTGAGTGGCTATTAAAGTAAATGTTTCATTGATTCTGGTAAGGTAGCTTATATTGTTGAATGGATGCATGTGCTGATTTCTTTAAAGGTTGGGACAACAAACAATATAATGCACATGTCTGCACTATTATATTCAAATATTAGGGCTTAATCATAAAATAAATAAGATATGATTTTTTACCAATGTTCCTGCAGCTATTAGCAACAAAAATAAAACTGGCAACTGTTGATGGATTTTGTGTTTTTAAAATATGATTTGTTATATTTTTGTGTAATCCATCAATTTAGTAAGTGCGTGTCTTAAATTGGATTGTGCTTCAGTGAATAGTTGTGTAGAATCTGGAAGTCATAAAAATCCGAAAGTATCGTTGATCCATGTCCTTGCCAATTTCATTCTCTATTTTTCAACTCTTGCAATTAATAACTTAATTGAGCCACTTCACTTTTTTGTATCAGACCTGTGTTTCAAGGAATTACTAAATGTGTGCAAAAGTACTTTGGTGTAGTAGTTTCAATTTAGAAAATTATCAAAATACGCAAGCATTCATTTTCCACTTATGTGACTAATTGGATGCAACCATTTTATGTTCATTTTTACCCCATTAATTGATATTTATGTGTGCGTGAGTGCAGGTTGCTGAGTAGATTATCAGATTGCTGATATAAAGGTAACACTGGTACAGGTTATAACATGAAATGGTTTTCATTCAGTAAAGTTGATGGTTCTTTTCTTCGTTATTTTTCATTTATTTATAGTGGGGTAGAGGAACTCAGTGAAATTAGTAGATTATGAGAGTTAAATTTGTAATATGATAAGAATGAGGAAATGTAGTTTGCAACCTGGGACGCAATGATTTCAAGTAATGGGTTGTTAAATATGTTGTTGACCATAAACTCCTTCACATGGTTATTCATAACCAGAAGGTCAAAATGAGAAATATTTGCAGCTCAATTTCAGATAAGGCATCTAAATTTCATTATGAAGCTTGGTTGATAGTGTAATACTAAGAATATTTTGCCCTGTTTTGTTGCAGGTGAATGTTATGTTGTGGATGGCCGCGTATTATTGTAGTTTATTGAGAGGTTTTAATGTCACATGTTTGTGAGGTGTGATAGAAGAAGATTATAGTATGTGTCTGTGATTTTATTTATACCTCTATATAGTTAATTTGATGAGGTATGTATACCTATTTTTTATTGTTATTGTGATTGTACTCATGAGATGATTGAGAGTAATAAAGAGTTGAAGAATATATCCTTATTTTTGAAGTAGCAAATTGAATGAGTAGGTCGTGGGTGGCTTAAGGAAGAATTGTGATGTTATTAATTAAACAGCTATACACGTATTCTTAAACTAAAGCCACCCATGTGACCAATTGAATGTCGTCAGAATTTAAAGAGATTTGACAAACAATAAGGCAAGGTGAAGGTGTCCATGTCCATGTCCATGTCCATGAATGAGGCCGTATCATTGAGGACTCTTGTTTTTAAGGTGAAAACCCATAAATTAGAACGTAAGGGAAGTATAGCCGTGGCTTGCTGGGGATGTGTTCAAGTTGAATGAAGAGACAATTGAGTAGGGTAGATGTGAGTTGTGAATGTAATAAGTAATAGCCCAAAGGTTATCATTTATTTACTCACCCCATGCAAAAAGTAGATGGAACGTGGCAAATGCAATTGTATATAACATANACCCTTTTCGATAATTCATTTACCTATTAAATGAATCATCTGGACAATTCATATACATACTTTATTTTAAATGCATGACTGAATAAAGGAAGCAATTTACATATATGAATTGAAGAACTCTTTCTTCTATTATTTATGATATATATATAGATACAAGACAAAATGCTCTGAAACCGACAACACGAATGGTTTCTAGGGCATACACTAATATACACTAACATTTTTCTCTCTGTTCTTTCTCTATTCTTTGTCTATTCTTTCTCTGTTTCTCTCTGTTCTTTCTCTATTCTAATTTCCCACTACTCAAGATAATGGGCATGGTATTATGCATATATACGATGCAAATGCACAAATGCATAAAATGTGCATTTTCTTTTCTATTTTTCTTATTCTGTTTTCTGTTTTTTTTCTGTATTTCTTTCTTTCCTTCTTTTCTAGTCTTTCTTTCTTTCTATTCTTTCTTTTCTTTCTTTCTTTCTATTCTTTCTTTTCTTTTCTATTCTTTCTTTCTTTCTATTCTTTCTTTCTTTTTATTCTTTCTTTCTTTCTATTATTTCTTTCTTTTTATTCTTTCTTTCTTTCTATTATTTCTTTCTTGCCGATCGGACTCAGTTGAGGCATGGATTTGGAATCCTAGCCGTGTGAGTGAATTCTCTAATTCTGGGTACAATCCTCATCCACACGCACTTCTAACGGACTGTACAAATCTTCTTTCTGAATTCTGAGGCCGCTCACATAAAGACGGCGTGCATGTAAGGCTATATTACTCACGGGCTCCCCATCGCAACAACCTTCTCTTCTTTTTATCTTTTTTACACTTCTTTAAATAAAAATTCAGATTTGAACTTCTTTAATATTCTCATTTCTTTGTATTTACTCTTTAACATTCTTTAGTGCTTTTTCATGCTCTTATGAGTACGTATGCATGTAGATGGTTTCATGCTTATAATTCTTTCTAAATTCACATGTTTAGATGCAATAATGCAATATGGAATGCAAACATGTCATTCTCTACCATCTACAAACTCAATTCAAAGTAACCCATAATCGTACTCATACATGCATTTCTCTTTGACATTTCATCAAACAATTCATGTGCACAAATCAACTCTAATTTGACTACACTTCTACCTCTTTTCTAAGCCAGCAAAAATTTGGAATAAAATCCTCTATCTTTAATGCCAAACCTGTCCAAAATGTACAGTCCAAAATTTTTACTCCAATTCTTCCAAATTTCATCCAAACTCACATCAAATATCAAATACACAAACACTACTTCTCATGGATAAGTTCTAATCATCATTCAATACCAAATCCATCAACAGTTCTTCATATAAAACACATATATGCATAAAAAAAAATTTCTACATAATATTACTTAAATCATACTTAGGGTAGGATTTACTTACCTTATATGTGAGCAATCCAACACTTTAAAAATCTTCTTTGATCCAACTCTCTTTCTCTTAAATCCTATGAACACAAATCATCAAAATTCAACACTTTAAAAATTAAAACTCACTTCTTAGAGCAAGGATCTTGCACAAGGATGCTTGAGATTGAAAATCCACTAAAAAGTACCCTAAATCTATGAATTTCCCTTGAAAAAGAATTGAAGAAATTGAGAGAATTTGGGTGGTAAATGGCATGAAAGAGGAGAAGAAGTGGCTAGGTTTCACTCTTCAATTCTTGATATAACATAATATTATTTATAGTTTCCCATTTTGCCCTTGCCCTTTCTATGAAATTCCATCTATGTCCCTTAATCAATTACCATAATGCCCTCATTTTATTGCATTCTCCATGAAATTCTATCTCTTTTCACTGCTCACATTTTCGACTAATTATGAGTGAAAAGACCATTTTACCCTAATGACAATTTAAGGGATTTTCTTCACATTTTTTTTTTCAAAATAACTTTAATAAAATTCAACTAAGAGTATAAGGGTATAAGTAAAGTTACGTATCTCAATGTGGACGTTACAAAGGCAGCAGCTGTAGTTCCCCAATTTTTATTGTTTTTCATTTTATGAATAGGCAGACTGTTCTAACGCTATAGGTGTTTATGGAAAATCAGTCGGTACCGACCATTTAGGTATTGCCTAGGGAAGGCACATGCAGTGCCTATTTTGTGTTCCCCATGCCATGCACATAGGTTAATGGATAAGAGATCGAGGATTGGTCACTGTTAGGGCCAAAAATCGTCCTTGGTCCAAATAGGAAAACAGGCCCGACACTGAAGAAGAAGCCAGGCCCAATCCCGATATGACCCAACCGGATTAGGCCCATTCGATACAAGGTATAGCCGGCCCAATCCACGTGGGCACGAGCCTCCTAATCCCAGTCCATTTCCTAAAGTCCATGGGCGAATCCAAAGCCCACGGCCCCCTCAGGATACTTTCCTACTCCTGATCAATCTCCTGTTCAAGATCACCTTCCTATTCCTGATCACTTTCCTGCTCGAAGTTACTCTCCTAATCAGAATCACCTTCCTATTCAGACACTGGTAAGACAGCTTACCACGGCCCTAATTCTTCTAGGGTTTGCATCAGAGTCATATTACGACTCCTACTTCTACCAGGATTGGGAGACCAGACAGTCACTATATAAGCAGAGGCCAGCCCTCTCACAAAGGACTACATTACACCTTCACACCCGAAGCTCCTACTCGAGAGCTTTACATCACCACCATAGCCACAGTCTCCGACTAGACTTCTGGTAATCTCTACTCCCTAGCCCTCACTATATTAGCCTCTCTTAGCCTTGCTGACTTGAGCGTCGGAGTGCCTACAACAAACACCACCCTGGTATTTCCCGTTCGCTTCACGCGTGTGTTTCTCTACGTGTGCAGGTGTAACGGATCGCTAGTGGCCTCAACCTCACGGGATCAGACCCCTCTTCCGTACAGGTGGATTTTTACGTCTACAATTTGGCGCCCACCGTAGGGCCTCTAACAATCATTTGGCTCGACGAACCTTGCTACGTGGAGGAACATTCCATGGCTGACAACTCCGATAACCCTAATCCCGGCCTCGAGGACAAACTGGAAGCTCTAACCGCTCTCATGCAGCAGAACTTGGACAAAGTGGCTGCATTGGAAGTTGAGAACAATGCGATCTGGACGGAAAGCGCGTCCGTCAGGTCAGAAAACCAATCCCTCAAGGAGAAGGTGAGTCAATTCTATGACCTAGAGTTCCTTCTCAGCCAAGCACCCCTCAATCGGTTCTGTACCCCTGTTCCGCCCATGCAACCTCTCCTTACACCGGAGCCCCGACCCTCGGCCTCTGGCAAAAGGCCGCGTCCCTTAAACCCGTCTGCGGTCGACAATTCAGGCCTAATTCATGGAGATAAAGATATGCCTGTAAAACACCAATCAGCCGATTCATCCCAGCATCAAGACCAAGACGATCCGATGACAGAGAGCCCTCATCCACAAGACTAGCTCAATCTAACCATCCCAACACATACTCCACTCGGCTCGGCTCATCCTCGCGGGATGAACGGCCAAACTAAACCAACAATACCTGAGCCCATCCATCCTGATCAACCGAATGACTATCAGGGGACTCCCCTGACCATCCATGTAGGGCGAAACACTAGAACAGTTACCATGGAAGTCATCCAACCGGAAGGAATGACTGAAGATCTATGCTACCAAGGAACACACGAAGGGACTCGTCAAACTACCCCAAGAGGGATGACCCAACGGAATGTACTAAAGATAAATGCAAAGGCCGACCCTGTCATATGGGATGACCTAGTGGCGTCCCCCTCTCCTATGGAACAGGTACTAGCCAAGAGATTGGCCGATGTGGAAGCAGTGATGCGACGTATTCCAGGAATGCTGGTCCCAACCAAGAAGAGCAGACCCCATTGTTACGCGGATTCACCCTTCGTGGACTAGATCGCCCTAGCCGACTTGCCTCAAAAGTTCACTATCCCCAACATGAAAATGTACGACGGCACAACCGATCTGAACGATCACATAGCCTTGTACAATCAGCGGATGTTCACCGTCTCAATACCCCGACCGTTTAGGGAAGCCTGCATGTGCAAAAGTTTTAGTTCGAGCTTATTCGGCCCAGCACTACAATGGTACACGAACCTCCCAAACGGATACATCGATTCGTTCACTCAACTCACCGACATGTTTGTGGAACAGTTCACCAACAGCAAAAAACTCGAGAAACTGTCAGCCAACTTGTACAGAGTATACCAGAGAAGGGGTGTGCCATTGAGAGAATATGTCAGCAAGTATAACAGAGAGAAGATTTCCATCCCAGCATGCAACCCTGAGACAGCCGTAGATGCCTTCAGGAAGGGTCCCTCCCGGACGGAGAGCTATACAAAGAACTTACAAAGCTGGGATGCATAACAATGGAAGACGCCCTGGCCCGGGCAGTGATCCAAATAAGGTGGGAGGAGGATGAGATAAACCGAACGATTCACTCCAGATATGAACCAAGGCGGAGCAACAGGAAGACAGGACCTGGACCGGTAGAACACCGCTACCACCCTCCAGCACGTAATATGGGCAGAGTCAGGAAGCCTTATGATCGCCAACCCTCGAGAAATGATAACAGGCAGTTCGGATCGAACCGACCCAAAATACCGGAATACAACCTCAACGTCGAACCAACCCAGGTCGTAGCAATAATGAAAGGATTGGGATCCACCGTCAAGTGGCCTAGCAAGCTCCATCCCGAGGCAAGGAGAGACACAACCAAGTGGTACGAGTTCCACAACGACCATGGGCACAACACCGCAGACTGTATTGCCTTACGACTCGAGGTTGCTGCACTTTTGAAAAGGGGACATCTCCGTGATCTGCTTACTGACAAGGGGAAGAACACCATTAGCCAGAAAAGCTCCAAAGAACCGTCACCCCCTCTGCGGGAACCAACACCGAAAGGTTTTTGTTCGCTCATCTTCGGAGGATCAGAGATCAGTAGGGTAAGTTATTCATCGGCCAAGCGGTATGCTAGAGCCAACCACCACCATGAAGTCTAGTCCATCCATCTGGTCTCGTGGTCACACACTCATCAGGTAATTCAGTTTGAAGATGTCCTCGAAGTAGTAAAAGCAATGGGACTAGAAGAAGCAAACATCAACAGGCAACCGACACTGCTGGTTGGGTTTAGCTCGGAGCAGAAATACACTATTAGAGAGATAGTCCTTCCCATCTACGCCGGCAGAGTGAACAAACAGACCGTCTTCCTGGTGATCGACTGCCCATCTCCCTACAACGTCATTTTGGGTTAGCTTTGGATCCATGACATGCGAGCAGTCCCATCTACCTTCCACCAGACGATCAGGTTTCCAACCAAGTGGGGGGTACGAGAGATCAAGGGTGACCTAGAAGCTTTTAGAGACTGCTACAAGAACGCCTTCAAGAGCAAAGGATACTCCTCATAGCAATTACAGTCTCATCCAACCCCTCGGACCGAGCCTAACCAACCGACCATTGAGGAGTTGGATGAAGTACAGATACATCCGGATGACCCTGAGAGAAAGATACATATAGGTTCCCGCCTCGAACCTGAGACAAGAGAGAAGCTGATAGAATTTCTCAAACAGAACGAAGACTGCTTCGCCTGGTCTCATGCCTATATGACCGGAATCAGTCCAAACACAATGGTCCACTAGCTCAAGACAGATCCGGATCACCCACCAGTGAAGCAGAGGAGAAGGAAATTCATACCTGAGCGAAACCGGATCGTCAATGAAGAGATTGAAAAGCTCCTAAGCAACGGCATGATCAGAGAGGTCCACTACCCCGAATGGCTAGCAAACGTCGTGGTCGTAAAGAAAAAGAACGGGAAGTGGAGAGTCTACATCAACTTCACTAACTTGAACAAAGCCTGCCCCAAGGATTCTTTCCCACTCCCACATATCGACATGATGGTAGATGCGACCGCAAGGCACGAACTCCTTAGCTTCATGGACGCCTTCTCGGGATATAACCAGATCCTGATGCATCCAGACGACCAAGAGAAGACAACCTTAATCACAGATAGGGGAACCTACTGCTACAAAGTAATGCCGTTCAGATTGAAGAACGCTGGGGCCACCTACCAACGGCTAGTCAACAAGATGTTCTCCAACTACTTAGGAGAGACTATGGAGGTTTACATCGATGACATGCTCGTTAAGTCCCTGATTGCTGAACAACACCTTGACCACCTTAGCCAGGCATTCGCCGTCCTCCGGAAGTACAACATGAAGCTGAATCCAGCCAAGTGCTCATTCGGCGTCTCATCAGGTAAATTCTTGGGCTATATAGTTACTCAGAGAGGGATAGAAGCGAACCCCGACCACATCAGAGCGATCCCCGACTTGCATCAGAGATGTCTAGCGCCTTGCAGGACAAGTGGCCGCCCTGAGCCGCTTCATCTCCAGATCAGCTGATAAGTGCCACCTATTCTTCCATGCCCTTAAGAAGTCCAAGAAGTTCGACTAGAGCCCCTCCTGCGAAGAAGCCCTACAACAGCTGAAGAGGTATCTAACCACACCCCCGCTTCTTTCAAAACCTGTGGACGAAGAAAAGCTCTACTCTTACCTAGCGGTCTTAGAGATAGCCATCTCAGCAGTGCTAGTTTGGGAAGAAGAATCAAAGCAGTTACCGGTCTACTGTGTGAGCAAGTCGCTCTTCGACGCAGAAACTCGGTACAGTCAACTGGAGAAACTGGCCTTCGTCCTCATCCATGCATCCATGAAGCTCAGGCCGTACTTTCAGTGCCACTCCATTGTTGTAATCACCTCCTTCCCACTCAAGAAGATACTGCACAAACCAGAACTATCAGGCCAACTCATGCAATGGACAGTAGAGCTCAGTGAGTTTGACATAGCCTACCAATCCCGTACCGCTGTCAAGTCCTAGGCACTAGCAGACTTCATTGCCGACTTCACGCCAAGCACCACCACCCAGGCTGAAAGAGAGTTACTATGCATGAACGGCGCACCACCCTCAAAGTGGACTCTCCTAGTAGATGGATCGAGTAATGTCAACGGAAGCGAACTCGGAATAGTACTGATTGCACCAGAGGGAGACATCGTCCAGCGAGCAATCCGGTGTGGGTTTAAGTGCATGAATAACGAGGCCGAATATGAAGCCCTCCTAGTCGGACTTAACTTGGCCAAAGAAATTGGAGCCAAGAGACTGGAAGTAAAGTCCGACTCCCAACTCGTAGTCAATCAACTACAAGGCACGTATCAAGCACGCGATTCAAAGATGACATCCTATTTGAGCATGGTCAAAGAGCTACAAGCCTAAATCGAAGAGTTCTCCATCGTACAGATCCCTAGAGCTGAGAACTACCATGCCGACGCCCTCGCCAACCTTGGCTCGGCACTCCCATGTTCCTCCCAGCCATCCATTCCTCTCTTATTCATGCAGTGGCTAGCCAACTGGAAGGAACAACCACTGAACAAGTCTCCCGTAGAAGCCATGGGCATTGAACAAGCCGACTGTTGGATGACTCCAGCAGTAAGATACCTAGAGAATGATGAACTCCTGGCTGACAAGAACGAAGCACACCGACTGAAAGCAAGAGCCGCCAGATTCACCATGCATGAGGGCCAACTCCTCAGAAAGTCATTCTCAGGCCCTTATCTCATATGCGTAAGCCCAGAAGAAGCCCAAAGTGTTCTAGCCAAACTCCATGAAGGCGAATGCGGGAACCACGTAGGAGGCCGCAGTCTTGCACACCGAGTGATCACCGCTGGATATTACTGGCCGACCATATGCACCGATTCGACCGCTTACGTGAAGAAGTGCAACAGCTGTCAGAGGTTTGCCCATGTCTCACACCTCCCACCAGAGTGACTCTATTCCATCCTCACACCTTGGCCATTCATGAAGTGGGGAATGGACATCGTGGGAAAGCTACCTACTGCACCCGCGCAACGAGTATTCATGTTGGTTGTGACAGATTACTTTACCAAGTAGATCGAAGCCGAAGCCTTCGCACAAGTCAGAGATCGAGAGGTAAAAGCCTTCATTTGGAAGAATGTCATCTGTAGGTTCAGGATACTGAAGGAGATCGTCACTGATAATGGATCCCAATTCATTAGCTCAGGCTTTAGGGATTATTGTGACAAGTGGGGAATCAGATTGAGCTTCTCAACTCCTTGCAACCCCCAGTCTAACGACTAGGCCGAGTCATCAAACAAGACCATCATTCAGACATTGAAGAAGCTATTGCAGAAAGCTAAGGGCGCATGGGTAGACGAGCTACCAGGAGTCCTCTGGTCATACCGAACCACGGCTCGCTCATCAACGGGTGAAACCCTGTTCTCCCTCACATACGGTTCTGAAGCAGTCATCCCAGCTGAAGTATCAGTTCCGTCCACCAAGCTCCAATGGGCGGACGAGGAATCAAACAGTCACAACCTCTGCCAGAACCTAGACACCGTGGACGAGCTACGGGAACGGGCGAGCATCCGCAACACAGTTTACCAGCAACAGGCCACCCAACATTATAACCGCAACGTGAGGATCCGTACTTTCAAGATAGGCGACTGGGTCCTCCGCAGGGTCTTCCAAAACACCAAGGAGATCAACTCTGGCAAACTCGGACCCATCTGGGAAGGCCCCTACAAGATAATCAAAGCAGCAGGGAAAGGCACCTACAAACTCCAGACCCCCGAGGGCTAAGACATCAACAACAGTTGGAATGCCATTCACCTCAAACGCTACTACTACTAGGTGAACTTTCTTTCTTTCTTTTTCATTTTTAAAAGGATGAGTGGGCCTATCCACTTCCTCTTAGACAGTCGGCCTCATGGCCAGATATTTAATGAAGTACTATTCAGAAGTTTTTTATCTCCAAACCGACCCCGGTCGATGAATTACTGACACCTTCAAATCGGCCTTGCCCGATAAACGTACTGACACCTTCAAATCGGCCCTGCCCGATAAACGTTCGTACGCCTTCGAATTGACCCTACTCGATTCACAATGACACCTTCAGATCGGCCCTGTCGATAAACGTACTAACACCTTCAAATCGGCCCTACCCAATAAACGTACGTACGCCTTTGAATCGACCCTGCTCGATTCACGATGACACCTTCAGATCGGCCCTGCCGATAAACGTACTAACACCTTCAAATAGGCCCTATCCGATAAACATACGTATGCCTTCGAATCGACCCTGCTCGATTCACGATGACACCTTCAGATCGGCCCTGTCGATAAACGTACTAGCACCTTCAAATCGGCCCTGCCCAATAAACGTACGTATGCCTTCGAATCGACCCTGATCGATTCACGATGACACCTTCAGATCGGCCCTGCCGATAAACGTACTAACACCTTCAAATCGGCCTTGCCTGATAAACGTACGTACGCCTTCAAATCGACCCTGCTCGATTCACGATGATACCTTCAGATCGGCCCTGTCGATAAACGTACTAACACCTTTAAATCGGCCCTGTCCGATAAACGTACTAACACCTCCAAATCGGCCCAGCCCGATAAACGTACGTACACCTTCGAATGGACCATGCTCGATTCACGACGACACCTCCATATCAGCCCTGCCAGATAAACATACTTACACCGTCGAATCGACTCTGATTGATTCACAATGGCATCCTCCGATCGGCCCTACCCGATTCGCGAGTTGCACCTTGGTATTGGCCCCACTCAGTCTATGAAACTCAGCATGACTTATGATCCACATCACCCAGTCAGCCCGATCCGACCTAAGAACTGAACTACAGTTTAACTTCGTTCACCCAAGGGAATGTACACTCGGCCGACCAGATCGAATGAATGGTCCTTACACCATTGACAAGCAAAGTACCAACCCAACCCAATATAAGGCCTACATGGATTAACCACTGGGCCACTCTAAAGTAACATACACAACGTAGTACACCTACAAATAAAGAAACAACGAACAGTTCATTCATCCAAGGAGATAACACCAGAAGTCAAAATGGTCAAATGTTATATATATAGCATCAAACGGCCCTGTTCAGAATACAAAAATGGCACACACGCTAGACAAAAGGGCATCGCAGGCCCCAAAATACATAAATAAAGAAAAACACTAAGTATCCTCAGCACGAGCCTTATCCTCCATCGTCGAATCAGTCACCATGTCCGCACTGCCAGCGCTCGGCCCAATAGCCTGGCCGCCCACATCATCAAGACCCGATGGCCTCGGCTGGCTGAAATCAGGCATTTGCTCGTCATCCTGTCCGCCTGGATGACCACCTCCTTCTTCCAACAACTCCTGCATGAGCAGGATGTCTTCATCCGGATCCCAATGAGAGGTCCGTCCTTCCTTGAACTCCAGCATGAGCTCACCTCAGGCCTTAATGATAGCATCATCAGCAATAGAGATGCACTGCTCCCTGAGAGATTTGACCTCTGCGGTTCTCTTGGCCAACTCACGCCTTAATCTCTCGACCTCATGCTCACTATCCCTCAGACACTGCTAAAACTCTTGCTCGGCCTTCCGGGCTGCCACCTCCTTCTGGCGCAGGCTGGTGTTGACCTTGGATACATCCTGTATACGCTTCTCCTATGCCACGACAGACTTCCTCAGGTGAAGACTGCTAGTGAGTACCTGTACAACAAAACATTGCAATCAGAACGAGACTCAAAAACAAAAATTATCAAACACTATTGTTATACCTGAACGGCGCGGGCTACCCCCCAATCAACTACAGCAACTGTACCCATCTGGTTAAGATGCGCCTCGTCTGCCGGGAACAAAAATGAGTCGGCCAACTTACTCATGGTAGTCGCATCAGAGTAAGTCGACGCATTAGCTGGAAGCGTGATGGTAATCGTCCCGGCCTCTTCATCCACAACTGCGGTCTGGGACGACCTGGCTCCAGCTGCAGGCTGTTGACTCAGCGGTTACTGACTCGATGGCGTCGCTAGCACATCATCTGCTCCCCTGTCTTCCCTAGCTAAAGACTCCCTCCTCCTCTTCTCGCGGCGTCGGGCGATAGATTCGCTTGCGCTCGGGACGGTCAACTTCTTCATCAGCGACTCTGCAAGTGCAAACTCTCCAACGGTTAGTGGGTTCAGCCTGGACTCACCAAAAATGATATGGTTGCAGTATCAACTCAGAAGCACATCCCAAGTCTGCTTCAGCGAGGGGAAGGGAGTACCTCTCTGTATCGCCTCTACTCCAGCCTAAAGAATGCTGGTCCTCAGGTTGGACTTTACTAGCATTACTCGCAAATCCCTCTGCTCTAATGGGATGGCTAACACTCTCTGGGTCGCTACGTCCAAGCCATCTCCGCTCTGCCCAGCCCGATTGACTTCAAGCTCTGCAAACAAAAAACACAATCAAGATTTAGTAATCAAAAGTACGAAAGAAACAACTAAGTTCTCACCAGTAGCTCGCCAGCCGATCGGGATCTCGCCCTGACCTTTCTCCCCAAAAACAGCCTGACCCCTCAAGTAGAAGTATCGGTCCTTCCAGTTTTTATCACTGGACCGTAAGTCGGTCACCAAGTGAGACCGATCGTGCCTCAAGTTCAACAGATAACGACCCTTCTCTTTATTGTTCTCCTTCAAGAAATACGAGTATAGTAGTTCGTGTAGCCCGAACCTCACTTGGTTCCGAACATAGAGGTCTTCCAAGGCCATCAACAATCTCCAAGCATTCGGCATAAGCTGAGATAGGGCAATCATGAAGTGGTTCAGCACCTCCCAGACGAGGCGGGGCACAGGCAACCTCAACCCGTCATGAAACCACTTCTCATAAACACTGATCCAGTCCTTTGCCTCCCAGTCAACCCGCTTGTACGACCGCGGCATCCGGATATCAACCGAACTTGGAATGTGATACAAGGTCCGGATACGCCACATATCACTATCTTTCAGCACGGGCGGATAGTCTCTAGTCAAGATCCCGCTGCCTTGTTGGCTCGGCTCTTCCTTAGAGCCACTTCCAGAAGAAGATGGACTACCAACTCTTTCGGAGTCTTCCCCACCTCTCCCATGCCTACCTGAGCCACTTGGCCCAGCCTCACTCAACCCTGGAGCGGCTATACTAACTCTAGTCGGCACGCCCACCAGAACGACCCCCTCAGGCATCATCACTATAGTCGGGGCACGCTCATACTCATCCCCTAGGTCTGCCATAATACCGCTCGAACTAGCCAATTCAGAATCTAACATGTTGGCTCGATTTTCCAACCTGACAGATCGACCCAAGCCTCGCTCCTAACTGCCAAAAATGCCAAGTGTCAAGTAACCACCTGACCAGAGACACAGACCGATCAAGATCAGAAATAGAACTGTCACTCGTCCCTCAGTACCGGTCTACCTACCCGGAAACAATTTAACCTAAATCTAGGTCGACCCTCCCAGTCGACCGACCCGGCTCTAGACTCTAGCCTTCCTTGGCTCGCCTCGGATGACCGACCCAATGAATCCCCGATCAAAGTATCCACTCGCTCGCCCTGGGCGACCGACTGGTTCTCAAAGTCAATTTGAATCCTACTCTCCCTTTCTCATCGATCTAGCAACTCAATCACCTGCTTGGCCTAGACGACCGACCTCCTCTTCACTCCACTCTGTACACCCCTCTCCACTCGGTTGGATGGACCGGACGACCTAACTCCCCTACAACTCCAAGACGGCACCCTGTTCTGTCAGGCGGACCGACCGACCGAATGAACTCACACTTAACTCGACTTCGCCTTCCCAAATTCCATCCAAAAACACCCAGAAAAACACCAAAAAACCAGCCAGCTTGCCGGAAAACCATCAGGAATACCAAAATTCACGCCTATTCTAAAAATCTGTACTCCAAACTCCTTAGAACAAGTCAAAAATATCCAAAACTTAAAAACTTCACCCTATTCTTCCAAAACAAACGCAAAGAAGAAACAAAAAGATGCCATGAAAGAAGAATGTTTACCGTGAAAAAGCTGAGGTCTACCAAGAGAAGCTGCTGACGCGAAAAGGAAACCAAAGACGAAGAAGAAAAAAAATTTTCTGAAGAAAAACGGAGGAAACTGCAAATGGGAGACGAACGGCCTGTTCACTCGTTTTTAAAAGAAAAACTGACAGGCTAAAACGCGTGGCAGCCCGCTATTGGCTGTGAGTCAGAACGCCTTTTCGCTTTCCCGCCCCGAAAACTAGGATTTGATATCTGCCGAACACGTGGCAAGCATCCATGGCACCTAGGAATTTGCACGATCAGTTCCAATCGCCCTACCTCCCCGATCGAGCTGGCTCGCGACTGCTAGATTAGGACCTAACAGGAGCCCACGATTCACGCGTCCATGCAAGCCTCTAAGCTGGCCGAACAGCCTAGGAACGGCCCGGCCTGATCTTTGTAGGTAAAAAGGTATGGGCACGACCCATTCGCCCTTCTGGAGCGGACAAATCGAATAGCATAGGAACGGCTTGGCCTGACCACTGTGGGTAAAAAGGTATGGGCATGACCCCTTCGTCCTTCCGGAGCAGACAAACCGACAGCCAATTGTTAAAGCTCATATTTTTTTTCATTTGATAGCCCGAACACCCCGATCGAGCAAGCACCAACTTAACACTCATGTTCATTCGACCCAGCCTGCCGAGCGGACACTGCAGCAATAGAAACACCTGACCTCTCTAGTCGACAGGACATACCGAATGAGCTTATGAGCCCCCCAAAGTATCGTTGTCCGTTCCTTTGGCCCTTCACACCGATCGGGCACAGCACTCAAATTATGGCATAGTCCAAATCGACAATGGATACCCAACGACCCCGGGACAAAAATCACCTGCAAGATTAGCTACACCAACAATCGGTCTTCCCAGAAGGATGATCGAGTGCCCATCGATCGCTTCCTACTCTCTGACTTAAGACACTCTTAACTCAGAGAGTGGGGGGCAAACTGTTAGGGCCAAAAATCGTCCTTGGTCCAAATAGGAAAACAGGTCCAACATTGAAGAAGAAGCCAGGCATAATCCTGATATGAGCCAACCGGATTAGGCCCATTCGGTACAAGGTATAGCCGGCCCAATCCACGTGGGCACGAGCCTCCTAATCCCAGTCCATTTCCTAAAGTCCATGGGCGAATCCAAAGCCCACGGCCCCCTCAGGATACTTTCCTACTCCTGATCAATCTCCCGTTCAAGATCACCTTCCTATTCCTGATCACTTTCCTGCTCGAAGTTGCTCTCCTAATCAGAATCACCTTCCTATTCGGACACTGGTAAGACAGCTTACCACGGCCCTAATTCTTCTAGGGTTTGCATCAGAGTCATATTACGACTCCTACTTCTACCAGGATTGGGAGACCAGACAGTCACTATATAAGCAGAGGCTAGCCCTCTCACAAAGGACTACATTACACCTTCACACCCGAAGCTCCTACTCGAGAGCTTTACATCACCACCGTAGTCACAGTCTCCGACTAGACTTCCGGTAATCTCTACTCCCTAGCCCTCACTATATTAGCCTCTCTCAGCCTGTGCCTATGGCAAACACCACCCCGGTGTTTCCCGTTCGCTTCACGCGTGTGTTTCTCTACGTGTACAGGTGCAGTGGATCGCTAGTGGCCTCAACCTTATGGGATCAGACCCCCCTTTCGTACAGGGAGATTTTTACGTCTACAGTCACCATTAATGCTCAGCATCTTGATTTATTAATTGGTGAGTCACAAAAGTTTTAAATAGTTAACATAAATTTAAAAATATTTGTCTAATGTATTCACTCCTTAGACAGAAATAATCTTTTACATTTAAAGATCTAACGGTGATTGAGTATGATCTTGATATAATTAATTAGAATAGTTCTAACTAACTATATAAATATGGTACCAAAAGTCAGAGCAATATGTAGTGCCAAACTGCACGCGGACACCTTGCAATTAAAATAATGTATTAATTTCTAGTTGAACTTATAGATATTTATGTTATGTCTTGCATATACATATATGTTTGTGCAGAAAGAATGCTTGAGCAATCCACAAATGTTTAAGTCAGATTAGTCGTTGCCTCCAAAATGAAAGGATGATTTTTGGGATATATTGACATGATATTAGTAACGTTACGGTGCCCAAAATGGTGGTTGTTGGAATTGATTTTCAATAATGGTGAGCGGAAGCAAGTAGGAACCAATGATCTAGTGTTTAATAGGCTTAAAAAATATTATACCTTTGCTTAAAAGCTTTTAACCTTCTTAGATCTTCCAAGCTCTTCTTTACTCCTCCTTGGATGGCAAGGTTCAATCCTCTCTTTATTTCACACAGAAAAACCTCACTAACACTCAAGATCCAGAAAATATTTTTGATGATATAATGTTTGTGCCATGTGTCATCTTGAGATTTTCTTTTTATAGGCAAACCCTAGGATTTATGTGCTATGTGTCGTCTTGAGAATAAATTAAGGAATAATTTTTGTTATGCCTGGGAAAGCAAGGGCTGACGTGGAAAGTCACGTGATGAAGTGTGATCTGCTCCTGTCAGAACGGTAAGCGCACGTCAGGCCTGCCAAGAGCCCTGGAGCTCCCACGTGTCCGTTTCCCTGCTCCAAATCGCGTGAAATCAGCTTGAGAAATGGGCAATGGGACGTAAAGCCAGATTATGTTCTGACATTCACACCAACCCAAGGATTTAATGATGATTACACGCCTTCAACTTGATATAAAAAGAGGAAGACCCCTTCATTAAGGGGATTCGGCCATTTTACATTTGAACTCTTTCTCTCTAAAAGCTTTGTATTTACTTTTCCAATCATTTTGTAAGTCAGTCCGCTTTAGCGACCTGACCCACCATATTAATACAAATCAGTGGACGTAGGACTTGCTACCTTAGAATCTGAACCACTTTAAAAGCTCTCATTGCATTTATTTCATATTCACTATCCATATTCACGTGTGTTTCTTGACCAATCAACGTTGCGCACGTGTCGATTAGTTGGTGTCAAAATCACGCATCAACAGTTTGGCGCTAGAAGGAGGGGTGATTTAGCGTTTACCCTTCATCAGGAGAATCTTCGACCTACTGGTCCTATAGCAACAAATGGCCCGCCAATCTGAACCTGAGCATGCTAATCAGCGCGCTGAAGGAGTCCCCTTGGCCCAAAGGGATACCCCCTCCAGGGTACTTCCAATTTCACAAAATGCTACGGGGGATATCCTGGCAGCTTTGCAACTCGACCCCGCCATCAAAAGCTACCTGGAGAGGTTCAACAATACTCTCCAGGGTCAACCAGAGGTTGGACCGTTTGGACCAAGGCATATCATCTATAACAGCTTGGAAGGTGCAACCGCCAAAGACGCCTGCAGGTCGCGCGAAAGCGCGGCAAAGGGCAATAGCCCGTGCCGCGAGCACTGCAGCGCGTAGACGTAAGGGAAAGCAAGTGGCAAAAGGTAAGCCTACGGGCTCCCAAAGATCAGCGAGCAGAAATCGTGCCCCGAGTAGGGTGCCGGCAAAGCTGAGACTCGGCAAAAAAGTAAATCCCGAGCTGTCCCATGCCACATCGCAGGCGAACCCAAGCAAAAATGCCAGGCGCAATGATTCCTATCACCACCAGCAGAACGATCCCGATCGTTATCATGCAGGTGGCCCCCACACCTCGCGGGGCAGTTCGTACCACCGCGAGGGTCGTGAAAATGCCCCGCATAATCCATCGCCTTCGTACGCCTCTAGCCAGCGTGTGTCGAGTGCGGCCGGAAATGCCAGCCGAGGTGAAGAGGAATCCGACCTCCGGACTTTCCTGAACCGTAATCGCGAAGGCCGGACTCGCATGGGTGAAAGCAACCCTCAATTGGGCCCGTTACCACAAATTGAGGAGCTACAGTGAGCTCTGGACAGGTTAAGGGAGCAGCAAAGCGAACAGGCCCAGGTCGCCTCTGCATCCCCATTCTCTCCCGAAGTGCTAGCTGCTCCACTCCCACCAGGGTTCAGAATGCCCGACATGCGACCATTTGACGGGAACCATGACCCACAGGATCATTTGTACGAGTTCAACGACCTGATGGAGCTCCACCAGGTTTCGGACCTTGCAAAATGCCGTTGTTTGGCCGTGACGCTCACTTCTCACGCCAAGCGGTGGTTAAGGTCGCTCCCAGCGGGATCGATCAGTTCGTGGCCTCAGATGAGCACGACGTTCCTACAGCATTTCCAAGAAAATCAGAAGTTTTCAATGCCTTTGAGCTATCTCAGCAACATAAGGCAGGAAAGAGACGAATCCCTGTAATCTTACATCGACCGTTTCCACAGGGAGCTAAACAAGGTGGCTCAGGCTCCAGAAGAGTCCATCCGAACACTTATAATAGCTGGAGTTCGCCCGCAAACTGACCTGTGGAAAGAACTGCAGGCTGAGGACGATGTTTCCCTCACCAGATTTTACAATCTTGCAGAAAAGTATCTCCAAATAGAGAATTCATTGGCGGCACTGCACCGCCGCGATCAAGGCACTTCGAGCAATATGTCTGGTCGGGGAGAAAGTAGGAGAGCTGATCGCAAAGAAGACATTGATGATCAGTGAAAAGGGAAGAAACCCCGCTACGAGCACAAAAAGTCCTATGCTCCTGTTCCTCGTCGCGACCGGGACAGAGTTCAATACACTCCGCTGAACGTGTCCATATCTGTAATCCTTGAAAAATCTGAGGAGGCCAACCTGTTCGATGAGCCGGAACCAATGAAAACTCCTGCTACAGCCAGAAATAGCAAAAAATACTGCCGTTACCATCGGGATAACGGGCATCACACTGATGAATGCTGAGCCCTAAAGCAGGCAATCGAAGAGCTCATTAAAAAGGGGCACTTCAAGGAGTATATTGATGACTCCCCAAAAGAGAGCCAAGGGGAGCAAAAGAAAAAGCATCGTGATCGCAGCGGATACAGTAGCGTTAATATAATTTTCGGAGGCCCGCACCTCGCGGGAACACACGCGAGGAGGGCAAGAAAGGTATGCTTGCGAAGCATATCATGACCCGATCAGAGTAATGAATACTTCACAGCAACCACAAAAGGCTCGAAAGGAGGAGCTGATCACCTTCTGCGAAAGGGAAGCAGCTCACTTGCACATCCTCACGAGGACGTCCTGGTGATCACACCCCTGATAGGGTGTCATAATGTCTGCAGAATGCTTGTGGACAACGGAAGTGCTGTGAACATCCTGTTCAAGACCGCTTTCGATAGAATGAATCTAGACGAGGCCGACCTGAAGCCCGCTTCGATACCTCTTTATGGTTTTACAGGGGACCACCTGATCCCCAGAGGAACAATCCAGCTACTAGTCATGCTCGGTGACTACGACGAGGTGACAAGGGTTGCCGAATTTCTGGTCGTGGACTGCCCATCGGCCTTTAATGGAATCTTGGGGCGACCTCTGTTGAGAAGCTTCAAGGCAGTCACTTCCATCTATCACCTCAAGATGAAGTTCCCCACTCCAACAGGGATAAGGGAAGTAAGCGGATCGCAAAGCGCATCTCACGAATGTGATAATCCGTAAATTATACAGTTTTCATTTGATCTTTTTGACGGATTTCAGGTACTTTCTAGTGCATTTTTACCTGAATTGGTGCTTAATTCTTTACTTTTCGTGTTTCAGGTTAAAATGGACTCTTTGAGCGAATAAAGACAAAATTTGATTGTTTTGACTCAGAATTGAGCGGATTTCAGAAGATATGAGAGTTCCGGAGCAGGACAACGCACGATGAAGCTTGTTTCCAAGGAAGAGAGCCGAAAATCGAAGAATCGAACGAAGAAGCAAGCAGAGTGGCAGTTCTGTAAATTTCAGAACCATTGAAGGAGCTTCGCCTCGGCGAAGAAATTGTCTTCGCCGCGGCGAAGTAGGCCAGANGAGTCAATGGATCCCCTCTTGACCATCGTTCGTTTCCGCATATGAACAACGCATGACCAAATAGGCTTTATTGTACGAAACATGATTAGTCTCGTACTTATACACCGTATGAACCATACGCATCCATATCGGATCCGACTACAATGTCTCAGGTCAAAGGACTACATCGTGCACTGATATAACCAAACGATAAATCATTGACTACATGTTTTTCCAAGTGATTTGTCGTTATTCGGTCACATTCGAAAAACAGTTCACCAACCGTTAATCCATACCAATGCCCTAGTGACATGACTATCATCGTTATCCGTACTTATATCAACTCATGATATCTTTCGGAAGCATCCAGTATGCCTATTGTACAATATAGTTGCCCAAATTTATATTGCTTCCGTAGGGAACCCTTTTCGATAATTCATTTACCTATTAAATGAATCATCTGGACAATTCATATACATACTTTATTTTAAATGCATGACTGAATAAAGGAAGCAATTTACATATATGAATTGAAGAACTGTTTCTTCTATTATTTATGATATATATAGATACAAGACAAAATGCTCTGAAACCGACAACACGAATGGTTTCTAGGGCATACACTAATATACACTAACAGTTCCTATGGCATTTCCAAGCAAATCGGAAGTTTTCGATGCCTTTGAGCTATCTCAGCAACATAAGGCAAGAAAGAGACGAATCCCTGCAATCTTACATTGACCGTTTCCACGGGGAACTAAACAAGGTGGTTCATGCTCCAGAAGAGTCCATCTGAACACTTATAATAGCTGGAGTTCGCCCGCAAACCGACTTGTGGAAAGAACTGCAGGCTGAGGACGATGTTTCCCTCACCAGATTTTACAATCTTGTAGAAAAATATCTCCGAATAGAGAATTCATTGGCGGCACTCCGCCGTCGCGGTCACGGCACTTCGAACAGTATGTCTGGTCGGGGAGAAAATAGGAGAGCTGATCGCAAAGGAGACATTGATGATCAGCGAAAAGGGAAGAAACCCCGTTACAAACACAAAAAGTCATATGCTCCTGTTCCTCGTCACGACAGGGACAGAGCTCAATACGCTCCGCTGAACGTGTCCATATCTGCAATCCTTGACAAATCCGAGGAGGCCAGCCTGCTTGGTGAGCCGGAACCAATGAAAACTCCTGCTACGGCTAGAAACAGCAAAAAATACTGCCATTACCATCGGGATAACGGGCATCACATTGATGAATGCCGAGCCCTAAAGCAGGCAATCGAAGAGCTCATTAAAAAAGGGCACTTCAAGGAGTATATTGATGACTCCCCAAAAGAGAGCCAAGGGGAGCAAAAGAAAAGGCGTCGTGATCGCAGCGGATACAATAGCGTTAATATAATTTTCGGAGGCCCATACCTCCCGGGAAACACGCGAGGAGCGCAGGAAAGGTATGCTCGCGAAGCATATCACGACCCGATCAGAGTAATGAATACTTCGCAGTGACCACAAAAGGCTCGAAAGGAGGATCCGATCACCTTCTGCGAAAGGGAAGCAGCTCGCTTACACCATCCTCACGAGGATGCCCTAGTGATCACGCCCCTGATAGAGTGTCATAATGTCTGCAGAATGCGTGTGGACAACGAAAGTGCTGTGAACATCCTGTTCAAGACCGCTTTCGATAGAATGAACCTAGACGAGGCCGACTTGAAGCCCGCCTCGATTCCTTTTTACTGTTTTACAAGGGACCATCTGATCCCCAGAGGAACAATCCAGCTACCAGTCACGCTCGACGACTACGACGAGGTGACTAGGGTTACCGAATTTCTGGTCGTGGACTGCCCATCGGCCTTTAATAGAATCTTGGGGCGACCTCTGTTGAGAAGCTTCAAGGCAGTCACTTCCATTTATCACCTCAAGATGAAGTTCCCCACTCCAACAGGGATAGGGGAAGTAAGCGGATCGTAAAGCGCATCTCGCAAATGCTATGTAAAAGCGGTGCAGATGGCAAACAAAGGAAAGGGCATTTCGCGATGTGTGCCTTGCTAGGCTATGGCGATCAGTCGGATCGAGCCACAGCCTGGTCTAGCGGAGGATAACATAGATCCGTGGATCCAGGAAATCCCTCCTAGCGACTCGTTAAGGATCTATCCAAAATTTTGGTTTATCCAAAAGAGCCGAGCCGAGTGTTAAAGATTGGGAGCTGTCTCAACCCTCAACTCGCTTCCGAGCTGATAAGCTTCTTAAAGGAAAACATTGACGTGTTTGCCTGGTCGCATGCAGATATGGTCAGGATCAGCCCGGACATTATTTGCCATTCATTAAACGTCAACAGTGAAGCCAAATCGGTTCTCCAGAAAAGAAGAGCGATGGATCCGGAGCAGTACGCCGCACTGAAATCAGAAGTGGAGAACCTTCTCCGAAACGGGTCTATCCGAGAGGCGCTCAACCCGACCTGGGTTGCCAACCTGGTCCTGGTTAAGAAGCCAAATGGCAAGTGGCAGACCTGCGTTGACTTCAGCGACCTCAATAAGGCTTGCCCGAAAGACAGCTTCCCTCTGCAGAGGATCGACCAGCTCGTTGATGCCACCTCAGGGCACGAGCTGCTAAGCTTCATGGATTCGTACTCGGGATACAATCAAATCCTGATGTATGGGCCAGACGAGGAGCATACGTCCTTCATTACGGACCGGGGGCTATACTATTAAAAGTTATACCTTTTAGCCTCAAGAATGCGGGCGTGACCTATCAGAGGTTGGTCAACCGAATGTTCTCCGACCAGATCGGGAAGACAATGGAGGTCTATGTGGACGATATGCTGGTCAAATCCTAGGTCTCCTCAGAACACATTGCACATCTCGCTGAGATGTTTGACATTCTCCGACTCTACAGAATGAAGCTAAACCCTCTCAAGTGTTCATTCGGGGTGTCATCAGGAAAGTTCCTTGGGTATATGGTTAATCAGCGGGGCATAGAAATGAATCCCGAGAATATTCAAGCCCTGCTCGATATGGAGAGCCCGACCAGCAAGAAGCAGGTCATGAGTCTAAATGGGCGGATAGCGGCACTTAGTCGCTTCATATCAAGGCTAACGGACCGTTGTTTACCATTCTTCAATGTTTTGAAGGGGAACAAGAAATTCGAATGGACTCCCGAATGCGAACAGGCATTCCAGAGTATAAAAGAACACCTAGGGAAGCCACCTCTAAGGACACCTAGGGAAGCCACCTCTCCTCTCTAAACCTCTTCCCCAGGAAATCCTGCTCGTCTACCTGTCCGTCTCTCAGTTCGCGGTCAGTGCATCTTTAGTACGGGAAAAGGAAAAGGCGCAGTGGCCAGTGTATTATGCAAGCAAGCGTCTATCGGATGTCGAGATGCAGTATTCGAAAATGGAACGACTAGCCTTTGCTCTGCTGATCGCGTCCAAAAAGCTGCGACTTTACTTCCATGCCCATACAATCAACGTAATGACTAATTACCCCCTCAGGCAAGTCCTCCAGAAACCAGAAGCCTTGGGTAAACTACTCAAATGGGCCATGGAATTCAGCCAGTTCGACCTGAAGTACAAGCCCAGATCGACCATTAAAGGGCAAGCTGTTGCAGACTTCATCTCAGAATTTTCCTATCTCACAAGCGAGCAACAGCCTAGCGAAGTTGTGCAAGAAAGTATTCAGAACCTGTCGACCTAGAACCTCTATGTCGACGGGTCATCAAACAGGAAAAGAGCCAGTGCGGGTCTTCTCCTTATAAGCCCCAAAGGGGCTCGAATTCATGGCATTCTCCAGTTCGGGTTTAAGGCAACCAACAATGAGGCAGAGTATGAAGCCCTGCTCGCCGGGTTGCGACTTGCCAAAGAAATGGGCGCAACCGCGATCAGCATTTACAGCGACTCTATGATGGTCGTCAACCAAATTCTAGGGGAATACCAAGCCAAGAAAGAGAACATGGTCCGCTATCTGAAAGAGGCTAAGACTGCTCTGGGGTCATTTAAGCATTTTGAAATCACTCAGATCCCCAGAGATAGCAACTCTATAGCGGACGCCCTAGCAAGGATAGCCTCGTTGTTGGACTCAGAGGGTCCAAACAACATTCCTGTTCATTTCATGGATGCTCCAACTATTAGTTCAACTGAACAGGCCGTAAATGTGATTCAACCGGATTCCTGGATGACTCCCATTTTCTAATACCTCAAGGATGGGACCTTGCCAGACGACAAGGTCGAGGCAAGGGTCTTGCGAGCAAGATCTGCTCGTTACACACTCATCGGGGACCAGCTGTACAGGAGAGGATTCAGTGCCCCTCTCCTCCGATGTGTAACCAGTGAAGAAGCAGACTACATCATGAGGGAAATTCACGAAGGGATCTGCGGTAATCACACAGCTGCTCGATCTCTTGCGAACAAGGTTGTTCGTCAGGGATATTATTGGCCCCGGATCCAGGAAGATAAGCACAATTTTGTCAAGAAATGTGACAAGTGCCAGCAGTTCGCTAACATTCCGCGAGCCCCCTCGCACGAGTTGATAACAATGTCTAGCCCCTGGCCATTTTCCATGTGGGGGATCGACCTTATCGGTCCCATGCCAGTTGGAAAGGGAGGGGTTAAGTATGCCGTGGTCGCGGTAGATTATTTCACGAAATGGGTGGAAGCCGAATCGCTGGCCGCGATCACGACCAGAAAGCTGAAAGACTTTGTTTTCAAGAACATAGTGTGCCACTACGGAATTCCCCACACCCTCATCTCGGACAATGGAAAGCAATTCGATAACGAGGAGTTCAAACAGTTCTGCGACGAGCTGGGCATCCATAAAAAATTCGCCTCAGTTGCCAGACCGCAAGCAAATGGCCAAGTTGAAGCAGTCAACAAGACCATCAAGCACACTCTAAAGGCCAAACTTGGGGCAGCCAAAGGAAATTGGGCTAACTATCTCCCCGAAGTCTTATGGGCATACAGACAACTCCAAGAACTTCCACCTCAGAGACCCCTTTTTCACTAGCCTATGGCTGCGAAGCAATGATTTCTGTAGAGGTGGGAATTGGTGCGTCCTTCGCCTTGTCGGCAACGATCGACTCGCTCATAGGTTCCTTGCCCGACCTCCTTGAGTCCTTTCGCGACCTCAGACTCGTCGACCTGAATCTGCTTCTGCTTCTTCGACCTCTGGGCCGGAGCCTTCCGCCTTGGGCGAGCAGGTGGTGCCTGAGCGACCTGTTCTGCCCTGGTCGCTTCTTGCATAAGTTGGGGTTGGGAAGGCGCGGCAGTTCACACCGGTTGTGCCATAATAGGACGAGCAGCTTTGGCCGCTCTCTCTCTCCTCGATCGAGGGAAGACGAACGGTGCTCGGCGAGGGTGCTCGGACTCCTTCGGAGGCATAGTTTCTGCATGCAAGTACATTAGTAAACAAAACTATTCTGCGACCAGAAAGGAAATCAGTGTAACTTACCTTCTAGGGGCTCTAAAGACGCGTTGTTACTGATAAAACCGAACTTCTGCAAGTTTACAGTTGTCACGAGCTTTCTCGCATCCTGGCTTTCCTCAGGAAGGACTCCAAAAGATACGAGCCTGTGTCCGGGTCGTCGAGCAAGTCTTGGCTGGTCGTTCTATTAACTGCAAAAGAAGAAAACAGGTCGTTATTATAAAGCATGCGAGCAGATAATATACCTAGCGAGGAAGAACCTACTTGGTTTCTGAAAGCGGCAGTAGCCGTCATAGCAAAAAAAGAAGAATTTTGTCTCGTAAGCCCCCGCGTTGCTAGGATAGCTATGTATCCCATCGGCGATGGTAGGTCGCCGGACAAGTAATACGAATCCTTGTCCCTACTCTTTTTGAGATAGTAGGCGATACCGAGCTCCACCGCCGTTGGCTCGCCCAAGCCACTCCCACAGCACGCGATGTACATCGCGACGGTGATGACATACGCATTTGGTGTCAGCTGCATCGACGCGATCCCGAAGTGATCCAGGACCGACCTGATGAAAGGATGGAAGGGAATCATCCCCCCACCCTTGAAGATCTCTTCGGAGATCGCAGCAAGGCCATTTGAAGGATGTCGCGACGACTGGGTGTTGTCAAGGAACACCTCTGCGCAAACGTCATACTGCTTTTTAATCTTATCAAGCTCTTCTTGGGTGAGAACCGAGAAGACGTCAAGGGATACGTCTGTGGGAACTTCCTGCGAGGACGAGCTGGTTCCTTCCTCGGGTCTGGACGTTGACGGTTCCATTCCAGAGTCTGCAACACCGACAGACAATGTCATTTTAGCCTTCGCATGTTGTCCCGTGCAGCGGCATGGGACAAATTCCTTAAACCCTAACAGTAACTCGAGCCGCCATCCACGGCTCGAGTCCGACGACAACGGCGCGTCTCTGGTGAAACACCAGGAGATCCAACGCCATTGCCCGCCAACCAAACAAAAAAAAGAGAGGAAGAAGAAAAAGGATCCTACCTTCTGGGACGCGTGACTAAGGCCGAATCTTGTCTCAGGTGTCTAGGAAGCGCCAATCGGGAAAACAGAACTTCCGGTTTGCAAAGGCTTGTCACTCGAAGCAAAAGGGACTTTGGTGGCCTCATCTGAAAAAATGTGAGCTTTTATATGGACTGCAAATAGATGGTTACTACCTCTCGGAACTGAAACGACAGCCTTCTCTCTCTCCCTACATTAAATGCGCCCCACGTCGCATTAAATGTCATGATGAGGGTCATCGTTTCAAATGCGTCGTGCAGTTAAAGCTGTCAAAACGACACCGGGTTAATCCAATTTTTTTATGCTTTCTTCTCCATTTCCACCACTCTTCATGCATGCATGCTGATCTTTCATGCCCTTCGCCTTGTCGGCAGCGATCGTCTCGTCCGCGGGTTCCTTGCCTGACCTCCTTCTTGAGTCCTGTCGCGACCTCAAAAGTTCTTCCTCAGATTCGGTCTCTGACTCGTTGACCTGAATCTGCTTCCTCTTCTTCGACCTCTGGGCCAGAGCCTTCGGCCTTGGGCGAGCGAGTGGTGTCTAAGCGATCTGTTCTATCCTGGTCGCTTCTTGCATAGGACGGGGCCGGGAGGGCGCGGCTGTTCGCACCGGTTGTGCTGTAATGGGACGAGCAGCTTCGGCCGCTCTCTCTCTCCTTGATCGAGGGAAGACAAACGGTGCTCGGAGAGGCTGCTCGGACTCTTTCGGAGGCATAGTCGCTGCATGCAAGTACATTAGTAAGAAAAAGTTATTCTGCGACTAGAAGGGAATCAGTGTAACTTACCTTCTAGGGGCTCCAAAGAGGCGTTGTTACTGATGAAACCGTACTTCCGCAAGTTCGTGGTTGTCACAAGCTTCCTCGCGTCCCGGCTTTCCTCGGTAAGGACTCCAAAAGACGCGAGCCTGTCTGGGTCGTCAAGCAGATCTTGGCTGGTCATCTTATTAACTGCAAAAGAAGGAAGGTCATTATGATAAAGCAAGCGAACAGACAATGAGCCTAGCGAAGAAGAACCTACTTGGTTTCTGAAAGCGGCAGTGGCCGTCATAGCAGAAAAAGAAGAATTTTGTCTCGTAGGCCCCCGCGTTGCTGGAATAGCTATGTATCCCTTCGGCGATGGTAGGTCGCCGGGACAAGTAATAGGAATCCTTGTCCTTACTTTTTTTGAGATAGTAGGCGATACCGAGTCCCACCGCTATTGGCTAGCCCAAGCCACTCTCGCGGCACGCGATGTACATCGCGACGGCGATGACATACGCGTTTGGCGTCAACTGCATCGGTGCGATCCCGAAGTGATCTAGGACCAACCTGATGAAAGATTGGAAGGGAATCATCCCTCCACCCTTGAAGATCTCTTCGGAGATCGCAGCAAGGCCATCGGAAGGATGCCGTGACGACCGGGTGTGGTCGAGGAATACCTCTGCGCGGACGTCAAACTGTCTTTTTATCCTATTGAACTCTTCTTGGGTGAGAACCGAGAAGACATCAAGGGATGCGTCCTCGGGAACGTCCCGCGAGGACGAACTGGCCACTTCCTCAGGTCTGGACGTTGACGGTTCCATTCCAGAGTCTGCAACACTGACAGACAGGTCATTTTAGCCATCGCATGTCCCGCACGACGGCATGGGACAAATCCCTTAAACCATAACAATAACTTGAGCCGCCATCCACGGCTCAAATCCGACGACGGTGTCGCATCTCTGGTGAAACACCGGGAGACCCAACGCCATTGCCCACCAACCAAACACAAAAAAAGGGGGGAAGAAAGAAGAAGACCTTACCTTTTAGGGGGCGTGACCAAGAACAGATCTTGTTTCAGATATCTGAGAGGCGCCAATCGGAAAAGGAGAACTTCCAGTTTGCAAAGATTTGTCGCTCAAGGCAGAAGGGATTTTGGTGGCATCATCTGAAAAGTTTGGGCTTTTATATGGACTGCGAACCGATGGTTACCACCCCTCGGAAGCGAAACGATAGCCTTCTCTCTCTCTCCGCGTTAAATGCGCCCCATGTCGCATTCAATGCTCTGATGAGGATCGTCGTTTCGAATGAGTCGCACAATTAATGCTATCAAAACAATGCCGGGTCAGCACACAGCACATTTAATGCGCCTGCCAGACGCTTTAACATGTACAAAGCGCCTGACAG
Source organism: Pistacia vera (assembly GCF_008641045.1). NCBI lineage: Eukaryota > Viridiplantae > Streptophyta > Magnoliopsida > Sapindales > Anacardiaceae > Pistacia > Pistacia vera. The sequence continues at coordinate 1,108,779 of NW_022196293.1, forward strand.
CGCGGAAACAGACTCATTGAATCTCCAACCAAGACACGGCAAGAAACGTCCGATGAATCCAGGTCGTTAGGATGATGATTGTCAGGTCGTTTGGGCAGAATGCGAGGTCGTGTTCGCAAAAGACCCTGTCCTGAGCTTCTTCCGTTCAGGTCAAAATTACCAGACCCTCCAATCGCAGCATGACTTAGTTTCCAAGGTTCGATCCTCAAACCTTAAAAACTAGGGGACTTTTGTTATGCCTGGGAAAGCAAGGGCTGACGTGGAAAGTCACGTGATGAAGAGTGACTTGCTCCCGTCAGAACAGTAAGCGCACGTCAGGCCTGCCAAACAATATGGAGCTCCCACGTGTCCATTTCCCTGCAATAAATAGTGCGAAATCAGCTTAGAAAGAGGGCAATGGGACGTAAAGACGGATTATGTCATGACACTCACACCAACCCATGGATTTAATGATGATTACACGCCTTCAGCTTGATATAAAAAGAAGAAGACCCCTTCATTAAAGGGATTCGGCCATTTTTACACATGAACTCTCTCTCTCTTGCAAACTTTGTAATTACTTTTCTTAATCATTTGTAAGTCAGTCCGCTGTTGCGACCTGACCTACATTACTAATACAAATCAGTGGATGTAGGACTTGCTACCTTAGCATCCGAACCACTTTAAAAAGCTTTCATTGCATTCATTTCACATTTTTGTTTCATAATCACGTGTGTCTCTTGACCAATCAACGTTGCGCACGTGACGATTAGTTAGTGTTAGAATCGCGCATCAACAATATATAATGGAGAGTCCCCTCTTTTTGTTGTTTAATTTCTGAAGCTGACATTGATATAACGTTAAGAGTTAAATTCATATTGATCTTGGATCACCAACTTGCAAGAAAAACAAGGTGTACTGTTTTTTTTTCTTCGGTAAGGGTGTGTTCGGTAGTTTGTGTGTACCTCAACTAATTTTCAGGGTCTATTAAATATTCTACAAAGATTAAGTAAATCACAATATTATTGTGATAGATAATCTCAAGATTTAAAACTAGAAATTTTAAGAAGAGAATAAACTTTTTTAACAATGTGACCAACACTTATGATATTGATTTTGAGTAATATTACACATACATCATTTTCATATAATATTTTTCATATAATATTATGTGATAAAATATGATTGACTAATTTAAAATTAAAATTAAACTTTCACTTAATCATATCTTACCACGTAATATCGTACGAGAAATATTATATAAAAATAATGAATGTGTAGTATTATTCATTCATTTTTCCTTCATATGTTATAAAGTTTTTGTGATTGGCATAAAGTTTTTGTGATTGGCGTGCATCTGTTTTATTCATCAAATAAATGTGCTCAAGTGACCGTACAAAGATACCAGTGATGACCAATCTAGTACAACATCATTTGTGGCTAACATTTAAGAGTCAAAAGCTGGTGTGGACTTTGATTTAACACGTCGATGCAGAAAAAACCAAAATTAGGTTCATCTTTTAACATCACGATTAGAGGTGAAAAAAAAAAAAAATAGAAAACCGAGTTGAACTGAAAAATTGAATCGAATTCGGATTGAAAATTAGATTTTTTTAGGAGTTCGATTTGGTTTCGGTTTACAATAATAGATAAATTAAATAATCAGTTTAGTTTCAGTTTTTTTAAAAACATAAACCGGTTAACCCGGATTGTTAAATCAATTTAAAAAAAAAAAAAAAAAATATGAAGTAATTTACCGCGACTACAGCATACTGACACCCCTATTTTCGGCTGGTATAGGCCCAATAAGATCAATTCCCACATGGAGAACAATTAAGGGCTGGTCATGTTGTTAGCTGGTTGGAAGGAGCTCGCGGGATGTTCGCGAACTGTTAGCGTTGTCACACTTTTTTACAAAATTGAAAATGTCTTCCTGAAGTAGAGGCTAATAGTACCCTTAGCGAACATTTTATTGACCAGGATCGTGCGGCGTGTGATTACCATAGATCATTCATGTATCTTCCTCATAATATAGTCTGTTCTTCGTCGGTTACACATCAGAGGGGAGAGGCGCTAAACCCTCGCTTGTACAACTAATCTTTGATGAGTGGTAACGAGTAGCTCTGGTACGTAGGATTTTTGCCTTAGTCTTGCCATTGGGCGTCAGTCTATCTCAGAGATACTAAATGATTGGAGTCATCTAGGAAATTGACTCTGTTGTAGCTACGGTCTACTGGTAACGTGATACTAGGAATCTCTATATATCGAACTGGAATACTTTTGGTACATCTGAGTCTAGTGACAAGGCTACTCTTTTCAAGCGTCTGCGACAGAGTTACTGTCTGTCAGAATTTCTTAATGTGAAGTGCTTGAAAGGCTTAAGTGTGGCCTTAGCTTTCTTCAGAGAGCTAATCATGTTTTCTTCTTGGCTTGATATTCTCCCAAGATCTGATTAACAACCAGCTGGGAATCGCTATGAATACTGATCGCGCTTGATCCCATTTCTCTCTCTAATTACAGACTACCAAGCACACTTAATATTTGGCGTCGTTGTTCATAGCTTGCAACCTAAATCGAAGAATTCCATGGATTCAAGTCCCTCGAGACTGAGGAAAAGAAGACCAGCCGGCTTTTTTCATGTTCGAGGAACCATCGACATAGAGGCTCCAAGTTGTAAGTTCTAAACAATTTCGGATGATTTCACTGGTTTGCCACTCGAATTCCTGATGGCTAATGAGAATTCCAAAATGAAATTGGCAACAGCCTGCTCTTTGATTGTTGCTTTAGGTTTGTAATATAGATTGAACTGACTCAGTTTCATTGCCCATTTGAGTAACTTACCTGAAGCTTCCGGCTTCTAAAGAACTTGTCTGAGCGGGTAGTTGGTCAGAACATGGATTGTGGACATGAAAATAGGGTCATAGCTTCTTGGATGCGATCAATAGGGCATAGCTAATCACTTTATTTCTGGATACTACATCTCGTCGTCTAACAGTCGCTTGCTCGCATAATACACTAGCCATTGAACTCTGCTCTCTTCTCGAATGAGAGCTGCGCTGACCGCAGTTAAGAGACGGATGGTACAGGAGTAGAATTTCCTTGGGAAGAGGCTTGGACAGGAGAGGTGGCTTTCCAAGGTCTTCTTTTATACTCTAAAAAGCCTGCTTACACTCTGGAGTCATTCGAATTTCTTATTGGCCTCAAGTATATTAAAAAATGGCAAGCAACGATCTGTTGCTTTCGATATGAAGCGACTGAGAGTCGCGATCCTCTCATTTAGGCTTTGAACCTGTTTGTGGTTGGTCAGGCTCTCCATGTCAAGGAGAGCTTGGATCTTCTTGGGGTTGATTTGATTCCCCTTTGGTTAACCATTACCTTAGGAAATTTCCCGAGAATACTCTGAATAAGCATTTAAGAGGATTGAGCTTCATCCTGTACTTCGGAGTACGTCAAACATCTCAATGAAATGCGCTATGTGATCTGAAGCAACATGCGACTTGACTAGCATGTCATCAACATAGACTTTCATCGATTTTTTAATTGTTGGAAAACATACGGTTAACCAACTACTGATAAGTTGCCGTAGCATTTTTTAAGCCGAAGGGCATGACCTGTGCAATACAGTCTTCGATCTATAATGAACGAGGTATGCTTATCATTCGATACATACATCGAGATTTGATTATATCCGAGTAGGCATCATAAAACTAAGCAGCTCGTGCCCGGAGGGGCATCGACGATCTGGTCAATCCTCGACAAGGGAAAGTTATCCTTTGGACATGCTTTGTTGAGGTCGGTGAAGTCGACACAGTTCACCACTTGCCATTGAGCTTCTTTACCAAGACCGGATTGACAACCCAGCTCGGGTAAGCTTCCCGAATAGATCTGTTCAAAAGGAGCTTATCTACTTCAGTTTTCAAAACAGCATAGCATTCAAGATCTATTACTCTTCTCTTCCGTGAACTAGCTTGACCGCATTGTCAATGTTTAGCGTATGACATATGACATTGGGTTGATCCCAGTCATGTCATCATGAATCCATGCAAAAATATCGACATTCTCTATGAGGAAGCTTGTCAGGTTTTTGGTAAGCTGAGGGTTGAGATTACTCTCGATTCTCAACACTTGGGTCAATCATTTTGATCAATCGACTGACACCTCAAATAGTCCTCAACTGGTCCACCGTGAGGGCACTCTTGGATGCAAGAATCCATGTTTCTTCTACTAGGCGGGCTATGACTCGATCCTATTGATCGTATAGCCTGCTTGGGATGCCTATTGACCTTAATTTTCTTGCCCGCTATCTGCACTGCTCTTATGTAATAGTCATAAGATTGCATTGAGATTCTTTACTTCCCCGATCCCCGTCGGGTGGGGAACTTCATTTTTAGATGGTAGATGGAGATGCGCTTGAAATTTCGTAGTAGAGGTCATCTTAGAATGCCATGAAGGCGGACGGATAATCCACCAAAAAACCCTGTCATTTTAGTCATTTCATTGGTTTCACCTAACGTGACCAGGAGTGAAATCGTTCCCTTAGAATCAGATGATCCCTGGTAAACCATAGAGAGGGATAGAGGTAGGTTCAGGTTTGCCTCGTCTAGTTGATTTTCTCAAAAGCTTGCTGAAACAGGATATTCAAAGTGCTTTCATTATCCACCACATTCTGTGGACTTCGCACTGACCTATTTTAGGCGTGATGACGAGTGCATTCTCATGGGGATGATGCAATCGCATCGCATCTTTCTCAGAGAATGTGATCTTTTTTCCCTACGAACCTTAGTGGGTCGTGACGCTGTGCTCATTAGATGAGCTTCATGAGCATACCTCTCCTAGCACCTCGAGAATTCCCTCTGAGGTACGGTCCTCCAAAGATGGTCCCAACACAGTAGAGACCCTTGCGACCACGGTGCTTCTTCCCTTGCTCCTCTTGATCCTTTTCCCGAACAGGAGTCTAACCATGACATACTCTTTGAAGTGCCCCTGCTTGATAGGTCTTAATTGCTTACTTGAGAGCCCGACACTTATCGAATTGAAGCCATTGCCCTAATGATACGGCATTATGTTTCGCTGTTTCTAGCTAAAGGGAGATTTTCATGGGCTCTGGCTCTCCGAGAGGCTAGTCTCCTCTGACTTATCTAAAATGGCTAACATTGAGGCATTCAAATGAGTTTAATGATTTTTGTGTGATCACGATGAGGAACTAGGGTATAAGATTTTTTAGGCTAAAATTGCTTTTTCTTTCCTTTCCATTGATCGTCATAACCCATCTATGATCAACCTTTATCTATTTCCCCTATGATCGGAAGCACTGGTCAAGGGACTGGGGGCGTGGCGATTGAGAGTGGCCACGAAATTTTCAATTCAGAGATATTTCTCAGTGAGGTTTTAGAAGCGAGTGAGGGAAACATCTACTTGGATTACAGTTCCTTCACAAGCCAGTCTGCAGGCAAACCCTAAACGATGAGAGCCGAATGGACCCCTCGGGAGTATAAGCCACCTTGTGGAATCTATCTATGAAAGATTAGAGGGATTCATCCTCTCCTGTTGTAGTTGCTCAGGTAGCTCAACGGCATCGAGAACTTCTTGTCACCTAAAAATGTCTTAGGAATGATGAGCTCATTTGATGCCATGAGTGATTAATCCCGTGGGAGCGACCTGAACCAGCGCTTGGCATGGACAGTTAGGGTTACTGTAAGTACGACATTTGCCAAGTCGGAGAGACTTGGTGGAGTTCCATGAGATTATTGAACTCGTAATGTGATCCTATAGATTTGAATTCCATCGAATGCTTGCATGCATGTCGGGCATTCTAAATCTCAATGGGAAAGGAGCAGCAAATCTGCCAGAGAAAAGGAAGACGCCTCGTGGACTTCCCACGCTCATTCTGTTGAGCCTTAAGCTAATCCAAAGCTCACTGTAGTCCTTAATCTGAGGTAGAGAGCTTCCTAGGGATCACTTTTCCCAACGTGGGTTCGACCCTCACGTTGTGCAGTGAAGAAAGACTACAAAGGGCTCTTCCTCAACTCAGCCAGAAGTCCAACAAACCTTGACACACGCTGGTTGGGGCCGTGTGAAGGCATTGAATGGCTCGATGAGTTTTTATGATCTCTGCAGTGGTCCGAACCGACTCACGGACAAGAGGGTTTCCCTCATGATGACGGTCGAGGTATCATTCAGTGATATGGGAATCCCCATGCCTTTCACTTTTGTGGGAGTGCCCATGCGATGTGGAATGGGACGGCTCATGGGACATGTCGCTGAGTTGCAATGCCAGGGTATTCTACCCATTGCATGAACGGTGTTCGCTGGTCCCTCGGAGCCTTTCAGTCAGTTGCTCACCACTTGCTTTCCCTTACTTTTACACATTACGTGCGTACGATGTGGGTTTTGCCCTTTTTCACGTTTCACTCGACCTGCAAGCGTCTTTGGCTGTGACACCGCTTCATTGGACTCTAGTGGCATGACCTGATCCAAACGGTCCAGACTTCGGGAAAACCATTTGGAGGGTATTATTGAACCTCTCTGAGTAACTCATCATGGCTGGGTCGAGTTGGGAGCTTGAGGAATAATCCTCCATGATACTCTGTTAGACTTGCGGCACTTGGGAGAAGTGTCATCTTGTACCTAGGGGATTTCCTCATTGTCAAGGTCGGTTGCTTAGTTTCAAAACCACGAACCATTGCTGATGGGTAGGACCGATTAGTCAGAGGTTCTGATGAAGAGCAGATACTAAATCAGGCCTTCTTCTAGCGCCAAGCTGTTGATGTTGTTTCAACACCAACGACTCACACACGTACAAAATGCTAAGCAGACTTAGAAGTTACAGTGATATGGAAATATGTAGTAAGAGACTAAATAAGAGATAATTTTTAAAGTGGTTGGATGCTCAAAAGCGATTCCTACGTCCACTGTATTGTAATATGTGGGTTACATTCAGGTCGCATGTAACGAGCTTAGAAGTGAAAGAAAGAAAAGAATAAGGAGAAGATCTGAAGAGCAAAAGAAGAAAGAAAAGAGGATAGAGAGAAAGAGAGAAAAAAAAAAAACAAAAAGATGAGAGAAGAAGACCGAAGATGCAGAAGAAGAAAGAGAAGAGAGGTGAGAAAAGAGGAGCATACGAAAGAAGTGAAGAAGAAAGAGAAGAGACGGCGAAAAAGAGAGGGGAAAAAAGAAAATGAATAGAGAAGAAGTTGTGACGTACCGACATGTGAGAAATATAGAAGAAAGAGAGCGGCGAAAAGAAAGAGAGGAAAAAAAATGGAGGAAAAGAAGAGAGAGAAGATGAAATGACATTGAGAAATATATATATATATATATATAATATATATATATATATTATATATATTATTATATATATATATATATATTATATATATTTGATGGCATCATCGGTTGACTCGTCGATCAGACGGTTGGACTGTTTAGACTGGAAACTGGTCACTTGACAAGTCACCTTAACGGTTGGGGTTTAGAACATGCTAATGCATATATGTATATTTTTTTGTCCTCCAACAATATGGTCTGGTTGATTGGTCATCTAATTTAGTTTTCTTCTTAGTCATCCAGATTCGTAGCTTCTTAGTTAAGTCAAAGAAATTAATTAGCCATCATCATAATTAAGATCCCTAGTAATTCGTGCTTTGAGGTCTAGATTAGCTTTATACATGAATATTAAAACAAGGATAAAATATCTCATGAAAATGTGTTTGTAGAACTGTGTTAGAAATGTTTTGAAAATAGTTTTCAATATATCCTAAACATGTTTTTGAAAATGGATACAATATATCTCATGAAAATGTGTTTTTGAATAATCAAGATTAGTATTACTGCCCATTTTGAAGATTAGTTTTATAATGAAGTAAATACTACTTGTTTATTTCATAATTGTATATTACTGAAATTGTTTCATAAACAGATATCATTTCATCTCAGGGCCGTCTCAAGAACATTTGTGACTCTAAACAAAAGTTACTTTGGGGCCCTTTTAATAAAATAAGCATATATTAAAAATTATTTCAATTTTTTTTTTTTTTGAGATGCAAAATCACTAATTAAAATTTTATATTCAAGTTTGAAACAAATCTTTTTCAATTGATAATATAGCCAAATTACCTAATCTTTCTTATGAGGGTGAGAGGTGGATGGCGGGCTACCAGGGTCAGGTAAGTGAGGGGTTTTGGGGAGAGGGCTGAGGGCTGAGGGGATGAAGATGGTGGTGGTCAGGGAAGGTCAAGGATAGAATACGTGCCGAAAATGGCTGTCGCACGCAGTGAAGAATGAAAATGGGTTGCAAAATCTGCAAAAAGACCAAATTGGGGTTATCAAGTTGGGAAAACATTTTGAAAATGATAAGTGATGAATCCGATCGATTTTGGTGAGAAAATTGACTGGAATCATCACTTTAACGCGATAGCGACACTGGTGGTGTGAGGGGGGAGATGCAATGTTTTTCATTTTAGGGATTGAATAGGTGTTTTGAAATTTTAGAATTTAAATAATTCGTTTAGTTAATTTCGGGGTGTGCATGGAAACTATGAAACATGGTTTTTTTGTAAATTTATGTAAATAATTATAATGAATTTGGGGCTTTTTGGCTTTTTTGAGGCCCTTTGGACCGGTTTGGATAAAAAATTATAAATTTTTTAGGCCCATAGTATTTTTGTAAATCTATTAAATAATTTGGACCCTTTTTAGAGCTTTTTTTTGGGGGCCTAGGCAGGTGCCTCACCTGCACCCCTTGGGCCGGCCCTTATTCCACTGCTTATTTCATAATTGTCTAATTTCTATATTTGGTTTTACGTGTGAAAGGGGTACTTTGTTATGGGAAGAGTGCAGGTTAAGATGGATGTGTTAGAATTGAGAGAGAAGCTCTGATACTATGTCAGAATTGAGAAGACAAAAAAGGCAATTTGAAGAAAGTTGAGTATACCAAAAGCACTCAATCAGAATAACGATGCTGTAAATCCTATGCTAACAAATTATTTTTTGGATTAAAGACTTTTTTTTTCTCCATTGTTAATTCGCTCTCAAATTATATTTAGGAAGTTCATACAAGAGGGCCATAATCAAAGCAAAATAAAAAATAAAAAAATAAAGATCATTTTTCTGTTGATTAAATATTCTTACGGTTACTATTATAATATTCCAGTCATTTCAGGCTAATTATTGACAATTTTCTGATATTATTATATTAATAAGTTTGTTTATTATTTGTGTTACTGTATAATAATGTATACCACATTATTGCCAAAGATGCGTGCAGCACAGTAAGAAATGTGTAAATAATTACAATAATACTCATTTGAAACGTGAACAAAGACTAATAAAGTAGCATTAGGAATTAAATCAAAGAAATTAGCCATCTTATCATATTTATAGGACGTTTAATAATTGATGGCTCCTTTAAAAAATTGATCTTAAATTGTTTGTCATGAATGTTTTTAATCTATATATGTGGTGTTAAAGTGTGGAGGTCTCATTACAATTTCTTAACTGCCATGACTGTGCCCCGGCACTGTGCTGCGGCATGGTAGCTACTGGAAAAAGTGTGCCATTGCATTGTGCTGTGGCATGGTAGTGCTGGACAAAGTGTGTCGCGGCACTGTGCTGAGACACAGTAATAACTCTTGTTTTTGCATTAATCCACATCACTTCAGAGATGGTGAATTTTTTAGCTCAATAACAATGAAATTTGGAGAAATGTTAACATATGAAATGTAGCCCTTGGAATTTAGCTTTCCAACAGTTAAAGAATTGTCTTAATTTGAGTTCTACAGCTTGAGATAGTTTCAAAATACCGAGATATGCTCAAGCTGGAGCGTAATCTAGAATATTCTCTTTACTTCAAACCTCCATAACTTCTTCAATTCAACTCCGATTCTTGAACCGTTTGTTTCTACTCGTGAATCATTTCGTTGCCGACATGATTCTTAATCTAAGCATAACATTTAAGCATTAGTAGCCTAAAAAACACTAAAACACCAAAACATACCCATGATCCCGTAAAAGATAATTATGAAAATATTAAGCAACTTTACCAAATTAAGTCTAAGTTCTCACAAATAATCCCCATAACCACTAACTAAATGTGTATTTTCAAGCTCTTAGTAGTGCTTCAGTTGCAAAGCCAAGTAAAGCAGCTTGTTCTTGTCAAGGACTTCCTAATATCAGTTGATTTTCTTACTTGTTATAATTTTCGGGAAAATAGAGGTTAACTCTTGTTTCTTTTCTTATGTAGTCCCTGCTCGCCTTGCATATGGCCCAACAGAAGACCAATCTGGACTCTACTGGGGGCTCCATGAGTTGAGGGAAGAGAATGTCAAGCTGAAATAAGACTTCTCAACTCTGGACACAAAGGCAAAAGCGTATCACGTCCAGGTAAATAAGTACTTGATAGAGAGAAACTCTGCCCTTCGCACAGTAGAATTCTAGAAGGTTGAGCTTGAGAAGAGAGATGAGGAAAATAAAGAGCTCCAAAAGACAGTGGCCAGACTCACCAAAAAGTGTGGCGAGAAAAAGCAGGAGCTGAAGGAAAACTCTGAGCGAGCCATGAAGGTGGAGGAAGAGAGAGCTCGATTGTGGGAAAATTCTGAGAAGCAGAAGAAAGCACTGGAAATGGACCTCGAGCTTTCCCAAGGGCGGGTCGCTTCATTAACTGATCAGATGAAGTGGCAAAACCTTGAACTCAAGAGGAATGCCGTTGATTCAGGCCATCTACAGCTTGCAACCAAGGAATCCGAGGATGGACTTATCCAACCTCCTAATTGAATATTAGGACATCCTTGCTTCCATGACTGATCGGATGGTCGACGACCAACCAGGGGATATAGAGGTTGCGCCCCCAGAGCCTGGAGGTGGAGGCCAGTGAACGCTTTTTTTGCTTCTACATAGCTTTTCTTTTGACTCTTTCTTTTTATTACTCATCTCTTTTTTGGCTGCCTACTGTACTTATTCGAATTACATATATAAAACAAATATTTTTAGCCATTTGTGATAGCACTTATAATTTCGAGTATTTCATAAGACTAATGTTACATATCTAAGCAAGAAACTTGTAAAATATTGTAACGAACAAGATCATATAAGATATATTTGTTCAAGTAAAAAAAGAATGATCTAATTTATAAAGGTTACAAGGAAAACTTTACAAGTAAAAGAAATGGAAAATTAAGAGCGAGTTTGGAATTATTAGTAATAAGGGCGAAAATGCTTAGCATTCCAAGCTTGTAGTACTTCGGAACCATTAAGCCTCTTGAGGTGATACATTCTTGGTCATATTACTTTGGCAATGTGGTATGGACCTTCCCAGTTAGGTCCCAATACTCCAGTATTCAGTTCCCTTGTATCGAGAATAACTTCTTTCAGAACCAGGTCATTGACCTAAAGGTCTTTTCTCCTGACCTTAAAGTCAAAGAAAATTTTTGCACGCTACTGGTAGGATGCTATCCTTAACCAAGCCTTGTCGTTGTGTTTTTCAACTAGGTCTAGACTTGCACGTAGAAGTGCTTCATTGTCTGTTTCATTGAATAGGTCTCTCCAGAGTGAACCAGTCCCTACTTCCATTGGGATCATAGCCTCGCAGTCATATGCAAGCGAGAAGGATGTTTCTAAAGTAGAGGTTCTTGGAGTTATTCTATATGCCCATAGAACTTCTGGGAGGTTATCGACCTAATTACCCTTGGCAATGCCAAGCTTGGCCTTCAGAGTATGCTTGATGGTTTTGTTAATAGCTTCAACTTGACCATTGGCTTGTGGTCTTACGACTAAGGCGAACTTTTTATGGATCCCCAACTCATCGTAAAACTGCTTGAATTCTTCATTGTCGAACTGCTTCCCATTATAGAGATAAGTGTATGAGGAATCCCGTAGCGACACACTATATTCTTGAAGACGAAGTCTTTGAGCTTCTTGTTAGTGATCGTGACCAAAGGTTCAGCCTTGGTCGATTTGGTGAAGTAATTTACCGCGACTACAGCATACTTGACACCCCTATTTTCGGCTGGTATAGGCCCAATAAGATCAATTCCCCACATGGAGAACAATTAAGGGCTGGTCATTGTTGTTAGCTGGTTGGAAGGAGCTCGCGGGATGTTCGCGAACTGTTAGCGCTTGTCACACTTTTTTACAAAATTGAAAATGTCTTCCTGAAGTAGAGGCTAATAGTACCCTTAGCGAACAATTTTATTGACCAAGGATCGTGCGGCAGTGTGATTACCATAGATCCATTCATGTATCTTCCTCATAATATAGTCTGTTTCTTCGTCGGTTACACATCAGAGGGGAGAGGCGCTAAACCCTCGCTTGTACAACTAATCTTTGATGAGTGTGTAACGAGTAGCTCTGGTACGTAGGATTTTTGCCTTAGTCTTGCCATTGGGCAGAGTCTTATCTCAGAGATACTAAATGATTGGAGTCATCTAGGAAATTGACTCTGTTGTAGCTACGGTCTACTTGGTAAGCTGATACTAGGAATCTCTATATATCGAACTGGAATACTTTCTGGTACATCTGAGTCTAGTGACAAGGCTACTCTTTTCAAGGCGTCTGCGACAGAGTTACTGTCTGTCAGAATTTGCTTAATTGTGAAGTGCTTGAAAGGCTTAAGTGTGGCCTTAGCTTTCTTCAGAGAGCTAATCATGTTTTCTTTCTTGGCTTGATATTCTCCCAAGATCTGATTAACAACCAGCTGGGAATCGCTATGAATACTGATCGCGCTTGATCCCATTTCTCTCTCTAATTACAGACTACCAAGCAACACTTAATATTTGGCGTCGTTGTTCATAGCTTGCAACCTAAATCGAAGAATTCCATGGATTCAAGTCCCCTCGAGACTGAGGAAAAGAAGACCAGCCCCGGCTCTTTTCATGTTCGAGGAACCATCGACATAGAGGCTCCAAGTTGATAAGTTCTAAACAATTTCCTGGATGATTTCACTGGTTTGCCACTCGAATTCCTGATTCGGCTAATATGAGAATTCCAAAATGAAATTGGCAACAGCCTGCTCTTTGATTGTTGCTTTAGGTTTGTAATATAGATTGAACTGACTCAGTTTCATTGCCCATTTGAGTAACTTACCTGAAGCTTCCGGCTTCTAAAGAACTTGTCTGAGCGGGTAGTTGGTCAGAACATGGATTGTGTGGACATGAAAATAGGGTCATAGCTTCTTGGATGCGATCAATAGGGCATAGCTAATCACTTTATTTCTGGATACTACATCTCGTCGTCTAACAGTCGCTTGCTCGCATAATACACTAGCCATTGAACTCTGCTCTCTTCTCGAATGAGAGCTGCGCTGACCGCATGTTAAGAGACGGATAGGTACAGGAGTAGAATTTCCTTGGGAAGAGGCTTGGACAGGAGAGGTGGCTTTCCAAGGTCTTCTTTTATACTCTAAAAAGCCTGCTTACACTCTGGAGTCCATTCGAATTTCTTATTGGCCCTAAGTATATTAAAAAATGGCAAGCAACGATCTGTTGCTTTCGATATGAAGCGACTGAGAGTCGCGATCCTCTCATTTAGGCTTTGAACCTGTTTGTGGTTGGTCAGGCTCTCCATGTCAAGGAGAGCTTGGATCTTCTTGGGGTTGATTTTGATTCCCCTTTGGTTAACCATATACCTTAGGAAATTTCCCGAGAATACTCTGAATAAGCATTTAAGAGGATTGAGCTTCATCCTGTACCTTCGGAGTACGTCAAACATCTCAATGAAATGCGCTATGTGATCTGAAGCAACATGCGACTTGACTAGCATGTCATCAACATAGACTTTCATCGATTTTTTAATTTGCTTGGAAAACATACGGTTAACCAACTACTGATAAGTTGCCGTAGCATTTTTTAAGCCGAAGGGCATGACCTTGTAGCAATACAGTCTTCGATCTATAATGAACGAGGTATGCTTATCATTCGATACATACATCGAGATTTGATTATATCCGAGTAGGCATCCATAAAACTAAGCAGCTCGTGCCCGGAGGTGGCATCGACGATCTGGTCAATCCTCGACAAGGGAAAGTTATCCTTTGGACATGCTTTGTTGAGGTCGGTGAAGTCGACACAGGTTCACCACTTGCCATTGAGCTTCTTTACCAAGACCGGATTGACAACCCAGCTCGGGTAAAATGCTTCCCGAATAGATCTGTTCAAAAGGAGCTTATCTACTTCAGTTTTCAAAACAGCATAGCATTCAAGATCTATTACTCTTCTCTTCCGGTGAACTAGCTTGACCGCATTGTCAATGTTTAGCGTATGACATATGACATTGGGTTGATCCCAGTCATGTCATCATGAATCCATGCAAAAATATCGACATTCTCTATGAGGAAGCTTGTCAGGTTTTTGGTAAGCTGAGGGTTGAGATTACTCTCGATTCTCAACACTTGGGTCAACTCATTTTGATCAATCGACTGACACCTCAAATAAGTCCTCAACTGGTCCACCGTGAGGGCACTCTTGGATGCAAGAATCCATGTTATCTTCTACTAGGCCGGGCTATGACTCGATCCTATTGATCGTTATAGCCTGCTTGGGGATGCCTATTGACCTTAATTTTCCCTTGCACGCTATCTGCACTGCTCTTATGTAATAGTCATAAGATTTGCATTGAGATTCATTTACTTCCCCGATCCCCGTCGGGGTGGGGAACTTCATTTTTAGATGGTAGATGGAGATGACTGCCTTGAAATTTCGTAGTAGAGGTCATCTTAGAATGCCATTGAAGGCGGACGGATAATCCACCACCAAAAACCCTGTCATTTTAGTCATTTCATTGGTTTCACCTAACGTGACCAGGAGTGAAATCGTTCCCTTAGGAATCAGATGATCCCTGGTAAAACCATAGAGAGGGATAGAGGTAGGCTTCAGGTTTGCCTCGTCTAGTTGCATTTTCTCAAAAGCTTGCTGAAACAGGATATTCAAAGTGCTTTCATTATCCACCACATTCTGTGGACTTCGCACTGACCTATTTTAGGCGTGATGACGAGTGCATTCTCATGGGGATGATGCAATCGCATCGCATCTTTCTCAGAGAATGTGATCTCTTTTTCCCTACGAACCTTAGTGGGTCGTGACGCTGTGCTCATTAGATGAGCTTCATGAGCATACCTCTCCTAGGCACCTCGAGAATTCCCTCTGAGGTACGGTCCTCCAAAGATGGTCCCAACACAGTAGAGACCCTTGCGACCACGGTGCTTCTTCCCTTGCTCCTCTTGATCCTTTTCCCGAACAGGAGTCTAACCATCGACATACTCTTTGAAGTGCCCCTGCTTGATGAGGTCTTCAATTGCTTACTTGAGAGCCCGACACTTATCGAATTGATAGCCATTGCCCTAATGATAACGGCATTATGTTTCGCTGTTTCTAGCTAAAGGGAGATTTTTCATGGGCTCTGGCTCTCCGAGCAGGCTAGTCTCCTCTGACTTATCTAAAATGGCTAACATTGAGGCATTCAAATGAGTTTAATGATTTTTTGTGTGATCACGATGAGGAACTAGGGTATAAGATTTTTTAGGCTAAAATTGCTTTTTCTTTCCTTTCCATTGATCGTCATTAACCCATCTATGATCAACCTTTCTACTATTTCCCCTATGATCGGAAGCACTGGTCAAGGGACTGGGGGCGTGGCGATTGAGAGTGGCCACGAAATTTTCAATTCAGAGATATTTCTCAGTGAGGTTTTAGAAGCGAGTGAGGGAAACATCATACTTGGATTACAGTTCCTTCCACAAGCCAGTCTGCAGGCAAACCCCTATAACGATGAGAGTCCGAATGGACCCCTCGGGAGTATAAGCCACCTTGTGGAATCTATCTATGAAAGATTAGAGGGATTCATCCCTCTCCTGTTGTATGTTGCTCAGGTAGCTCAACGGCATCGAGAACTTCTTGTTCACCTAAAAATGTCTTAGGAATGATGAGCTCATTTGATGCCATGAGCTGATTAATCCCGTGGGAAGCGACCTGAACCAGCGCTTGGCATGGACAGTTAGGGTTACTGTTAAGTAGCGACATTTGCCAAGTCGGAGAGACTTGGTGGAGTTCCATGAGATTATTGAACTCGTAAATGTGATCCTATAGATTTGAATTCCCATCGAATGCTTGCATGCATGTCGGGCATTCTAAATCTCAATGGGAAAGGAGCAGCAAAATCTGCCAGAGAAAAGGAAGACGCCTCTGTGACCTTCCCACGCTCATTCTGTTGAGCCTTAAGCTAATCCAAAGCTCACTGTAGTTCCTTAATCTGAGGTAGATGAGCTTCCTAGGGATCACTTTTCCCAACGTGGGTTCGACCCTCACGGTTGCAGTTGAAGAAAGACTACAAATCGGGCTCTTCCTCAACTCAGCCAGAAGCTCCAACAAACCTTGACACACGCTGGTTGGGGCCGTGTGAAGGCATTGAATGGCTCGATGAGTTTTTATGATCTCTGCAGTGGTCCGAACCGACTCACGGACGAAGAGGGTTTCCCTCATGATGACGGTCGAGGTCATCATTTCAGTGATATTGGGAATCCCCATGCCTTTCACTTTTGTGGGAGTGCCCATGCGATGTGGAATGGGACGGCTCATGCTGTGACATGTCGCTGAGTTGCAATGCCACGGGTATTCTACCCATTGCATGAACGGTGTTCGCTGGTCCCTCGGAGCCTTTCAGTCAGTTGCTCACCACTTGCTTTCCCTTACTTTTACACATTACAGTGCGTACGATGTGGGTTTTTGCCCTTTTTCACGTTTCACTCGACCTGCAAGCGTCTTTGGCTGTGACACCGCTTCATTGGACTCTAGTGGCATGACCTGATCCAAACGGTCCAGACTTCGGGAAACCATTTGGAGGGTATTATTGAACCTCTCTGAGTAACTCATCATGGCTGGGTCGAGTTGGGAGCTTGAAGGAATATCCTCCATGATACTCTGTTAGACTTGCGGCACTTCGGGAGAAGTGTCATCTTGTACCTAGGGGATTTCCTCATTGTCAAGGTCGGTTGCTTAGTTTCAAAACCACGAACCATTTGCTGATGGGTAGGACCGATTAGTCAGAGGTTTCTGATGAAGAGCAGATACTAAATCAGGCCTTCCTTCTAGCGCCAAGCTGTTGATGCTTGATTTCAACACCAACGACTCACACGTACAAAATGCTAAGCAGACTTAGAAGTTACATGTGATATGGAAATATGTAGTAAGAGACTAAATAAGAGATAATTTTTAAAGTGGTTCGGATGCTCAAAAGCGATTCCTACGTCCACTGTAATTGTAATAATGGGTGGTTACATTCAGGTCGCATGTAACGAGCTTAGAAAGTGAAAGAAAAGAAAGATAAAGGAGAAGATCTGAAGAAGCAAAAGAAGAAAGAAAAGAGGATAGAGAGAAAGAGAGAAAAAAAAAAAAAACAAAAAGATGAAGAAGAAGACCCGAAGATGCAGAAGAAGAAAGAGAAGAGGAGGTGAGAAAAGAGGAGCATACGAAAGAAGTGAAGAAGAAAGAGAAGAGACGGCGAAAAAGAGAGGGGAAAAAAGAATAATGAAATAGAGAAGATGATGTGACGTACCGACATGTGAGAAATATAAAGAAGAAAGAGACGGCGAAAAGAAAGAGAGGAAAAAAAATGGAGAAAAGAAGAGAGAGAAGATGAAATGACANTTTAATATTATTCAAATCTTTTATTAGACATACCTAACTTTTCATATTCTGGTGATTTTACACTTTTTTTTTTTTTTTTTTTTTACAAATTCTTCTTATACATTATTTAAAAAAAAAACTGAATTTAATTAAGTTTCATATCATAGCTAGGCATGTTCCTAGCTAAACAAAAGTACGGAGCAATTTCAGAGTCAGTAAGAAAGGCAGATGGTGAAGGGCTGTTGAGCAAGCATATCACTACTTACCACCTTCGGCAAATAGTAAAAATCTGTCTGAAAGATGTACGGAGCAATTACGAAAGATGTAGTCTTGATAATGCGTGTGATATTTCATTCCTAGACTTCGTACCAATTGAAGATAACATGCTAGATAAAGTTGTTGAGTATACTATCAGCAGCTTCTGAACGTCGATACAGCGTCCAATTTGATTCTTTTTTTTTCTGTGTGATTGTTTCCTAAGATTTAGGAGCAGTTACATAATAAGTATCATTTGCAATTTTATATACCTTTCCCGTTTGTAATATATCAGAATTGAGAAGGCAAGAAAGACAATTTGAAAAAAGTTTGAGTATACCAAATAAGCACTCAATCAGTGAATAACGATGCTGTAATCCTAAGATTTAAAACCAAAAATTTTCGAGGTCTATTGAATATCCTACAAAGATTAGGTTAATCACAATATTATTATAGTAGGTAATCCTAAGATTTAAAACCAAAAATTTTAAGAAGAGAAAAAACTTTTTTAGTAGTCTGACCAAAGCCGATTTTTCCTTCACATGTTATAAAGTTTTTGTCAGTCTTAGGAAGCAAATAAATGTGCTCAAGTACCGTACAGAGATACCAGTGATGACCAACCTAGCACAACATCATTTGTGGCTGACATTTAAGAGTTAAAAGCTGGTGTAGACTTTGATTTAACATGCCGATGCAGGACCACCATCTTGACAGTAATGGTTATGGAGTCATTTGTTCGAAAAAACCAAAAATGGGTATCTGTTAACATCACGAATCACGATCATTATAGGAAGAAAATGGGAATACGAGGATGAAAAGTAAGGACCACTTTCAGAGAGAACGGCCGATGGTGAATGATTGTTGAGAAAGCATTAATATTTACCTCGGTAGTTGAAGAATTCAAATATTTTGTTTCACATCATTCATCTATATTAGTTAATATTTATTTACTTGATTTAGTATATAAATTTATTCATTCACTCCGTGTCATAACAGTTTACAAAAAAGATTTTGTATAAGAAATTATTATATTTAATATTAAAAAAATAATATAGTTATCGAAGAATACATACTGAATTCGTACACCGAATGATGTGACACCATCTTGATCATCGACTAATTATGAATTTCTTTTTAAAAAAATAAGATGACGCTACGTCATTCGGTGTATGAATTCGGTTCGCATTGTTCAGTAACTGTAGCATTGTTCTTAATATTATTCAAATCTTTTCATTCTTTATAAATTACCTCTTAATTTTACACTATATTTTTTTTTTTTTTTAACAAACTCTTCTTATACATTATTTTAAAAAAAAAAAAAAAAACTGAATTTAATAAAGTTTCATATCATGCTAGGCATGTTCCTAGCTAAACAAAAGTACGGAGCAATTCCAGAGTCAGTGAGAAAGGCAGACGGTGAAGGGCTGTTGAGTTCAAACCCTGTCTGAAGTTCAGTTCAACGAAGCAATAATCTTACGTACATCAAGTAACTGTTCATAATCTTACGTGCGAAACTTCATTGTGACCTTTAAATGTGGGAAACTACTGTAGTCGTTAGAGCTCAATACAATTCTCCTTAGCTTAGCTAGTAGCTGAGAAAGAAAAATGGGAAGAGCACCGTGTTGCTCTAAGGTTGGTTTGCGTACAGGTCCATGGAGTCCGAAAGAAGATAGCGTGCTAACTAATTATATTCTGGCAAATGGTGAAGGCCATTGGAGAAATTTGCCGAAAAAGGCCGGTAAGACTAAACTCTACTGTTACATCAATTCGCTGATAGTAAGCAGATATAATTCCACTGCTTATTTGATAATTGTTTAATTTGTAGGGCTACTTCGATGTGGGAAGAGTTGCAGGCTGAGATGGGTGAATTATCTGCGACCGGATATCAAACGAGGGAACATTTCATCTGATGAGGAGGACCTTATCATCAGGCTTCATTCTCTTCTTGGCAATCGTTGGTCTCTCATTGCTAAAAGACTACCAGGTCGTACTGACAATGAGATTAAAAACTACTGGAATTCCCATATTAGCAAGAAAGTGGAAACAAGTAGTAGAGTAACTCGACCAAAAGCATCAAAAGTGGGAAAGAAGAAGAGCCAGTTCACCAATGTAAAGAAACTTGAGAAGAAGAGTACGGACAGTTCAAAAGCAGAGACTACAAACACCAAAATATATATCCCCAAGGCCGTTAAGGTTTCCCCATTCTCAGTGAGAGTCAGAAACATCGGTTTGGATAACAAGGCTAGTGGGCTATCATCATCGGGCCATGAAGAAGAAGGAAATAACATTGTAACACCAAATAATACAGAAGAAGTGCCCTGGAATATTCATTCCCCATTTTGGCCTGATCTTTTTCAAGAAGAAGCTGTGAATTACGAAAGATGTAGTCTTGATAATGCATGTGATATTTCATTCCTAGACTTCGTACCAATTGAAGATAACATGCTAGATAAAGTTGCTGAGGAGTATCAGCAGCTTCTAAACGTCGATGACAACGTCCAATTTGATTCTTTGTTTTTCTGTGTGATTGTTTCCTAAGATTTAGGAGCAGTTACATAATAAGTATCATTTGCAAGTTTATATACCTTCCCCGTTTGTAATATTATGGTAAGTAAATATTAGAGTAGGTGTCCTAGAGTCAATAACTTATTATAAAATTGACTATTTGTAATAATGTTCATTGATCAATAAAAAATATTTTATTTTATATCGTGTAAATCATATTCATATGTCCACTGTAATTGTATTAATAAGTGGTTACAGTCAGGTCGCATGTAACGAGCTGAGTTATAATCTATAGAGAATATATATATATATATATATATATATATATATATATATATATATCTATATTATATATTATATATATATATATATATATATATATATATATATATATATATATATATATGATATATATAGAGAGAGAGAGAGAGAGAGAGAGAAAGGAAGAGAAGAGAGAGAGAGAGAGAGAGAGAGTGCTGTTTAAGACTAAAGATAAATCAATCCCGTAATGAGAGAGGAGCTATTTATAGTGGGAGGATTCAAGGTATAATTAGAGCATGCAATCCAACGGTGGGGTACAATTCCTAATCCGCTTCTCATTGGTTGTTTGCACGAGAAATATCATTAAATTGCATAGGGCTTGGAAGGTGGATGATTCCTAGCCCTCGCAAGCCTGACATTCACCCTGCTGTACTGACGAGACCCATACCTCTTCCATCATTGCGTGATGTGGCATAATCTAGACAACACAAATCCTCCCTGAATTCTGATTAGCTCTTGTCCAAAGAGTCCCATTAGCCTTGATTTTTTAGGCATAACAATAGTATTGATGTTCGAGAGAGATATTTCATTCCGACTTTGCACCATTGAAGGTAACATACTAGACAAAATCATAGAGGAGTATCAGCATCTTGTGGAATTTGAGGAGAATGTCCAATCTAGAGGTAGGCATTTAGGACGGATTCCAAAAAGCCAACACAAAAACCCGGTCAGGAGGCCTGGTCCCGTTTAGTAGGGCTCGAGCTGGGCCCAAATTTTTTTGTCTTTTTCAATTTAGTTCCCCGAACATTACATAAAGCCCCATATAAATTTGAAATAAACATAAATTAATAGGGTTAAAATAAATTTTACAAAATTCTAAAATTTTTTTTACTAACCTTTGGCTGCAGCCAACGTTTATATTTGTAAATTATAATTTTTTTTCATCTTCTCCCCCGCCCCACAAACCCCCCCCCCCCCCCCCCCCCCCCCCCCCCCCCCCCCACAACACAAAAACAACTCTAAACATAAATAACCCTAAAATCTTTCATTTTTTCCACACCAATCAATCTTTCATTCTCTCAATCTCTCTACTCCAAATCTCCAATCAAATTCTCATTCAATTTATATTTATATTTATAATTTATTTATATTATTCAATTTTTTTCTATTTTTCAATATCATCTCTTATTCATAATTTCATATTATTATTTAATTTCTTTTCATTTTTATTATTTATTATTTTATCATAAATTTATAATGGATTCTCTAAATGAGTTTTACGTTCCATCCATCGAAGAAATGGAAGGGTTCAATCCATTTTCACCATTTCCTCCACAGGCAGCAACTGCAATTCCACAACCACATTCAGTTGGGACGAGGTGTAGCCAAACACATGTGAGCTGTAAGTCAACGAGCACGAGCATAGCCCAACCCCTTTGACCATCAAAGAGGGTCGTGTCCGATGTATGACGACACTTTACCAAATCAAAACGGCCAAAGCCAAATGGGGAGAAGGAAGAATCGCATGGGATATGTAATTTCTGTGGAACCATTATTGGCGCTGAGAAGGAGACTTCGACGATGCGACGACACGTGGAGAAGAAGCACCCCCCAAATAATACAGTTGCTGGATACATCTTCAAGCGGATTAGGTAGACAAATTCAAACTCAACTTAATTTTAATCCACAATCCTCAATTCTTACAACATGGCAATACAATGCACATGTTGCACGAGAGGAAATAACAAGATTCAGAGTTGCTACGGACTCTCCCATTTGTTTATACGAAAATCCTTATTTTATTCACATGATTAAAACTGCATTTTGTCCAGCATAAACTCCTGTTAGTAAAAGTACAAGTAGAAGAGATATACTAAAACTTTATAACAAAATAAATAATAAACTTAAAAACAAATTTCAAAATTTTAGGAATATATGTATTGCATTTACATCAGACATATGGGCTTGTAGATCAAAAACCGATTTTTTAATTGTCACAGTACATTTCTTAGATCATATGGGGTTTACAACAAAAATTGATGGGTTTCAAACCATTACATGAAAAACATTGTGCTAAAACTATTTATTTTACAATTCTTGAAGTTTTGCAAGAATATTTGTTAACTTATAGAGTTGTAGCACTAACACTAGATAATGCAGCTGCTAACACCGCGACAATCTCTTTATTTGAAAAGAAATTGGGTCTGCGTGGTGAAGGCAAATTTTTTCACCAGAGATGTGCTTACCACATCATCAATTTGATAGTTAAAGCAGGTTTAGATGATATACATTTGAAGATGGAGAGGGTGCGCAGGGTTATCAGATTTATTGTCGGCGGTAGCAATAAAAGTCGGCAAGAGTACGTCAAATATTGTAAGCAAGAGGACCCACCGATTCGACCTTTGAAGTTATGTACGGACATACCTATTCGCTGGAACTCCAACTACTTGATGTTGGAAAAAGCTCTGCCAACCGCGAAACAAATTACAAATTTCGTCAACTGGAAGCACTATCCAGAAGAAGTTGTCAGCTACGATGATTGGGCGGTTTGTGAATTTTTTTTATCAATTTCTTCAAAAATTTTATGATGCTACTAATACATTAAGTGGTATTTATTATTCAACTACTAATTTAGTGTTAGATATTTTACTTCAAATTGCTAAAACTTTTGCTGAATATAGATATAATAACGATTTAAGGGAAATTGTTTTAAAGATGGAAGAAAAATATGAGAAATAGTGGTTAGATATTCCATTCTTATATGGATTAGGCCTTGTTCTAGATCCTAGGTTTAAATTACACGCAGTTAACTGTATAATTACTGTGTTAGACCAGCATTTAGGATATGATTATACGTCTTATTTGACTAACTTTAAACAAAAATTGGATAGCATTTTTTTCTTTATATGAGAACAGGTACAATGGAAGTGGAAGTGAAAGTGGAACGTCTAGGAGAGAGGATCAAGACCCTAATCTCTGTCAAGGCTCGAGCAAGTGGACGTATGTGGAACGTGGCAGAAGTAGCAACTCCAGCTTGTATATGCACGGACCAAATGAGCTGAATCGCTACCTACAAGTGGACTTGTCCTTTATGACGATAAAGGAGTAACATGATATGGATATTCTTCAACGGTGGAACCAACATAAAAGTCTATTCCCCATTGTAGCCCAAATGGCACGTGACATTTTATCTGTGCCGGTTTCTATAATTGCATTTGAGTCAACATTTTCAACGAGCGATCGGATTGTTGAAGACAGAAGATGTTTTTTAATCGATGAGATGATTAAAGTGATAATGTGTTTACGGGATTGGACTCATGCAGAAAAAAGACTACAACAGCACCCTGAAGATCCTGAACTACTCAAACTCTTTAGGAATATAGATTTGAATGATGTAAATATTGTTGACGATGAAAATGAATAATTTAATAAAAAAATTATTTAATTGTTTATTTGTGAAACGTGAATGTGTGAAATGTGAATTTATGTTAAAAATTAAAATTAACTATTAATTAATTTATTAATTTATTATTTTTTAAAATTAATTAAATTTTCAAAAACTTACGAATCTACCCCTAAAAAATACTAAAAACCTCCTATAAAATTTCATTTCGGCCCTAAAATATAAAAAAATAACAGGAGAGAAAAGAAATTATGTAGACCCATAGGACCGATCCTAGGCCCATAGGACCAGTCCTAGGGACCGGTTTGGCTCTCATATTTCTCATGGCCCATGAGCGGTTGGTCCCATTCCCAAAGGACCAGCTCTAATTGTCCCAAGCCCATGAGCGACTGGTCCCATTCCCAAAGGACCAGCTCTAGTCCAATCAGATTCTCCATTTTCTTTGTGACTAATTCCTGTTGATGATCAAAGAGGAAGCATATTAATTGTTCGTCGGACTTGTATCATATCAATTAAAATAAAGTAAAGCTGTTGTCACATACCTACTTTCCTCATTTTCTGACTTTATACTTATAGTATGATAAATATTAAATAATACTAGCGCTATGCTATTTTAACTCCACCTCCTTTTCTTTTCAACTTTATTCAAACTTTAGAACTGGACAAACTATTTATAGTACACAATACAACAGAAAAACAAATGTTTTATGTCTCAATTCATATGATCCACTACTTAGATTCTCTCTACCCTCTCTCCAAATAATTGCCCTCTTTCCCCGCAATTTGGAAGTCTAATTACATTACTCAAGGTTTGCAGTTTTAATTTGATAACTTGTTGTGTAGGTAGATGAACACGTGCTTACAATTTCCTCGCAGATTTAGTTATTACAATCAATAACTTTGTAATGTTTTGAATTATAATGTAATTATTTCTGGGTGATCGAGTGGTTTGATAATAACTTTTGGGTGTGTTACTAAAGAGGTCTTGAGTTCGAGTCTCTCATTGGTTGCTAATAGAAGTAGCCATTGAAACTTTTATCGGATCGAAGGGTCTAACCGGTCCAATCGGGTTTCGTCAATAATTTCAGCTAATTAAGAGTTAAAAACCAGTATTTTCATTTAAACCGTTTTTTACCGTTATTAGACCATCATAATAGTGTCAGACCGCTGGTCCAACCAGATCAGATAAAAATCCGATCCAACCGGATTAGATAAACATTTAAAGGCAAAATCCCTACCTTTTTCGCTTCAGCCTTCGTTTCTTTAATCTTTCATTTGTTTCTTCGTCTTTCTCCGACTTCCAATCCAACTTCATTCATCTTCTCTTTGACCTTTATTCATCTTCAGTTAGATTCGAGCTTAGAAAGTGAAAGAAAAGAAAGATAAAGGAGAAGATCTGAAGAAGCAAAAGAAGAAAGAAAAGAGGACGAAGAGAGAGAGAGAGAAAAAAAAGATGAAGAAGAAGAAGAAGAAAGAGAACAGGAGGTGAGAAGAGAGGAGAATACGAAAGAAGTGAAGAAGAAAGAGAAGAGAGAGACGGCGAAAAAGAGAGGGAAAAAAATAATAATGAAATAGAGAATAAGAAAGAGACGATGATGTGACGTACTGACATGTGAGAATTATAAAGAAGAAAGAGATGGCGGAAAGAAAGAAAGGAAAAAAAAATTGAAGGAGAAAAGAAGAGAGAGAGAGGATGAAATGACATGTGTGTGTATATATATATATATATTTCATGACATCACCAGTTTGACTCGTCCGTCAGATCGGTTGGATTGTTTAGACCGAAAACCGGTGATTTGACCAGGTCACCTTTTAGAACATTGCTAATACATATATGTATATTGTTTTGTCCTCCAACAATATGGTCTGGTTGATTGGTCATCTAATTTAGTTTTCTTCTTAGTCATCAGATTCGTAGCTTCTTAGTGAAGTCAAAGAAATTAATTAGCCATCATCGTAATTAAGATCCCTAATAATTCGTGTTTTGAGGGTCTAGATTAGCTTTATACATGAATATTAAAACAATGGATACAATATATCTCACGAAAATGTGTTTTGTAGAACTGTGCTAGAAATGTTTTTGAAAATAGTTTTCAATATAATCCTAAACATGTTTTTGAAAATGGATACAATATATCTCATGAAAATGTGTTTTTGAATACAATCAAGCATCAGTATTACTGCCTATTTTGAAGATTAGTTTAATTAATGAAGTAAATACTACTTGTTTATTTCATAATTGTATATTACTGAAATTTGTTTTCATAATCATTCCACTGCTTTTTTCATAATTGTCTAATTTCTATATTTGGTTTTTACGTGTGAAAGGGTACTTCTTTATGGGAAGAGTTGCAAGTTAAGATGGATGTATTAGAGTTGAGAGAGAAGCTCTAATACTATGTCAAAATTGAGAAGGTAAAAAAGGGAATTTGAAGAAAGTTGGAGTATACCAAATAAGCATTCAATCAGTGAATAACGATGCTGTGAAATCCTACGCTAACAAATTATTTTCTAGGATTAAAGACCTTTTTTTTCTCCATTGTTAATTCGCTCTCAAATTTATATCTAGCAAGTTCATACAATAGGGCCATAATAAAAAAAAAATAATAATTTTTTTGTTGATTAAATTTTCTTACAATTACTGTTAATAATATTCCACAGTCGTTGCAGGCCAATTATTGAACAGTTTTTTGATATTAATTACACAAATAATGTTGTATACATTATGTGTAATAATGTATACGACATTATTACACAAATAATGTTTTGTTAATTATTTGTGTTACTGTGTAATAATGTATACGACATTATTGCACAAAGATGCGTGCAGTACAGTAAGAAAGGTGTGAAATATAATTAAAACTCATTAGTAAGAAAGGTGTAAAATATAATTAAAACTCATTTGAACGTGAACAAAGACTAAAATAAAGTAGCATTAGGAAATTAAATCAAAGAAATTAGCCATCATATCATATTTATAGGACGTTTAATAATTGATGACTCCATCAGAAAAATTAACCTTAAATTGTTTGTCATGAATGTTGATGTTGACTCCGCAGAGAGATATATATATATATATATATCTCTGCGGAGTCAACATCAACATTCATGACAAACAATTTAAGGTTAATTTTTCTGATGGAGTTATCAATTATTAAACGTCCTATATATATATATATATATAGTGGAATGTCCCCTCTTTTTGTTGTTTAATTTCTGAAGCTGACATTGGTATAACGTTAAGAGTTAAATTCACGTTGATCTTGGATAACCAACTTGCAAGAAAAAAAAGTATATTGTTTTTTTTCTTCGGTAACGGACTAACGATGTGTTTGATAGCTTATGTCGTATCTTAACTAATTTTTGGGGTCTATTGAATATCCTACAAGATAACCTATATATGATGTTCGAGAGATATTCATTCCTAGACTTGCACCCATTGAGGTAACATACTAGACAAAATCATAGAGGAGTATCAGCATCTTGTGGAATTGAGAGAAATGCCAATCTAGAGGTAGGCATTTAGGAGAGTCCAAAAAGCCAACACAAAACCCTCTAGGAGGCCTTTCCGTTTGTAGGGCTCGAGCTGGGCCCAAATTTTTTGTCTTTTTTCATTAGTTCCCCGAACACTTACATAAAGCCCCATTAAAATTTGAAATAAACATAAATTATAAGGGTTAAATAATTTTACAAAATTCTAAAATTTTTTTACTAACCTTGGCTGCAGCCAACGGTTATATTTGTAAATTATAACTTTTTTCATCTTCTCCCCGCCCCACAAACCACCCCCCCCCCCCCCCCCCCCCCCCCCACCACCAACACAAACAACTATAACATAAATAACCCAAAATCTTTCATTTTTTCCACACCAATCAATCTTTCATTCTCTCAATCTCCTACTCCAAATCTCCAATCAAATTCTCATTCAATTTTATTTATATTTATTTATTTATATTCAATTTTTTTCTATTTTTCAATATCATCTCTTTTCATATTCATATTATTATTTAATTTCTTTTCTTTTTATTATTTATTTTATCATAAATTTTAATGGATTCTCTAAATGATTTTACTTCCATCCATCGAAGAAATGGAAGGTCAATCATTTTCACCTTCCTCCACAGGCAGCACTGCAATTCCACAACCACATTCAGTTGGGACGAGGTGTAGCCAACACATGTGAGCTGTAAGTCAACGAGCACGAGTCAAGCCAACCCCTTTGACCATCAAAGAGGGTCGTGTCCGATGATACGACACTACCTTACAATCAAAACGGCCAAAGCCAAATGGGGAGAAGGAAGAATCGCATGGGATATGTATTTCTGTGGAACCATTATTGGCGCTGAGAAGAGACTTCGACGATGCGACGACACGTGGGAAGAAGCACCCCCCAAATAATACATTTGCTGGATACATCTTCAAGCGATTAGGTAGACAAATTCAAACTCACTTAATTTTAATCCACAAACCTCAATTCTTACAACATGGCAATACAATGCACATGTTGCACGAGAGGAAATAACAGATTCAGAGTTGCTACGGACTCCCCATTGTTATACGAAAATCCTTATTTATTCACTATAAAACGCATTTTTCCAGCATAACCGTGTTATAAAAGTACAAGTAGAAGAGATATACTAAAACTTTATAACAAAATAAATAATAAACTTAAAACCAAATTTCAAAATTTTAGGAATAATGTATTGCATTTACATCAGACATATGGGCTTGTAGATCAAAAACCGATTTTTTAATTGTCACACGTACATTTCTTAATCATATGGGGTTTACAACAAATTGATGGGTTTCAAACCATTACATGAAACATTGTGCTAAAACTATTTATTTTACAATTCTTGAAGTTTTGCAAGAAATTTGTTAACTTAGAGTTGTAGCACTAACACTAGATATGCAGCTGCTAACACCGCGACATCTCTTTATTTGAAAGAAATTGGGTCTGCGTGGTGAAGGCAATTTTTTCACCAGATGTGCTTACCACATCATCATTTGATAGTTAAAGCAGGTTTAGATGATATCATTTGAAGTGGAGAGGTGCGCAGGGTTATCAGATTTATTGTCGGCGGTAGCAATAAAAGTCGGCAAGAGTACGTCAATATTGTAAGCAAGAGCCCACCGATTCGACCTTTGAAGTTATGTACGGACATACTATTCGCTGGACTCCAACTACTTGATGTTGGAAAAAGCTCTGCCAACCGCGAAACAAATTACAAATTTCGTCAACTGGAAGCACTATCCAGAAGAAGTTGTCAGCTACGATGATTGGCGGTTTGTGAATTTTTTTTATCAATTTCTCAAAAATTTTATGATGCTACTAATACATTAAGTGGTATTATTATCAACTACTAATTTAGTGTTGATATTTTACTTCAATTGCTAAAACTTTTGCTGAATATAGATATAACGTTTAAGGGAAATTTTTAAAGATGGAAGAAAATGGAAATAGTGGTTAGATATCCATTCTTATAGGATTAGGCCTTGTTCTAGATCCTAGGTTTAAATACACGCAGTTAACTGTATAATTACTTTGTTAGACCAGCATTTAGGATATTGATATACGTCTTATTTGACTAACTTTAAACAAAAATTGGATAGCATTTTTTTCTTATATAGAGAACAGGTACAATGGAAGTGGAAGTGAAAGTGAACGTCTAGGAGAGAGGATCAAGACCCTAATCTCTGTCAAGGCTCGAGCAAGTGGACGTATGTGGAACGGGCAGAAGTAGCAACTCCAGCTTGTATATGCACGGACCAAATGAGCTGAATCGCTACCTACAGTGGCTTGTCCTTTATGACGATAAAGGGTAACATGATATGGATATTCTTCACGGTGGAACCAACATAAAAGTCTATTCCCATTGTAGCCCAAATGGCACGTGACTTTTATCTGTGCCGGTTTTCTTATAATGCATTTGAGTCAACATTTTCAACGAGCGATCGGATTGTTGAAGACAGAAGATGTTTTTAATCGATGAGATGATT
The DNA here is from genome assembly GCF_008641045.1 of Pistacia vera. Classification (NCBI taxonomy): domain Eukaryota; kingdom Viridiplantae; phylum Streptophyta; class Magnoliopsida; order Sapindales; family Anacardiaceae; genus Pistacia; species Pistacia vera. The sequence goes on from NW_022196293.1 coordinate 1,138,791, forward strand.
AAAGTGATAATGTGTTTACGGATTGGACTCATGCAGAAAAAAGACTACACAGCACCCTGAAGATCTGAACTACTCAAACTCTTTAGGAATATAGTTTGAATGATGTAAATATTGTTGACGATGAAAATGAATAATTTATAAAAAAAATTATTTAATTGTTTATTTGTGAAACGTGAATGTGAAATGTGAATTTATGTTAAAATTAAATAACTATTAATTAATTTATTATTTATATTTTTTAAAATTAATTAAATTTTCAAAAACTTCGAACACCCCTAAAAAATACTAAAAACCTCCTATAAAATTTCATTTCGGCCCTAAAATATAAAAAAATAACAGGAGAGAAAAGAAATATAACCCATAGGACCGATCCTAGGCCATAGGACCAGTCCTAGGGACCGGTTTGGCTCTCATATTTCTCATGGCCCTGAGCGGTTGGTCCCACCAAAGGACAGCTCTAATTGTCCCAAGCCCATGAGCGACTGGTCCCATTCCCAAAGGACCAGCTCTAGTCCAATCAGATTCTCCATTTTCTTTGTGACTAATTCCTGTTGAGATCAAAGAGGAAGCATATATGTTCGTCGGACTTGTATCATATCAATTAAAATAAAGTAAACTGTTGTCACATACCTACTTCCTCATTTTCTCTTATACTTATAGTATGATAAATTATTAATAATACTAGCGCTAGCTATTTTAACTCCACCTCCTTTTCTTTTCAACTTTATTCAAACTTTAGAACTGGACAAACTATTTATAGTACACAATACAACAGAAAAACAAATGTTTATGTCTCAATCTATGATCCACACTTAGATTCTCTCTACCCTCTCTCCAAATAATTGCCTCTTTCCCCCGCAATTTGGAAGTCTAATTACATTACTCAAGGTTTGCAGTTTTAATTTGATACTTGTTGTGTTAGGTAGATGAACACGTGCTTACAATTTCCTCGCAGATTTAGTTATTACAATCTTGCTCTAAGGTTGGTTTGCGTACAGGTCCATGGAGTCCGAAAGAAGATAGTGTGCTAACTAATTATATTCGGGCAAATGGTGAAGGCAATTGGAGAAATTTGCCAAAAAAAGCCGGTAAGACTAAACTCAACTGTTACATCAATTCGCTGATAGTAAGCAGATATAATTCCACAACTTATTTGATAATTGTTTAATTTGTAGGGCTACTTCGATGTGGGAAGAGTTGCAGGCTAAGATGGGTGAATTATCTGCGACCGGATATCAAACGAGGGAACATTTCATCTGATGAGGAGGACCTTATCATCAGGCTTCATTCTCTTCTTGGCAATCGTTGGTCTCTCATTGCTAAAAGACTACCAGGTCGTACTGACAATGAGATTAAAAACTACTGGAATTCTCATATTAGCAGGAAAGTGGAAACAAGTAGTAGAGTAACTCAACCAAAAGCATCAAAAGTGGGAAAGAAGAAGAGCCAGTTCACCAATGTAAAGAAACTTGATAAGAAGAGTACGGACAGTTCAAAAGCAGAGACTACAAACACCAAATTATATATCCCCAAGGCCGTTAAGGTTTCCCCATTCTCAGTGAGAGTCAGAGACATCGGTTTGGATAACAAGGCTAGTGGGCTATCATCATCGGGCCATGAAGAAGAAGGAAATAACATTGTAACACCAAATTATACAGAAGAAGTGCCCTGGAATATTCATTCCCCATTTTGGCTTGATCTTTTTCAAGAAGAAGCTGTGAATTACGAAAGATGTAGTCTTGATAATGCGTGTGATATTTCATTCCTAGACTTCGTACCAATTGAAGATAACATGCTAGATAAAGTTGCTGAGGAGTATCAACAGCTTCTAAACGTCGATGACAGCGTCCAATTTGATTCTTTGTTTTTCTGTGTGATTGTTTCCTAAGATTTAGGAGCAGTTACATAATAAGTATCATTTGCAAGTTTATATACCTTCCCCGTTTGTAATATTATGGTAAGTAAATATTAGAGTAGGTGTCCTAGAGTCAATAACTTATTATAAAATTGACTATTTGTAATAATGTTCATTGATCAATAAAAAATATTTTATTTTATATCGTGTAAATCATATTCATATGTCCACTGTAATTGTATTAATAAGTGGTTACAGTCAGGTCGCATGTAACGAGCTGAGTTATAATCTAGAGAGAATATATATATATATATATATAAAGAGAGAGAGAGAGAGAGTGTGTGTATGCTGTTTTAGACTAAGATAAGCCAATCCCGTAAATGAGAGAGGAGTCCTCTATTTAGAATGGGAGAATTCAAGGTAATGATTACAAGTCTGTAAGTCCTTCCTTGCATCCCATTGGTTGTCTGTACGAGAGATATCCTCAAATTGCATAAGGCTTGAGCAGGTGTACGATCCGTAACCACTCGCAAGCTTGACATTCACCTGCTACACTGACAAGAACCATACCTCTTCCGTCCTTGTGTGACGTGACAACGTCTGGACGGAATAAAACCTCCTTAAATTCTGATTGGCTCTTACTGACGAGAGTCCACGTCAGCCTTAGATTTTTTAGGCATAACAGAAACCTTTACAAAAAGTGGAAATATCAGATTAAAAATTGGGTAAAAATGTTATGACTTCAGACATCAAAGTAATTTATTACTGTGAAAGTATTCAAGGCAGGATTGATTATGAGATGGGAGGGCCGCCCATATACAAACCTTAATTACAAGTCATATTCCTATTCATTTCTTAAGGACCCAATGCCACCTGAGCTTCATAAATTTCCCCACTTTCTCAGTTACTTCCTCTCAAAGCTAGTTGAACTTGTCCGCATCATATATCTCCTCCACATATTTCATTAAAATGCATAAGCCGTCAAGCTAAAGGTTTTGAGTTTATTCTTTCTTTCTTGTGGACGTCCCAATTTTAATTCTAGAAGAACAATTAGTTAAAATATTATGTTTAGTATATTTACACCTCTTCTTTCTTGTGGATGTCCTAATTTTAAATCTAAACGAATAATTAGTTGAAATATCATATTCATGTTTAGCATATTTACATCTGAAATCTTAATTTCAACGAAAAAATAGACATTTTTCGTGTTTAGTATAACTTAATTACATCTAGGCGAATCATTAGTTGAAATATCATGTTTAGTATAGTTACATTTGAAATCTTAATTACATCGAAAAAATAGACATTTTTCGTGGTTAGTATAACTTAATTACAAGGACAAAATAGATATTTTGAAAGGGTTTATAAAGAAAAAAGTTGCCGTGTAATTAAATAGGTTTGAAGATTGACAATGATATGACACTTATTAAACGAAGAGGGGTAATAACAATTGACTCTTATATTTGCCCCTTCAAAAGGACAACCAAAAGAGTAAATGAATAAAAATCTCAAACAAGACTACTAAAAGAGTTAACCAACAAAGTGAAGATTAAGAAACCGAGAAAATTAAGCCACAAAACTTAACATTTTGGGTGCCAAAAAATGACCTCTTTGGTCTTGGTAGTTAATGTAGATGGCCAAATTGCAAGCTAACTCATACCTATAATTGCTGGCTGCTGCTTTTAAAAGTCTCGCTCTGGCGCAAGTCAAATTAGAAAATCGTGCATGTGTTTATGCATGGGCAACCATATGGGCTAATTGGCATGGGCCTTATTTATGTACAGCAAACTCACTTTGTTGGGTGTCTTTTTCTAACTTTTCACATTGTTTTGTTTTGACTTTTGACAAATTTGAGTAGAACTTCTCACAGTCATAGCCGGTGCTTACTCTCAATTTAGTAAGCCATCTGTTGAAGATTATTTTCTCTTATGTTCATACTCGATTGGGAAATTTTCTCACTAAAAGTAACCAGATTGTAAGTGGGAAAGAGAAGAAAGTAAAATTAAGGGTATTGATTTGACGGGTTCATGTGCTGATGACCAAGAAAAGTATATTATAACATATGAAAACCCATAACTCGTACATTCATAAAACAGTTGAATTTTGATTAATAAGGTTATGGTACAACTGATTAATCACGTGGAGAAGACGTGAAGATTTGACGAGGAGACTAAATTTGGTACAATGTTGTTGGTGTCAAGGTTCAAGTTCAAGGGACCTAAACCTATTCGATTTAATTACAAAGTGTATTAATTCATTGCCACCTTTCAACGCTCATCTAGCTCCAACCAATTACATTTCAGGTACACTCAAATAAATCTTTTACAATAATACTATGTTGACAAACGTCTCTCACAAACGCTAGACGTGGTGCTGAGTTGACTTTATACGTCAAATCNCATAAATAACCCTAAAATCTTTCATTTTTTCCACACCAATCAATCTTTCATTCTCTCAATCTCTCTACTCCAAATCTCCAATCAAATTCTCATTCAATTTATATTTATATTTATAATTTATTTATATTATTCAATTTTTTTCTATTTTTCAATATCATCTCTTATTCATAATTTCATATTATTATTTAATTTCTTTTCATTTTTATTATTTATTATTTTATCATAAATTTATAATGGATTCTCTAAATGAGTTTTACGTTCCATCCATCGAAGAAATGGAAGGGTTCAATCCATTTTCACCATTTCCTCCACAGGCAGCAACTGCAATTCCACAACCACATTCAGTTGGGACGAGGTGTAGCCAAACACGTGTGAGCTGTAAGTCAACGAGCACGAGCATAGCCCAACCCCTTTGACCATCAAAGAGGGTCGTGTCCGATATATGACGACACTTTACCAAATCAAAACGGCCAAAGCCAAATGGGGAGAAGGAAGAATCGCATGGGATATGTAATTTCTGTGGAACCATTATCGGCGCTGAGAAGGAGACTTCGACGATGCGACGACACGTGGAGAAGAAGCACCCCCCAAATAATACAGTTGCCGGATACATCTTCAAGCGGATCAGGTAGACAAATTCAAACTCAACTTAATTTTAATCCACAATCCTCAATTCTCACAACATGGCAATACAATACACATGTTGCACGAGAGGAAATAACAAGATTCAGAGTTGCTACGGACTCTCCCATTTGTTTATTTGAAAATCCTTATTTTATTCACATGATTAAAACTGCATTTTGTCCAGCATAAACTCCTATTAGTAAAAGTACAAGTAGAAGAGATATACTAAAACTTTATAACAAAATAAATAATAAACTTAAAAACAAATTTCAAATTTTTAGGAATATATGTATTGCATTTACATCAGACATATGGGCTTGTAGATCAAAAACCGATTTTTTAATTGTCACAGTACATTTCTTAGATCGTATGGGGTTTACAACAAAAATTGATGGGTTTTAAACCATTACATGAAAAACATAGTGCTAAAACTATTTATTTTACAACTCTTGAAGTTTTGCAAGAATATTTGTTAATTTATAGAGTTGTAGCACTAATACTAGATAATGCAGCTGTTAACACTGCGACAATCTCTTTATCTGCGGCAATCTCTTTATTTGAAAAGAAATTGGGTCTGCGTGGTGAAGACAAATTTTTTCACCAGAGATGTGCTTACCACATCATCAATTTGATAGTTAAAGCAGGTTTAGATGATATACATTTGAAGATGGAGAGGGTGCGCACGGTTATCAGATTTATCGTCGGCGGTAGCAATAAAAGTTGGCAAGAGTACGTCAAATATTGTAAGCAAGAGGACCCACCGATTCGACCTTTGAAGTTATGTACGGACATACCTATTCGCTGGAACTCCAACTACTTGATGTTGGAAAAAGCTCTGCCAACCGCGAAACAAATTACAAATTTCGTCAACTGGAAGCACTATCCAGAAGAAGTTGTCAGCTATGATGATTGGGCGGTTTGTGAATTTTTTTTATTAATTTCTTCAACAATTTTATGATGCTACTAATACATTAAGTGGTATTTATTATTCAACTACTAATTTAGTGTTAGATATTTTACTTCAAATTACTAAAACTTTTGCTGAATATAGATATAATAACGATTTAAGGGAAATTGTTTTAAAGATGGAAGAAAAATATGAGAAATAGTGGTTAGATATTCCATTCTTATATGGATTAGGCCTTGTTCTAGATCCTAGGTTTAAATTACACGCAGTTAACTGTATAATTACTGAGTTAGACCAGCATTTAGGACATGATTATACGTCTTATTTGACTAAATTTAAACAAAAATTGAATAGCATTTTTTTCTTTATATGAGAACAGGTACAATGGAAGTGGAAGTGAAAGTGGAACGTCTAGGAGAGAGGATCAGGACCCTAATCTCTGTCAAGGCTCGAGCAAGTGGACGTATGTGGAACGTGGCAGAAGTAGCAACTCCAGCTTGTATATACACGGACCAAATGAGCTGAATCGCTACCTACAAGTGGACTTGTCCTTTATGACGATGAAGGAGTAACATGATATGGATATTCTTCAACGGTGGAACCAACATAAAAGTCTATTCCCTATTGTAGCCCAAATGGCACGTGACATTTTATCTATGCCGGTTTCTACAATTGCATTCGAGTCAACATTTTCAACGAGCGATCGGATTGTTGAAGACAGAAGATGTTTTTTAATCGATGAGATGATTGAAGTGATAATGTGTTTACGGGATTGGACTCATGCAGAAAAAAGACTACAACAGCACCCTGAAGATCCCGAACTACTCAAACTCTTTAGGAATATAGATTTGAATGATGTAAATATTGTTGACGATGAAAATGAATAATTTAATAAAAAAATTATTTAATTGTTTATTTATGAAACGTGAATGTGTGAAATGTGAATTTATGTTAAAAATTAAAATTAACTATTAATTAATTTATTAATTTATTATTTTTTAAAATTAATTAAATTTTCAGAAACTTACGAATCTACCCCTAAAAAATACTAAAAACCTCCTATAAAATTTCATTTCGGCCCTAAAATATAAAAAAATAACAGGAGAGAAAAGAAATTATGCAGACCCATAGGACTGATCCTAGGCCTATAGGACCAGTCCTAGGGACCAATTTAACTCTCATATTTCTCATGGCCCATGAGCGACTGGTCCCATTCCCAAAGGACCAGCTTTAGTCCAATCAGATTCTCCATTTTCTTTGTGACTAATTCCTGTTGATGATCAAAGAGGAGGCATATTAATTGTTCGTCGGACTTGTATCATATCAATTAAAATAAAGTAAAGCTATTGTCACATACCTACTTTCCTCATTTTCTGACTTTATACTTATAGTATGATAAATATTAAATAATACTAGCGCTATGCTATTTTAACTCCACCTCCTTTTCTTTTCAACTTTATTCAAAACTTTAGAACCGGACATAAATAATGTTTTGTTTATTATTTGTGTTACTGTGTAATAATGTATACCACATTATTGCACAAAGATGCGTGCAGCACAGTAAGAAATGTGTAAAATATAATTACAATAATACTCATTTGAACATGAACAAAGACTAAAATAAGGTAGCATTAGGAAATTAAATCAAAGAAATTAGCCATCATATCATATTTATAGGACGTTTAATAATTGATGGCTCCTTCAGAAAAATTGATCTTAAATTGTTTGTCATGAATGTTTTATATATATATGTTATGCCTGGGAAAGCAAGGGCTGACGTGGAAAGTCACGTGATGAAGAGTGACCTGCTCCCGTCAGAACAGTAAGCGCACGTCAGGCCTGCCAAACGATATGGAGCTCCCACTTGTCCATTTCCCTGCAACAAATCGTGCGAAATCAGCTTGNATAAATTGGTAATTGTTGTTAGTAATATAAAAAAAGTAAAAAAAAAATCTTGTGATATCTTTTTTTAATAGTGGTCGATTAAAAAAGTATTCAAAGTGCTTGCAAGAAATCCAATGCAAACTTTGATAGAGAAGTTCAATGCAAATTCAAGAAATTAAAAAAGTAAAAAAAAAAAAAATTATACTGGTTCTCTGACCCGACAGTTGAACCAACAACTTAACATTTTGTCTGTTCAACCTTGAGTCAATTTGGTCCAATGGCTAAAATGGGTTTTAGTCATTCAGTGGACTGGACTAGAGATCAGTTCTCAGTCGAACCGATCAGACCAACCAGTCTGATCCAGGTTTTAAAACCATGCAAAAATATGTGTTTTATACAACAATAAAACGTAAAAGACAATGTTAAATGGAATAATTACCATTTAATAAAATGAATAATATTAAATATATAAATTTCTTTTACATATTAATTCACAAACATTGATATGCTATTTTATGATTTGTTTCATATACATATATCTAATTTGAATAGCATATCAATGTTTGTGGGAATTAATATGTAAAATGTATATGTGTACATAGAGTATAAAAAGGCAGTCAAAGTCTAAGCGTCGTTTCTTCTTCTCAAACCCTATCCCAATTTTCCGACAATTCACGTTTCTTGATCTTTTAAGCTTGGATTGTTCTTTAATTGTAGACAGGTTACGGTGTTTTGACTGTAAGAGCTCCGTGGAGGGTTTAGAGTTTAAGAAGAATAAAATAATAATTTATATAATAAAAAGTGAAGGAAAAGTAAAATAGAGGAGAGTGAGGCCGAGAGTGGAGTGAAAGAGGAAAGAAAATCTATGAGACTTGAGTGGATTTTAGTTGGTGGAGAAAGAAGAAGTTAGATCGACTAAGGAAAAAGGGATAGGAGGGAGACGAATGACAAGGAGTGGTGTGGAATCAACAAGTTGAGTGAGCTGGGCATTCAGATTTTGGTGAGTGGAATATTATTGTTTTTGTTTTCAAAATTTATTTTGACATTGGTCTATGTAACTGTTATGCCTGGGAAAATGAGGGCTGATGTGGAAAGTCACGTGATACAGTGTGACCTGCTCTCGTTAGAACGGTAAGTACACGTCAGGCCTGCCAAACGCTATGGAGCTCCCACGTGTCCATTTCCCTGCAATAAATCGCGTGAAATCAGCTTGGGAAGTGGACAATGGGACGTAAAGCCAGATTATGTCCTGACACTCACACCAACCCATGGATTTAATGATGATTACACGCCCTCATCTAGTTATAAAAAGAAGAAGACCCCTTCATTAAGGGGATTCGGCCATGTTTACACTTGAACTCTCTCTCTTGCAAACTTTGTATTTACTTTTCCTAATCATTTGTAAGTCAGTCCGCTGTTGCGACCTGACCAACAATACTAATACAAATCAGTGGACATAGGACTTGCTACCTTAGCATCCGAACCACTTTAAAAAGCTCGCATCGCATTTATTTCATATTTTTCTATCCATAATCACGTGTGTCTCTTAACCAATCAACATTGCGCACACGTCGATTAGTTGGTGTCAGAATCACGCATCAACAGTTTGGCGCTAGAAGGAGGGCTGATTTAGTGTTCATCCTTCATCAGGAGAATCTTCAACCTACCGATCCTATAGCAACAAATGGCCCGCCAATCTGAACCTGAGCAAGCTAACCAGCGCGCTGAAGGAGTCCCCTTGACCCAAGGGGATACCCCCTCCAGGGTACTTCCAGTTTCACAAAGTGCTGTGGGGGATATCTCGGTAGCTTCGCAGCTTGACCCTGCCATTAGAAGCTACCTGGAGAGGTTCGATAATACTCTCCAGACGGTCAACCAGAGGCTGGACCGTTTGGACCAAGGAATGTCATCTACAACAGCTGGGGCAGTGCAACAGCCAAAAACGCCTGCAGGTCGCGCGAAAGCGCGGCAAAGGGAAATAGCCCGTGCCGCGAGCACTGCAGCGCGTAGACGTAAGGGTAAGCAAATGGCAAAAAGTAAGCCTACGGGCTCCCAAGGACCAGCGAACACAAACCTTGCCCCGAGCAGGGTGCCGGCAAAGCTGAGACTCGGCGAAAAAATGAATCCCGAGCTGTCCCATGCCACGTCGCAGGTGAACCCAAGCAAAGGTGCCGGGCACGACGATTCCTGCCACCGCCAGCAGAATGATCCTGATCGCTATCATGCGGGTGGTCCTCACACCTCGCGGGGCGGTTCGTACCACCGCGAGGGTCATGAAAATGCCCCGCACAATCCTTCGCCTTCACACGCCTCTAGTCAGCGTGTGTCGAGTGCGGCCGGAAATGCCGGCCGAGGCGAAGAGGAGTCCGACCTCCGGACTTTCCTGAACCGTAATCGCGAAGGCCGGACTCGCATGGGTGAAAGCAATCCCCAATTGGCTCCATTACCACAAATTGAGGAGCTACAGCGAGCTCTGGACAGGTTAAGGGAGCAGCAAAACGAACAGGCCCAGGTCACCTCTGCATCCCCTTTCTCCCCCGAAGTGCTAGCTGCTCCACTCCCACCGGGGTTCAGAATGCCCGACATGTGACCATTTGATGGGAACCATGACCCACAGGATCATTTGTATGAGTTCAACGATCTAATGGAGTTCCACCAGGTTTCTGACCTTGCAAAATGCCGTTGTTTGGCCGTGACGCTGACTTCTCATGCCAAGCGGTGGTTAAGGTCGCTCCCGGCGGGATCGATCAGTTCGTGGCCTCAGATGAGCACGACGTTCCTACGGCATTTCCAAGCAAATCGAAAGTTTTTGATGCCTTTGAGCTACCTCAACAACATAAGGCAAGAAAGGGATGAATCCCTGCAATCTTATATCGACCGTTTCCATAGGGAACTCAACAAGGTGGCTCATGCCCCAGAAGAGTCCATCCGAACACTTATAATAGCTGGAGTTCACCCGCAAACTGACCTGTGGAAAGAACTGCAGGCTGAGGACGATGTTTCCCTCAACAGATTTTACAACCTTCAGAAAAATATCTCCGAATAGAGAATTTATTGGCAGCACTCCGCCGTCGCGATCACGGAACTTCAAGCAGTATGTCTGGTCGGGGAGAAAATAGGAGAGCTAATCGCAAAGGAGACATTGATGATCAGCGAAAAGGGAAGAAACCCCGCTACGAACACAAGAAGTCCTATGCTCCTATTCCTCATTGCGACCGGGACATAGCTCAATATACTTCGCTGAACGTGTCCATATCTGCAATCCTTAATAAATCCGAGGAGGCCAGCCTGCTCGGTGAACCGAAACCCATGAAAACCCCCGTTACGGCTAGAAACAGCAAAAAATACTGCCGTTTCCATCGGGATAACGGGTATCACACTGATGAATGCTGAGCTCTAAAGCAGGCAATCGAGGAGCTCATCAAGAAAGGGCACTTCAAAGAGTATATTGATGACTCTCCAAAAGAGAACCAAGGGGAGCAGAAGAAAAAGCGTCGTGATCGCAGCGGATACAGCAGTGTTAACATAATCTTTGGAGGCCGGCACCTCGCGGGAAACACGCGAGGTGCGCAGGAAAGGTACGCTCGCGAAGCTCATCACGACCCGATCAGGTTAATGAACACTTCGAAGCGACCGCAAAAGGATCAAAAGGAGGAGCCGATCAACTTATGCGAAAAGGAAGCAGCTCGCTTGCACCATCCTCACGAGGACGCCCTGGTGATCACACCCCTGATAGGGTGCCATAATGTCTGCAGAATGCTTGTGGACAACGGAAGCGCTGTGAACATCCTGTTCAAGACCGCTTTCGATAGAATGAACCTAGACGAGGCCGACCTGAAACTCGCCTCGATGCCTCTTTACGGTTTTATAGGGGATCACCTGATCCCCAAAGGAACGATCCAGCTACCAGTCACGCTCGGCGACTACGACGAGGTGACTAGGGTTACCGAATTTTTGGTTGTGGATTGCCCATCGGCCTTTAATGGAATCTTGGGGCGACCTCTGTTGAGAAGCTTCAAGGCAGTCACTTCCATATATCACCTCAAGATGAAGTTCCCCACTTCAACGGGGATAGGGGAAGTGAGCGGATCACAAAGCACATCTCGCGAATGCTACGTAAAAGCGGTGCAGATGGCAGGCAAGGGAAAGGGCATTACGCGATGTGTGCCTCGCCAGGCTATGGCGATCAGCCGGATCGAACCACAGCCTGGTCTAGCGGAGGATAACATAGATCCGTGAATCCAAAAAATCCCTCCCAGCGGCCCGGTTGAGGATCTGTCCAAAATTTTGATTGATCCAAAGGAGCCGAGCCGAGTGTTGAGGATTGGAAGCTGTCTCAGCCCTCAGCTCGCTTCCGAGCTGATAAGCTTCTTAAGGGAAAACATTGATGTGTTTGTCTGGTCGCATGCTGATATGGTCGGGATCAGCCCGGATATTATTTGCCACTCATTAAACGTCAGCTGTGAAGCCAAACTGGTTCTCCAGAAAAGAAGAGCGATGGATCCGGAGCGGTACGCCGCACTGAAATCAGAAGTGGAAAACCTTCTCTGAAATGGGTCTATTCGAGAAACTCTCTACCCGACCTGGGTTGCCAACCCGGTCCTGGTAAAGAAGCCAAACGGCAAGTGGCGGACCTGCGTTGACTTCAGTGACCTCAACAAAGCCTGCCCGAAAGACAGCTTCCCTCTGCCAAGAATCGACCAGCTCGTTGATGCCACCTCGGGGCAGCTGTTAAGCTTCATGGATGCATACTCGGGATACAATCAAATCCCGATGTATGGGCCAGACGAGGAGCATACGTCCTTCATTATGGACCGGGGGCTGTACTGTTATAAAGTTATGCCTTTCGGCCTCAAGAATGCGGGTGCGACCTATCAAAGGTTGGTTAACCGAATGTTCTCCGACCAGATCGGAAGGACAATGGAGGTCTATGTGGACAACATGCTGGTCAAATCCCAGGCCGCCTCAGAACACATTGCACATCTCGTTGAGATGTTTGACATCCTCCGACTGTACATAATGAAGCTGAACCCTCTTAAGTGTTCGTTTGGGGTATCGTCAGGAAAGTTCCTGGGGTATATGGTTAATCAGCAGGGCATAGAAATAAACCCCGAAAAGATCAAAGCTCTGCTCGATATGGAGAGCCCCCGACCAGCAAGAAACAGGTCATGAGTCTATATGGGCGAATAGCAGCACTTAGTCGTTTCATATCAAGGCTAACAGACCGCTGCTTGGCATTTTTCAATGTTTTGAAGGCCAATAAGAAATTCGAATGGACTCCCGAATGCGAACAGGCATTCCAAAGTATAAAAGAACACTTAGGGAAGCCACCTCTCCTCTCTAAGTCTCTTCCACAGGAAATCCTGCTCATCTACCTGTCCGTCTCTCAGTTCGCGGTCAATGTAGCTCTAGTACGGGAAGAGGAAAAGGCACAGTGGCCAGTGTACTATGCAAGCAAGCGTCTATCGGATGCCGAGATGCAATATCCGGAAATGGAGCGACTAGCCTTTGCTTTGTTGATCGCATCCAGAAAGCTGCGACCTTACTTCCATGCCCATACGATCCACGTAATGAATAATTACCCCCTAAGGTTGGTCCTCCAGAAACCAGAAGCCTCGGGTAAACCGTTCAAATGGGCCATGGAATTAAGCCAGTTCGACCTGAAGTACAAGCCCAGGTCGACCATTAAAGGGCAGGCTGTTGCAGATTTCATCTCAGAATTTTCCTATCTCCCAAGCGAGCAACAGCCTAGCGAAGTCATGCAGGAGAGTATTCAAAACCTGTCGACCTGGAACCTCTATGTCGACGAGTCATCGAACAGGAAAAGATCCGGTGCGGGTCTTCTCCTTGTAAGCCCCGAAGGGGCTCGAATTCATGGTATTCTCTGGTTCGGGTTTAAGGCGACCAACAATGAGGCTGAGTATGAAGCCCTGCTTGCCGGGTTGTGACTTGCCAAAGAAATGGGTGCAACCGCGATCAGCATTTACAGCTACTCTATGCTGGTCGTCAGCCAAATTTTAGGGGAATACCAAGCCAAGGAAGAAAACATGGTCCGTTACCTGAAAGAAGCTAAAACCGCTCTCGGGTCGTTCAAGCACTTTGAAATCACTCAGATCCCCAGAGATAGCAATTCTATAGCGGATGCCCTAGCAAAGATAGCCTCGTCGTTGGATTCAGAGGCTCCAGATAACATTCCTGTTCGTTTCGTCGATGCTCCAACTATCAGCTCAACCGAACAGGCCGTAAATGTGACTCAATCGGATTTCTGGATGACTTCCATTGTCCAATACCTCAAGGATGGGACCTTGCCAGGCGACAAGGTCGAGGCAAGGGTCTTGCGAGCAAGATCTGCTCGTTACACACTCATCGGGGACCAGCTGTACAGGAGAGGATTCAGTGCCCCTCTCCTTCGATGTGTAACCAGTGAAGAAGCAGACTACGTCATGAGGGAAATTCACGAAGTGATCTACAAAAATCACACAGCTGCTCGATCTCTTGCGAATAAGGTTGTTCGTCAGAGATATTATTGGCTCCGAATCCAAGAAGATACGCACAATTTTGTCAAGAAATGTGACAAGTGCCAACGGTTCGCGAACATTCCGCGAGCCCCCTCGCACGAGCTGATAACGATGTCTAGCCCCTGGCCATTTTCCATGTGGGGGATTGACCTTATCGGTCCCATGCCAGTTGGAAAGGGAGGGGGTCAAATATGCCGTGGTTGCGGTAGATTATTTCACAAAATGGGTGGAAGTTGAACCGCTAGCCGCGATCACAATCAGAAAGTTGAAAGACTTCGTTTTCAAGAACATAGTGTGCCGCTACGGAATTCCCCACACTCTCATCTCGGATAATGGAAAGCAAATCGATAACGAGGAGTTCAAGCAGTTCTGCGACGAGCTGGGCATCCATAAAAAATTCGCCTCAGTCGCCAAACCGCAAGCGAATGGCCAAGTTGAAGCTGTCAATAAGACCATCAAGCACACTCTGAAGGCCAAGCTTGGGGCAGCCAAAGGAAATTGGGCTGATGATCTCCCCGAAGTCTTATGGGCGTACAGGACAACTCCAAGAACCTCCACCTCAGAAACCCCCTTTTCGCTAGCCTATGGCTGCGAAGCAATGATTCCTGTGGAGGTGGGAACTGGTTCTCTTCGGAGAGACTTGTACGATGAGGTTGAAAACGAAGCACCTATGAGGGCAAGTCTGGATCTCGTTGAAGAGCACCGCAGCAAGGCTTCGCTAAGGATAGCAGCCTACTAGCAACGTACGAAAAGGTTATTCGATTCAAAGGTCAAGCGAAGAGACTTCCAGGTCGGAGACCTTGTGCTAAAAGAAGTTCTCCTCGGAAGCAGGGAGCCAAGTGCAGGGGTACTAGGACCTAACTGGGAAGGACCATACCGGGTCGACAAGGTGGTCAGACCAGGGACTTACCATCTCAAAAGATTGAACGGTTTTAAAGTACCCCTAGCTTGGAATGCCGAGCACCTCCGGCCATACTATCAGTAATCCCGAACTCAGCTCTCATTATAGATCAGTTTTTGATTTTGTTAGTTCCCCCTTTGTTGTCAAGTATTATTTAGTTCGCTTAAACAGTTTGCGTTTATTCTGTTCGCTTAAGCAGTTCGCATTTATTCAGTTCGCTTAAATAGTTCGCATTTATTCTTTTCGCTTGTAACGATTCACATGTAATATTGCCTATGTAAAACTAAATTGTAAACTGCACTTATGTATGATAAAGTGAACAGCAATTGAAAGCAAAATGTATTTTCATTTATTTACAACAAAAATTAAGATCCTATTCTAATGGAGTCAGACCCATTGCACTATGGCTGGTCGGGGGGATCCTTCGAAGCAGGACCAGAACCCTCTGCCTGGTTGGATCTTTGGGTGGCCGCTACTACCTGATTATCTTCCTCAGCCAGAATCCGTAAGGTCTCTTGCCACCCTTCTGGGAGGTCGGAAATATCCAAATCTGGGTTCTTCGGTCGCAAGGCATAAATGGACCCGATTGCCTAGTAGGTGGCCTTATCCTCAATCTCCTCTGACTGGATCCACATTTCTTCAGTCAGTGAAGCAATTCTTTCCTGACTCTCCTGGAGTTCGGCCTCCAGAGCAAGCCTTTCCTTTTCGGAAGCCTCCCTTTCTTGTTCAGCTCGCTGAGCCCATATGGAGGTCGTCTGGAGCTCCTGGTCCTTCTCTCCGGCCTCCTTGGAGAGCCTAGCGGTTGTCCTCTGAAGCTCCTTTACTTCCTCCGCACGTTGTTCAAGCTCCGCTTTTTGGAAGTCCACTGTTCGTAGAGCGGCATCCTTTTGGTTTAGGTACCTGTTCGCCGCTTCGAACGCTTGCGTTCTTTCTACTTCGACGGACTCCAGGTTCTGTTTGAGCTTCGCGACCTCCTCCTTTAAGTCGCTTGCCCCCTTTGCAGCCCCCAACTGAGTCTTCTCTATAGACATCCTCATCGCAAGCAAAGCCTGCGAGCAAGAAGTGGATTAGAATGAAAACGGTGGACAAACTTTAAGAGCAGTTCGTTTACCTTGCTTAGATGCTGAAACGACGTGGTCATCAGGTCGTCGCCCGTATCGGCGAACTCATCATATGACTCCGATAGCCCACACTCGAGCAGAGAATAGACTATCAGCTGCAGGTATTCGGGCAGGCTCCCCAACGAGTCCAGCACTGGCGTACCCTTCGCCTTGTCGGCAGCGATCGTCTCATCCGCGGGTTCCTTGCCCGACCTCCTTCTTGAGTCCTGTCGCGACCTCAAGAGTTCTTCCTCAGATTCGGTCTCTAACTCGTTGACCTAAATCTGCTTCCTCTTCTTCGACCTCTGGGCCGGAGCCTTCCGCCTTGGGCGAGCAGGTGGTGTCTGAGCGACCTGTTCTGTCCTGGTCGCTTCTTGCACAGGACAGGGTTGGGAAGGCGCGACTGTTCGCACTGGTTGTGCTGTAATGGGATGAGAAACTTCGATCGCTCTCTCTCTCCTCGATTGAGGGAAGACAAACGGTGCTCGGCAAGGCTGCTCGGACTCTTTCGGAGGCATAGTCGCTGCATGCAAGTACATTAGTAAACAAAAGTTATTCTGCGACTAGAAGGGAATCAGTGTAACTTACCTTCTAGGGGCTCCAAAGACGCGTTATTACTGATGAAACTGTACTTCCATAAGTTTGCGGTTGTCACGAGCTTCCTCGCGTCTCGGCTTTCCTCGGGAAGGACTCCAAAAGACACGAGCCTGTCCGGGTCGTCAAGCAAGTCTTGGCTGGTCGTCTTATTAACTGCAAAAGAAGGCAGGTCGTTATGATAAAGCAGGCGAACAGACAATGAACCTAGCGAAGAAGAACCTACTTGGTTTCTAAAAGCGGCAGTGGCCGTCATAACAGAAAAAGAAGAATTTTGTCTCGTAGGCCCCCGCATTACTGGGATAGCTATGTATCCCTTCGGCGATAGTAAGTCGCCGGGACAAGTAATAGGAATCCTTGTCCTTACTCGTTTTGAGATAGTAGGCAATACCGAGCTCCACCGTCGTTGGCTCGCCCAAGCCACTCTCACGGCACGCGATGTACATCGCAACGACGATGACATACGCGTTTGGCATCAACTGCAGCGGTGCGATCCCGAAGTGATCCAGGACTGACCTGATGAAAGGATGGAAGGGAATCATCCCTCCACCCTTGAAGATCTCTTCGGAGATCGCAGCAAGGCCATCGGAAGGATGCCGTGACGACTGGGTTTTGTTGAGGAACACCTCTGCGTGGACGTCGAACTGTCTTTTTATCCTACCAAACTCTTCTCGGGTGAGAACCGAGAAGACGTCAAGGGATGCGTCTGCGGGAACGTCCCGCGAGGACGAACTGGCTCCTTCCTCGGGTCTGGACATTAACGGTTCCATTCCAGAGTCTGAAACACCAACAGACAGGTCATTTTAACCATCGCATGTTGTCCCACACGGCGGCATGGGACAAATCCCTTAAACCCTAACAGTAACTCGAGCCACCATCCACGGCTCGAATCCGACGAAAGCGTCACGTCTCTGGTGAAACACTGGGAGACCCAATGCCATTGCCCACCAACCAAACACAAAAAATAGAGGAAGAAGAAAAAGGACCTTACCTTCTGGGCCGCGTGACCATGGACGGATCTTGTTTCAGATAACTGAGAAGCGCCAATCGGAAAAGAAGAACTTCCAGTTTGCAAAAATTTGTCGCTCGAGGGAGAAGGGATTTTGGTGGCATCATCTGAAAAGTTTGGGCTTTTATATGGACTGCGAACCGACGATTACCACCCCTCGGAATCGAAACAACAGCCTTCTCTCTCTCTCCGCATTAAATGCGCCCCACGTCGCATTCAATGCTGTGATGAGGGTCGTCGTTTCAAATGTGTCATGCAATTAATGCTGTCAAAACAACGCCTGGTCAGCACACAATGCATTTAATACGCCTACCAGACGCTTTAACACGTGCAGAGCGCCTGACAGCGCAGAAACAGGTTCATTGAATCTCCAACCCTAAGGCACGGTAAGGAACGTCCGACGAATCTAGGTCGCTAGGATGATGGCTGTCAGGTCGTTTGGACAAAAAGTTGTGCGAGGTCGTGTTCGCAAAAGGCCCTGTCCCGAGCTTCTTCCATTCAGGTCAAAATTACCAGAACCTCTAATCGCGGCATGACTTAGTTTCCAAGGTTCGATCCTCAAACCTTAAAAACTAGGGGACTTCTGTTATGCCTGGGAAAACGAGGGCTGACGTGGAAAGTCACGTGATACAGTGTGACCTGCTCCCGTCAGAACGGTAAGTACACGTCAGGCCTGCCAACGCTATGGAGCTCCCACGTGTCCATTTCCCTGCAATAAATCGCATGAAATCAGCTTGGGAAGTGGGCAATGAGACGTAAAGCCGGATTATGTCCTGACACTCACACCAACCCATGGATTTAATGATGATTACACGCCCTCATCTGGTTATAAAAAGAAGAAGACCCCTTCATTAAGGGGATTCGGCCATTTTTACACTTGAACTCTCTCTCTTGCAAACTTTGTATTTACTTTTCTTAATCATTTGTAAGTCAGTCCGCTGTTGCGACCTGACCAACAATACTAATACAAATCAATGGACGTAGGACTTGCTACCTTAGCATCCGAACCACTTTAAAAAGCTCGCATCGCATTTATTTCATATTTTTCTATCCATAATCACGTGTGTCTCTTGACCAATCAACGTTGCGCACGTGTCGATTAGTTGGTGTTAGAATCACGCATCAACAGTAACTTATATGCTGTCTAGTTAATTTCGAAATGATATAAAAGTTTAAAATTTATGATTTATCATGAAATAAGAATGTGAATACCCATGTTTGTCTAGAATTTGATAATGGAATAGAACATGTTCATCAGAAGCTAAGACATTTTATAGTCTGGAATATGAATGTGATATGATCCAGCAACTCAAGTTGTCGACAGAGGGGAGGAAACATCCTTGCGCAGAAATAGATTTTTGTATTATTTGAATCATTTGTTCTATTCTTTTTGTTTGTCAATCATGCAAATTCAAATTTAAACTCCATCGTCTTCTGGAAAGGAACAATGACAAGCCAGAAAATTTGTTCAGATATAACGTTAAATAATAATATAGTGCAGATGATTTAATAAAAACAATATTTTTGAAAATTTATTATTAAGATTTTAGTATTTTTTAATTATATCATGTTTTGAGTGACGATCATATATAGTTTCATTACATACAGATAAAAATTTACTGCCTATTGATTTTTTATATGATTTTGTATTTATTTTTTAGAAGAACTATGATTAAGAATACTATTACTAATGGACAAATAAAATTAACTAACATGTTCTTTTTACCTTAAATATTGTTGTTTGTAGTATAAAAAAAGTAAAAAATTTGTGATATATTTTTGATAGTGGTTGATTAAAAAAGTATTCAAAGTGCTTGCAAGAAATTTGTATAGGCCAAAATTCATATTGGGCCTGATGAGATCCAATTGCAATGATAATATGTGATGGCCTAGAGTCTTGGCTCAATCTCGATTGGACCCACGCTTAGAATACCTTGAGAACTGTCTGCTTTATGAGTTGGGCCACTCCCGAGTTAAGGTGAACTGGGTCTTGCCCATTCACCCACAGCAGTCCACAAAGGGATCAAAATCCCACTCAATTTCCATTTCTTGTAGGATCTCGTATCCAACCCAAATTGGAACTCCCTTACTAAGTAGGATTCAGAGTCCTACTAGAATTCCAACCTCATGGGTTCACCATACAAAGAGAGGCAAACCCTCTCATCAGGGTATCTCCCCTAAGCTCCAACTCTCGTACTGTCAATCCCACAGTCTACTTCAACTTCCCTACACTGCTAAAGCTCCCCCCTAACCTCCGGGTTACCCTCCGCAGGTCTGTCTAGGTTGTTAGTAGCTCGTCCCACAAGATTTTGTCTTTCATTCAATTGTAAATTTTAGCATTTACAAAATTCAATGCAAATTCTGATAGAGAATACATGTTTGGTGAATCTATGCAAACACCAAATTGTCAATATGAGAAGTAGAATTAGAAACAATTTTTTATATGACGGACCAATTACATCTTGCTCTACCTTCTTCACTACTTTATTCATCTTTCACTAACAACCGTTGAGTTTCTTGTAACATAGCCATAATTTTTTATTTTTTTTATCAGTGATTAATATTATTATTTTCTTAATACGACACTTAATTAAAAGTTTTTTATAGTTAAAGAACTTAATTATGTGAGCATCTATATATTTATATAATGCTGAAGCATATTGTTTTTTCTGACGTCACGTAGGATTGATATATGATCGCCATGTAGGATGTCGTTAATTGGTCCCCGTGTTTGCTGTTTATTGGGCTTGCTATAATAGGGATTATTCACTTGCATTCAGTTAATGTATTCAATACAAATCTTTCGCATTCCTCTTTTAATTCGAGATCTTTCACATTCCTCTTTTAATATTTATATAATGCTAAAGCATACTGCTTCTTCTGATGCCACGTAGGATTGATATATGATCGCCATGTAGGATGTCATTAATTAGTCCACGTGTTTGCTGTTTATTGGGCTTGCTATAATAGGGATTATTCACATGCATTCAATTAATATATTCAATACAAATCTTTCACATTTCTCTTTTAATTTGAGATCTTTCACATTCCTCCTTTAATATTTATATAATGCTGAAGCATACTGCTTCTTCTGACGCCACGTATGATTGATAGATGATTGACATGTAGGATGTCGTTAATTGGTCCACGTGTTTGCTGTTTATTGGGCTTGCTATAATAGGGATTATTCACATGCATTCAATTAATGTATTCAATACAAATCTTTCACATTCCTCTGTTAATTTGAGATCTTTCACATTCCTCTTTTAATTTGATAAATTACTAATGATTCGCTTGTGTGTTATTGATTTCCATGAATATTAAGGGATTGCTATAATAGAAATTATTCACATGTATTCAATACAAATCTTTCACATTCCTCTTTTAATTTGAGATCTTTCACAATCCTCTTTTAATTTGATAAAAATACAACATATCTTTTCACCTTCATGAAATTCAATAATACACTTTATTAATCTATTAATATTCAACATTTATTCATGCATGTTAATTATTATTATTAATTAGTATTAATATTTTTGTACCCCTTCACATTTAATTAATTATTATTAATATTAATATATATTTATCCCTTCACATTCAATTAAATGTTTTTTATAAAACGTATTATCATTTAACATTTAATACAAATCTAAAAATTTTAAACTCATCCAATAACAATAAAACATTTAAATCAAAATAACCATAACCAATAACATACAAACACTTACTAAAAAATACCATTAACAAATGGAAGACAAAAGACCAACTATTGTCAATCCAAAATCCAAACAAACAGAAGCGTGCAGTAAATAACATCAACTGATTACTCTTATAATCCTTCTACATATCTACTTTTACATGTCCATTTTTTTTATTTTTAGCAGGTCAAGCAGCAACATCAGATGGTTCGCCTGAACTGGAAGGTATTCTACAAAACCTTAAAGTCATGCTGGACAAACTCAACACTGCCAGAGTGATGAACAGAGATATAATGAATGCTTTGTTAGAAATAACAGGCTCAACCATACATGTAATATTCGATTTACGGAAACGTGAATCCCTGATTATTTTCCAAAGAAAAGGAACTTGGTATTCCTCAAGGAAAAAAATAGAACTATATATATAAACAGTTCTATTATAAATAAAATCAATAAAAGATTCACAGTTTATTGTTCCCACTGAATGATGATACCAGAAGCTAATATAAATACTGTTTATTCTACAGTTAATGCATAATTCTACATTACTATTTTATACCTTTTAATCCATTTCTTAAAGATTCCATTTCATTGTATAACTTAATGGGTTGGATTTAGATTTTAAAAGTTTTTTTAATTAAGTAGTGAATAAGTTTCTTAACAATTGAACTTAAACTTATTATATATGTGTTGAATGATTCATTTCTTTGTATAATTCAATGACTTAGATTTAAATATTGATTTTTTTTATATGTTCCGTAAAATGACATGAGAACTAAATGTCTATAGTTGTTTTTGTTCTCAGAATGATCCAAAATTGTCTTTTTTGTAGATTGGCTATATGGCGATATGTGGGATTGGTTCCAGTCCGGGTTTGGAGGGTGTTGAGAGATGGAGTTTAAATGGGAATTTGTCAACAAGGCTGATTAGTAGGCAGTTTGTGGGAAGTCAAAGTCATGTGTGATGTTTCAAAGGAGAAGTTTTGGAGTTCAGTGTTCATCTTCGAGGAAGGTTGTTTCTCGAGTTGAATCTAAGGTTGTTTCTATGGAGGAAGAAGAGTCAAGGCATGTTATGAGGTTCAAGATGTCTGATTTCAAGATTCTTGATCATGTTAGCCTTGGCCTTGCTAGAAGGGTATGATTGTGTGAAGAATTCAGATGTTTATTGGAAATTTGATGGCGGTGTTTGATTGTTTTTGTGATTTAATTGAATTGGGATTTCCTGTAGGTTGATGAGGTTGTTTTTGAAGCAATTGTGAATGATTCTAACATGTGTCATTTCTTTTTTGTTTCCTTCTCATTTTTTTCTTATGATATGTTAGACTAAGGCGTGAACTTATGATGTTTGTATTGTGAGATTGCAGCCCTTTGTATAACACAAGAGTTGTACAAGAAAACTAGATGAAACGTAAGATCAATTGAGGAGTGAGTAACTTCTATTGCTACTGGTAGTGCTTTTGGGAACCAGCATGGTTATTGGTGATGGCATTCTAACTCCGTCAATGTCTGATATTATTTTTTTCATACATTACATATATTTTCCTTGTGAAGTTATAGATTGATTATGGTACATAGCGTAATGGTATGATTTTGTCCATAGATCTCCATCAAACTGGATATGATATGTTTTAGCTACTGCACAATGTATTAGCTTCCAAGAATTGTACAACTTTCTCTTACTTTGTCACATTTAATGCATATATAGTATGTGTTTATATGTGTGCATGTGCATGTGTGTGGGATGGGATAAATGGGTAACATCCTTTTAATTTTTTTTTTTTTTTTTTATCATAAATGAACTTGATTAGTTCTCAAACCCAGCAGCTAACATGATGGAAAGCAAAGACCATATTCGAAAGGTAATCTTTTCTTTTATAGAGAAAAAATTTGATGATTTATGTGCCAACTTAGTGTAATCTTAAAAGCACTTACTCTTTAAGTTTTCTTAATGTCTAAATGCAGTTGAAATTTTTTTTTTCTTGGTGCTTTTATGCAATCAGACTAAATTTAGTAACCCATTATTTTCTTTGAGTATAAACTCAAACTTCTTGCAGAAAGAGTTTTTCAAATCGAAATTTTTAGGTTTTTAGTGAACTTTTGCGTTGAACTTAAGTTTGGATTAAAACATATGCGGATGTTTGACAAATTATTGGATATTCATATTCATATTTGACTAATTTGACTAACCTCTTGACTTGAGGACGAACTAAGATCTAGCATCAAGCTCTTTGGAGAATCAATGATGCCTGTTTCATTATCAGTTTTTGATATATTCATGGAGCTTGGAACTACAGTTCCCATCTTTCTCTCTGTGCTTGACTAAGAGTTGTTCCACCTACAACAACAACCTATACACCACCTATTGAGCAATCGAAAGTGGTCATTGCAAGTGTAGCCAGCCATTGCCCCACTCACAGGTGCTTACTTTAAACCATTGTTTGTTTATGAAATTTCATATTATTACTAATTTATTTCTGAACGTAAATTAATTCAGTTTTGATTCCTTTATTATGCAGCCAACCTTTGGCAGTGATGGTCACAGTGAGCATTGATGGGGGTGACATTCGGAATAATTTAATGAACACTTCTTTTTTGGCATAGACACAGTATGAACCATTTAAAATATATATGTTGTCCATTTATTTTGTTTTTCTGTGTCTTATAAACAATGTTATATTGCAAAGTGTTTATCAATGAAGCATATTTTATTATCAAAAAGTTGCAAACTTACATTCTTAGATAGGTTATACATGTTTTTGTTGTGGACTCTATAGCCAGTAATAGTTTGTGTTTTGTGGCGAATAGAGTTTGGTTGGATGATAAAGGATGACAAGTTTTATTTTATTTTATTTTTGCTAATTTCATGGTGTTGGGTAGCCTTTTAAAATGGTGAAAGATTAACTGTTGGACCTCAAAGTAATGGTTATATTCCATGCAGGAACTACTAATTTTAAGAAGGGCAAAATTGTCATTTCATTTATATTATTATTTACCAAATTGTTGTAAGAAAAGTGTTGCAACTCTTCTTTTGCTTCGAAAAGGGAATATATTCCTATCACTAAAATGTTCCAGTATTATTTCGTTCTTCAATTAATTAATTTATTTGTGTCAAAACCACTTTCATAAGTTGCGGGACTTTCAACTTCTATGTATTGAATTCAATTAATTCAATTCCTGCTGAATTACAAACTGACCATTTCAATCTTCCATCACTTGCATTTTATCAAATTAAAAGAGGAATGTGAAAGATCTGTACTGCATACATTAATTGAATGCATGTGAATCATCCCTATTTTATCAACACCAATAAGCAGCAAATACGGGGACTAATTAACGACATCCTAAATGGTAATCATATAACGATTCTCAGCAATCTTTAAACATAAAAACCACCCGATTAAAAAAAAAAAAAAAGAACAATAACAAAATGTTCTATTATAATCAATATTTGACATATTATTTGTGAAACAATAGTCGTTTAAAATTTCTTAAAATATAAAAATTCAATAATAAAATAAAAACAATATAATAAATAAACTCGCGCAACGCATGTGCGTGCCATCTAGTTTTATTAATAACAAAAGAAAAATGTACATCTTATAAAGGAACTATAGTTAGACATTAAATATCAATGTTTTTATACCTAGAATGGGCCTTGACCACTGGTCTGGCCAACGGGTCGAACTGGTGACATCATGCTGACATTAATATAACATAATAAAATTTTAAAACTCTAATAATTAATAAATTTCATGCTGACGTCATATTAACATAACGTGTTTGATGTCATGTTGACATCATCATTTCTTTGATCCATCAGTTGAATTGATGACTTGGTACTATTAGGTCAATTTAACTTCAAGGCAATTCAGTCTAATGGCTAAAACGGATTTTAGCAATTCAGTTAAACGAATTAGAGATCAATTCCAAGTCGGACCGATCAAACTGGCTAGTCTGGCCTGGGTTTTAAAACCATGCAAAATATATGTTTCATACAACAATAAAACATAAAAGACAAAGTTAAATCGAACAATGACCATGTAATGCAAATATAGCGAGACACTATTTAAATGTATGATGAAATGAATAATATTAAATGTATAAATTTCTTTTACATATTAATTCACAAATATTGATATGCTATTAGATGATTAAATGATTTCAAATTAGATATATGTGAAACAAATCAAAGTGAAAGATATATCAAGCATACATGGTTCTCATATCAGTTTGTTTAGATGACATAGGATTATTCAATTTTTTTACAAACCACATTTTTCAATAATTTTTGATACAATCTTTAAAGAGTAGAAAACTTTAGTTTAAACATACGACTTTAATTTAAAAGTGAACAATATGACAAATAATTGATAGTTTGATGTCACAAGATTATTAAATTTAATTCACATCTTGTTGTGCCAAAAATACACTAATGTCAGCACCACCAATTAGAGTTCAACAAGCACTTAAAGATAGGGTGATATTAGCTGTCAAAAACTCAAACCACCTTCAAGAGATATTTTATATCAATCCTATCTCATTTTAAGATAAGGATTAAGGAGTGATTCTCATGTGTCAAGATAACTTGCAAAAGCACTCATTACATTGACCCCAAAGGTATAAATGGGCACCTCTCTTCGTGAAAAATGAGTTGGTTGGGCATATGAGAGTCAGATAAACATTTGAGCTTTATTATTTTTTCTTTGTCGCATTTCTCTATTTTTGTACACCTTATAGGCAATATTAGAAAAATAGCCATACAATAATAAAATAACAGTGGATGTAGGATTCGCTTTAAGCATCCGAACCACTATAAAAATCTCTCTTGTCAATCTATTATTTATGTTTCATCAAACATATGTAATCTTAGCACCATAAACACTTCTCGTAAATCATTCACCTGTAATTTCTAAGAGTAGCTTAGCATTTTGCACGTGTGAGTCGTTGGTATCAAAATCAAGCATCAACAGTTTGGTGCTAGAAAGAGAGCATGATTCACATCAACTCTCCATGTTTTTCCAGCAAGCCTCTAAATCTTCACATTATCATATGTGAAAATCTGAAGCCTACTCCCCATCAGAGCTCTCAGATCGTGTCGTCAGATCGCAGATCATATGCATCAGAGCTCTCAGATCGCTGATCGCATGTATTAGAGCTCTCAGATTGCGTGGCCAGATTGTAGATCGCACGCATCAGAGCTCTCAAATCGCATGGCCAGATCACAGATCGCATGCATCAAAGCTCTCAGATCATGTTGCCAGATCGCAGATCCCATGCATCAGAGATCTTAGATTGCGTAGCCAAATTGCAGATCGCACACATCAAAGCTCTCAGATCGCGTGGCCAAATTGTAGATCGCACACATCAAAGCTCTCAGATCGTGTGGCTAGATTGCAAATCGCATGCATCAGAGCTATTAGATCGCACTCATCAGACCTCTTTGATTGCGTGGCTAGATCGCAGATCGCACGCATAAGAACTCTAAGATCGCATGGTCAGATCGCTGATCGCACGCATCAGAGCTCTAAGATCGCATGGCCAGATTGCATATTGAACGCATCAGAGCTCTCAGATCGCGTGGTCAGATCGCACGTATCAGAGCTCTCAGATCGTGTGGCCAGATTCTTAGATCAAATCACATCAGAGCTCTCATATCGTGTGGTCAGATCGCACGCATCAGAGCTTCTAGATTGTGCTTCCGAGCATTTAGATCATGCGTTCAAGATCGTTGAGATCACGAGTTCATATCATTTAGATCGCGCTTTCGAGCGGCCAGATCATGCATCCAAGCACTCAGATTGCGCGTACAAGATCGTTAAGGTCACGCGTTCAAATCATTTAGGTCATGCTTCCGAGTGGCCATATCATGCTTCCAACACCCAAATCGCGCTTACGAGCGCTTAGATTGCTGATCTCGAGTTCTCAGATCAAGCTTCGCGCTTTCTGATCGAACTCTTTATGATATATGCTTTCTGATCAAACTCATTGTGCTCTCCGACAAATCGCAAAGAGCTCTCGAGTTCTCAAATTAATATGAAGCTCCTTGCGCTTCATATCAAGCACCTTATGCTCTTTGATCGAGCTCATAAGCTCGCTCATTTGCTTGAGATCGCACACTGTGGATCGTTCAGATCGCATGCCTCAAGCTCTCAGGTTGAGCCCCTATCAAATCGCGATCAGCTCTTAGCATTGAGATTGCGAACAGCCTCAGGTCGTGTTATTAGCTCTCAAATCGTGATTAGTTCTCGGTTCTTAGATCAAGACCAGCTGCCACCATAAAAAAAAAAAAAAAAAAAAAAAAAAAAAAACACGTAGAAAACTCAAAATAGCCCCAAAACATGCCCAAACAGTGGATCTTCGCCCCAAAAATGGCCCCAACTGGATTCCCTAATTGCCATGATGTAGAGCCCAGAACGAGTTTTCTGTGGATGTCTTACGGACTCCAAAACTTCACCTGGATCAAAAGTTATGATTATTTTAAATTGGCTTGTCCGTTTAAGGCCTCTAAGTCGTGCGTTTGGGCTTCTAACGTTAGCTCTCTCTAGGAATTCATCTACTAGACTGTCTAGACATTTTATGTCAATTATCATATCATGCTGAGCTTTAGATCGCATCAGAGCTCTCAGATCGCAGTTTTAGCTCTCAACTCCCGATTATGCTAGGCGTAGTTTGAGCTCTTCAATTCGAGACTACAACCTATAGTGCGATAGCCATTTGGATCTAAGACATGAGTTTTTAAAGTGCAATTACGCACTCCAAAAATTGGGGGGGTTTTGTTGTGCCAAATATACACACTAATGTCAGCACCACCAATCAGAGTTCAACAAGCACTTAAAAATAAAGTGGTATTAGCTGTCAAAAACTCAAACCGCCTCCAAGAGATATTTTATATCAATCCTATTCCATTTTAAGATAAAGATTAAGAAGTAGTCCCCACGTGTCAAGACAACTTGCAAAAACACTCATTACATTGACCTCAAAGGTATAAATGGGCACTTTTCTTCATGAAAAAGATGTTGGCTAGGCATATGAGAGCTAGACAAACATTTGAGCTTTATTATTTTTTCCCTGTAAGCAAAGCATTTCTCTATTTTTGTACACCTTATAGGCAATATCAGAAAAATAGCTAGAAAATAATAAAATAACAGTGGATGTAGGAATCGCTTTAAACATCCGAATCACTATTAAAATCTCTCTAGTCAATCTATTATTTATGTTTCATCAAACATATATAATCTCAATACCATAAACACTTCTCATGAATCATTCACATGTAATTTCTAAGAGCAGCTTAGTACTTTACAGGTACAAGTCATTAGTGTCATAATCAAGCATCAACACATCTAATAAGATTTAAGTTACCTTACCTTTAAAGATATAAGTCAATAATATATATATATATATATATNTCATATTGCTCTTCAACAGCCTCTCATCCTCTCAACCATATCTCCCAATTTAAGATCAAAGATCTGCCGCAATCAACCAATCATAAAAACATATAATCCACAACAAATTAATCAAACATCAGACTGCACAACTACAATCAACCAGTCGTAAAAACACATAATCCACAAAAATTAAACAAGAATTAAACTGCAAACCTAATATATAAAAAAATAATTAAGTTACCTGAATCGAAGGCTCAGGAGATCAAGAGGTGCATAATCATCCATAAAACCGAGGCTGATTATAAACCTATGGAAAGAATAATTTCATCACAAAATAAATCAATAGAACAATAATAATACGCTTATAAAGATCACAAAATAAATCACGGAAGAACAATACTAGCTTCCACAGACACAAACCTTCAGGAAATACCGAGGCTATATCTGGTATCAATAGATAGATCGTGTAGCGATCTAACAGATCCTGAGGAAGAGGACATGGATGAAAAGCGAATAGAAAGAGATCTGGATCAAAGAGAAGAAAAGGAGAGACGTAGGAGAGGAAAACGCTGTGCAGAATAAGTTAATGGAGATTGAGGAAGGGCAGAACAGATTAATATATAGGATATTGAATGGAACGGATGGACACGATTAAAAAGTAGGTATTAGATGGACGGCTAATATCGATATGCACCTAACGTGCCTAATTGGATAACCGTGTTCGTATAAGCCTTGAAATGAACGCTAATTATAGCTGGATACACGTCAGCTATTATGCTGACCTTGTGAAACACGACTCTCTAGCCGAACCAGCACTGCTGTAAAGATATGATTTGTTCCTCCAATCTCTTAGCATATACATGTGGAAAAGATTGTGTTGTACTACATAATATCATTAAAAAAACCATTTTCTGGTCCCTGTTACTTTTTGTTGTCATCTTAAATTGAAAGAAAAATAGTGGGAGTCTACAAGCGTTTGAACGTTTGCTAAGTAGCTGGAAAATTCATTCCTATAGAGTTTAAGAGATAATTACATGAATCATCATGCTCCATTTGTTTGTTTGTTTGTTTAAGTTTTTAGGATAATATTTTATTCTGAATAACATTTAATTAAATTGAATAGAATTCCTTGAACGTTTGGTAAGTAGCTGGAAAATTCATTTCTATAAAGTTTAAGAGATAATTACATGAATCATCATGCTCCATTTGTTTGTTTGTTTGTTTAAGTTTTTAGGATAATATTTTATTCTGAATAACATTTAATTAAATTGAATAGAATTCCTTGAACGTTTGGTAAGTAGCTGGAAAATTCATTTCTATAAAGTTTAAGAGATAATTACATGAATCATCATGCTCCGTTTATTTGTTTGTTTGTTTAAGTTTTTAGGATAATATTTTATTCTGAATAACATTTAATTAAATTGAATAGAATTCCTTGAACGTTTGGTAAGTTGCTGGAAAATTCATTCCTATAAAGTTTAAGAGATAATTACATGAATCATCATGCTCCGTTTGTTTGTTTGTTCAAGTTTTAAGGATAATATTTTATTCTGAATAACATTTAATTAAATAGAATAGAATTATAAGAAAGTGTTTAGTATATATTTTAAAAATATTTAGATTATTTTTAAATCCTCACATTTGTAAATTTAACTAAACATCTCTTACAATAAAAATTTATAAATAAAAAAAATACCTCCACTCATCTAACTATTGTTGACAGTCGACCACCACTGTAGGATGATAACCGAAACTCATCGAAATGGTATACGATTGACTAGATCTAACCGATCATGTGTTAATTTGACATTTTTCAACCAAATCTACTATAGATTTAATAAAAAACAACCAGATATTTAGCTAATGATCAACAGCCACTCAATTACATAATTTTACTCCATCAAAACCGTGTGACAAGCAAAACTCTAAATTCAATTAAACTGGTTTTTAATCTTTATATCTCAATCAATATTAGCATCATCGTAACAAATCTATTTTCAAATTATATATTACTTTTCTCATTATTTATTATTAAGATGATATTATCAAATCAGTCCAAATGTTTAGTATCAATTTAAAGCTGCTTATGGGTAAGGCCTAAGAAGATTACTCCAGTAATCCATTTTTCAATCCAATCATTATCGTGCTAATCCTATTTTTGTTCCAATTTTACCCTCACTTAATAAAATTTTTGGACACAAATGCCCTCCTTTGAATGTCAAATAACAGTTGACCCAACCTATTGAATGACTTCTTTAACCTTTTTAATTAATTATTTAGACAAAAATACCCTATATAATAATAATAATTATAATAATAATAATAATTTTGTAAGGTATTTCAATAAAACAATATCTAAGTATTTTTTGTAATTACGATTAACCAAATACATTAATTATTTATACAGTCCACACCCATTAATCTTCAAGGTTATCTGTCTCATCGGTATTTATTATTATTTTTTTTTTGGTAATAAAACATTATTGGAACCAAAGCTTAACAAAAATTGTCAAAATCTGATTTTGGTCTTTAACGACAGCTAAATATCAAATAGTTAACAGGAAACAGTCATATCAGCACAGGAAAAGACCTAGCTGGTTGTACGCTGTTCTGACGATTGTTGGTTGCCGTCTAGCGATGGTGACCGGCTATCCTCTTCCGTGATTAGGGTGTTTTAGTTAATTTTAAACTTTTATTGTAGGGATATTTAGTTAAATTAACAAATATAATGGGTTAAAAAAACAATGTAAAATATTTAGTAATCTATATAATATGCCCACCAATTTATTCCTCATAACCAAACATATAAATATAATATACCCACAAATTTATTCCAACCTAACTAAATATATTTTCTTAAACATTCTTAGTAATTTAATATATTTTCCAGTAATATAATATTCCATAAACCTGCCGCACCTTAACCTGTAAATTGAAGAGACTTTTTGGAAACTTAATGGATTTGAAATTACTAGCACATTTGATTATAAAGAAATAGGAAGTAGCGTTAAGGTATGGTGTCAAAAAAAAAAAAAAAAAGTCAATTAGACCGCGGGGCTTTCTAATGAAGGGAACAAATTTGGCCCAAACTAAGGCTGTGGTAGACAGCTTTTCAATTAATTACTTGAATCGTGGGATTCATTCGATCTGAATCACTGGAAGATTGAACCAAAAACTCAATTGGGAAGAATATTTTATTTTATAAATTTTTGTTTACTTGACAAATTCCTAAATTCGCTCCTTATGTTGAAGAATACTGTCAATACTCACAATATATTATTATTTGAATAACGTAATGAAAAATAAATCCTCGAAATTCTGCACTCCTCACCAATATATTTTATATCACTAATTGGTTGTGTTTCCGTTGACTATTGAACAGTTTCAATGCAACTTGTTAAAAACTTTTGAATCCAAACAACTATGACTTAGTTTTCCTATATACATAAAAGTTGAGTTCTCAACTACCTCATGGGCTCTGGATGGTCGAGTGATTCGATAGAGACTCTTATATATATTATTCATGAGGTTACAAGTTCGAGTTACTCCTCAATTGCTAATAGGGGTAGTCACTGGAGCTCTTATTTGACCGATAGTTCCAAGGTCTGGGACACCTCTGGTCATAAAGGGAAAAAAAAAAAAAAGTGGAAAAAAAAGGTTGAACTATTATTTATAAAGCTCAATTCAATTGAACTCTCATCATGTTAATATGGTGATATAACAAGATAATATTATATAAGTTTTCTTGATATTATCTTTATTATATACATTTGTTGTTAAGATGTATACATATATACAATTATGGAGTTAAAGGAGACTTGATTTTCACATATATTTTTCTACACTCGTAAGAGATGATGTTGTCAATTAAACTAAAGCTAATATCTACTATTCTAAGAACAATGGCTTCAGCCTGATTCTTTATCGTTAATATATAAGAGAAATTTTTGCTTATAAATTACAAAAGGTTAAAAGAAAACTTTATTAAGCATGTATGACACAAGAGCCTGTAAATATTGTCAGAGGAATCAAGGAATTGACATGTCTACCAGATTCCCCAACAAAGCGAATAAAACAACAGCTAGCACAACACCTGCAGCCAAAACTGCAGCTCTAAATTGAAAACACACCAAAAACACAATCAATGTTGATAAACAAAATCAACATTTTCTCTATTATTATTTTCATATTTTGGACTAGGCTGAAAAACAAGCCGAATCATTTCCTTGCTTTCGATATTACAACAAGAGGTTGCAGCTTTAACAATGTCACTCCGAATTTTTCATTCATGTCTAGCTTCTGAGGTTTCATTGTATCTGGAAGAGACCACTCGAAGTGATGAATTAAAGATGCCAAACCCAACTGAACCTGCCTTATAGCCATCGGCATTCCTGCACAAATTTTCCTTCCACTACCAAACGGCAGGTACTGAAAATCATAGCCTTTGTAATCCAAACTAGAATTCAGGAACCTCTCTGGTTTAAAACTCAAAGGCTTTTCCCAAATGGTAGGGTCTCTTGCAATTGCCCATACGTTCACGAAAACCTGAGAGTCCTTAGGAATGGTGTATTTCATCACCTCACAATCTTCGATCGCTCTGTGTGGAAGCAGAAGCGGCGCTGGAGGGTGTAATCTCAAAGTTTCCTTGACGCATGCATACAAGTAAGGAAGGTTGGCTAGATTTTCCTCTGTTACAAAATCTTCTGAGACTCCTTGTGCAAGCTCTTCGCGAATCTTATTCATGGCTTCCGGATTCTTCAGGAGTTCCGCCAATGCCCATTCTACTGTTGAAGTTGTACTATCAGACACTGCAGCCAAGAGTTCCTGTANAAATACAATGAATCCCGCTTAAGAGAATTGCCATGCCAAATACTTGATCCTATTCCACTGGGAGAGGGTGCTGGCATTGGATATATGAAAGGGGTTGACTCCAAGGAAATCCCCGAAGGTTCAACTCTATATGATCTGGTTCAAATGGGAATTCAGCAAACACATGCGGCTGTTAGTGCGGTTGTTCGTTTAAGGAAAGAGTTATCACTTGTGAAAGATATCCCTGTTCTTATTGCAATTGATCAAGTGAGCACCGGCTCCATATTTCGCAGCCTAAATTTTAG
The DNA here is from genome assembly GCF_008641045.1 of Pistacia vera. Lineage (NCBI taxonomy): Eukaryota > Viridiplantae > Streptophyta > Magnoliopsida > Sapindales > Anacardiaceae > Pistacia > Pistacia vera. The sequence continues at coordinate 1,172,787 of NW_022196293.1, forward strand.
TCAATTTTCTTTTTCCACTATGATATCTCTATCAGTTGGTTATGGCTTTCTGTATCTATTGAATGAATTTGTTGCTGTTACCTATATGCAGTATAACAACTGGTTTACATTCAGTGAATATGAAGAGCCAGTCACTATTCGTTCTTGTCGACCAGTGCATTCTAGAGAATTGACAATGGTTAGTACCAACTTTTCTTTTTCTTAAATTTTTATGTTTAGGTTCATAATATTTTTTTGTATATGGTAAACTGTATTAAATTTAATTATTATTTTTTTCAATTTTATGAGCTTATGGTTATTCAAAACATCTTTAGATGAGATGGTTGCCTTTGTTTCTTGTTTTGCTGTCCTAGATGCATTTTTGTCCAATCAATGACATTTAACTTGTCATCTCTGTTCTTGACAGGTGAATGCATTTAGGTCTATGATGCATGATGAAATGATGGTAGGTGCTTTCTCTCACTCAACTGCTGTGGGAAAGCTTCGCAAAGACTTACCAGATGTTCCGGTGGATGCCCGTTTTAATTTGCCTCGCTACAATGTTGATGAAGCAGCAACTGTTTGCCATTACTACCTTAGGTATGTTTAAGGGACTTTCTAGATTTCAGATTTACATAAAAGGGTTATTATCATCTCTCTTTGTTTAGCTTCTTTTTAGATATTCAATTTTCCACTGTAGATGTATAGTTGGGAAATATTCAGCTTTGTGCTTCTTTTTTTGTTTTCTTTCTCTGGCAGACAAAGACTCGTAAGCAGGGAGGTATTCACAGAGGAAAATTGGAAGAAAGTGTACTATTTATCCAACGGGAATGGAGTAGAGATGAGATCTTTGGTTCCGTTGATGCGATGACGTCACGTGTAAGATGAACCTGAAAACTTGAAGCAGCTACCGCAGAGAAGAAGGGTGAGCAGAGTGGGGGTTTTTGAGAGACATCTGCGGTGGATCCAAAAGAATGAAAGGAAGCGTTACTGACTCTTCATTTCCTTTTCTCTACGTGTCTTAGATCACATTTAACAAAAATGCATTCTTGCATGTAGAGTTTTGTCTTCATATGATATCTTTCGACGGTTATTTCTGGTTTTTAACTGAGCAGGGAATAAAATAAATAAACTTTAAAATAATTCCTAATTGTAGATTAATGTCTCATGTCTGTCAAATCATATATCGTATTGTATATCAAAAACCTAATTTTTTAAATCGTATATCGCGTATTATATCATGATACGTCTTTTTTTTTAAAATTAATAAAATAATATAATTTTTTTAAAAATTAATATCATTCTTATGATTAATTAATAAATTTTGTGGTATTATTGGCTTTAAATGATGGTATTATACAATTAAAATTAATCACAAAATTAAGAATTTATATCGTTTCTTCTACTATTCGTATTATTTTCAAGATTAATGTCAATATTTATAACTTCACTTGTGTTATTATTATCATGAAAAATGGGTAACACATCTTCATTTTCACTTTCTCTATGCAAAATAAGTAAATTTAGGTAAGTTTTAGTGAACCGGGTTGGGTGACCCGAATTCGACTTGAAATTTTTTTTTGACCTTTGGCTCAAATTAATAAAGTCGTATTGATTTATATCGATATTTTTAAGGATACAAACGGATACGTATCGTATTGTAAGATACATATCAACGTATCAAAGGTTTACAATACACTCTCTGATATGTATCATTGGTGACCCGTATCGAATCATATCATAGGATACGTATCTCGTATTGTAGGATACTAATAACCACGGTCTCATAAGATAATTATATAAAAAGATAAATCAAGTTAAAAATTATTGAGAAAAAAAATTTGTTATTTTAATAAAACCTCAGCAGGAGAAATTGTATTTTAAAACATTCCACATTAACCACACCAATTTAGCATTAAGAACTGGATAGTTGTACTTTTTGAATCATGTATGGCGTACGGTGGATACATTTTTATCAAAAAATTAATAAAATAATAAATAAATCAATAATCAAAATTTTCTAAAAATTAATATCACCCTCAAAATTAATTAAAGAATTTTACGATATTATTAGTTTTAAATTATGGTATTACATAATTAAAATTAATCACAAAATTAAGAATCTATATTATTTTCTCTCAACCATTCATATCATTTCTAAGATCAATGTCAATATCTATGTCTCCACTTGTATTATTATTATCATGCAAAATGGGCAACACATGTTCCTCTTCACTTTTTCCATGCAAAATGGGTAAATTTGAGCGGGTTTAGTGAACCGAGTTGGGTGACCTGGTTTTGATCCGAATTTTTTTAGGCTTTTGGCCCAAATTAATAAAGTCATATCGATTTGTATCGATATTTTTAAGGATACGAACGGATACGTATCATATCATAGGATACATATCAATGTATCGAAAGGTTTAAAATACACTCTCTAATATGTATCGTTGGCGATCTGTATTGAATCGTATCGTATGATATATATCAGAAATCGTATGATACTAATACTATCATTTTTTATTTATGTTCATACATATAAAACAAAATTGAAAAATAGAGTATTATTAAAATAACAAAAATACTACAAAAGATAGTTTTTCATTAAAAAAAAAATTAAAAACATATAAAAATTTATATTTGAAATGCATAATTTAAAAGAAAATATTAAACTTAGAGAAAACTAAAACATATTTTGATATATAAATATAAAATTTAGACAAAAAAGAGTATTTTAAAATTTCACACACACAATTAATTAAAAAATTACTAAATTAATTTAAGAGGTTTCTCCATTATGTACCCCTTTTTTTTTTTTTTTTTTTCTGTAAAGCTAAATGAGGTTGAGAACTTGAGATAATATTGCCCGCCACAGATAACAATGAAGAGAGCAACAAACCTCTCTTAAAACTTTCTAAACTTCTTCAACTTCTTGCATCAAAGACGAGCAATTGATGCCTACTTCACTTTCACTTCATCTCTTTCTTATCACATGGCTTTAGTACCCAGTCGCCAGTTCTACCCGACACCCACCATTTTCGATTCCTTTCAAAACTCCTTCTCAAGATTCCACGGCACCCACCTCAACTTCTTCAGGTACGCTCACTCTATTCCTATCAAAAATCACTCCTTTTATCATAATTTATCTTCAGATGCTGCCCCTCAACGGAACCCACCAAGGAAATTTTGTTCTTTCTCCAATACCAATCATAATGATGTAAGTTTATGTTCTAGTGGGGAATCTGGCGATTGGTTAGATAAGTGGAAGAAATCCAATAAAGATAATCGCCCAAAACCGCCTCGGGCTGCGTTGAATTATAGAAAGAATAATGTAAGTTTGCCAAGTTTAGGCTATTCGAGAAGTAGAAGGGATGGTAATAGCAGTGTTGTTGAGGATGGTGGTGGTAGTACAATGGGTAAGATTGTAGAGAAATTGAAAAAATTTGGGTACATAGATGATTGTGATGACAATGAGAAGGGAGTGAAAGAACAAGAGAGAGTGATTGAAAAAGGATCTATAGAGGACATATTTTATGTGGAAGAAGGAATGTTGCCGAATACACGAGGAGGGTTTTCGAAAGAATCACCATTGGGGTTAGGAGAGGTGGTGGATAGTGATGGAAAGGTGAGGTTTCCATGGGAGAAGCCAAAGGAGAAGGTAGAGGATGAGAAATTGTCAGTAAGGAGGAAAAGTAGGACTTCACTGGCAGAGTTGACTATCCCGGAGTCTGAGTTGAGGAGGTTGAGGAATTTGACATTTCAGACAAAGAGCAAGACAATGATTGGGGGTGCTGGTGTTACTCAGGCTATAGTTGATGTAGTTCACGAGAAGTGGAAGACAGCAGAGATTGTGAGGTTGAAAATAGAAGGGGCCCCTGCACTTAATATGAAGAGGATGCATGAGATATTGGAGGTTTGTTCTTTTGGACTTTGTTATCTAAATTATGTTTATTTGATTTTGTGATTTCTTTTTTTTTATTTTTCTAGATATTCATAATTTGTTTGTTTATGTTTGGTGATGAGATTTCTGTATATTTAAAGAAGGTAAAAGAAACAAAATAGAGCAGATTAGTTTGTACATGGAAACTTTGAACTGAAACATATGTTCTGAATCTCAAAGGATAAATCAAAGAGTTTAAGTTGTCATGAGGGTTCAATAAAGGAGCCTCATTGTATTCGGCAAATGTAGAGAACCTGGTAGCCATAAAAGAACAAGTGTCTCTCTGCCTATACATGAAGAGGCAGCCTTGTCCTTCAAAATGCTTTGACTCCTATTGTACAGACCTCAATATAACTTCAAAGCACAACCTTCTTTGATATGTCGAATTTTTCATTCTTCAGTGTACTTTCCCGAATTAAGTTGAGGCATCTTGAATATCAAAAAGAATGGAGCTAATATAGAGCATACTGACAAACAATACTTTGGAAAGATTATACAGTAGTTTCCGTCACCTGAGGCAAGCTGCTAACTTGTCCATCTGTCATTTATACCAAAATGGAGAAGAAAACATAAGTTCTTCAAATTGATTGATTGCTAGAATTTTAATCTGCATTAACCAATTATTTGGTTCTACTGATGCTTGTGTTTTTCCTATTGTCTTTATTCCTTAGAGAAAAACTGGTGGGTTGGTGATATGGAGATCTGGCACTGCTGTTTCTTTGTACAGAGGTGTGAGTTATGAGGTTCCTTCTGTGCAACTGAACAAACGGATGTATAGGAGAAATGAACTACCTGCAAGCTCCTTAGCAAGAGCTCCTGATAAACAGATATATAAGAGAAATGATAGATCTAGTTATTCCTTATCAAAAGCTACTGATGTTCCTGCTCAAGATCCTTCCACATTTGGCTCTTATAATATTGTGCATTCACCTGAAACAAACCTGGAAATGACTACTGAGGAGCAAGATAGGGAATCAGTGCCAGAAGTAAAGTATGAAGATGAAGTAGACAAGCTATTAGAGGGTCTGGGTCCCAGGTATACAGATTGGCAGGGATGTGAACCATATCCTGTGGATGCAGATATGCTTCCTGGTATAGTTACTGATTACCAACCTCCATTCAGAGTGCTTCCTTATGGGGTGAGATCTACTGTTGGACGAAAAGAGGCAACAAATTTGCAAAGGCTTGCCCGTGTTCTTCCTCCACACTTTGCCTTAGGTATGCCACATATCTTGGATAAGCTCATATGCTTCTGAAGATGGTCTTTCAATTACATTTAAATTTTCCTATCTTCAGGTCGAAGCAGGCAGCTCCAAGGTTTGGCTGTGGCCGTGATTAAATTATGGGAAAAAAGTTCAATTGCCAAGATTGCTCTTAAACGTGGTGTACAGCTCACTACGAGTGAGAGAATGGCTGAAGATATCAAGGTAATATTTTTAGAGAGAATTAAATGTTGTTGACTTCATCTGTATACAGTAACTGGAATTTATCTGTTTATATTTGATCAATGCAATAAGCCATCTTTATCAACTCTAAGATGCTGTATAAAAACATTGGGTATTGGCTGCAGAAATTGACGGGTGGCAAATTGCTCTCAAGAAACAAGGATTTTCTGGTTTTCTATCGGGGAAAAGATTTTTTATCACCAGATGTCACTGAAGCATTATTGGAAAGGGAGAGGCTGGCTAAGTCTCTGCAAGATGAAGAAGAGCAAGCTCGGTTAAGAGCATCAGCCTTTGTCTTGCCAAGTGCTGAAGTAAGTGAGCAATCAGGTACTGCAGGCACCCTTGGGGAAACTTTGGATGCAAATGCTAGATGGGGAAGGATGCTGGATGACAATCATAAGGAAAATGTGATGAGAGAAGCTGAAATAATGAGACATGCCAGCCTCGTCAGAAAACTGGAAAGAAAGCTTGCTATTGTGAGTTCCTGAAAATTGGGAATTCCTGCTATGATCTGATGCAGTATTGTTCAGTTTCTATGTTATTGGGAAAACTTTTTTATTCTACAACACTCATATGGTTTCTAATCAACGTTACTGTTTTGCATTGCTTTGCAGATTCTTCGAATCTAACTTTTGTAATGTAATGTGATAAAATAAGATATTATACATTTATTGATAGCATAGCACATCACACAATCATGTGTATCCTTTAGCGTAATCTCCATAATTTGGCCTTCGGGTTTTGGTTGCTGTGAAAAGGTGGACGAATTTTGGGGAAGTAACCTGGATTTTTTTTCTTTTTTCAGGCTGAACGAAAGCTAATGAAAGCTGAACGAGCCTTATCGAAAGTGGAGGAGTTTTTAAAACCAACAGAAAGACAAGCAGATCCTGAGAGCATAACTGATGAGGAGAGATTTATGTTTCGCAAGCTTGGTTTGAGGATGAAGGCTTTCTTACTTTTGGGTAAACAATCTCTTCAACTGCCATATTTTACATGTTTATTTCAAATATGAGATTTTATGGGATTTTGATTTCTTGTTCAGGTAGGCGTGGAGTTTTTGATGGTACAGTGGAGAATATGCACTTGCACTGGAAATATCGAGAATTGGTTAAAATTATTGTGAAGGTGAAAACTTTTGATCAGGTTAAAAAAGTTGCATTAGCACTTGAAGCTGAAAGTGGGGGTGTCTTGGTTTCAGTGGACAAAATCTCCAAAGGTTATGCTATAATTGTATTCAGGGGAAAGGACTATAAGCGGCCTTCCAAATTGAGGCCAAGAAATCTTTTGACAAAGAGGAAAGCTTTGGCACGTTCAATTGAACTCCAAAGACATGAGGTATCTTACAAAAATTATATAGCACTAATCTAAAATTACCGCATTTGTACATACATAACTGGATAGAATGTTCCATGTGCATCTGAGAAAATACACTAGGTAGTCCCAAATGTTCACTAGTGAGGACAATTTTCTTGTTGCTGATCAGGAAACTCCCAGGTAAGGGCCTGATCTGGGCCATAAAAGGGGGTTTCCACTGCCCCTTTCTGTAGTGAGCACCCTCAGGCTGAACTTGGGTGTGTGTGCTGGAATGAGCCTGCCAACGCCAACCAATGTTGTGCGGTGATGGTGGTGTATAAACGTTTATGTTGGCCCAATTAAACATGGATCTTGCTTTAATCACTTCCAATATTTTCAGATACCTCTAACCTTGTCTGATTTTTCTCATGTATTTTTTGAACAGGCTCTTCTAAAGCATCTTTCCCTTCTGGAGACGAATGTAGGGAAACTAAGATTCGAAATTGTAAGGCTTACACATTTTAGCTTTTGCTATATATAACCTAGTTGTTGTAAATATGAAGGTATGATAGTGCCTTCTTTTAAACTAAATTTTTTCGTCTCTTGCTTGGCATTGATAGGAACAAATGAACACCGTGAAAGACCGGGGAGATGTGGAGTTGTATGACAGATTAGATTCTGCTTATGCCACTGACGATGATGACATTGAGGTCTGCTTTCAGTTTACCTTCTAGATCATTCGCTACTGCTTATTTATTTAATCATCTGGTCTCACATCTTATTTCATCCTTGTGTGCCATTACAGCAAGAAGGAGATGATGCATATTTAGAGACATATGACAGTGGAAATGATGGTGAATATGAAAGTGATAACTCAATTCACAATCTCCACACAGAAACAAACTTCCCTTATCATGAACAAGATCAGGAATCAGAAACTGAACCTGTAGATTCTGAAGATGAAGAAGCATATGCTCTAACCAATGAGTCTGAATCAAAACCAACAACTTAGGGAAAGAAGTCAACAACTTTTAGTAGACAATGGAAAGGAACCGATCATCAAACATACTGTATTAAATCAGTAGATCTCAATGTATAACCTGATTTTGGCTGGCCCTTCGTTATTGTATAGATAAATTATGTAACTCTTGTCATTGTTTAGGAAAAACTGCTACCGTTTTTTATGTTAGCAGATGAAAATCATCTTAATTTAAAAATAACTCTGCCCAAACACAAATACTAATTTAAAGAGGTACTTTCTAGATCAAATGGGCAGACGTCAACTTTAATTAACAGCAAACAATCACAGTTTTCTAGCACACTATTGGTACCATGAACCGTAGAATTTGAATCACACGGACATAATTAGGGGCCCACTTGGAAGACGGAAATATTTCTAATTCACCATGACCAATCTTGTCGCGTGACTGTACGAACAAAACCATTGGCAATATTTGTTTACTAGTCAGTCGTCTCTGACTTAGGACTTAGGAGTAAGGAGAAATCGCCGCGACCGTGTGAGAAACCTGAACGATTTGACCCACGTGTTAAATATGTCTTAAAAGAAGACTGCTCTATTATATATAGCCACTGGAACCCAGACAAATTCGAGATTCCCAGAGTAAACAGAGACAACTAAATGGAAAATTTCTTTCAAGAACAATTCTATGGCGACGGCGATATATTCTGGTTTAACTCTGAGTCTCTTCCTGTGCATCGAAGCGCTTTTATGCCGTATGCTAACGGACCCAGAATTGAAGTTGGGTCAGCGAGTATTGGTAACGGGTCTAAATCTTGGAGTGCCAACAAGAGAATGATAGAATTCTTGAGGAGAATTAATCAGTCTGCAAAAAAGGAACCACTTAAACCAGACAGAGAACGGGGTCACCTGCATATGATTAACGAGAGGATGAGGAGAGAAAGGGAGAAGCAGAATTACTTCGCCTTGCGTTCCATGTTGTCAACTGGCACCAGGGTTAGTGAATATTTAAGGCTGCTCTTAAACGTGACACATCAATACACATGATTAAAAAAAAACTGTATATTCATTGAAATGAGTAAAGTTGTGTTATTTAACATTTTCTTTGTTTTAACTATCTCTGAAACTTATGTAATACGCTAATGGGCATGTTTTGTTAATATCAGATTGACAAGAACTCGACTGTTCAAATGGCGGCGATGAGAATCCGGGAGCTGGAATGTTATAAGGTGGAACTTGAGAGGAGAAACAATGAGCTAGAAGCGAAGCTGGGAAAGGATACTAATGAGGGAACAAAGATTGGAATAAGAGTAACTAATCCAATATCTGGGATTGATTATATGGTCGAGGCTCTTAAATCCTTGAAAAAGACGGGTTCAAGAATCAGAAATATTCAATCAGAATTTTCTGATCAGAAACTGACAGCGGTAATACATGCTGAATCTCAGGTACGGGATTAAAACTGTAGATGGTACCTCTTTTACTAGAGATCAAGTAGTTGTTATATATTTAGATTTAATTAATTTATAAGAATGAAAATTGCAGATGGGAGATGAAGAGTTGAAGAAGGCTGTTCAGAGAGCACTAATAGAAGTAGAGCAGGAACTTCTTATTCCATTGCCAGGAAGTTTCGAAAGCCAAACAAGAAGAGAAAGAGGCTAGAAAAAGAAATAAGCCAATTACAATACAAGTTACCCAGGCTTTATATATATATATATATATATACGTGCACGTGTTAGAATGTGTGTTCGTCGTGTAAAACGTGATTAATTTCAATACATACTACTTTAAATTGACTAATACAACGATTATATGTTTAAATTAGCATTTGTGTCCATGTCATTGTGCTGTATTTTTTTTTTTTTTAATTATTAGAGTGTCTAAACTAGCTTACGTGTAAATTAGCCATCAACCTTAACGTACATGTACCAAACTTACTATAATTATTATTGTAAATAAACCCGTATCAAAGAAAATCTTTCAAGATAAACTATATATATGTTGGGGCGATGGCGATTACCCGGACAATTTAGGCCCAGTGTGAACTCGAACTCAGGTCAAGTCTTCCTGTGGAGTTGACGAAGGACTGAAGAGATAAACCAATTTGCCAAGACAAGGACACCAGGTTGCCCAGGTACTCAAGTTTGAAAGTGAGTTCACTATCAATTGTTCCCAGCCCCATATCTAGGTTAGATTTGTAAAATTCTTAATTGTTGTTTTATTATAAACGGATTATATTGAAAGAATAATGTTACAAATTATATATTAATTATATAAATCCTATTTCCTAAAACTGATGATGATAACCTCCGTGTTTAACATACAAGTTTTTTTTTTTTTTCTTTAAATAAAGTAATCCAACAGCACTTTGAATGGTTAACTGGTTAAGCATGTACGTTTTACTATAATTCGTCGTATTCGATCACATCTTAAGGGCTCATTTCCCGTCCTTGTGATGAGCATTAAAATAGTACATTGTTCTTGTGACGAAGACATTACGATACTTAATTGCTCCTCTCCTCTTAATACAAAAACGCCTAAACATCTGAAAACCCAATGAAATAATTCCCTAGTAGCCCAAAAGTCCGGATATAGTAAGACCCTACCTGGATAAAACCCCAAAAAACACAGATTCACAGATTGCTTGCCCCATCAACCATCATTCGAAAGCCGAAAACAGTTAGGCCCCATGAGTAGAATTGTTCTAATTTAGATATTTTACTTAAATAAAATGAAACACAGAATATAATCATCCTCCTCGTTTCACTGAAGTACTGAACTGGCTCCAATTTTTACGATGATAAAGGAATACCAAATAAAAAGTGCTGCCTTCTGCATAGTCGACCATAATTCACTAAGGAAGCTACATTAATTCAAAGGGAAACGAGCAGCACAAAAATTCAGTCTGCAAGCTACCATCCGTCAACAGGGAAAGGAGCAGAACGCAGCTACCGAAGAAAAACAGAGACATGCATAACTATTACATTTAACCAATGGTGTTGAAAAACCAGAAACTTATTCTACCATAGAATGTGAAGAAACCATAAAACAAACCAGCTCCTTTAAACTAGATTCTGAAGTTCCATCATCTAAATTAACAAATCAAACATTAATATGTTGTCCAGAAGTTGAAAGGGGCACAAACAAAAATTTGATCAACACAGATGTCTTTCCAGATAAAAACAATAAACTAAGTATCCAGGTAACTGGCATATATCTCACTTCAGAGGAATGAACCTTGAAGAATGGGTAGCACCAATACCAGGTCTACCGTGCTTCACAGGCTTGTATGAAATAGAAAATTCAGCCAGGTAATGCCCAATCATTTCTGGCTTGATTTCAACCTGATTAAAGGTCTTGCCATTGTAAACACCAATAATGCTTCCAATCATCTCTGGCACAATAATCATGTTGCGGAGGTGAGTGCGAACTGGCTCAGGCTTCTCACCAGGTGGAGCCTCCCTTTTCTGGTCCAAAACATCAAGTATTAATCAGAACCCGAAGACTAATTCCATTTAGTGTAACAATGAATAGAAAATAATCTAATAAGGATATCATAATACTACTAAATTTTGACATCCATATCCTATCCTACATATATAGGTTTGATTACACAAAAGAACACTACAAAATCATAAAATAATACCATCACATCAATAAGCATATAGAAGAAAATAAAAGAAAAAATATATTAGCAACCATACATAGCATTTATCAAGCCATCAACAAATTCTTCCAGTCAATAGGATAATTCCATATTGCAACACCAATATCATGTGAATATTTCACCTTGATCAGTCTTTTTGAAAGGAACAGTTAAAAGAACCTGAGCATAGTAAAGCTGAGGTGTATTTTGAAATTCATGAAAAAGAACAATTCTGTGACTATAGTAAGAACCAGTCAGAACCTGACAAAACAATATTGATAAAAGATAAACCCCAACAGCAAACTGCTACTTACAACAATCCGAATTCTAATGGTCAAATAATGAGACATGGAATCATGAAATAACATATTTGACAACAGATTTTGACACTAGTTCAAAATCCAACATCAAATCTAAATCTTCTAAGGAATAAAGATAATATCTTCCACATAACAGCTTCACAATAATGTTGACAACTCAGTAACACAGATGCAAGAAATGAAAGCACTTGCCACAAACCTAATCTTTTGCAAATTTATTACCAAGAACAATTACAAGAAGTTCACAGGCAAACAAGAAAGTTATAAGCAAATACAGATAATCTCTTCCAAGGAATACACTAAATGTTTCACTATTTAGAACGAGTAAACAATCACCATTCACCGAAATGAGAGCCAAGACTAGAAAGCACTCCTTTAATAAATTCACAATATTTTAAGTAAACACCACCCGACTAAAAACATACTGTACAAGAGTTCAGCTATTATAATAAACCAATCATTTTCAGAGAGTCAACAATCACATAAATTCTCCAGAACTTGTAAACAAAACCATCGCAACATACTATTCAAGCATCAATCACCAAATACAAAACCCAAACGAAAAAACTACAGAGTAAATATTATTACCGCCTTGCGAAGCTTCTTAATCAAAGCCATGGGTTTCCGCTTTAAACCCCTCTGAAACCTAAACACAAGCAAAAATAATATTAAATAAAACCAAAATCAGAACCATTAGTCTAGACTATAAACAAATATGAATTAAATTAATGTAAATGTGAAGTACGAAGTACCTTCTGCGAGCACGAGCAGTGAAGAGCTTGACGAGCTCATCAGTGGACATGTCAAGAAGAGCGTCCAAATCCACTCCTCTGAAGGAGAACTTCTTAAACGTTCTCTTCTTTGGCTGCCCTGCAACCGCCACCTCAGTATCGACATTCGCCTTTACAAATACAAATCAAACAAAGTTAGAAAAGACAAACTGAAACACATATACACAGAATATGTAGGAGATGTTACCATGGTTGGAGATTGAAGTGATAAGAAAAGCCTCCTGCTTGATCTGTGGCCGCTAGGGTTTTTCTTTGCGGAGGTTAAGAAGTGTTTGTGCTTGCAAGATTGCGCTTTTATATAGGGTTTTGTAACCCTAGGATGGGAATGTCAATTTTTCTGCAAATAAGGACCAGCATGTACCTTTTACTATTATTCGTCGTATTCGATCACATCTTAAGGGCTCATTTCCCGTCCTTGTGATGAGCATTAAAATAGTACATTGTTCTTGTGACGAACATTACGATAATTAATTGCCCTCTCCTCTTAATACAAAAACGCTAAACATCTGAAAACCCAATGAAATAATTCCCTAGTAGCCCAAAAGTCCGGATATAGTAAGACCCTACCTGGATAAAACCCAAAAACTCGAGCTCAGGTCAAGTCTTCCTGTGGAGTTGACGAAGGACTGAAGAGATAAACCAATTTGCCAAGACAAGGACACCAGGTTGCCCCGGTTAGATATGGGCAGATTTGTAAAATCGTTAATTGTTGTTTTATTATAAACGGATTATATTGAAAGAATAATGTTACAAATTATATATTAATTATACAAATCCTATTTCTTAAAACCATTGTTTTAAAAACCGGACCGGAGGGTAAACCGCTCTGATGGCTGGGTCACGGTTCAACCGGTCCAACCGATTGGACCGCCGGTTGAACCGATGGTTTGATAAGTTTAAAATCTAACAAAAACACCCTTAATAATTACCTTCAGACCCTAAAGGTTTGAAATCTAGCAAACATAACCCTGGCCAAATGCAAATCGACGATCGATTGGGAGAGCAGCGGCGACACACCAGGGAGGGTAGATCGAATGATGGGGAGGGCGAATCGGCAACTAGCAAGTAGAGGCATCGTCGAAAAATGGCAAATCGGTGGTAAAGTCACTAGTTGCGGTTGCTTTTTTTGGTGAGATGACTGGATCTTCGTGAACGACGGCAAGGGAGCTTGGGAGAAGGTAGATCGATGGCTGAGGAAGTCTGTCGATGCCGAAGAAAGCCAATCGATGTCAGGAAATGGAAAAAAAATCTCACGACGAAGGTGGACGACAAAACATCACGCGATGGCTGAAGATGAAGCATGACAGCACCGGAGAAAGTCAAAACTCAGAAGGTGGTTTCCGACAGTAAGGGAAGGTGGAAGGTTGCTGGAAAAGGGGAGGTTATTGCCGATTTGCATTTAGCCAGAGGGTGTGTTTGCTAGATTTGAAACCCTCAGAGATTGATGGAATAATCAAGAGTGTGTTTATTATATTTTAAACTTTAAGTAGTTAAAAAGAGTGAACCGACCTGGAGAAGGCCCTAGGTCCCAGTCCAACCAGTTGGACCGATCCATCCAGTCCGATTTTTAAAACAGAGCCTAAAACTAATGATGATAACGTTCGTGTTTAACATATCAGTTTTTTTTTTTCTTTAAATAAAGTAATCCAACAGCACTTTGAATGGTTAAGCNATTTAATCCTATCAAATTTGTTATACAAATGTCAATAATTTAATTAATTTAAATAGATTTATTATGTTAGCTTATTGAAACAAATTATGTTGATTTAAAAATAAATATTGTTAAGTTAATTCTCTAACATAAACCGTTTCTTAGATACACTAAAAGCCTAATTTTGTCAACTCATTTAAGATCAATCTTAACCTTACAACTTCATGCTACGTTAAATTCGTGTTGTTGGATTGTATTACAATTTGCCCACACTCAATTTCGGTAATATTATGTATGCAAAGTGTTAAAGTCTCGATTATTGTGACTATTGATGTGCTAGCATCACGTTAATATGAGATTTTGTTGAGCGATGTTGTGTTTTCTACAACTAATGTGATGCTAACACATCAATAATTAAATCAATTTGAAATCTCAATTGTGTATACATAACACTATTGAAATTGGTAGATATAGCAACATTTTTCATTAAAAAATATGCCATGAATAGTGAAACCGTCGAATCTACGATCAAATCTAGTGATGATGAGGCCACTAACAATCACGTAGACCTGCAATCACACAAAAGAGTGAACGCAAAAACTTGGGGACACTAGTGTGGTGTTCGACTTAGACAATATAATGCTCAAGTCACCATGGTTGTGATATATTTAATAAGGTTGAGAGTGGAAAAAGTTTACCATGAGTGGGAGGCTAGGACGCAACTTAATAGTGTAGAGCGATCAGAACATGACTCTACGACGGGAAAGATGATGGTTCTTAGAAGCAAGAACTTAGTAACCTAGAGAGAGGGGTTGTGATTGAACGAATAATGAGAGAGCAAACCTATGTTTATATAGTGAGCTACGAGTCTTTGATGAATTAGGATTCGTATGGGACTTGAAATCATACTGTAAGATGAGTGTAGACTAATAGGCTAGAGTCTATGATAACCAAACCCATAAAGTGGCCCAACTCATGGAACGGCCCAAAATGTAAGTTGGCCCAATTCGTAGGATGGCCTTAATCGTAGAATGATCCAACTTATATAATGACCTAGCTCATGAAGAGAGTTGACTTATGGTGTGGACCAGCTCGTAGAATGGGCCGGCCCATAAAGCAATCCTTCTTATAGAATGGGTCATCCCATTGAATGGTCCTTTCGTAGGATGTGTTTTGATGTGGACGTAACTAGAGTTGGGTTATGACATTGGGTCATATGTTAGATATTGAAATGGTCCCCTTGTTATTGGACCTGACAAGGCCCAATACAAATTTTGACCCATAAAAATAGTTATGAAAAAAATATAATAATATAAGAGTGGGTGTGAATATATTTAAGGTGCATATAGACCTTGTTGTTAGTGTTGTGAACTAAACCAAATAAAAATTTGAAGAAATATATAATTGAATTGCCTTTTAACTAAAGAAGCTTATATGCATGGACTAATGTTTTACTCTGTTGGTCAATAAATGAGTACATTGGGGTAACTACAGCTATAGTGTCCTTAGACAGACACTGCAAATGTCTTCAAATATCATTTGAACCGAGTTTTCTTTGATTCAAAGATAAGGATAAACAACGACATAAACCATAATCCTATTTAGAAAAAAGATAGGAGTAATTTTGGATATAATTTATAAATAAATTATTCATAATATAGCTTAGAAAGACTTGAACAACCCTACATTATAAAAAGAAAAATTAAACCCAAAAGTGAAGCACAACTTTTTCTTATACAATTTATGAACCATTGGATTAAATGATTTTCTCATCTTTTTAAAAACGTTAATAGTCTAGATTGACTTGCTCTCTGTTCGTCATAAGAATATAAATTTAGATAGTAAAATAGTATTTTAAAAGTCTTAGGTAAGAAAGTGTCATTAAGTCATTATTTAAGTGGACAAAAGTTGTTAACTCGTATTAATATAGACATATACAACAATTAGTAAGAAAATATAATGAATTAAAAAAAAAAAATAGAAATAACGGCAAAATACAATACATACCACAAGACTTTATTAATTCGTTGAACTAGAATTGTAGATGAGAGTAATGATTTATTTGTTCTCATTGAGAAAGATTTTTAAAAATAAAATCATAATAAAATGGAAAAAAAAAAATTTTAACAAGAAGCCTAAATAAAGGGCCCAATTTTGATCTTCCCAAGTGGCAGATAGCCAAGGCTGTGACATTACTTTGTTCTCCCAAAACGTGTTCGATTCCCAAAAAGGTCCTACCGGGAGTCGAACCCAGGTCGCTGGATTCAAAGTCCAGAGTGCTAACCACTACACCATAGAACCAGTTTCTCAGTCTAATGGTAGATATATTAAATTCACTAATTTTCCTAAGATGTATCTACGACGAATAATGCTACAACCACCGAAGGTTGCGCATCGAATGATGTAACAAAATCCTGATAATTTATTTATTATCAGTTAATATTAATTAATGATTAAGATTTTACTACGTCATTCGGTGTTCAACCTTCGATGGCTCTATCATTTTCCATGTACGAAATACCCTTGATTAAGTTGCCATCTCAAACCCCATTTTATGTAAAAAAAAAAAAAAAAAAAATTATTTAATACTTTTCAAAGATTATGGATGCATTAAAATTAACTCATCTTTCGAGAGATTTTATGTAAAGAAAAAGTTATATAATACTTTTCAAAGATTTATGGATGTGATTAAATTAACTTTATCTTTCAAATGATGAATAATAAAATCTTTAGACTACGTTGACTGTCGCAATAAATTTATCTAAAACTTTATGAGCCCCTTTGGTTCACTAATATTAGCCTATTCTATTCCACTATCCTATCTTAAAAACCAAAAAATATATTTATTTTAATATTCTCAAAATTCAATTCTAATTTATTCAACTCTTAAAACATTAATAATTACATTTTTTTTTTTAAAGATAATCCAATTTTATTTTTTTCAAAATATTATTCTAAAAAGTATTAAAATAGTGAACCAAACGGAACCATATTTATTATATTTTTTAACATAACTTCAAAATTTGGTAATATATATATTGATATATTTAAAATGGTTGAAAAGAAGAAGCATCTTATTTACTCATTGGTATATTTGCTCATCACATTGGCTTTAACCTCACCAGTTGCAACTACAAGTGTAGAAATGACATTTTCTGGCTCTGCTATGAAAATTGTGAAGACTCATTTACACAATGGGATAGGAGATCAATTATTGAATGATAGCCTAATTCCATATGCTGAGAAAGATATATTTGATAGTGTTGATAAGGAGCTGATGATGATGCAACGATTCCTTAATATGAAGCCCCCTCGAGGACAATAGTAAATGTAATTTTTTTTTTCTTTTTGTGACAATTTTGACTAGAAAGACAGAATATGAATGTTATGTATAATTAGTTTTCATTTGGCCCACAATAACAGAAATTCTTGGATCCCTCCCTACTCTTATTTATGTACATTGATAAGAATTTCAAGCTCCCTGATTAAGATCTATATATATGGTGGACTGGCAATATAGACTTTTTAACAAGATGAATAATTCTATGGAATTTGTTGGCGGTAAGGTTTTACATTTGTAGCCAAAGAAAAGTTGAAAGCTACAAGGATGGAAACAAGAAAAAATCTAGAAAACAATAGGAGTATTATTACTCTCTAATGAATTTGTGATACTTGTAAATTTTTTCACTCTCTTCTATCCTTAAATGAATTATGATTAATAGTTACTACTAATCTTCTATGCATTGTCTTATGGTATCACATCGACAACACCACTTTAATACCATAATAGACTTTTATTGAAAAATGATCACAAAATTAAAATTTTGACTTAATTATCAATAAGTTTTCATTTACTTTTATGCCCACCTCAAAAAAACATGTATTGCCTTGATCTCTTATAAAATATTCATGATGGGTTAATTTTACACACATTTTAAATCCGAGTAATGTTACATGACAAACTAATTAATTATTCAAATTATTCCCTACAAATTGATTTAGTAATTCTGCATGTTTAATTATTATATAACTCTAATTTGTTTAAATTATCTCTAAGTTAAAATAATTCAGTTATACTAAAATATATTAATTTGTATGTATATAGTATTATTCTTTAAATCTCAAATGATAAATTACTATTTGAGGGATGTTGTATGTACCAACCAAAGGTATAAAGTCCAATATACAGACTGATGTGATGCATAATAAATTAAAGAATAATACTACACACATATCATTCTCTTACTGATTGACTGAAAGTTTAATTTTAATTTTAAATTAGTCAATCATATTTTGTCATATAATATTGTATAAAAATGATGTATGTAAAGTATTACTAGAAATTTGTGAAATATCCTATTTGATGCATGTCAGCACTCAGCAATCAGCATGTGCATGTGGATGGAAAAACTGAAAAAGATAAATTAGGAACGTTTAGTCTAAATAATCTTTTGTTTTTGACCTTTGATATTCTTTCAAGTAAAAATGTTATTTAAAAAGTAAATTATGTTAAGAAATATAGAGTTATTTTGTTTTATTGTTTATTAAGAGTAGAATAGTCTTTTCAGTTTCTTTTGTTTAACCTATATATAATCTCTTTGTATTTAGGTTAAATCATTCTTTTGTATTGAATTGCATTGTGCAGTATCAATGAAACCCTAACCTCCTCTTTTTTTCTTATTTCTTTGGATTATTTAACAAATTAAATCAATAGCTAAGCTATCTACCAAATGTTATTTAAAAAGTAAATTAAATCCACCAACTTCATTCACATAATTCACGCCCATGCATCTTCATTTAGTCTTGGGGGAACGACTTACACATACCCAAGGTTTATCGTAACGACAAGTTGATACCCAAAAGGTTTTGAAATGACAAATAGGTACTTTCCGTCATGTTCTGTTAGTAATTTCTGTTTATTACTGTTTATTAATAGTGAAAAGACTAAAATGCCCTTAAAAGTTTGAATTTTAGTTTTTTATAAATTTAAAAATTTCTAAAAGCCCCCATAAGTTTACAAATTTAACTAAATACCCTAATATATAAAAATTTTGTAAAATAACAAAACACCCCCCACCCGCAAGTGCCAGATTCCGGCCACCAACGCCGGAATCTGGCCGGAAAGTTGCGTTACGACACAGACCCGTCGGATCTGTGTCGTAACGCGTCGATCTGGCCTTTTCCGGCCAGATCCGTGGCTGATCTGGTCGGAAAAGCCAAGATCTACGGCTAGATCTGGCCGTCGACGCCGGAAAACTCCATCTGCGGCGTCGACGGCCATCTGGCTGCTGCTTCGACGGCCAGATCTTGCCTTTTCCGGCCAGATCCTGGCGGATCTGACCGAAAAGGCAAGATCGGCACGTTACGACACAGATCCGATGGATCGGTTTCGTAATGCAATTTTCCGGCCAGATTCCGGCGATGGTGGTCGGAATCTGGCACTAGGGTGTGGGGGTGTTTTTTGTCATTTACAAACTTTTTATATATGGGGTGTTTAATTAAATTAGCAAACCTAGGGGGTTTTTTAGAAATTTTTATTTATAAAAACTAAAATTGAAACTTTGAAGGGCTTTTAGTCTTTTCACTATTATAAAACAAATCACTAACAGATCATGACGAAGGTACCTATTTGTCGTTTCAAAACTTTTTAGGTATCAACTTGTCATTACGGTAACTTTAGGTATGCACAAGTCGTTCGGCCTTTAGTCTTATTAAATCGATCGCCAACGCGGCAATTGTCCCCTCTGAACAAGACCTACCTGCAGCCGAGGCTGAGCTCCATACCAATTTCCACATTATTATAAAATTGGTATAAATCCACTTTTCTTTTTATATTATATTTTATGAATTTAAGAGACAAATGCGCCTATAATACTTCCAATTATGCCTGTGCTATTATAAAGGTGAACTCCGATAAAATGAAACAGCCTGTGAACTTGCCTAATTCATATTTTATTCAATGTTATTGTTAAACCGATTATATATGACATTTGAAATATCCCTATATATAAATCCTAGGAACCCACATCTCATTTCAGCACCATTTCTCATTGCTGGTCGGTTTCATAAACATTTTCATCTTTTTTTTTTTTTTTTTTTTGTTCTTTTTAAAACACAATGTCCGTCAATGTTCCACTTGATATAATGATCAATACTTTCCAAGATTGATCCCACATGTCTTACAGAGCTTGTGCAGAAGAAAAATCTAGGAAAACTTTACGAGTTTGATGGGATTTATGGCATAGCTTCTGCTCTTAAAACAGATATTGATGGAGGAATATGTAGCACCGCAGAAGATATTGCTCGCCGACATGAGGCATTTGGTTCAAACACCTATAAGAGACCGCCATCAAAAAGCTTCTTTCAATTTGTGGTGGAAGCATTCAAAGATCTTACGATATTGATTCTTTTAGGCTGTGCAGTCCTTTCACTTGCTTTTGGCATAAAAGAGCAAGGTCAGAAAGAAGGATGGTATGACGGTGGAAGCATTTTTGTGGCTGTCTTTCTTGTCATCGCTGTTTCAGCTGTAAGTAATTACAGACAAAACCGACAATTCGACAAGCTATCAAAAGTGAGCAACAATATCCAAATTGAAGTCGTTAGAAACGGTCGGCGCCAACAAATTTCAATATTTGATATTGTTGTTGGAGACATTATATGCTTAAAAATCGGAGACCAAGTTCCTGCTGACGGATTGTTCTTGGATGGGCATTCCTTACTGTTAGACGAATCAAGCATGACAGGGAAGAGTGATCATGTTAAGGTAAACAGCAGCCATAATCCATTCTTGTTTTCTGGCACCAAAGTAGCTGACGGGCATGCTCGTATGTTAGCCACATCAGTTGGTATGAGCACACTATGGGGCCCAATGATGAGTCAAATAAGTCGGGACAGCGGTGAACAGACACCTTTGCAAGCAAGGCTCAACAAGTTGACTTCGGCAATAGGCAAAGTTGGATTGACAGTTGCTTTCATGGTTCTTTTAGTCTTGATGGTTCGCTACTTCACAGGAAATACAACAGACGAGAAGAATTTATTGGAAGTAAAACAAAGGTTGACAACACTGTGAATGCTGTTGTGGGGATTGTAGCTACTGCAGTTACAATCGTCGTAGTTGCAATCCCAGAAGGTCTTCCATTAGCTGTTACACTTACTCTTGCGTATTCGATGAAGAGAATGATGGCTGATCAAGCCATGGTTAGAAAGCTCTCTGCCTGTGAAACAATGGGCTCTGCAAACGTCATCTGTACTGATAAAACAGGGACTCTCACTCTTAACCAGATGAAGGTGACAAAGTTTTGGCTTGGCCAGGAACTAATCAAAGAGGGTTCTGCTTCTCCAATTTCTCCCTGGGTTGTTGAATTGATTCAACAAGGAGTTGCTCAGAATACAACTGGTACTGTTTACAAGGCTACTTCAGGATCTGATTTTGAAATCTCAGGTAGTCCCACTGAAAAAGCAATTCTTTCTTGGGCTACCCAAGATCTCAACATGGAGATGGAGAAAATCAAACAGAGCTGTACTATTCTCCAAGTTGAGGCCTTCAATTCGAAAAAGAAAAGGAGTGGCGTTATGATGAGGAAGAAAATAGACAACACAATCAACGTGCATTGGAAAGGAGCAGCTGAGATGATTCTAGCCAAGTGTTCGAGTTACTATGATGCCTCTGGAAACCTGAAGAATCTGGATAATGGTGCAAAGGAAATATTTGAGCACATTATTGAAGGCATGGCAGCCAGCAGCCTTCGATGCATTGCTTTTGCGCATAAACACGTTTCCGAAGAAGAGCAAGAAGATGCATATGATGCGAAAAAGTTAAATGAAGACATATTGAGCCTAATAGGACTGGCGGGTATTAAGGACCCATGTCGTCCAGGGGTAAAGAAAGTTGTGGAAGCCTGCCAACATGCTGGTGTCAACATCAAGATGATTACTGGTGACAATGTTTTCACTGCAAAAGCCATAGCCACTGAATGTGGAATACTTACGCCAAATGGACTAGTTGTGGAAGGAGAAGAGTTCAGAAACTACACACAGGAGCAGAGATTGGAGAAAGTTGACAAAATATGTGTGATGGCAAGATCCTCTCCTTCTGATAAACTGCTCATGGTGCAGTGCTTGAAACAGAAAGGTCACGTGGTTGCAGTCACTTGGGATGGCACAGATGATGCACCGGCTCGAAGGAAGCAGATGTTGGACTATCTATGGGGATTCAAAGGACTGAAGTAGCCAAGGAGAGTTCAGATATTGTCATCATGGATGATAATTTTTGTTCTGTAGCCACGATTTTTAGAAGGGGAAGATGTGTGCATACCAATATCAAGAAATTCTTTACCCCTGGACGACATGGGTCCTTAATACCCATATTTTTCCTTGATCTTCAACATATTTTTCCTTTGCCAAGTCTTTACCCCTGAACGACATGGGTCCTTAAGAGTGAGAGTCCCTGTTTTATCAGTACAGATGACGTTTGCAGAGCCAATTGTTTCACAGGCAGAGAGCTTTCTCACCATAGCTTGATCAGCCATCATTCTCTTCATCGAATACGCAAGAGTAAGTGTAACAGCTAATGGAAGACCTTCTGGGATAGCAACTACGACGATTGTAACTGCAGTAGCTACAATCCCCACAACAGCATTCACAGTGTTGTCAACCTTTGTTTTACTTCCAATAAATTCTTGGTTTCCATTCTCGTCTGTTGTATTTCCTGTGAAGTAGCGAACCATCAAGACTAAAAGAACCATGAAAGCAACTATCAATCCAACTTTGCCTATTGCCGAAGTCAACTTGTTGAGCCTTGCTTGCAAAGGTGTCTGTTCACCGCTGTCCCGACTTATTTGACTCATCATTGGGCCCCATAGTGTGCTCATACCAACTGATGTGGCTAACATACGAGCATACCCGTCAGCTACTTTGGTGCCAGAAAACAAGAATGGATTACGGCTGCTGTTTACCTCAACATGATCACTCTCCCCTGTCATGCTTGATTCGTCTAACAGTAAGGAATGCCCATCCAAGAACAATCCGTCAGCAGGAACTTGGTCTCCGATTTTTAAGCATTTAATGTCTCCAACAACAATATCAAATATTGAAATTTGTTGGCGCCGACCGTTTCTAACGACTTCAATTCGGATATTGTTGCTCACTTTTGATAGCTTGTCGAATTGTCGGTTTAGTCTGTAATTACTTACAGCTGAAACAGCGATGACAAGAAAGACAGCCACAAAAATGCTTCCACCGTCATGCCAACCTTCTTTTGGACCATGCTCTTTTATGCCAAAAGCAAGTGAAAGGACTGCACAACCTAAAAGAATCAATATCGTAAGATCTTTGAATGCTTCCACCACAAATTGAAAGAAGCTTTTTGATGGTGGTCTCTTGTAGGTGTTTGAACCAAATGCCTCATGTGGGAGAGCAATATCTTCTGCGGTGCTACATATTCCTCCATCAATGTCTGTTATAAGATCAGAAGCTTTGCCATAAATCCCATCAAACTCGTAAAGTTTTTCTAGATTTTTCTTCTGCACAAGCTCTGTAAGGCATGTGGGATCAATCTTGAACTAGTATTGATCATTATTATCAGGTGGAACATTGACAACAGTAAAAGACAGGGAGCAGGAAACTTTATTACTGGTAAATTTTATTATGATTTTATTTTTAAAAATCTTTCTCAATGAGAACAAATAAATCATTACTCTCATCTACAATTCTAGTTCAACGAATTAATAAAGTCTTGTGGTATGTATTGTATTTTACCGTTATTTCTATTTTTTTTTTTAATTCATTAAATTTTCTTACTAATAAATCTAAAATTGCCTTTAGCAATTATCTAGAGTGTAATTGTTGTATATGTCTATACTAATAGGAGTTAACAACTTTTTCCCGCCTAAACAATGAGTTAATGACACTTTCTTACCCAAAAACTTTTAAAATACCATTTTATTACCCAAATTTATATTCAGATGATGAACAGAGAGCAAACCGGTCTAGGCTATTAGGGCTTTTGAAGAGGGGAGACTGATGACTCTTTTGATCGTGAAATGTTGGATTTTGGTGGTAGAGATTGACCGAAATTTGATTTGGAAGGGACAATTGTGTAAACCTTAATTGCTCGATTGCCAACGATTGACGGGGTCAGTGGAAATAAGGTTTCATGGGTTTTGGTGAGTGATGATAGGAGAAGAGAATACTGGTGGTGTGGAGTTATAACAATGCTAGAATCATAAATGAAATATAAATTTAGGTAATATAATGTTATTTTAAAAATTTATGGATGAAAAAAATATCATTAAATCGTTATTTGGGTGTGAAAAAGTTGTTTATTGTATTAATAATTGTAGATTTCGTATTCTTCTTCACCATGGGCCAAGCTTTTTTTGGTCCACAACTTTGTTCACTCTTTTAATGCAGGCTAAATTTAACTTTTGTCCAATTTGCTCCAATTGCTCTCTATAGCTCTATAGCCTGTATTCAAAGGGTAAGGATCGGGAGCTCTATTTCTTTTACATAAGTTTTGATATAATTTTTTAGCCATTAGATTAAAATATTTAAATGATTGAAATTATATTTTAATTATAATATTTTAAAAATGCATTAATTATACAAGTTGTATTGAATCTTAACCACCCAAAATCATTTAATCCAATGGTTCATAAATTATATAAAAAAAAGTTGTGCTTCACTTTTGGGCTTAATTTATCTCTTTACAACGTAGGGTTGTTCAAGTCTTTATAAACTATATTATGAATAATTTATTTATTAATTATATCCAAATAGGATTATGGTTTACCTTTATCTCACCCTTATCTTTGAATCAAAGAAAACTCAGTTCAAATGATATTTGAAGACATTTGCAGTGTCTGTCCAAGGACACTATAGCTGTAGTTACCCCAATGTACTCATTTAGTAACCAATAGAGTAAAACATTAGTCCATGCATATAAGCTTCATTAGTTAAAAGGCAATTCAATTATATCTTTCTTCAAATTTTTTTTTTGGTTTAGTTCACAACACTAACAACAAGGTCTATATGCACCTTAAATATATTCACACCCACTCTTATATTATTATATTTTTTCATAACTATTTGTATGGGCCAAAATTTGTATTAGGCCTTGTCAGACCCAATAACAAAGGGACCATTTCAGTATCTAGCATACGACCCAATGTCATAACCCAACTTCAATTAGGTCCACATCAAAATACATCCTATGGAAGGACCATTCAATGGGATGACCCATTATGTAAGAAGGATTGCTTTATGGGCCGGCCCATTCTACGAACCAGTCCACACCATAAGTCAACTCTCTTCACGAGCTAGGTTATTCTACAAGTTGGATCATTCTACAATTAAGGCCACCCTACAAATTGGGCCAACTTACATTTTGGGCCGTTCCACGAGTTGGGCCACTCTATGGGCTTGGTTATCATAGACTCCAGCCTATCAGTCTACACTCATCTCACAATATGATTCCAAGTCCCATACGAATCCTAATTCATCCAAGACTCTTAGCTCACTATATAAACAAATGTCTGCTCTTTCATTATTCGTTCAATGACAAGCCCTCCCTCTAGCTTACTAAGTTCTTGCTCCCAAGAACCATCAATCTTTCCTTAAGAACAATAAGTCATACGGTGCCATATTTGGAAATTATGTCTTTCCGTGAAAAATGAACTTGAATATAGAGGAATAACAATATGCACCCAAAATTTGGGGGAAAACATGCTCTACTCAACACGGCAAAGTTTTCTTAGTGTTATGGAGATCAATAACACTATACTTACAAAGAAATCTTACCAAGATTTCCATACAAAGTGAGGTGACAAAAAATAAATGGAAGAGTGAAACAAAAAGTCAAACTCATTAAATTCACTCTTTTATTCATTTTTTGCCACATCAATTTGTATAAACATCTTTGTAAAATGTCTTTGTAAGTGTAGTATCACTATATGGAGATTCTCCTTTTTTGACTTAGCTCCTTCCCTTCCCATATCTGAAAGTCTGGCTCTACATTTATTTTACTAAAAGTATAGGCTTGGAATTCAAAAAACTGAAGATGTGTACACCCCAAGGAGATATATATATATATACATTTTTTTTTTTTTTTACGAAAAGTATAGGCTTGGAATTCAAAAAACTGAAGATTTGTACAACCCAAGGATATATATACAGTAAAACCTATCTATAATGATACTCTATATAGGAATATACTTTATATAGTCATAAAAAATTATATTCCCAATTTGAGATAGTTATAAATAAGAATAAACTCTACATTGTAATAAGTTATAATTTTTTTAATTCTCGTCTTAAGGAAAGTTGTGTCCATATAGTAATAATTATTTGTATGTTGCAAAAAAAAAAAATATGTTATATTACATTAAAGGTTTATGATGAAATAAAATATTTATCTAAAGTTGTTTGGGACAATGATTTATGCTTTAGAGTTATTATCAAATCTTCTAACTTGCGGGTATATAATAACTCGCTAGCATGAACACCTTCTTGTTGAAGCCAAAATATTTCTAGCTTCTCAAGCATCTTTAGAGCTTCATGGCACAAAATTTTTGCATTTCCGTACTATCATCCTCAGGATTGTTTTCTTTCTCTTATTGTCTAATTGCATAAATGATTTCTTCTTTAGTTAAAGCATATATGACTTGTTGCTCATTTGAATGATCGAGGAAGACATTAATATCTATTTGATTAATATAGTGAAGTTGTCGAATCTGATCACTCAATCTTGCAATGACTCTTCTATTCTTCTCAGCCACTTCATTTGTAACTTGCAATTCATCAACATCGGGAGTCCTAATTTTGCAATGCTTAAAATAATTGATAATTGTCTGTGGCTTCACATCAATTGACCATGCAACAACTGCATTTACAATTCCATCAAGGATACTTATCTTTTCTGGTTCTAATACATGATCTTCTATCTGTTTCAAAAGTAAACGATTAAAGCGCTACTGATAATAACCTTTGAAATTTCTAATAAAGCCTGCATCACATGGCTGGATTTTGGAAGTGCTAGCTGGTGGTAGGAACAGAACATTTGTGTGATGAAGTGGGGGGAGATTAATTCTCTTTTTTCCCATGTGCAGTACAATTATCCAATATAAGCAAGACATTTCTATCCAAACGGCTATCAAACCACTTAAGACATTTCATAAAAAACAAAGATATCATCCATACATTTGAATTCGCTCGATACTTGCAATTGAGATTATCACGGTTAACATTATTAAAGCATCTTGGATTAAGAAACTTACCGATGACCCAAAGCGGAAGTTTGTCAGAGCCATCTCCATTGCAACAAATAACAGTTGTTATCCTCTCTTTGTTTTGCTTTCGGCTCTCTAACTGCTTTGTTGCAAGAGAGTTATCAGCTTGCATTCAATAAAATAAGCCCGTTTCATCCATATTATAAATGTCCTTCCAAGCCCATCTGTCTAATTCCTCTCTTATTGATGGCAAACTAGCTTCAATTTTCTCTATATTAACTGAACCACTTTCCCCAAAATGAAGAAAGGAATGAATTGCATGTTGTTACTTGAACTTTTCTAACCATCCATTTGAAAATTCAAACGAGGTAGCTTCGGGATAGAGTTTCCTTAGAAAAATATTTCCCTTCTCTTTTAAGAATTCACCATTCATATTTACATGCTCTTGATGACATACAAACCATTCATAGAGGGCAGACTCCATTGCTAGGTACTTTACCATCGTTGAACGTTTTGTGTTTGGGTTCAACAATCCTTCTTCTTGAAGGAGGTCAACTAATCGTTTGAGTGTCTTATATATTGCTGCTTGTGATACCTTAAGACCATGAGTATCTTCTAACCACTTCACAAGATCTTTCCGCTTCCAACGAGGGTTTGATTATTTCATTTTGCACAACTCAACACGAATACTTTTTGTCAATTGAGTTCGTGTATTAACTTTGGGTGACATGATTGATTTGCTAGAGGAAGAAGAAATGTATCACTTGAATTGGTGGAAGATTTTATTGAAAACTTGATTGAATAAGTTGAAACATAACAACCCTATTTATAGCAGGCTAATCATAATTCTACTAGGATAAGTAAATAAGAAAAACTAAAACAACTACTAAAACAATGAATTGAAATCCTACTAATACTAAAACATGAATTGGAATCCTAGTACTACCAAAACATGAATTTTAAAATAGGAAATCAAGTAATATTAAAAGTAAATAAGAAATCCTAATACTACCAAAACATAAATTATAAAATATGAAACAAGTAATATTAAAAGTAAATAAAAAATCCTAATACTACTAAAACAATTAATTGAAGTCCTAATACGTATTACTAAAATATGAATTATAAAATAAGAAATCAAAATAGTTTTTTTGTAACTACACCTCTATTAAGTTATAACCTCTTTATAATAATAAATTAGTTTGATCTCAATATTATAACTATAAAAAGGTTTTACTGTATATCCATATTTAATCCGGAACAATTGATCCAACTATCATTTTCCTAAATATTATTCGTTTTAACTCCTCACAATTTCAAATTTAAACTCTACTTGAAAACCACACTTTTATCCTTTCAGTTTGCTGCGCACTCCACTCGCGCAAACCGTCAAATAACAACAAATCCAACGTATCACATCCACGATCTCCGTGAAACCCAATCCAACGCTCCCAATTCAATCAGGAATCCTTGAACCCACAATCCGCGTGACTTTCTTTCCGCCAATCAAAATCAGTATTCCTCTTTATAAGTACCCCTAAAATCCATTTCCCTCCACTAACAATTTCAGAACAATTGATAAAAAAAAAAACCCTATTCTCAGTTTGTTTGAAATTGCAATGGCTCCCGTCACAGCGAAGACGTCGAAGGAAGGAACTGCAAAAGCAAAGAAAGCGGCATCAGCTCCGAAGAAACCCAGGGCTCACCCTCCTTACTATGAGGTAATCTTCGTTTGATTGATTTGTTTGTACGCCCTTAGATCTGTTTTTGACGTGTGTGATTTGAAATGCGTAGATGATCAACGAGGCGATAACTGCGTTGAAGGAGAGAACCGGTTCGAGCCAGATCGCGATTGCGAAGTTTATTGAAGAGAAACAGAAGGCTAATCTTCCTAACAATTTTAAGAAACTGTTGCTGGTTCAATTGAAGAAGCTCGTTGCCAACGGCAAACTAGTCAAAGTCAAGAACTCCTTCAAGCTACCGCCTAAAACTTCCTCTACCAACGCCGCCACCTCAGTAGCCAAGAAGCCGACAACAGCCTCGACCAAATCCACTACCGTGGCGAAGAAGCCGAAAACTGCCTCGACCAAAGCCGCCTCTAAGAAGGCAACTTCTTCCTCCGCCAAGCCCGTTGCCAAACAGTCGAAATCTGCCTCCACAAAACCTGCCGCAAAGAAGTTGAAGCCCAAGACTAAAGAAGTGGCGGTTAAGTCGCCGGGGAAGAAGGTGGCGGTTGCGGCTAAGGCGAAGAAGCCAAAGAGCATAAAGTCGCCAGTTAAGAAGGTTGCGGCCAAGAAAGGGAAGAAATGAGCGGTTTGTCTGTATTGGTAGATTTGTAAATTTGTTGACGATTCAGCGTTTGTCTAGGCATTAATGTATAGCTTCGGCTTGGTTTTAAACTCTTTGTTTGACAGGAATGCTAATGTAGTTGAGTCGAATTTCTCATAATTTGAATATTGTGTTTGAAATTGAAGATCTACAATACAATTAAAAAAAAGGGGTTTTAATCAGTCTGAAATTCTGAATCATGGAAAATCAAAATTCCCAAGAAAGTGAAACAAACTTTAACATTTTTCCATTTTTTGGATGGAATTTCTTAACTCCAGTTGAATGCTGGCTCTTGAAGGGAACAAAACGATGTCTTTCCATACAGAGCCGGGTTTAAATATCGGGTTCGGATCTCCATAAAGTTCGTATACGGATTCTGCTTTGTCATTCAAGGTGCTCACTGTTGTCAAAGACTTGATATCATCAGGATCAACGAGAAGCTTTGAATCTCCATCTTTCCAAGCTATGAGCTGCATTGCATTTAATATGTTAATGAAATGATTTCATTTGGAACTAAATTGGATGAAATGGTTTTGTTTTGTATGTGAATTTACCCTTGGTGGCCCGCCTACAGCATTGGTGCAGTAAAGCCTGGCGTTGTCAACAAATTCGACATATCTTGGAAATGCACTTGCAAATCTCTTGTGAGATTTCAATTGTGAATTCACCCTCACTGCTCTTTTCACCATTATCGCTCTCCTAAACACAGTTAATAAAATTTTGCATTTGAGTTTATGCTCCAAAATATGCAGATTTTTTTTTTATGAGAACAGGGAATTGAAGATGTAGATTCATACCTGATGCCTCTAACAACAGCTAGATAAGCATCACAAACAACTCCAGCCAACTCTATTCTGTATGGTTTCCTGGAAGCAACACAATTTTTCTGGACTTCATCTTCTTCAACTTGTTCCCAGTAATTTTCAGTAATGCTACCATCCTCATTTACTTTGTATCCGACACCCATTCGATATTTATGCTTATGAACATTCCTTGCCATGGCGATTGTCTGCTCAACAAATGGCTCCCATGAGAGGGTACCATCCATAATCACATCTCTCCCTTCATTCAGTGCCGTGACTAGAAGTGAAGATGCTGCATCCGTGGAAGATTGGTGGACCTGAATCAACCCCAATGTATTAGATTAAGGATATGAATGTTAAGACATTACATTCTAAAGTGTGTGTACAGTACCAGTTCAGCAGTTTGAAGCATATCAGCATGATGGCCCATAGAGCTAAGGGCTTTGTAAATAACATCCGTCTCTTTGAATGCATCTGCCTCTACTACCACTGCATTTGTTGCCGCTACTGACCAGAATGGCCTGTCACATTCCAATGCAAATAGTATCCATTAGTCACTCACTCTGTATCTGAATGTATATTCATCGCGTTGGGCCGGCTCAAAATCCAAAAGTAAGCTGGGCGGGCCTATTGTATAAGGATGACATTAAATGCCAAAAAAAGTGATTTGATCTTGATACATGTTTCACGTCTCTTCTGACAGAGCTAGTACTACTACTGACTACTGAAATTATATGATACGACAAAGAAATATAGAGTGGAAAAGGAGAAGTTACTCTTTCATAATATCTTTGAGGACAGTGCTCTTGCCAGCTCCCATGCCACCACCCATGAGTAGCAGCACCGGACTTCTCTCACTGAAGGCAACCGGAGCCATAACGTCCGTGCAATTGGATTCGCCGCCGCCTCGAATGGCCTTAATCTCTCGTACTAAAGTAGAGAAAACCCTTGTCAGCTTCAAATCTTTAGTCACCTTCTCAAATCTCTGTTTCCTATCACATCAAATTAAGCATCCATCTTAATAAATTAAATAAATAATAATATGGATAAAGTAGAGGGTATTTTAATGGTAATAATTCATATGCGATGTCAGTCTCCACCCACTACAGAAAATAATATTTAAAAATGGATAAGAACGATAAAATGTTGAGTTAATTATTGACACGTTTTATATCATATACTTATTTAGTTAGGTAAAATATGCATGATTCATATGCATTTAAACTTTTTAATTAATTGAAGGCAAAAAATGACCTTAATTCAACTATTAAGGAGGGCGTTGTGAATTGGAGTGCAGCCAGGATGTTAATAGCGTCAAAAGATTTAAATAATAAACATAAAAAATTATCAATTTTACAATAAAAAATAATAAACATAAAAAAATATAATTTTAAAATTATGCATATTAAATTATCAAATTTATAATTTCCATTGATGATTTTTCATATTTTAAAAATATTGTATAATTACTTGATTTGATAATATCATCAAATATCTCTACCTCAATTTCAAATCCATTTATTAAACTCAACGAAAACTTAACGTTTTACCCAAAATTAACTAAACCTAACTCATTCAACATACAATTATGTCAATTATATACATAAAATGATAAAAATAACCTAAGACAACTTAACTTATAATCTTTCATCAATTAAGAAATATAGAAGAATAAATTTTTAAGCAAAGTAACAAAAAATGAGAATTATCTTATTTTAGAATATTCCAAAACCCATCGTTTCGACCACATAAGAGGCTTCACATTTACCACCGTAGGTCGAATCGGAATTATAGAATCCTATCCCGGGCCATGAACCTCAGTATTTGCACTGGAGTTCATACGTATAGGATTAACAGAATTTATCAACCGATAAATTAGCCTATACTGAATTGCTATTCCTTCACTAGAAGCCTATACTGGACATCTCCTATTTTACCGGCTTAGTAAAATAGTTAGAACACGTTCCAGTGTTTTGACATTTTAAAGTACAGAATTAACCTTTTCCGGTAAAATAGGAGATGTCTCTGGTGTTGAGTGACATCGAACAAGTGTGGCCTATTGAAGGATATACTGAACAAGAGGTTAAACGGGTTGTGTTGGACCTCTGTAACGGCAACCCAGATATTCGAGAAGAATATTTGACTTGGCTAGGTGTAAAGCGACTTTTGGATGTTATTCAAAAGGCTTTTAGTCAAGGATGCACAAAGATTTTGTGTTTTATTTATCGGATTTCCACCATTGAAGTCTCTGAGCTAGAGCTTCAGAATAAGTGGCTGAAAAAAACTGAGGCGGTAATTCCTTACTGGTACGGCGAATCCACCAAGGCATCTTGAAAGTGAATCGTATTCCATGAAGATGATATCTATCTAGTGTGATGTATGGAATATCTAACAAAGGTGGAGTGTTGGAATATTTCTATTGATCGGTCATGTCATATAGGCCCCAATCGGACATCCAATTGCTTCGATTTGAATTATCCGAAGGATGCCTTATATATATTAATATTATATCAAAAAGATGGACAATCAAACCGATTTCTCGATTCAATAGAAACCCAAAGGGGTGAATAGGGATAGAAACCCAAAGAGGTGAATAGGTCCCAAATAACGAGAGATATGTAAAAAACAGGTCGATTAGGCCTATTCCTAATCCTAAGTGAGTAATTTTAACGGGTAAAAATTATTAATTACTATAAAATATAAACCTATTTTTATAATTTTAGAATTTCAGTGGACCCCACTGAGTATGCTACTTTAACTGCGCCCTGCTGTGAACAAAAGTGATAGTTCATAAACGGTTATGATTCATAATTGGTTATGGTAATTGAGTAAACCAACCCCATTTACATTGTTTGAGAAAATTTGTGAAAATATTATTGTCTTTAAATATAATATACCTTATAATCACACTCTATGGACTATTTCTATAACAATAAAATAATACTTACTCATTATCTTATTAACCATCTTATTATTTTAATAAATATAACGATATAATATAAATACTATACATATGATACTCGTATCATACTATTATATTTTTCAAGATTATAAAATAGTTAATAAAATTATTAATAAGATTACGAGTAAACATAACATTACTCTTTCTATAAATGATTCTAATTGTATGTGGCTTTAAATTCCAGTACGACTCTTTAGGGTTTAATTTTATATTCTTATTTTGAATTCGTTATGCATTACTCCCTCCCTTTCTTTGGCCAAATGCAACCCTCTCTCTCTTTCTCGAAGTATGCCCCTGTCTCTTCTCTCTCTCTTTACCTCACCCCTCATCTCTTCTCTCTCTCTCTCTCTCTTTCTCTTTAAAAGGCATTTATTTTTCATCTATCTTCATTGCCATTTTCCATGCACTTTTAAAGGAAGGAGCAAAGAGAAAAAAAATTTACATTAAAAAATTAATTTATTAAAAAATGTGCAATGACTTAAAAGTTTAAACATACTTTTATTTTAAAATGGAGGGAGTATTATATTATAATATAATAAGATAGATTCAACCAATTAATTATATTATATGGTTTGCCGGTGGACTTTACCATTCAAGCTAATCTTGAAAATAAAATAGAAAATAAATTTGGAAGAGGCAATGAAGGAAATGGAAAGTCACCTTGTTGCTGCCATGACGAAGTTCTTCAACTTTGTTTTCCTCTGATCAGATTCAACACTCAGAACCTGCAGCCACGCCCCATATATCAACCAAACACACACACAACAAAAAAAAAAAAAAAAAAAACCAGAAATTAAAGAAAAACAGAGTTATTATGTTTGTTCTTGATTTTCTATTTTAACTTACTTGACTGATCATATCAGAAGCGTGGCTCCAATGAAATGCAAAATAACTGAGAATGCATCTGTCAAACTCTTCTATCAACTTCACACAAAGAGATTCACCCTCTGGTTCATTAGCGAAAAATTCATAGACGCTCTCTTCACACCCTTTTGTTTTTCTCAAAAAGTCATAAGCTAATTTGCATAGCCGAGGGCATTCATTTGCATCCGCAAACCCCATCTGCCTCGCTGCACCGATTCATAATATTATATATAAGATTAATAGAGCTAGACAAAAGAAGTACAAGTGAAGACAGGAGAGTCTTATTTTATGTTAAATATACCAACGTAATGTGAAAATCTTTCAAGTTTTCCTAGACGGCCGGATTCCGTTCTCTCTAGGCGTGGAATGATATATTGGTCTTCTTCTGCTTCCTCCTTGTATCGGTGCCGGTAGTGCTTGGCTGCGGCTGCCGAAATGGCTCCGACGAAAGAAGCAGCGAGGATGCGAGAGATTATAATCTTGTCATTGCCATCATCTAATCAAAGTTGAATAGAGATTAATTAAGTTGACAAAAAAAAAAAAAAAAAGCAGAAAGTGAATTTATATTATGAGCTAGAAAGCTTACCAAGCTCCATCTTAATTTCTTCCAAATTCAGACAATCTGATCTCTCTGGAAATGGAATCGAACTTTACTGAGCCTTGTTGAAGGGAGGGCGACCGGATAAATCTACATATTTTGTTTGAAGTTGACTTGTGGGGTCATCTTTTATTTTTATATATCTACGGAAACTAATTTTTGCACTCCTTCAAGTCCCAAAAATATCAATTTCATCCCGTTGGTAGTTTGTTTCTAGGCCGAATGACATACACCTACCCAATATTTATCGTAAAGACAAATTGCTACGCAAAAGTTTAGAAATGACAAACAGGTATTTTCCGTCATATTCTGTTAGGATTTTCGTTTGTTAAAGGACAGTAGAGTAATTTCATGTAAGGAGCTTGACACGTGTCCCTAACAGTTGACTTTGTCAGTAAAAAAAAAAAGAGAAAACAAAGAAGTCTTTTGGCTCTTTGTTTGTTGCCTCTTCCGATCTTCGTTCTTTGTCTCTGAAGGAGTTCGACCAAATCAACGGGAAACCATCGATGACTACCAATGAAACGGAAACCGACGACAGTGGAGGACGAGTTAAAACCGGCGATAGTGGCGAAGTGAGTTTCACTAAACGGCAACGAACCCTAAACGGAGATGATAGACGACGTTTGAGGGAGAGGATCGTTGGGTAGCGACAATGGTGGAAGAAGGCTGAACGAACGTCGGCGTTGTTAACGGTACTTTGACTATGGGAAAACCGTCTATGGCGAGTGAAGGAAAAAAATATAGAAGCGGCGTTGTTGGTGTACGTCATATGGAATATCCGGAGAGAGGAGGAGGGAAGGTTGGTGATGGCAAATAGCGGTGGACAAACGATCGACGACGAGTGAGGAAAATAATCGTAGGATATTGGCGACAATGGACTAGGGCTGAAGGAACAACAACTAGAGTTGATGACGTAGGGTTGTTTACGGGTTGACGGTAGATAAATCGTCGACTACAACCGAACAACGAAATCCGAAGGTTAACGGTAGGTANTTGAGATATTCAATTGACTTTGATGGAATTGAGTAAGATGTGCTCATGATTAATAATAATCAGCAAAAAATAGATTTATGCAAAAAGAAATAAGAATCGAAGATAATTTTTAAAGTGGTTCGGTGATTTGAAATCAAGCCTACATATACTATTATGCTATTAAGATGTTTATGAGGCTGTTACAAAGAAATTGTGTTGTTGCCTCACAATGATGGTCTCTCCCCCTCAGATTTTCGAATCCCTTTGATTTTTCCTAGGTTTTTATACTATGTAAATATAACTATTACAAGAGTAATTCTAAGGATAATGACATGATTTTCGAAGTTAATTCCACGATTCTTGACATGGTTGAAAGGCCGAAATTATAGAATTGTTCCCGTGATCTTCTCCTTGATTTTAGGAGATAATGCTTATCCATAATTTGAAATATAACTATATAATAACTTGCTTCAATTGTGAACAGACCTACGGGTGTAGGTTTGGAATGGTTAATCAAGTGAACAGACCTATGGGGGTAAGGCTATCATTACTATTTGACCCGGACTTGTTCTAAAAAAGTCGAGGCATTTCGAATTGTTTGTTGACATGGACAAAGTCAGGGAAAACCTATGAAATGTACTTTCCTCGCCTTGGAAAGGTAGTTTGTCTGACCTTGCCCTTTTTTGAGCCTATACAAGTGTACAAGCTC
Source organism: Pistacia vera (assembly GCF_008641045.1). Taxonomy (NCBI): domain Eukaryota; kingdom Viridiplantae; phylum Streptophyta; class Magnoliopsida; order Sapindales; family Anacardiaceae; genus Pistacia; species Pistacia vera. The sequence goes on from NW_022196293.1 coordinate 1,209,290, forward strand.
TTCGCCGGATGGCTCGCCTAGCTTAGCGATCAGTACGCAATGTATACCCTAGTAATGATCAAGTAGGAATTGGTCGTCAATTGGAGAGGAGCGATGTTGAATCTCCTTAACTCTTTATCGATGAAAGGGTGTGAGGGAATGGATACCCCGCACCTGAGGAGAGTCTCAGAAGTTGCCACCCATTCGGCTAGAGGGTTCTTCCAAGAGTGTTCTCCAGGGGCCATCAGGTTGAGCTGCGGTGCACAGGCCGCCTTGATGCGTTCAAGATCCCCGAGGGTGATTGAGGATTGTGGCTCTTTCCGTAGCCTGTGAATTGGAGACGGCGGGGATTGAGCCAGTTGGATCGAAGCACGGTCGGACAAGTCCACAGCGTCGGGGTCCGAGCTTCTGGCAATAAACTCTTCAGATATCTCGGGGGACATGTCCCCTAATACTGTTGGGCCAATTGATGAATCAAACATTCGATCTATTGTGCGATTGCTAGACGAGGACATGGTTATAGCTCGACTTTGGGTACTTGAAAAAAGAAGCGAACATGTGTTAGAACTCGAACAACTAGGCGACTATTCCACATTCGCTTCCATCTCAGGCACCCAAAATAGCTCGCGCAACACAGCGAATTCACGTGATCTACCCAGGACACTCGCGGCCACCACGATTAAATCCCTTTAAAACCTGAATCGTCGAAAATGCACCCCAAAAACCCTACTGCATTCTTAAAACATCCAATGTGGCCACTACAGCAACCACCCTTTAGCACAAAAGTCAAAAAAATGAGCAAGGAAGAGAAATGAGTCTTACCGGAATAAAGAAGTGAGCTGATAACTCGTAAGAAAGACCACCGCGACAACGTGAGAGCAACTACAAAGAAAAGCATGAGGGTGGAAGAACTTTCAGAATGACTGTTCTGAATATTCGCCACCCTTTATAGTGATTTTTGCATGGAAGAAGAAAGGGCGAAGTTCAATCTCGAGTCTTGACCATCAACTCACAGCTGATCCTAGCCCTTCATTCATTGAGTGATCTCAGCCGTTGGACATGGCCACATGTCAACCATCCACGAGGTGGATGAATCACCGAAAATGATAACCGTCGCTACACGATGTCTCAACTTCGCGCGTGAACAACTGTCATCGACCACGCGCGATGAAACTTAACTGACAAAGGTTGCTGTATTTAATGCAACATGACCACGCAAAAATTAGATTTTATACCCTGACTTTTTGTATTCTGAATTTTGACAGGTGGCGTAGGTAATAATGTCCAAGTGTGAAGAACGTCGACCAGACGTAAGGTCGGCCATGGAAGCTCGATCGAGCATGCTCTCAGAGATTCACTATTGAAGCCGAGCTTGGCATCAGATTGAGCGATAGTCTTCGAAGCCCGAAACGAGGATCGAACACTAAGGGGCAAATGTTGTGTGTATTTTTCTGCTAAGCTCAGGCCGACGCGAGGATATAGCTCGACCTAGAGTGACCTTGACGACTATGATTGATCGACCCAGCACAAGCTAGTAGTGGACAATCTCAGGAATTAATCAATCAATCTCTAGATCACTTCAGATCCCAGATATCGCGGGAATGACTGGATCAACAGTTATTGTTACGCAATCATAGCGGTCAATCACAAGGATATCAGGACTGTGATTCAAATCATTTATAATCCCCTTAATTTTGCTCTTTCCTTTATGTAAATCTTGTATATATACCCCCTAAAACGAGGAGGAGGGGGATACAAATTCTAGATTAAAACTACATTGTAAGCTCTCATAGCATATAAACGAAACACAGTGGATGTAGGCAGTTAACTTCGCCGAACCACTTTGAAAATTCTCTTTGTCACTTATTTTCTAGCATGACCATTCACCTATCGCTGATTACCCGAAATCACGCACATATCAGTTCCAATCCTGACAAAGTCGATTGAATTTTGTTGGTTGGTGCAGATTTCTGTATCAACAACCTTAATTATTATTTGAACAAATAAAAGTTGTGTCTTGGTCCGAGTGGGGATAGCCTACACCCATTGGTCTGTTCACTTGACTAACCGGCTTGCTCTAGGCTACCACGCTCTCCAAGTCGATCGCGCATCATCGCACAACAAACCTCTGAGACTTACGTAAAATTAGAGGTTTCGATATGAACAAAACTAGCATGCACAAGATTTATATTATTAATTTAATTATGTGTTTAGTTCTTTATTCCCTTGGTTCACTCACGTAAATCCCTCGAAAGAGTAGAAATTAAGCATATTAATTGTTTGCTCGTGATGGACTTTTCCTTATTTTAATCCACGCTCAATACGCCAGCCATGCCTACCGAGATTAGCTCGAATTTCAAGTAAAACAAATTTAGAATAATTACAAGTTTTAATAGTTTTTATTATTATGAAAATTCTTGAATTTTACGATAGTTAGATAAAGTATAACATGCATGCATATTATATAATTTCACGTTCTATGTTTCACTTTATACTATCCAGTAAAGATTCTTGAATATTAAGTTAGGATAGTGATGTATAACATGCATACTATATAGTTTGACATTCTATATTACAATTTATACTGTCCAATAAATATTCTTGAATTTTAAGTTAAGACTATAATATATAACAGACATGTTATATCATTCGACACTCTGTATTACAAGTTATACTTTTAAATAAATATTAATTCTTAAATTTATGTTAAGACGCTAATGTATAACATGCGTATGTTATATACGTAAATTTATTGTTGAATTTATCGAATTTATTATTATAGTCATGTCATTTATTTATATTCAGAAAATAAATATTTTTCGAAACTGTAGTTTGACCCTTCTTAAATTTAATTGAGATATGTAATGCATGTTAGACCTTTGAATAATGATATTAATTAAAGAGGCTGTGGATTCACAAGATGCTTTTATTGATGAGGTTAAAAGTATGCACAACTCATTGGTTATTTTATAAAATATTATATAGAATGAAGTTGATACTCATAGTTATATACAGGATTGAGTTTGATATTTTTGACTAGCATTTCCTTTAAATTAAAGTCTTCTTGTGCATGTGAAAGCAGTCTAAAGAATCTTAGCTAGGAAATATGAATCTTAATTTTTGTCATGATAATGAATTTATAACTAAATTTATACAAACACTTCAAAATACCCTATTGCATTTTGATTCTACAACCAGCAAAATTATTTATTTACTTTTGTTGATACAAAATTCTGCACCAACCAGCGAGATCCGATTGACCTTGTTGGGATCGAAACTGATATGTATGTGATTACGGGTAATCAGCAATGAGTGAATGATAACGTCAGAAAATAAATAAGAAAGAGAACTTTTAAAGTGGTTTGACAAAGTTAACAACCTACGTCCACTGGGTTTTTTGTATATATTGTGAGAGCTTACTATGTAATTTTTATCCAGAATTCACATCCCCCTCCTCATCGTTTTAGAAGGTTCATATACAAGATTTTCATAAAGGAAAGAGCGAAATTAAAGGGATTACAAATGATTTGAATCATAATTCCAATATCCTTGCCATTGGGTGCTATGATCGCGTAACGACAACTGTTAATCCAGTTATTCCTGCGATATCTGGGATCTGAAGTAATATGGAGATTGATTGATTAATTCCTCGGATTGTCCGCGACTAGCTTGTATTGGATCGAGCTACGGCTTGACAAGCTTATGCTGGATTGATCAATTATAGTTGTCAAGATTATCCTGGGTCGAGCTATATTCTCGCATTGGCCTGAGCTTGACAGAGAAACCACGCAACAATTTCAAAAAAGTTTGATGCTCTTACAAACTTTCAAAAATTAGACAATCGATCTACATTTTGTGTATATTTATATTTCATTTAGATACACCAATGAAATTTTTAATGGAAAATATATATGACAAATAACTTTCTTTATAATTTCAGAATCAATTATATGATGTCGTCGTGAATTTTAATGAGACAAAGTAACCAAAAAAAAAAAAAACAAAAAACTCTAGCTTTTACGTTGGTCAGCCCCATACGCATTCACCTTCTTAAGTTTTAAGACTAGTACATTAACATATTAGGAGTACTAACTACAGTTGTTGGTGCAACTGTTGTAGGCCTCATCACGACATGTGTCCAAAACATTGGTTCGGTTTTACATGCTTCTACAACTTTCTCTTCTGACATTGGTCCGGTTTTTCCTAACCAAATTGCCTTTATTTTTATGCATAAAGAACTAAAAAAATGTTCCACTTGTGGATGTAAGAGAGCCAAAGTTTTGAACTGCGAAAAAGCAAGTTATCTACCCCACCAGAGTGAGGCCACAGAACCAACCCCACTGCCTAAAATTTCCCTCTCAAATCAATGAGCTCATTGTTTCATCAATTTTTTGTTTCTCCTTTTTAGTGTCAAAATGCATAAATAGACAATCGAGCCAGCCTATCCAACCTCCTCCTTTTATCTGAATCACTCCATGCATTAATTATCCTCTGCTCTCAAGCCCACCTCACTAATATATACCCTTTGACTCTCTCTCTTTGTTTTCGTTTTTGTTGAGACAATTTCTTGTGTTTCTTACTCTCTGTTCTCTGCATGAAACAGAGTGCTCTGTTTCTCAAAATAGAGCTGAATTTTTAATGCTTTACTTACAATGAAGTATTTAAGAACCAATAGCTTGAAGCGCTTGTTTTCTTTAAAAAGAAGAGGTTTTGATGAAGATGTTTCCGCAAGTTCAAGTCCACATGAGTCCATTGAAGATGACAACAACAACGAAGGAAGTTTTAGAATAACCAAGAGTTCTTCTCCAAGACCAACTTGGAGATGTTTCTCTTTTGAAGAAATCTCTGCTGCCACCCATGGTTTCAGCCCAGGTTTGGCTCATAAAATTTCATCAAAGTTATGAACTTTAGGCTTGTCTTGTTGGTTGTTATATTCAAGTTTTGATTTTGTCATGTGGGTTGCAGAGAATTTGGTTGGCAGAGGAGGATATGCTGAGGTTTATAAAGGAGTTTTACAAGATGGAGAAGAGATTGCTGTGAAGAGGCTTACAAAATGTTCAACGGATGACAGAAAAGAGAAGGATTTCTTGACAGAAATTGGAACTATTGGCCATGTTTCTCATCCAAATGTGTTGTCTCTTCTTGGCTGCTGTATTGACAATGGCCTTTATCTCATATTTCAATTCTTCTCTAGAGGCTCAGTTGCTTCACTTTTTCATGGTACTCAATCTTACTCCAACAAAAATTCTTGTATTTTGATTATTTTGTTCAATAATTGGATCTCTGAGATTGTATAAGAGGTCTCGAGATTCAAAAAGATATGGTTAATCTTTTGCTTGTTTTGTTGCAGATGTGAATTTGCCTCCAGTGGATTGGAAAATAAGGTATAAGATTGCAGTTGGAACAGCAAGAGGTTTGAATTATTTGCACAAAGGCTGTCAAAGAAGGATAATTCACAGAGACATCAAGTCTTCAAACATTTTATTGACAGAAGATTTTGAACCCCAGGTGACCCATTTGGAGTTTCAGTCTTAACTTCTAGATCAAATTCATGTTAGAATTTCAATATTTTTAATGTGACAAAATTTTGACGTTGGTTGGTGTTTTAGATTTCTGATTTTGGATTGGCGAAATGGCTTCCAGCTCAATGGAGTCACCATTCAATTGCTCCAATTGAAGGCACATTTGGGTACCAAATCTTCACAAACTTTTGGGACAAAGCCAGGAAGTAAGTTTCAAGTACTGTACTGAAATTGAATTTCTATGGTAGGCACTTGGCTCCTGAGTACTTCATGCATGGAATAGTGGATGAGAAAACAGATGTCTTTGCATTTGGGGTGTTTTTACTGGAGATCATTTCCGGCCGGAAACCGGTGGACGGTTCTCACCTAAGCTTACACAGCTGGGTAATGTCAATATCCATAAAGTTTTTTCACAAAGTTTAATTGAATTTGCCATTAATTTCGGGCTTCGTTAGTCAATCCCTTTGTTGTGTTTCTTGTAGAGTTCAGCAACCAAAACTTTAGTGAAAGTTATTCAATTATTAGGCAGCTTTTTAATAGTTCTTAATTATTGAATGAAACAGGCCAAACCAATTTTGAACCAAGGAGAACTTGACAAGCTGGTAGATCCAAGGCTCCAAGGGACCTATGATGTTACTCAGCTTAATAAGCTTGCCTTTGCAGCCTCTCTCTGCATCCGCGCATCTCCCACGTGGCGCCCAACCATGAGTGAGGTACATAGAAAAAACTACTACCAGTAATTCTCATATCATAGACATTCTGGTTTGACTGCAAGAATTCAGATCCAGATTTCAAAAAGACCAAGATGTCGGTAAGAAAGAATGACAATCGTGCAATAAAATTTTTTACGGTACTATAAAAACGAGCCAATAAATTAGATGAGAAACATTGTTTCTGAAATCATGGAATGATTTTGTCATTAAAAGACATCTGGGTGACCCCTAATTCGTATACATTTTACTCAAGTTTTTTGCTTCACAAATTTACCAACCAGTATTTTATGACAGATATTTTATTCATGTTGTCAAGTGGTCATTTTTTTATTTTTTTTATACTCCCCTTATGTAGAACGTTCAAATGCATTACATTTTTATTCTGCAGACTAAACTGTTTGGTGATAAGGATCATTACATCACAAATTTGATACCTTTCAGTTGACTGTCTGATTGATATCAATTTGGTTGTTTGCTTGCTATGACTTTGCATATCATTTTCACTGTTTTGGACTTGGGACTGCAGCATGAAACATAGATTTGGACATTTTTTTTTTTTTTTTTCTGGTGTTGGTGGTGGTTCATTTTGTGTTATTTTTTCACGCAATTCATGAATCAGTCAAGGATGTTCAAGCCTACCTAACCTAAATCTTTAAGCTAAATTAGATAGTAAAATATAATCCTCCCATGTGATTAGAAGATTAAGGATATGATTATTTAAACAAGGGCCCTAATTTGACTCACTATTCTTTCATCTTTTTTCCCTTAATATGATATTATTCTTGCGTTTGGTCGTAATTTCTGCTCATCGGTTAAAGCAAAAAGATTTTTCTTTCAGAATCTTGCTTTGTCTGGTTAAAGAAATCTGGTTGTTTTATTATATATCGATGTTTAAACAAAAATTAAAAAAGTAGTATATCGTCTGCCAGGGTGTTGATATTTGACATGTACGTTTATCCGAAAAAGGGTTCATAAAAAAAACTATAAAATTAATTGAGCTTGTGTCTTGTGGTCCTCATTTTCTTTTTATGAATCACATAAAGCAAACGTACAATATAACTACTTTTGTCATATCAAATTTTACTCCAAGGTGTGTGTGTTTTCTCATCATGATATGCATGAATTCATGGTGAGCCAAACCATTCTTTACTCCAATTAAAAACTTAGCAGTTGACATTGTTAATTTCTGTGAATTGATAGGTATTGAAGGTGATGACTGAAGAAGAGATAGATAAAGAGAGGTGGAAAATGCCTGAAAAGGAAGAAGAAGATCAACAAGAGTTTTGGGGATTTGAGGATCTAGAATATGAATGTGACACCTCCTTTTCAATCTCCACTGGAAGTTCTTAATTAAGGCTAGTAATTCAGATGCTTAAGAAAATTGTAATATTCTTATTTTGTCCTCATGTAAATATAAGTATCGCAAAATTATGGCACCCAAGATCTTCAACTCCAGTCCTGTCCTGAGATGTAGAAGGTGAAGTTGGATGAGATGAGGGTGAATTGTCGAATCTTATAAAGTTAATTACTTTGTCACCCTACCTGAGGTTTTCTCTCCAATTTTGGAACACTAGTGCCGATACTGTCACTTAAATATAACAGTTTAAGGGGTAGAAAAGATATTTTTAATAAACAGTGGGATGTTTTGGTAAATGGTTGACAATTTTTACATTAAAAAATTATAACTATAGTAAACAGTCAACCCCTTATCTAATTTGTCTAAAATTGCCTGTAGTTCATTCAAAATATCTTTCCATCCCTTGAACCGTTACATTTATCTGATAGAAACGTCATTCGAGAGTGACTGTTTTTGTGACAAACCTCAATGGTGACATTGTAATAATTTTATATTCGGCTTAGATATGACCGGACCCAAGTAGATAATATCGTGTTATAAGAAAATGGGTCATTACATATCATATAAATCAGTCCTTATCAATGTTTAGATATTTGTAGTTGTGATTAAAATGTTGATTAGACTCCATTGATGTTAGACAACTAATTTTAACACTTGATCAATGCATTTGATTTTGCAAACGATTCAGGAAATTCCAACAGGAAAAAGGTTTGGCTAAGTTGGAAAATGTCAAATGAATGGTGAGAAAAAAGTGGTACTCATGAATGATCACACTAATCAATCATTAATATTGTGATGTTGGCAAGAATGAACATTGATCCTAAAGAGTACATTCCCACTCAACTTTAGATAATCGGCCTTAACCGTAAATGCAGATTGGATATGATTGTTTATACTTATGGCTGTACAAATCTGCCAAAAGTTTTTTTGTAATCTTTGTTAGCTCATAAACACTTAATATTATCTCAAGAAATGTCTCTCTCATAAAAATCAGGATATACTATAATCATTTAGCATGAGTTTGTCTTAATGTTCTATTCATAAGAAGCAAAATTTAACTATTATCAAATGTATTAAAAATTGTGTATTGAATAAGTTAAAACAATCAAATTCATTCGTACATTTTCATGTCAAGTAATTATACCATTATGCATTGCTTGTGATATAAATACTATTTGAACAATATAACATACTCGTATATTAAATGTGTTTTTGCATTATATTGTCTTATGTAAGTATATTTGAAGAATATATTTTAAAATCAGTATTAAAAAAAAAAAAAATGTTTTATTGAAGTAGAGGCTATTACTATGGCCTACAAACTGAAATTGCGAGAGAATAGGAACTTAAATTTAATTTTCTTGATGTCACGTGACACATAGTCGGCAAACGTTGTTAATCAAGAATAGTAAGTATCCTACTTCCATACATCAAAAATAATTATGGTTGTTTTCTTACGACACCGACTATGGAATGATCAAATTTGAATTCAATGAATAATGTCAAAATTTAACTAATCAACATGTTGATCTAGATTAATATATATATATCAAAAGATTATGTAAGGCATTGGACGCTTTTGTTGTCGAAGTACTGTGAAATTATGGGTTTGATGATTAAGGTATATTGTAATTAATTATAAGGGAAATTGATAATTAAACCGAATTATGGAAAGGATTAATGGCCTACGATCCTCTCACAATTAGATCAATGGAAAAAGATGGCCGTGCTGTCGATGTCTCTGAGGAAGCCTGAGAGCTGTGGAGTTGTTCTTTGCTGGAACCCATGACAGATAAAATTCACTAGACATTCATAATCTCTCCTATAATTTTGGTTGTTGTTTTCAGCCATATAAACGTGTGGTTGTTCACCTTATTAATGTAATTTTATTTATGAACCCGTTAAGCTGATGTTTTTTTTTTGATATTAATATTATGGAATTTCAAATGACTCCCTCACTGTTAGATTTAGTCTATAGTTTACCTAGATATAGTCTTTTTTTACCACTATTAATTAAAATTAATTTTGCAGCTAAAGTAGGAGCAGATGACGTGTGTTTTTCTCAAAGTATTATAGTCATTTCTAATTATTGATAGGAACATCACAAATTATTCGCACTAAAAACTATGGAGTAATAGTATATAAAAGATAATTAAAAAAAAAAAAAATTACTTTTAAATCGGATGGTGACAATTTTATATATGGATATATCTTCTACACAATTTATTAATTTTACAATTATCCAATCACAATTAAAAAAAAAAAAAAACAAAAAACATAGTGTGGAGGTCTTTTATATCTCCCCCCCCGTGATAACATTTTGTATAGGTAGTACAATACATGACTATTAATGGGTTTCTCTTTGTAGCCTTTGGCGATTGTCGAAATCAATGAGGTCTTTATTTAAAATGAGTTAGAGCTCCGGCATCCGTTTCTTATATTTATAAAGTAAGTTATCAGAGGGCATTTTGTAAGATGGTTTGTGTTGAAAAAGACAATTGAACTAGACCCAATACTATGGAAATTAAGGGGTATTATCACTTGTTTGCGTAATAGTAATAAGATTTCGGAGTGGCGATCCTTTACTCCTTTATGTTTTTAAGAGATTTTTTAATTTATGTTACATTAAAACTATCAAACGCTATTTATTAAAAGCTTTAATGAAACTTTTGGATTTAAAAAAAAAAAAAAAAAACATTAGAATATCCCTCTTAAGGTTGTTTTAATCTACTTCTAAAAACTTGGATGACAATTGAATTTCAAAATCAATTAAACTGTGTTTAAAATAATCAGGAATATCTTTTAAATAGTCTGTACTATTATTAGAACTTAGGATTAGTCTTCGTCAACAAAAGGCAATTAATCAATGGAGGGGTAAATTTTGTCCGATGTCTCAACTGAACCAAATAGAGGCCCCTACACATAAGTAATACGTTTATATTCATTATAAAAGTAACTTTGATGGAGAGACGAAAATTAATATATATTACTGATGATATATATTCAATATATATAGATATATTTAGGAAAGAATAAATAAAAAGTTATAATTTATTTAAACTGGCATGCATCTCATGAGGCTAAGAACAAGTCTTCGACAAGGATTCGCCGCTAGATTGTATATATCAACTGAAACAACTAAATAATTGTTCATAATTCACATTTTATTCAAAAACAAAACACATGAGCATTGTGCATGAACAAACAGGTAGACTTGATTTGGCTTTCATAATCGGGGTCGGACAAATTAACCATTGCATTGCTCCAAACAAAACGAAGATACATTAATATACCATAATGAAATTAATTAATAAGATTATTCGCATGATGCCAATTTATGGGTTAGTGGAACAATGAGGCTTTGTAATTTATTTAATGTTTAAACAACTTGTCTCTAATGGGTTAGTGAAGTTTGTTTAACTTATGAATAGACTTTTAGGACACATCAAAATTAATTGAATGTATTCATTCATTATTAAGAACTTCCTTGTGTGGTTTAGAAGATGTGATAAGTTACTACTATACTTACGTTGGTTTTGGGTAGGTTTATTAAGTCAAACATAACAGCTAGCTTTTGAGTTCGAATATTATCTATAAGTATCAAAGCTCTTCAAGAAGTTTTTAATTTGGGGATTTGACTTAAGGGGAATAATTAGGGATGTTAGGCGGAAGTATGGGGGGTAGGTTGTTCTTTACCAACTTGCCAATGGCATGTATTCGGCTGGTGCCAAAAATATACTAAGAAAATATAAATGAATTAAAATTTATGTAGTTGATATATATACATGTATATTAGAAGAGTCATTCTCTTGTGCGAGGTTGGATTTTTATAAAATCCGGACCAATACTTTTTCATATAGAAATCTATTTAAACGACAAGTTGTTTGTATACTTCATGTAAGAAATTTGGGTGTTAAAATTTATCTGTTCAAGTAATTATGTACAACATTTTGATTGAATTAGAGATTTGATTAAATTTTGTCTGTGAATATATGTTTTACACAAGATACTTTATTCCACTTGATTCAAGTTTTAAAAAAAGAAAATCAAGATTTTTACACCAAATATTTTTGAATTAAAATATAGATAATAGCAGTCAACCAAGTGCATGTTAAAGATAATTATGACCATACTATAAAAACGATGAGACGTTCAGAGGCGGTAGGAGGCCTCCATTTATGTAAGATTAGAAGTGGCGAAATTTAAAAACAAGTAAATAGTGGTACAGAAACCAATGTTGACAGGTGTCGGTATGTTTATGGGATGTCAAGTCAAGTGCAAAGGAACTTAAACTCTAATAACTTTTGATGAAGGGATATAATTAGCCACTATATTTCTCCATACAATTAAAACTATCCCAACCTTACACGGTTTATTATTGTTGGTTTTCACACCTCGTCCTTTTTTTTTTTGTTTTTTTTTATGCGGCAGAGGTATCCAGGCAACTTTTGAACGCATCACCTCAACTAATCTCAATGTCTTTAAAGTTGAGTAAGGGTTTAAACATTTATGGTAACTCCCTATTATAACGAAGCGGAATGCGAATTTAAAACCGTCGGAAGTAATACTTAGAGCCAATATTCAACCACTTAGCCAAAGGGTGGTTTTGTTCACCTCGAATTCCTCTTTTCAAGGACATACTTTCCCAATGGTGTCACCTTATCTAAAGCAAATTATATATTGTTATGAACATTGTGCAACAATATGAAATTTCTCGATATAAGGAAGCCTGTAGACTTCTTCTAATTTTTTGTAATCATTAAATGGTAGCAAATAGATCTTTATCATCAAGCGACAATTTAACATTCCGTCATGTGCAGGCACTCGTTAATATCATAATTGAAATGAATAAAACGACTCTGGATAGTGCAACAAAGTACTAATAAGATTATAATAATTGTTTTTTGTGTTGTGTAAATCGTAATATAGTTTAATATTTAATATTCCAAAGTTATGCTCATGAACAAACTTATCATCTGATTTACTAGTACAAAATAGTTGTAAATAATTTTCATCTAACGTAAAATTAGAGTAAATTTTAAGCCTATATATATTTAGAATAAAGCCATAATAAGGTTGATGGAACATTATATAGGAGAAATTGATTAATTTTTCAAAAGGCAATAGTATCCCTATATTTTTTTTGAAAAATGTATATCAAATTTATTATATAGAGTATATAAAATATATATATAATAAAAAACTTAAAAGGACAAATTAATGCTTATGGTTTGAAAATAAGAAAGAAAAACATATAATTTATATTTATGCATTAAAATAAAAACCTTGAAAATTATTACCAAAGTTTAGCAAACTCATCCTAGACCTACTTTAGTGTGTATTCATAGAGAAAAGGGTAAGTGTATTTAGAAATGTTCTCTTTTTTCAGCCCACTTATGGCCCAATTGGCCTTTCTGTATTATCTGTTTCCTCCATTTTTGCAGACTGCCTTCAGCCTTAAGGCTCAATAATTTTCCTTTTATCATTCTAAGTTCTAACATCACTTATAATGAGTAAACATGTTGTAGATTTTCTTCCATATAAAAATCAAAATACTAATCCTAATGTAAACATCATATGATAAGATGGGGTTAAAAAGTGATTTTCTCTCTCTATATATATAAAATTCCATAATTGACGGTAATTTTGAAATAAATGTATATTTATTATAAACGGGGGCTAATTAGAGAATTAGTGGGGGTGTATACAGTATCATAAAGAAAAAAAAAAAAAAAAAAAAACACTTGAGACCACCTACTTTATTCCAACCAATAGTGGATCCAGAAATTCTTATTAGGGTGGGCCAAAATAAAATGTAATAATATATAATATTCATATTATATGTTTTTAGTTGAAATTGTCATAAAAAAAAAAAATTACATATAAATATTTTTTTTTTTAAATTTGAGGGCCCACCCACAATATACTCCAACATATCACGTCATTAATCACTTAACTCTTAATTTAATTATTAATTTCACTTTTTTTTAAATAAAAAATTTATTTTTAGAACAACTCTTGTGAATAAACAAATTATAAGATAATCTTTTAGTAATTAAATTAATATATTTTAAACTATTGAGATTTGCACATTTAATATAATTTACACATCTAATGCATTTTAAAAAGGACAGAATTCAAATTCATTGTATCAAAATTTTTTATAAAATATATACCACTCTTAATTTTAATGAGAGGATGATATAGAAATATTTCTCTCAACATTTTTGAAAGAGTTTTATTGATTTTATTAACAAAAACTAGATCAAGTGATTGTAAAATTAATTGTTTGTCATAAATTTAGTTTTAATTACATCACATAATTATTTTGAAATAATATTTTAAGTAATAAAAAATATATATTTAATTACTTATAATAATATTAATGATAGTTAATTAGTTATGTTCAAAACTAATTATTTAAAAATATATTATGATAATAATATTAAACATCCATAATAATAATAATGCAATAGATTCATTGAAAGTGGGTTGGTTTGGGTATACCCATAACCCAAGCATATCCTACCTAGTCCACCCACTATTGGATTCAAGAAATGGGATGGTGGGTTGGGTTGAGGTAGTTTGTAGTGGGTTGCCCCATAACCCATTAAATTGGGTTCCCTACCTATAAAACAAATTCAAGGATCCACATTAATATCTTCTATTTCTAAAGATGATAATTCCTAAAATACTTCAAAGTGTGACCGAAATTCTTAAGCTGCAACTAATAAAAATTACAGTGGGTAATACGCCATGAATCGATCCATCATTCTATAACATTCTTTCGGTTTGTACTCTGGAGCAATATGACCAGCACCCTGGAATTAGAAGCGATACAAATATAAGTGTTTTGGTTCATTATCTTTTTTTTTTTTTTTTTTTTTTTGAAAGGTTATGATGCAGAATAACAAATATGAATTTATTCTCGTCGTTTAATATTCTAATATGCTTTTGTTTTGATATAGTAACAAAAGCCATTTTAATTTGAAAAAAAAAAAAAAAATGAACAACAAAGAGAACATGTATTTTTTCATTTTAAAGTTTAGGCTAAATTTAAAATTGCATAAAACTATTTTTTAGAAAAAAAATAATTATAACCACGTTTATTTACTTAAATTTCTATATCCCTTATTTTTACTATTTCCAGATCCTAGTCAATTGGGGTAATTTCTTTTAAAATATGTTGCACATTCATTTGAAGAGCATAGTTAATTATATGATTGAGTTGAGCCTTACCTTCACTGAGCTATATAAGAGTAAAGTCACTACTAATTAATCCTCTGTGGATCTGCATACATGAGACCATGATAATAATTAGTATAAAAATCCAAATACAATTACGAAACAATAGTTAGAAATATCAAGATTGTATCGTATCAGAGCTTTTGTGCCGGATTACCGGCAACTTGACCCTTACAAACCCATGCTCGCCAATTTTCATTATAGTCAAATTAAGAGAACGAATCCAAGTTTGTGTGGCAATGTGTGGAATACGGAATCGTGATCACCACTGCATAAAATGTGACAATGTTAATCCATGAAAAATGATGGGGAAGAAGAAGAAGAAATTTGTAATTCATTTTTTCAATATAGATTAAATAATATCAAGATAGATTTATTAAAGTGAGAAGACTTGAAGGAAACAATAAACGCTGAAGAAGTTAAAGAGTTGTCACCTGAAAAGAGAGCTCGAAGGCTGACTTTGTAAAATTTTTATGATAAAACACAACTTAATTGAGTCTGTGTATAAGCTAGGCCAGAAATATGCAACATTTTCCACACTCCTTTTGTGTTCCTGTTTCATACCCATTTGTTTTAATCCGAAAATAATTTTTAAAATTCAAATACGATTCAGAAAATTGAGTGTTGTTATTTTAGTTAATAATCTTTAGTCAAAACGATTTCATATTAATTTGTCAGGTCATGCATATATGCCATTATATTTAAAATATTCTTTGAGTCCCATGAGAAAAATCAAACGGCATTGAACATGACTTGACAAAATAAATATTAAAATGCTCATATTTAATATCAAATTATTTTTTGATATAATATTCAAAATGACTTCGATAAAAAGGTATAGAAATTGAGTCGTGTTTTAAATGATAATTAGTTTTTAGATTTTATCCAAAATTATTTTCGAAAACATTTCAAACTCATTTAATAATAAACACGTTTCATAAGATTTTTCTGTATAAAAAATTGCACTCTAAACATTAAATAAATGCATTACTTTCACATGGAGAGCTTCTCGGACAATTTCAGCATTAGCCCAAACGGCAGATAGCCATAATTATACCCCTGAAAGAAAGTTGAATCACAGATCTTTTTATGTAACTTAATCCTGGAAGTGGTGAAAAAAATCTACAAAATAATGAGAGAGCTGAATTTACGTACCCTGCACCAATAAGCATTTCCGATTTGATTTCTGAAAGGGGAATTCATCAGGCTCAATCTTTCAGCTGATCTTCTTCCTTCATACTACTTTTTTTGGTTTAGCAGATAGCAACGTGGTTCCAAAATATCAGAGTGTATTATTGAAGAACCACTGCATCAAACAATGAAAAAAAAAAAAAAAAAAAAATTAAAATCGGCAATTTCATAGGCTCAAGCTCAGTGATGGATTTTAAAAGGATAGTTTTCTGCTGACTGGTCGAATTCATCAGGCTGTTACACAATTAGTATTGCTTTCATTTATGTTGACATAATCCATTGCAGTAATATTTTGCAGCCGGAAATTAAATGATAGTTTTTGAAAATATTTGGCTTGTGTAACTATATAAATTGAAAACAAATTTATAAAGAGATTGGAGATATATATTTACATGATAAGTTCAGGTGGTATGAGTGTACTCCAAATGCAAATGGTACAATGAATTGCTGTCAATATAATCATCCCGTCTTTGGATTTCAAGTAGTATCCTTTTCAATAGTTTGAAATTTCAAGGTCAGAATCATTAACTATAAAAGAATATCTTAAGTGAGATGAACATATCACAAAAGGTATTAGTGTTTGAGCGTATAAATAATAGGATATAATTTCGAGAAAAAGAATGAAAACAAAAAGGATGGAAATTACTTTTAGGTTTATGGTTGGCTTAAATCCTTCGTTCTTTCCTGCAGGAAATCGAAATATGAATTAATCAATCTTTCAAGACATGACAAAGGCTATAGTTTTCAGGAAAAAACAAAAGGAAAAATAAGTGAATATGTCACCAGGAAAATAAATATTTACCATCAAGTATATGTTGGACTATCATTGGAACAGAAATGCCAGAATAAGAATCGCCCCCAATGAAAAATTGATTTGTTAAGAACTGTGGATGCTCAAGGAGCCACTGCAGAAAAACAATTAATATGAATAAACAACTATCCATTCCAGTCGAGAATTCTTGATTTCTGTAATTTGGATCACTTATCAGTAAAGACTGTTTTTATTCTTTTGAGTTTTAGTTTCTTTAATTTTCAATTCTCTATATTCATAAATAAATTGTATCTTGGGAAAAAAAAATGATAGTTAGCGGTGAATAGCGCTGAGTTGAGTGAATGGTATTGTTGAATTATTTGTGTGGTGAATAGCATTGAGTGAATGGTATTTGTTGAATTTGTAAAAGACAAATTAAAATCCAGGCCCTAACTTTTAAATTTGTAAGAATAAATATTTTGGCTGAACTTCTAACGTAACATTTTATACATGAACTGAGCTTCGGATGTTAAAAAAGATTAAGACAGTTAAATGTACAGAACCTTACATACCTTTCTCAAGAAGTCGTAGGTTTGTGCGGCAGATTTTGTATCATTAAGATAGTAATTTTCTTGGGTTGTTGAGTAAGAGAAACCAGTGCCAACTGGTGCATCTACATATATAATGTTGATGCCCTGAAAAAAGAAAAAAAAAAAAAAGATGATTACCTCTCAAGAATGAAACATGAAGAGAGAGAGAAAAAAAAAATTATTCTTTAGTACCTGAGTCCATGTATCAGGGTTAAGTTGGAGTGATGGCAAACTCCCATTGTAATTAGAATAATTAAAAGCAACTGGACCTGCAAACAGATTGAGAAAAAAACTTGCGAAAGGTGGTCTTTTCCCTAAATATGAAAATTATTATTGGGTCCTACAAAGAAAATTGGTGGGGCTTAAATAACATCACTCATAAAATTAACTTTATTATCAAACCATTATTTAAAAGAAATAGGAGATAAAACTTGGGAAGATGTCAGTCATTTTCATAAATATGGCCCATTAATAACTTATCCTGAGTTGCTTTAATAAATTAAACATTCATTATTAAACTATTATTTAATAGAAACAAAACCTCCAGGCTACTACTAAGTGTATTATTTTTCTTAATTGAACTAAGAAAATCAATCATAATAGTACTTCGTAATTGTCTTATCTCTTTTTATAAGTACAAAATAATTTTTGTTAGAGTTGGTAAACTCTATTTAACGTTTAGGTACTAATTTTTAAAGACGCAGCAGAATAATTTACCAAGTTGTGTTAATATAGTCAGGTTTACAACAAATTATTTAAGCTATAAATGTAAAGCACACCAGCATATACATGGTTTAACTAAATCTATTTTTAGCCTACATCCATGGAACCTCATCCAGATCAAAGTAAATCTACTAATTAACAAATATTATAAGATATAGTTTAAAGTTGATTTTAGCTATAGCAAAGAGAACGCCATTTTCTAGTTACACTAAATACCACCTTTTGAATCTCTAATGTCTTGTTGCACCACAGATTTCTTCACACCAGGTTCACTCTTGGAAAACGCTTGAGCTCCACCCAAGCTTCAATCGCTGAAGACACGCTCCAGCATTAGCAAATGAACCACGTTCCAGCCGCCATTCAACAATGAAGATAACAAGAAAGTTTCTAGTATAAACCCATAAAAAAAGAACCTAACCAAGAACAACTCTCTAAAAAGTTTAGAGCACCAACGAAATAGATATTCAGGTTCAAAAAGAAAAACAAACAAGGAAAAAGATGAACTTCCTTTTAGCTTAACAAAGATGAAGGATGATAAATGTTCTGCACAATAACATAAAGTGAACCTTTTGTTGGAGTTGTTGACTACTTCAGCATTGATAGGTTACGCAGACGCATTCGGGGGTCTTGCTGCCCGATCAGCGTTTGGGGGCCCCGCTCCCCGATGAGCAAACAGGGGTCGTGGGGGCAGCACCCTCGGGCTCGTAGGCAGTTTGGGCCTTTTCCATGTATAACTGCTGAAGAATTTCTTTAAGTTATTAATTTCTTATTGGGTTAGGCTAGGAATATGAATCCTTGTAAAACTAGGTTTTGTCACTTAAACCTAGTATATAAACATATTTTTCTCTTGTTATGAGTATGATAGCAAATCATATGACAATTCATTCATTGTAAACAAGAGAAGTGATGAAGTATTACAATAATATTGACTCGATTAGGTAAACCAGGGTAAATTGCGCATGTTATTTTCTCTTTGTTTACTTTCTGTGATTTGTTTTGTTGTTATTTTGTTCTCACTACTGTCTCTATTTCGTTCACCTTTGAGGAATAAAACTCTCTGAAAAATTCAGAGCATAAGCAAATAAAAATATCAAATGTTAGCTTTACAAATGAGCAAGAATGAAGAAGATATAGACCAATTTCATACTCCCCAATTCTTGCTAAGTCAACAAACAAGGGCTGACATATGTTGGTCCAAAAAATAGAAAATATTACATCTATCTTTTGGGACCACAACCAAAAAAGGAAAAAACTTATTTCACCATAAGAGGATATTGAGACACCGTCCTCATGACAGCACAACAGATGGACAAAAAAATATCTCAGCTGATAAAGATAAAAACGTAAATTGTGCAAAAGTGAGTCAGACGTGCGACGTTAGCATGGCAAAAAAGTGTGCGCACACACAAAATGAAAAAACAAAAGGTATAAGTCTAACAAAACTGAACAGATGGAGGACAAAAACAATTCCAACTTTTTGTTGGACCACAAAAAGGTGTAAAAAAAGAAAAAGAAAAAATAATAGTAACACTTCAAAGGGTTTGCATAAAAGCAATAAAAACTTACCACTTTCATAGAAGAAAGCAGAGAGAGCGGAGCAACCAGGTCCACCAGTGAGCCAAAGCATAAGAGGATCAAGTGAAGGACTCCTCTGTGACTCCACAAAGTAGTAAAACAATTGCGACTCATTCGATTCCCCAACACCAATATATCTTAAAAGGAAAAAAAAAAAAAATCACTTAGAAAATCGTACATCTATTTTATTTTAGATACAGAGTCATCTCTTCAGGACCCTCGTTAAAGTTTAATAAAAATTATCAGAAATCGTGAATACAGTAATTAAAGTACCCAGTTTCGAGGTAGAAGGGAAGTTCACCATCAAAACCAGGGAGATGGGTGATGACATTTCCTGCAGAAGCAAAAATGATAGAGAAAATAAGTAGGAGAAGCACTTGGAAACAAATTTTGAAACATTTGGAAGAGGGGTTTGCTTTCAGTGTTGCCATCGTTGCAAGAAATGAAGAAATAATTCTATTGATCTAACTTTCAAACTTTATATTATTAGTCTTCTGGAAGCTAAGAAATAATTCTATTGATCTAACTTTCAAACTTTACAGTATTAATCTTCACGTGATAAATAGGGGCAAATACACGAAGAACTTGGATTTTAAGGCTGAATGAATAACTTTGGATTTACTAAAATCAGAATGTAACGCCATCCAACTTCATCCCTGTCAGAGAGGAGTAAATTATTAAAGTCCCATATGTTTCATGAAATTAAAACATAACCCCAATTTCGTTATTTTATTTTTCTATTAATTTAACGGATATACATTTTTTACATTATGTAACTTTAGTAATATGTTTAAGTATCTAGAGCTCTCAAAAATACATTACACTGGTTTTGGGGGGTTTTTAAATCATTCGAAACCAGCCCATAAAAAATTTGGTAAATAATGGTGTTTAAACACCTTAAAACCAGTCTAATTAAAAACCCCTCAAAACTAGTGAAAAAAAACTCTCAAGCAGACCCTTAAGGAATTTTCTAATTTGGGATTTGCATTAGGAAAATTAGGATTAATTTTGAAAGGGAGTTATTTATTTAAGACCTATAAGATTTCTTAAAAGAAATACAAGACTTTTGGTAAAATATTGATGCTTTTTTTTTTTTTTTTTTTTAAAATAATTTACTCACTACTGCTCTTATTTCAAAACATGTATTTATAAAAATACAATTATTTACCGAAAGATAAAACAAATAAAATAAACCTCATAGAAATCATAAATAAGATTAACCTATTTGTCATCCTACCCTATTTCTAATTAAATAAACTAATTAAACTCCTAAAAAAACCCTAAAAAATATCAATTGTCAATTATCAAAATGGATACCCACTAAAATTTGGTTAAAATTTTATGTTTGGTTGTCTTTCACATCTGGAATGTTAGTATAAATTTCACCCATTACAATAAAAAAATGAGTGGAATGTGGTTAAACTATTATTCTGGTACTATAAAAAGGATGACTCATAGAGTGGGAGGCCCCCATTTATGTAATAGGGTATAAAAAGGTGAAAATGAAAACAATTAAATAGTTCTTCGTAAAAACAATGTTGATATGTGTAGGATTTGAATGATCAATTAATTGAAAGGACTGACAACTTCTAATTAATATTAAGAAAGGGATAACTTAACCACTATATTTTCTCCATACAATTAAACCATCCCAACCTTACATTTATTTATTTGGTTTGTCACCTCTCCCTCTCTCTTTTTCAAGAGACATATCTTTCCAATGGTGCCACTTCATATAAATGTAAATTTATACTATTTTTATGAACATTTATAAATATTGAAATTTTCTACTATAAGGAAGCTTTGCTTTCTAATTTTTTTAAATTATTAAATTGGATAGCAAATAGATTTTTAATCATCCAAAACCAAAAGCGACATTTAAATTCTATCTTTCATAATTTACATTTTCTTTTGTATATGGATGAAATGGTGACTATATATGTATAAACTCTTAATATCATTGATTGAAATGAATAACGACTCATTGATAGTGTCAGCAAATTACCTATCATTGATTGAAGTATTAATTTATGACATTTTATGGAAGAAAATTATTAATTTTTTGATTGGTAATATTATTCCATATATTATTTTCGAAAAATGTTATCAATAATTTCCTCTATATATATAAAATAAAAGCTTAAAAGTAACAAAATAATACTCATGTTTAGAAAATAAGAAAGAAAAACATATAATTTATATTTATGCAATAAAAAAAAAAAAAACTTTGAAAATTATTACCAAAGTTAAGTAAACTCATCCTAGACCTACTTTAGTTCTCTTTTCCATTTGGATTTTTAGACGAGGCTCATTCATGTCTAATTTCAGCCCACTTATGGCCCAATTGGCCTTCAGTATTATCTGTTCCCTCCATTTTTGCAGACTGCCTTGAGGTTCAATGGTTTTCCTTTTATCATTATTTTCATTCTAACATCACTTATAATGAGTAAACATGTTGTAGATTTTCTTCCATATAACAATCAAAATACTTATAAAAAAAAGATTATAGTATAAGAAGAGGTTAAAAAGTGATTTTCTATTAAAAAAAAATCCATAATTGATGGCAATTTTGGAATAAGTGTATATTTATTTTAATCGGGGGCTAATTAGGGAATTACTGCAGTACATATAGTATCATTAAAAAAACATATATGTATATAAAAAAAAAAAAAAACTTGAGACTGTTGTAAACAAGAGACTAAAACGAAAATCCAAAGCAATACAACATCCAAAACAGAAGATAAATCACAAGCAATAAAACAGATAATAAGCTGAAAAGCGAAAGGCACAAAGATTTATAGTGGTTCGGTAATCACACAGATTACCTACATCCACTCTTTAGGGCAATAAGAAGACTTTACTATGAGAATAGAGAACCTTACAGAGATTTACGCTCACCCTTTACATAGTGCAAAACCCAGATGAAAAACCCCTCTGTAAAACCCAGATCTCATCACCTCTCATACACCACACACAATAACCAACATTAGTTACAAATTTATACACAAGTGAAAGCATAAGGAAAAATCCAACTAAGGCCTACCACCACCGTTTAATTCTATCAACGCTCTTCAGATTTCCAGTGCATCCAGAGATTCATAACAAACTTTCTCTCTCTATTAACCAAGAGAAAAAAGCTCGAGAAAATCGAATGAGCAAAACCTAATTTGGATTAGGTTTATTGAAGACTAGATATGACAGAATTGCCCCTTAGTCTTTAACATAATAACTTTGACTACCTAAGTTATATTTGACTTCCACATGGGCATAGGTCAATTGCCACATCACAACAAATCTCCACCTTGGCATTTGATCATTGCCTTTCCTTACTGCCTTAGAACTTCTTCTAATTTTCTTCAATGTGCAGAAGGCTCTTAAAGAGCCTTAACTTGTCCAAAATAATAGACTTAGTGAACATATCTGCTGGGTTTTCTCTTCCAGGAATCTTCTCCACCTTAATGGCTTTATCTTCAATCAGATTTCTGATAAAATGCAACCTGACATCAATGTGTTTTGATCTCTCATGAAAAACTTTATTTTTGCATAGAAAAATTACACTTTGGCCGTCACTCTTGATTGGAACCTGCTGCTGGTTCAATCCCATTTCATCAAGCATTCCCCTGAGCCACATTGCTTCTTTGACTGCCGTTGTAATAGCAACATATTCTACTTCCATAATTGACAGAGTAACTATTGCCTGCAGGTTAGCCTTCCAACCAACCAGATTATTCCAAAAAGTAAAGCAGAAACCAGTCATGGATTTCCTATTGTCTACATTTCCTGCATAATCAGCATCTACATATCCTACAATGATATTCCCCTTATTTTGCCCCCTGCTGTAAACAATACCAATGGCCAGTGTACCCCTTACATACCTAAGCACCCAGTTTACAACTTCCCAATGATTCTTCCCAGGATTACTCATAAACCTACTTACAAAACTAACTGCAAAGGCTAAATCTGGTCTGGTACAAACCATCAAATATATCAAGCTCCCTATTGCATTTGCATACGGGATGCAAGCCATTCCCTTCCTTTCTTCTTCTGTTTCTGGGCATTGTACTGTACTGAGTTTAAAATGTTGTCCTAAAGGTGTTTTAACAGGTTTGGAATTACTCATGTTAAACTACCTTATGACTTTTCCAGCATATTGTTTTTGTGACAACATCAGTTTTCCATTTTTTCTATCCCTTTAAATATTCATTCCTAGGATCTTCATAGCTTGCCCTAAATCTTTCATTTCAAATTGTCTACTCATCTCTCATTTGAATCTAGCAATTTCAGAAAGATCTTTACAAGCTAAAAGCATATCATCCACATACAAGGCCAAATAAATGTAGCACTCACCATACAAACACTTAAAATAAAAACAACCATCAAAGCTACTTCGAATGAAACCAACATTCATCATAAAACAATCAAATTTCCTATACCACTGCGTAGGTGACTGCTTTAAACCATATAAAGATTTTTTCAACAAACAGACTTGGTTTTTAGACCCCTTTTCAAACAACTCAGGCTGCTCCATCATAATTTTTTCTTCTAAATCACCATTCAAGAAAGTTGTTTTGATGTCTAATTGCTCTAATTCTAAATCAAACTGAGCTACCAAGGATAAGAGAATTCTGATAGTGGTATGTCTCACAACTGGTAAGAAAATTTCGTTGTAATCTACTTCTTCAACATGTGTGAAACCTTTGACTACCAACCTAGCTTTAAACCTAGGTGCTTCTACCCTTGGTATACCATCTTTCCTTTTGAAAACCCATTTGCACTTAACCACCCTATTGCCTTCAGGTTTGTTAACTAGAATCCAGGTTTGATTTTTTATTAGAGAATCATACTCTTCCTGCATGGCTAGTTTCCATTCCCTGGAATCTTTACTATTCATGGCTTCCTTAACAGTTCTAGGTTCCTCATCAATCTCTTCAGCAACTTGAAGAGCAAATGCTACCATATCAGCATGTGAGTACCTCCTAGGTAGTCTAATTTTTGTTCTTTCTCTATCTCTAGCTAGTTGATAATTTTGTAAATCATTTCCATCACCATCATTATCATCATTATCATCTAAGCTAGGTTCATCCTCCTGGGTTTGAGAATCTGAAACAGGATTGTTTAGATTTGTAACTTCTCCACCTAGGTCCAGATTAAACACCTTTGTCCTATCTTCATTGTCACTTTCTTCCTGACTCAATCCACCCAACTCATCCTCATTAAACCTCACATCTCTGCTAATAATGCACTTTTTCCGTCCAATATCGCAACATTTGTAATCTTTAATGCCATAAGGATATCCTAAGAAAATGCATCTAATAGCCCTTGGTTGTAACTTATCAGTTTTCTCATGAACAAAAATAGTGCAGCCAAAAACCCTAAGGTTACTGTAATTTGCAGGATGCCCAGACCATTTCTCCATGGGTGTTTTGAAACTAAGAGCTGAGGAGGGTATTATGTTTATTAGATAAACAGCTGTGTGGGCAACCTCTGCCCAAAACCTGGTGGGTAACTTAGAACAGGATAATAGGCTTCTAACCTTTTTCTAGAATGGTCATATTCATCCTTTCTGCTAAACCATTCTGCTGGGGTGTGTGTCTTACTGTTCTATGCCTTAGAATTCCACTTTCCCTACACAGACTATCAAACTTTTCATTGATAAATTCTAACCCATTATCGGTTCTAAGTTTCCTAATTTTCTTCCTACATTGATTTTCTATCATGACCTTCCAATCTTTGAATTTCCTAAAGGCCTCTCCCTTTGTTTTCAAGAAATAGACCCATACCCTCCTAGAGTAATCATCTATGATGCTAATGAAATACCTACAACCTCCCAAAGATGGATATTTAGTTAGTCCCCACACGTCTGAATGGATATAATCTAAAATAGCCTTAGAACAGTGGTTTCCCACACTAAACCTAATTCTGTTCATCTTCCCATAAATGCAGTGATCACAAAAATCCAGCTTCTCTACTTTATCTCCTCCTAGAACCTTTTGCTTATCCAGCTCAACTAATCTCTTTTCACTAACATGCCCTAACCTCCTATGCCATAAAGTTGTCCTATTAAACTTCTGAGATAAAGATACAACTGTTGTTCCAGTGATGGTTGAACCATTTAGAATATACAGCCCATTCCTCATCTCACCCTTCATTACAACTAAGGACCATTTAGTTACTTTAAGGACTCCACCTTGAGCCTTATAGCTATAGCCAATTGAGACTAGACTTCCTAAAGAAACTAAATTTCTTTTTAGCTCTGGTATGTATCTAATATCTGTGAGCCATTTTGAACTTCCATCATGCAAATTCAGCCTTACATCTCCAATTCCTGAGATTCTACACACTGCATTATTGCCCATCAAAACTTTTTCAGACTCTAGTTTCTTAAAGTTTGACAGAAAACTCCTATTTGGAGTCATGTGGAAAGAACAGCTAGAATCAAGTACCCATTCAGCATCAGTTTCATTTTCAGAAGCTACTGACATATTAGAACTCTCATAACCATCAGAAGCTATATCTACACTCCCACTAGCATCCTTTTCCCCTGATTTTTTCTTCCTATCAGGACAGTCCCTCTTAAAATGACCTTCCTTATGACAGTGAAAACATTTTCTAATGAATTTGGACTTAGACTTTGATCTACCCCTGAAACTTCCTTTCTTGTGGCCTTTCTTTTCAGATCTTCCTCTCACATAAAACCCCTCACTATCTAGTTTACCTTCCTTTTTAAATTCAGCATCCTTAGCAGTAATTGCTACCACTACTTCTTCTAGTTTAAGGGTTTGTCTGCCATACTTAAGGGTGTCCACAAAATTTGAAAAATATTTAGGAAGAGAGTCAATAAGAATCACTGCTTGGTCTTCATCCTCAACCTTAACACTAAGCCTTTCTAGATCCTGTACTAGTTTCATAAAGTCATTCATATTTTCTCCTAATATTTTGTTTTCATCCATTTTAAAACTGAACAGTTTCTGTTTTAAAACTAACCTATTAGGAGAAGACTTTGACAGGTATAGACAGTCTAGTTTTTCCCAAATTTTGGCTGGTGTAGTCATTTTCTTAACTTCTCTTAAGACCTTATCCCCCAGACCTACGATTAAGGTATTGTAGGCTTTATTTAGTAGGTCTTTCTTCTCCTTCTCAGATAGGGAGTCTGGTAAACTATCCTCACCCTCTAAAGTATCAGACAATCAATTCTTAACTAAGATAACCTTCATCTTCATCTTCCACAATCCGTAATCATTATCCCCTGTGAATTTTTCAACCTCAAACTTAGACATTTCTAGGTTCCTAACCTTCACAGATGCCCAGAGTATAAAAGCCCCAATTTACCCGAGACTAATAGAAACCCTAAAAATTGCAGCTGTAAACAGAAACCAGATCTAAACCTAGATACTTCAGATTCAAAAAAGATCTCTCAACCTAGAATAAATCCTAGGTGCTAGAATGAGAACCTAGCTCTAATACCACTTGTTGTAAACAAGAGACCAAAACGAAAATCCAAAGCAGTACAACATCCAAAACAGAAGATAAATCACAAGCAATATAACAAATAATAAGCTGAAAAGTAAAAGGCACAAAGATTTATAGTGGTTCGGTAATCACACAGATTACCTACATCCACTCTGTAGGGCAATAAGAAGACTTTACTATGAGAATAGAGAACCTTACAGAGATTTACGCTCACCCTTTACATAGTGCAAAACCCAGATGAAAAACCCCTCTGTAAAACCCTGATCTCATCACCTCTCATACACCACACACAATAACCAACATTAGTTACAGATTTATACACAAGTGAAAGCATAAGGAAAAATCCAACTAAGACCTACCACCACCGTTTAATTCCATCAACGCTCTTCAGATTTCCAGTGCATCCAGAGATTCGTAACAAACTTTCTCTCTCTGTTAACCAAGAGAGAAAGCTCGAGAAAACCGAATGAGCAAAACCTAATTTGGATTAGGTTTATTGAAGACTAGATATGACAGAATTGCCCCTTAGTCTTTAACATAATAACTTTGACTACCCAAGTTATATTTGACTTCCATTTGGGCATAGGTCAATTGCCACATCACAACAGAGACCACCTACTTTACTCCCAACACATCACCTCAGCTATCACTTAACTCTTATTTAATTATTAATTTCACTTTTTTTTTTAAATAACAAATTATAAGATAATCTTTTAGTAATTAAATTAATGCATTTTAAACTATCGAGACTTCATGTTATTTGCACATTTTACAAAGTTTATACATTTAATGCATTTTAAAAAGGACAAAAATTCAAATTCATTGTATTAAGATTTTTATAAAATGTATATCACTCTTAATTTTAATATGTTATTTTTAATTTCCTATATTAGTTACTATTTAGCAATTGTTATGTGCAAATTGATAGAATTTGAGGTGAGTCTGACTTTTCACCCAATAAGGCCTTGTTGAATAGGAGGATTAATTCCTCTTATAAACTAGTAAGCTTGAATGTGCCTAGTCGGTCTGAGACTCCAACACTCCCCCTCATAGTCAAGCCCGTATGTTGGGTTATGCCTCTGTTAATGGAGGTAGTTGCTGGCACCTGCTGGTCAAGTACTTAGCTCAACTAAACCTGACTCTGATACTATGACAGAATTTGAAGTGAACCTAACTTCTCACCCAATAAGACATTTGTAACGCCCCACTTGAGGTACGTAATTAAATTGTGTTGTATTGCTTGAATGTTTATTGATTTGTTCTCATTTGAGCTTGCATGTCGTTATTTTCAGTTGGTTGACCCTTAGTTGGATTGATGAGTTGATTTGGTTGAGTGGTTGCCCTGAAATTGTAAAGGCTTGGCGAAGTTTTGGTGTTACAGACTTCGCCGGGCCGAAGAATGATCTTTGTTGCGGCGACGAGGTCCTGAAACCAAAGAGGGAGGTTCTGTAACTTTTCGCCAGGGCGAAGAAAGAGTCTTCGTCGCGGCGAAGAACCAACTAAAATGTGTAGTGTGTTTCTAAAGAATTCTTTCTTTGGGGCACAATGACCTTTCTACCCCTAATTAGCAGGAAAAGTGGGCAGTGAAATACAAAGAAATTGCATGGAGAATAGTTTAAACGGGGGTACAATTGCAAAGAATTAAAGGGCAAAGGTGGCATTCTAAGAAAGCGTAAGGGTAAAATGGGAAAGAGTGGAGAAAATATGAGATATTAAGGATTTAGCTTTAGAAACCCTTTTATTCTTTCTTTTCCACCACCTCTTCCATCCTTCAATTCTCTCAAACTTTCATTCAATTTTGCAAGGATTTTTGGAGGGCTTTTGACTAGAAGTTGATACAAGTTGATCCTAAATACTTAAAGGTAAGAATCCTTACTCTAGATGTGAATTTTTATTAGTGTAAGAGTAGGATCCTTACTAAGTTGGTGTTTAAGGTTTAAGAGAAAGCATCAAGCCATCAAGAGTAGAGAGCTTAAGTGGATTCTACTTGAGTATAAGGTAAGTAAATCCACCTAAGTTGTGAGTTGCATAATTAAATGATGTATAGAGATTTGTATATGATTAATGCTTGAATTTTTATGTTTGAAATGAGTTGATGGATTTATGAATAAGTTCAATGTTGATTTATGTAGAGATTTCCACCATGAGAAGGGTGGATTGTGTTGGTAGAAGTATGGATAGAATTAGAAGAATTTGAGAGGAATATTTGAAGTGTGTTTTCTTTGCAGGATGTGTGATGATTTAAAGGAGTTGAACTCCAATTTTGGATGGTTAAGAAAGAAGTAGAATTATAGTTAGAGTAGAGTTTATGTAGACATACATATTGTTTGATGAAATGCCTAAGAGAAGCATGAGTAGAAGTAGAGAACCTTACTTTATGCAACATAGCATATTTGCATTTCATGAGTGCATATAGATGGCATAAGAAAGATTCTAGGCATGAGCCATCTATATGCATATGTTTATGTGTAATCATCAAAGAAAGAAATATGAGTAATGAGAAAGAAGCACTCTAAGAATAAAGATAAAGAAAAGAATTAATTCTCTTAGAATAAAAAGAGAGAAAGAATTAGCACTAGAGAATAAAATGAATAAAAGTGCTAAAGAAGAGAAAAGAGAATAGGTTGTGCGATGGGAACCCGTGAGTGTAGAATTACCCGCATGTAAACCGCCGTGAGAGAGCGGTCTCCGCCATGAGAGAGCGGAATAAGAATGAGAAAAAGAATTTGTATAGCCCGTGAGAATACATGCGGATGAGGGCTATACACGAGAGAGAGAGTACACTCACATGGCCAAGGGTTCCGAATCCATGCATCAACCAAGACCGATCGGCAAAGAATAAAAGAAAGAATAAGAATGAGAAAGAATGAGAAAATTTGAGAGAAGAATAAGAAAAGAATAGAAAGAAAAGAAAAGAAAAGAGAGAAAATGCATTGCTTTGCATTAGTGCATATGCATCTCATCCATGCATGTTATCATGATATCCCTCATGGGTGATGAAAATACAGAGAAAGAAAGAATAGAAAGAAAGAAAAGAACAAGAGAAATTGCTTAAGAGGAAGTGACAAGAGTAAGGAAAGAATTGAAGAGTGACATGGGGATAGTGGAGTCGAGGATTTACTTACTGAGCATCCTTGTGCTCACCCCGTTGTTTTCTATGTTTTTGCAGGACATAGGTGAGGACGTGGTCGGACGGACATCGGCAAACGGGGAGACTTTGCTACACTGTCCACTGTTTTGAGAGTCTTTTTATATAAATGATATTGTACTATGTAAAGAATGTAGGCTGCGTTTGGTTCAAAATTTGGGGGTTTTGGGAAAAGTTTTTTGAAAAAAGAATGTTCCAGCTCCTTGAAGCTTGCTTGAGTCCATAAATGGATCTCTGCAACTTGCATACCTTATTAGCTTGACTATCAAGAACGAAACCATCAGGTTGTGTCATATACACATCCTCCTCAAGGTTTCTGTTCAGGAAAGCAGTTTTGACATCCATTTGCCAAAACTCATAGTCATGATGTGCAACAATCGTAAGCATAATCCGAATGGATTTAATCATGGCACCGGTGAAAAGGTTTCTTCATAGTCAATGCCATGAATTTGTTTGAAACCTTTGGCAACCAATCATGCTTTATCAGTATGCACGTTGCCATCCATGTCAGTCTTCTTTTTGAAGACCCATTTACACCCTATGGGTTTTACCCCTCTAGGTGGTTCCACCAAAGGCCACACTTGGTTCTGGTACATGGAGTCCATCTCAGATTTCATGACTTCAAGCCATTTAACGGAATCTGGACCCGATATAGCATCTTCGTAGGTTCTGGGTTCATCATCTTAGTAGACTAGTACGTCACCATGTTGAGTCGCGAGATAACTGTATCTCTCGGGCTCATGGCGTACTCTCCCAGATCTAGGGAGCTCCTGTGCTACATGAGGTGGTTCACTTTGATCCACAAGTTATGGAGTAACCTCCTCATGATGCTCAACCACTTCCTGTGGCACATCATCCCGTCCTTCGTCTAGTATATCTTGTGGTTCTAGAACTTCATCGAGTTCTACTTTTCTCTCACTAGTACTTCTTAGAAAATATTCCTTTTCTAAGAAGACACCAGATCGAGCAACAAAAATTGTGCGCTCTTCTAGGTGGTAGAAGTAGTATCCTTTGGATACCCCACAAATATACATTTACAGGATTTTGGGCGCAACTTGTTCGAAGTCAATTTCTTAACATAAGCTTCTGATAAGAGTGTAATTTATATATTTTTTATTCCTTCCATATTATGTTTTTGTTATGTTTTATGCCTAGTTGAGTTGATTAGAGTTTATTTTGTAAGTTTGGCCTATTTGGATAGACTTTATGAAATAAGTGAGAAAAGATTAGGAAATTCCAGATTTTTGTTATTCAGACCAGTGTTGCGGTTTTCAGGTTTTTCATGGAGTCAGATTTCTCGATTGCAAAAGTATTCTTCAGAAAAAGTAAAGTAGACGAATCAAGCTTTCAAGGAAGGAATTATGGCTGAGAATCCGAGTTCGTTTGGGTCCTCATTAGTTGTTAGAAAATCAGACTTGGAATCCTAGTCGCGGAAGGATTTCCTGGTTGAGTATTGAATCTTCGAACGGGCCTAACTGGAGCGTCAGATATCAAAAGTGGGTGATTCAAAATCCCAGATTCATCTAAACATCTGGGACTATAATTTTTATGAAGTAACCAAGCCCAGAAAAGATCTTTTACATTGCGAGAATCCTGGTGCAAGTTGGAGACGAATTCTGTTTTCCATATCTGATAAGATTTTGACCAATCTGGAAGTCTGTCTTTTAGGAAACGTCTAGGAAAGATTTTTCATGATTCCTGGGGTAGAATTAAGAAAAAAGCATGTTATTTATTGAGGAGTGTTAGGTTAACCAGAGGAGAGGGCGCAGTAGAGTTTAGTTTTTAGTTTTTTTACTTTCTAAGTCAAGATGTGAGGCTGATCTTTCTTCTTCAGTTCAAGGGGATTTTAAAGCCTAAATTCATGTCATTGGTGTAAATTTACTTCAGTAACATTGTTCTCAGTCTCGTTTTTATTGGAATTGTTTATGTTATTCTATTTTAATTGTTTATAATTTTCTTTTTGAGTGATTTAGTAATGGCCTGCTGAATTGTTTAATCAAAATTTTATCTGTTAGAATTAGGAATTGTGATACGTAATTTTCCTATTTCTACTCAATGAGTAACTCATGGTGATAGATGATTATGGACAAGTTTTCAGTCAGTCACCTTGAATAACATAACCTAAGTTAAATAATCCGAACTTTCGTGATTGTTGCTTGGATTGATCTAGTTTCCTAATTCTTAAGGCTACATTGAATTAAACTTAGAGAGCTTATTCTAGGTTGTTCAAGGTTAGGATCTAACTAGATAGCTTATTTCAGGAGTGACAATTAAGGGAAAATTCAGGTAACAGAGCTTGTTGTGTCCTAGGGTCAGTAATTCCATAATAACGAGATAGAATAATGTTACAGTTAGTATGTTCAATGCATGTTTAGGTGGATCTTGAACCAAGAACTGGTTGTTTTTAACCTAATATTTTCTACCATTATTTGTTTTCAGTTTAGATTTGTAACGCCCCACTTGAGGTACGTAGTTAAATTGTGTTGTATTGTTTGAATGTTTATTGATTTGTTCTCATTTGAGCTTGCATGTTGTTATTTTCAGTTGGTTGGCCCTTAGTTGGACTGATGAGTTGATTTGGTCAAGTGTTTGCCCTGATGTTGGTTGAGACTTGGTGAATTTTTTAAATTAAGTCTTCGCCGCGGTGACGTTGGCTTTGTGATTG
The DNA here is from genome assembly GCF_008641045.1 of Pistacia vera. Lineage (NCBI taxonomy): Eukaryota > Viridiplantae > Streptophyta > Magnoliopsida > Sapindales > Anacardiaceae > Pistacia > Pistacia vera. Next base: position 1,242,219 of record NW_022196293.1, read on the forward strand.
CGGTGTTGGTACTGTAATTGTTCGCCGGGGCGACGGAAAGTTCTTCGCCGTGGCGACGAGTCAGTTGAAAAGTTTAATGAAGTTTCTAGAGGATTTTTCCATAGGGGCAAAATGACCTTTCTACCCTTAATTAGCAGGAAAAGTGGGGAGTGAATTGTAAGGAAATTTTATGGAGAATATGTTAGAATGGGGGTGTGTTTGTAATGATTTAAAGGACAAGGATGGAATTTCCAAGGAAGAGCAAGGGCAATATGGAATGAATGAAGATATTTTGAGCTAAAAAAGGGTTAAGCTTAGTAAACCCTTTCATTCTTTCTTTTCCACCGCCTCTTCCATCCTTCAATTCTCACAAGTTTTCATTCAATTTTCCAAGGATTTTTGGAGAGCTTTTGACTAGAAGTTGATCCTAAGCACTTAAAGGTAAGAATCCTTACTCTAGATGTGAATTTTTATTAGTGTAAGAGTAAGATCCTTACTAAGTTTGTGTTTAAGGTTTAAGAGAAAGCATCAAGCTATCAAGAGTAGAGAGCTTAAGTGGATTCTACTTGAGTATAAGGTAAGGAAATCCACCTAAGTTGTGATTTGCATGATTGAATGATGTATAGAGTGATTAATGCTTGAATTTTTATGTTTGAAATGAGTTGATGGATTTATGAATGAGTTCAATGTTGATTTATGGAGAGATTTCCACCATGAGAAGGGTGGATTGTGTTGATAAAATTTGGTAGAAGTATGGATAGAATTTGAAGAATTTGAGAGGAATATTTGAAGTGTGTTTTCTTTACAGGATGTGTGATGATTTGAAGGAGTTGAACTCCAATTTTGGATGGTTAAGAAAGAAGTAGAACTATAGTTAGAGTAGGGTTTTTGTATGCACACATATTGTTTGATGAAATGTCTAAGAGAAGCATGAGTAGAAGTAGAGAACCTTACTTTATGCAACATAGCATATTTGCATTTCATGAGTGCATATAAGAAAGATTCTAGGCATGAGCCATCCATATGCATATGTTTATATGTGTAATCAGCAAAGAAAGAAAGAAATGAGTAATGAGAAAGAAATACTCTAAGAACAAAGATAAAGAAAGAACTACCTCTCTTAGAATAAAGAGAAAGAAAGAATTAGCACTAGAGAATAAAATGAATAAAAAAATGCTAAAGGAGAGAATAGGTTGTGCGATGGAGAACTCATGAATGTAGAACTACCCGCATGTAAACCATCGTGAGAGAGTGGTCTCTGCCATGAGAGAGTGAAATGAGAATGAGAAAAAAAATTCGTATAGCCCGTAAAAATACATGTGGATGAGGGCTATACACGAGAGAGAGTACACTCACATGGCCAAGGGTTCTGAATCCATGCATCAACCAAGACCGATCGGCAAAGAAAAAGAGAAAGAATAAGAATGAGAAAGAATAAGAAAAGAATACAAAGAAAAGAAAAGAAAAGAGAGAAAATGCATTGTTTTGCATTAGTGCATATGCATCTCATCCATGCATGTTATCATGATATCCCTCTTGGGTGATGAGAATAGAGAGGAAGAAAGAATAGAAAGAAAGAAAAGAACAGTGAGAACTAGAAACAGAGAAAGAACAAGAGAGATTGAATAAGAGAAAGTGATAAGAGTAAAAAAAAAAATTTGAAGAGTGATACACGGGGATAGTGGGGTAGAGGATTTACTTACTGAGCATCTTTGTGCTCACCCCGTTGTTTTCTATGTTTTTGCAGGACATAGGTAAGGACGTGGTCAGATGAACGTCGGCAAGCGGGGAGACTTGGCTACACTGTCCACTGTTTTGAGAGTCTTTTTGTACAAATGATATTGTACTATATAAACAATGTATATATTAGTAAAGAAAATTTTTGGGCCCAACTATTTTGATAAGTATTCTTGTATTTTTATTAATATATTGTATAAATATGATAGTAGAAAGAAGTCATTACAAGATTGCATTGATCACACCCCCTTTCGTTACTCTGTTGTCTTGTTTACTGTTTAGGTTTTTATTGTATTTTTCTATTGTTTTCATTGTGGCTATTGGCATAGAATATAGGATTTAATCGAATAATTCCCTGTGGGATCGACACTTGCTCACCCTATATACAATTTAGTAGTTAGGTTAGTAAGGTTAATTAATTTGGTGCATTTGGCACGCTACCAAATTTTGGCACCGTTGCCGGGGAATGTTCTTTGTCAATTTTTTTTTATGTTCTATGTTCTTTTGTTATTTCATTTAATCAGTGTTTAGTTGTGTTTTTTTTTCATTTTTTTTTTATGATACATGAGTACTTATGACCATGCAGAGAGTCGGGCTAACGACTTTAACTAAAGGCACTACTTGGGAGGCAACCCAAGAATTCAGATTTGATTTTCTTTTCCCTTGAATTTAGTTTTTTTATTTTATTTGCCATTTTTTATTTGTTTTTTTGTTTGTTTTATTTGCTGTCTCTACATTGGGTCTTACATTGGGGACAATGTAAGTTTTAAGTGTGGGGGAGAAGTTAGGCTTTAGGTGTTTGTTTATGTTAAGAAAAAAAAAAAAAAAGAGTTTTTGTTTTTAGGAAGGTTTATACTTTAAGTCATGTCTTTGAACGTCTAGTGATGTATGAAATAGTAACTTGACTTTGTTATTGAGCATATTCCTTGACTTAGGATGTTAGCAATATTTCATAAAATAGAGTTAATCATATTTGAATCTTTGTAGTTTAGAAACAATATGTCTTGATAAGTTGTGTGAACTTGATGACAAAGCATGATTGAGGAGTGTATAACAACCCTTAAAAGAAAAAAAAAAAATTGTTTCTCTTAAGCTAGTCCTAAATTTGGGTTTAAGCAAATAGGAAAAAAAAAATTCCTTTTATGGTTTAAGCAATATGTATTGAACCAAGATTGGCCCCTAACAAGGCATCATGGCCACCCGATAGAATGGCCACCATATGTGCTCATAGGGTTCTCGCTATCAAGATTTGAAACACTTGATACCCTTGTCACGGTTCTACCATTCTAAGGACATATATCAATACATATTGCAATAATAATGATTTACGCAACATAGAATAAAATGCCTTCTATTATTGATTAATGAACATTATTACAAAGAGTCAATTCTACAATAATTGATTGACTTTAGGGCACCCACTCCAACAGAAGGACGGGATGGTGTGCCACAAGAAGTGGTTGAACATCAAAAGGAGGTTACTCCACAACTTATGGATCAAAGTGAACCACCTCAGGTAGCACAGGAGCTACGTAGATCTGGGAGAGTACGCCATGAGCCTTATCTCGTGACTCAACATGGTGACATACTAGTCTACCAAGACGATGAACCCAGAACCTACGAAGACACTATATCGGATCCAAATTCTGTTAAATGGCTTGAAGCCATGAAATCTGAGATAGACTCTATGTACCAGAACCAAGTGTGGTCTTCGGTGGAACCACCTGAATTGGTAAAACCCATAGGGTGTAAATAGGTCTTCAAGAAGAAGACTGACATGGATGGCAAGGTGCATACTTATAAAGCACGATTGGTTGCCAAAGGTTTCAAACAAATTCATGGCATTGACTATGAAGAAACCTTTTTGCCAGTTGCCATGATTAAATCTATCCGGATTATGCTTGTGATTGCTACAGATCATGACTATGAGATTTGGCAAATGGATGTCAAAACTGCTTTCCTGAACGGAAACCTTGAGAAGAATGTGTATATGACACAACCTGATGGTTTTGTTCTTGATAGTCAAGCTAATAAGGTATGCAAGTTGTAGAGATCCATTTATGGACCCAAGCAAGCTTCAAGGAGTTGGAACATTTGTTTTGATGAAGCCGTAAAAGAATTCAGTTTTATCAAGAATGAAGATGAGCCCTGTGTTTACAAGAAAGTGAGCTAGAGCGTAGTAGTATTCCCAGTGTTGTATGTCGATGACATACTTTTGATCGAGAATGATATACCAAACTTGCAGTCGGTAAAGACTTGGTTATCCAAGTGCTTCTCCATGAAGGACTTAGGGGAAGCAGCCTACATCCTTGGTATAAAGATCCATCGTAATAGATCACGTAGGTTGCTTGGCCTAAGTTAGAGTGCATATATTGATATGGAAGAATCCAAGAAGGGATTTCTTCTGATGTCACATAGTGTTTATCTCTCTAAGGAATTGTGTCCTAGAGCACAAGATGAGAGAGATAGGATGAAGAAGATCCCATATGCATCAACAATTGGATCCATCATGTATGCCATGCTATGTACTCGGATTGATGTCTCATGTGCTTTGAGCACTTGTAGTAGATATCAATCGGATCCAAGTGAGCATCACTGAATGGCTATCAAGAATATTCTTAAGTACCTGAAGAGGACTAAGGATATGTTCTTGGTTTATGGAGGGGAAGATGAGCTCACTATAAGAGGATACAGTGATGCTAGTTTCCAAATGGACAAAGATGATTATCGATCGTAATCAGGGTTTGTATTTTGTCTCAATGGCGGTGCAGTGAGCTGGAAGAGCTTCAAGTAAAGCACTATAGCGGACTTTACAATGGAGGCTGAGTATATTGCATTGCCAGATGTGGCCAAGGAGGCAATCTGTATTAAGAAGTTCATTACTGAACTTGGTGTGGTTCCCACGATTATTGATCCTATAGACATCTATTGTGACAACAATGGAGCAATTGCTCAAGCCAGGGAACCACAGTCTCATCAGAAGTCCAGACACATACTTAGACAATTCCATATCATTAGAGAGATAGTTGAGAGGAAATCGTGCATATTAGTAAAGTGCATACTAACGACAATCTCGTAGATCCACTAACAAAGCCTCTGTCGCAGCAGAAGCATGAAAGGCACTTGAGATCATTTGGTATTAAATACATGAATGATTGGCTATAGTGCAAGTGGGAGATTGTTAGAGTAGATGCCCTAGAGCCAATCAATTATTGTAAAATTGACTCTTTGTAATAATGTTCATTAATCAATAAAAGGCATTTTATTCTATATCGCGTAAATCATTATTATTGCAATATGTATTGATATATGTCCGTAGGAGGGTAGAACCGTGACGAGGGTATCAAGTGTTTCAAATCTTGATGGTGAGAACCCTATGAGCACATATGGTGGCCATTCTAGAAACGTCCGTAGCCCTAATATTATTCTGAAGTAAGGGCATAGATAATACGGTAAGGCTATCATAGTGTTGAACGACCCTGTCGAAAGGTAGTGACTGATCTCACTTGTCAAGGTTGTTTTGTGACAACCTGGTGTAACACATGGGTGCTTGCTGTAGGCGAATACACCGCAGCAAGTTCACTGGACAGACCCACCAGAGGATTCCATATGGATGGTAACCCCAGTGTCTATGGAATAAATCCTCTAACGAATGGTGGTGCATGTGATCCTTTGACTTGAGATCACTGGAGTGACTTGTGCACCGATTGGTGCAGTTTGACACTAGCCTAACGCAGTTCTATTCAGAGTTGTCAATACGATGGTGATTGGCTGCATCAAGGAGTGTATCAAGACTATGGTGGATACACAGAGGATTCATCACTCCTAGGTACGGGAGAATTTATCTCACGACGCAATTCAGTATATGGCAATGACACTAAAATTGTAGCCACAATGGGATTGAGTTGTTACTCTATCCAGATTATAATACAGGTCATTGGTCTAGAAACTGAATACATAATATCGAGAGTAATCGAAGGATGACACTATTTCTATGCCTTCGTCTCGTTGAGATAACGTATGATGAAAGGATTGAATTGTACGGTAACCATATCATTGATAGGTAGCTACTTTGCTGAATCTGAATCTATCGGGTGGCCATGATGCCTTACTAGGAGCCAATCTTGGTCTGTGTATAGTGAGACGATTAATTGGTGTTAATCGCGATACTATACACTGCTGGTGTGATGAGGAGCCTATGGGTCACACACATAGAAGATAATTTAAGACTCAGGAAGGAAGAAGGGCATTTTCGTCTTTTTAGGTGAAAGGGTATTTTGGTAATTTCACAGTGCAATTAAATTTTTCTGAGGTCGTAGCCTTTATTTAATTTATTAGAAAAATTAAATAACTAAAATTTCGTTTAAATATGTGTTCGCATATATTTAATTAAATCATCATTATTGTTAAATGTTAATATATATATATATATATATTAATTGATTTTAATTGAAGATAATGATGAATTAAAATAAATATCTAATTGCGAGTGTTTGGTAACATGGGGTGTTTGGGTTGGAGCCCAAGCCTATTCCATATGGGAATAGGGCAATTAAAAATTAGACTATAAAAGAAAAAGTGTTTATTGAAATAGGGTGTGAATTCATTTTATTCATTCTTTACTTTTTCATTTGAGAGGAAAACTCTCCTGCCCCTAAACACTCTCCCACGCCAGATTTTAGTTTTGCCAAGAATCAAAGTTTTCTTTAATTTTTGCTTCTTGTTTCTTAAGGCTAAGGAGGATCTAGCAAATCCTTCTTTAGTTCCTTGTGATTGTCTTCGTGTGTACTACGTCGGTTCGATCCTACACTTGGGTCGGTAGTAAAAACATTCAAAGACAAATTTGGAGGAGCCTCTAAATGTGCGTATGTTTTCTAAACTCATGATTAATTTTTTCTACAGATTTCTACTTCAATTTAAACTGTAAAATTATACCTTTGATCTTGGCTCTTTGGAATGATCCTTGTATTATGATTTTTTTGTTTTCCGTTGCGTGTATGGATTGTTTCCTAACAAGAACTACGTTGCGCTAGTGTCAAACTACACCAATTGGTGCATAAAGCGCTCTGGTGATCTCAAGTCTAAGGATGACATGCACCACCATCCGTTAGAGGATTTATTCCATAGACACTGGGGTTACCATCCATATGGAATCCTCTGTTGGGCCTATCCAGTGAACTTGCCTAGAGCAAGCACCCATGCGTTGCACCAGGTTGTTGGTAAACAACCTTGACAAGTGAGATTAGTCATTGCCTTTTAATAGGGTCGTTTAACGTTATGATAGCCTTACCGTATTATCTGTGTCCTTGGTCAAAATAATACTGGGGCTATGAACGTTTCTAGAATTGCCACCATATGTATTCATAGGATTCTCACTATTAAGATTTAAAACACTTGATACCCTCGTCACGGCTCTACCATCCTGAGGACATATATCATTACATATAACTATGATTTACATGATATAGAAGAATATGCCTTTTATTGATAAATAAACATTTATTATAGAGTCAATCTTACAATAATTGATTGGCTTTAAGGCACATACTCTAACAATCTCCCACTTGCAGTATACTTAATCATTCATGTATTTAATACCGAATGACCTTAAATATTTTTCATGCTTTTGCTATGATAGAGGCTTCGTTAGTGGATCGGCGAGATTGTCATCAGTATGCACTTTACTGATCTGTACATCTTTCCTCTCAACCATTTCTCTAATGAGATGAAAATGTATGAGTATGTGTCTAGACTTCTGGTAAGACCGTGGTTCCTTTGCTTGAGCGATTGCTCCATTGTTGCCACATAGACATTTATCAGATCAATAATAGTGGAAACCACGCCAAGTTTAGTGACGAACTTCTTAATCCAGATTGCCTTCTTGGCCACATCGGATAACGCAATATACTCAGCCTCCATTGTAGAGTCTGCTACAATGGTATGCTTGGAGCTCTTCCAGCTCATTGCACCCCTATTGAGATAAAATACAAACCATGATTGCGATCGATAATCATCTTTATCCATTTGGAAACTAGCATCGCTCTATCCTTTTACAGTGAGCTCATCTTCCCCTCCATATACCAAGAACATGTCCTTTGTCCTCTTTAGGTACTTAAGGATGTTCTTGAAAACAATCCAGTGATGCTCACCTGGATCCGATTTATATCTTCTACAAGTGCTCAATGCACATGAGACATCAATCCGAGTACATAACATGATATACATGATGGATCCAATTACTAACGCATATCGGATCCTTTTCATTCTATCTCTGTCATCGTTTGTTTTAGGACACATATCCTTAGAGAGATAGACACCATGTGACATCTGAAGAAATCCCTTCTTGGATTCTTCCATACTGGATCTCTTCAGTACCTTGTCAATATATGTACTCTGACTTAGGCCAAGCAACCTATGTGTATCTATTTCAGTAGATCTTTATTCCAAGGATGTAAGCTACTTCTCCTAAGTCTTTCATGGAGAAGCACTTGGATAACCAAGTCTTTACTGACTACAAGTTTGATATATCATTCTTGATCAGAAATATGTAATCGACATACAACACTAGGAATGCCACTGCGCTCTCACTCACTTTCTTTTAAACACAAGGCTCTTCTTCGTTCTTGATAAAACCAAATTATTTTATGACTTCATCGAAATGAATGTTCCAACTTCTTGAAGCTTGTTTGAGTCCATAAATGGATCTCTTCAACTTTCATACCTTATCAGCTTGACCATCAAGAACGAAACCATCGGGCTGTGTCATATACACATCCTCTTCAAGGTTTTTGTTCAGGAAAACTATTTTGACATCCATTTGCCAAATTTCATAATCATGATATGCAGCAATCGCAAGCATAATCCGGATGGATTTGATCATGGCAACCAACGAAAAGGTTTCCTTATAGTCAATACCATGAATTTGTTTGAAACCTTTGGCAACCAGTCATGTCTTATAAGTGTGCACTTTGCCATCCATGTCAGTCTTCTTCTTGAAGACCCATTTGCACCCTATTGGTCTTACCCCTTCAGGTGGTTCCACCAGAGACCATACTTGGTTCTGGTACATGGAGTCCATCTCAGATTGGCTTCAAGCCATTTAACGGAATCTAGGTCCCATGTAGTGTCTTCGTAGGTTCTGGGCTCATCATCTTCGTAGACTAGTAAGTCACCATGTTGAGTCAGGAGATAACCGTATCTCTCGGGCTCATGGCGTACTCTCCCAGATCTATGTAGCTTCTGTGCTACTTGAGGTGGTTCACTTTGATCCATGGATTATTGAGTGACCTCATCACGATGTTCAACCACCTCTTTGTTAGAGTAGATGCCCTAGAGCCAATCAATTATTGTAGAATTGACTCTTTGTAATAATGTTCATTAATCAATAAAAAGGCATTTTATTCTATCTCGTGTAAATCATTATTATTGCAATATTTATTGATATATGTCCTTAGAATGGTAGAACCGTGACGAGGGTATCAAGTGTTTCAAATCTTGATAGTGAGAACCCTATGAGCACATATGGTGGCCATTCTAGANTAAACTATTTTCCATGTAATTTCCTTGCATTTCACTCCCCACTTTTCCTGCTAATTAGGGGTAGAATGGTCATTGTGCCCCGAAGGAAGAATTCTCCAGAAACTCAATGCACATTTTCTCAAGCCCTTCGCCGTGGCGAAGAATTGTTTTTCGCCCCGGCGAAAACTTACAGAACCTACACTGTAGGTTGCAGGACTTCATCGTCGCGGCGAAGCTTCTTCTTCGCCCCGACGAAGTTTGTAACATAAAAATTCACCAAGTCTTTACACATTTCAGGGCAACCACTTAACCAACTCATAATATGCATTCAACCAAGGACCAACCAAACAATATTAACAATATAACAACTCAATTAAGAGCAAAACAATAAAGATTCAAGCAATGCAACATAAATTAGCTACATACCTCAAGTGGGGCGTTACAATTCTCCCCCCTTAAAAGAATTTCGTCCCCGAAATTCACATAAACAACTCCGGGTAACGATTCTGCATATCTTGCTCTACCTCCCATGTGGCCTCTTCGACCTTGTGATTTCTCCAAAGGACCTTCACTAACGGAATACTCTTATTCCGGAGCTCTTTAATTCTTCATTCTAAAACCTAAACTGGACGTTCCTCGTTCACAAGGTTCTCTGCTAACTCAACAGCCTCTACACTCAAAATATGGGACGGGTCACTTACATACTTCCACAGCATCGAGACATGGAAAACATCATGCACCTTGTCCATACTAGGTGGTAGTGCCAATCTGTAAGCCACCTTTCCAACTCGTTGCAACACCTCAAATGGACCTATGTATCTCGATGCCAACTTCCCTTTGCTTCCGAAGCGCATTACTTGCTTGTACGGGGAAACTCTCAAAAACACTTTATCACCCACTTGGAAATCAACCTCTTTCCTTTTCAAGTCAGCATAACTTTTCTGTCTGTCTTGGGCTTTCTTCATTCTGTTTCTAATTAATCTTACATCCTCTAGCATCTTCAGAGTCATCTTTGGCCCAAGAACTGTATTTAACTCATCCTTTTCGCCGATCTCATCCCAATGTAGTGGAGACCTACATCGTCTACCATACAAAGCCTCGTAAGGTGCCATTTTAATTGTAGACTGATAACTGTTGTTGTAGGCAAACTCCACTAAGGGTAACATCTCATGCCAGGATACTTTATAATCCATACGGCAAGCTCTCAACATATCCTCAAGCACCTGGTTCGTTCTCTCTATTTAGCCATCTGTTTGAGGATGATAGGCAGTACTGAATGCTAAACGGGTACCCAAATTCCTCTGTAAACTCATCCAGAAAGCTGAAAAAAACTTGGAATCTCTGTCTGACACTATGGTCTTGGGCACACCATGCAACCTGACTATCTCTTTCATATAAATCTGAGCCAACTGATCTGTAGTAGTGATCTCCTTTATTGGAAGGAAATTGGCTGATTTGGTTAACCTATCTAGAATCACCCATATAGCATTATACCCTTTCTGTACTCTGGGAAGACCTCTGATAAAATCCATCGAAATGCTCTCCCATTTCCACTCTGGAATACTAAGTGGCTGAAGCAACCCTGACGGCCGTTGGTGTTCTAGTTTCACCTATTGACAAACCAGACATTTAGATGCAAATTCTGCAATATCTCTCTTCATACCTGGCCACCAATAGCCTTTCTTTACATCTTGATACATTTTGGTTGCTCTAGGATGAGTAGTGTACGGTGTGTCATGAGCCTCTGCTTCACCCTGTGCCATCGTAAACACTCTGGCATTCGTAGTACCTCCAGAACTCTATACGGGTGGTGGAAGAGGAGCTTTACAATCTCTCATCAAGTGCCCTAGCTGTCGGCATCTATAACATACCCTCTGGTCTCTCATACACTCTCCTGAGTGGTTCCTCCCACATTTAGGGCAAAGAGGAAACCCTTTCGTCCGGGGTCGCTTATTCTTCCACTCTCTTCTATTCTGTCTAAACTGAAACTTCTTCTTCTGATTCTTCATTTCTTTACCTTTCACACCCTCTAGTTTCTCTCTCTATGGGGCGGAAGGTGGCTCACTTAGTCCTATCGAAGAACCTACTAAGAGAATTTTGCTTTCAAAGATTTTCGCCCTCATTACTCACCTCAAGGCCTCACTATAGGTCTGAGGGGGATCAAAACTCATCATTATATCTCGAGCTATCTTCGGCTTCAACCCATGTACAAAATTATCTCTTCTCAATGCCGGAGTACTAATTATTTCGAGTGCAAACCTTGCAAGGGAGTTAAATTTCACTAAATACTCCTTCACATTACTAGATCTCTGCTGCAAGCTAATAAATTCTTAGACCTTCTCATGAACTCGGTCCTCTGCTCTATATTCGGCCTCAAACTCTTGCCTGAACGCTTCCCAAGTCATCGTTGCCACATCATGAGTTTCTTCCATTAATTCCTACCAAATTCGGGCATCACCCCGAAATAAGAAACTCGTATACCGGATCTTCTCTTGGTCCATCATGGGGAATAAACCTGTTGTTCGCTCTACGGACCTAAACCATTCTTCGGCTAGTACTGGGTCCGTAGTACCCTTAAACTCTTAGGGTTGATGTTGACTGGGAAGACCATAAATTGGTTCAACTCTGTTCTGTACTGGGGAAGGTACCGGTTGTCCTCTTTTGACATTAGTAGTTGGTAGTACCTGCACGGGGGTTACAACTCTCCCTTGGGTTTCAGCCATAACTTGCTGTATAATCCCCCGAACTCTAGCTTCATCTAGGGGAGGGGGCGTAGCTTCTGGTGGGTTAGAAGATTCTCCCTCATTCATCCCACCCTTACCACGATTCCGGGTACTACGCCTCATCTACAAAACAACCACATTTGATCAATTCGAGAAACACTCACAGTAAGGAAAGAATTAATTCACACAGTCGGTTATCGGACGTCGTAGCGATGAGAATAGTACACTGTCAAATCCCAAAATCTTGCTCTGATACCAAAAATGTAATGACTGCTTTATACTATGGTACTCATAGAAAAATATTAAGTAGAATATATTTATAGTAGCAAAAGTAAATGGGCCCAAAATTTTCTTTTATTACATATAAACATTATTTATACAAAATAGAGTATCATTTACAAAATGGTATTAAAATAGTGGACAATGTAGCTATTGCTCTTCGCTTGCCGACGCCCATCCAACCGTGTTCTCACCTAGATCCTGCAACCACAAAGAAAAACAACTGGGTGAGCACGAAATAATGCTCAGTAAGTAAACCTCTACTCGACTATCCCCGTAACTCTCTCTAATTCTTTCCTTACAATTCTCATCTTTCACACAGCTCTCTTTACTTAACTGCTGCTATATGTCAAGGCCTCATCTTATCGGAGGCACGGCTGGGTGGAGTTCACATAGCACCATCCCACTCTTCGTGACTTTCGGGTGGAGATCACAAAGCACCAACCCGTTTGAGTAACTACCGGGTAGAGATCACAAAGCACCTACCCACTTTTCATAACTTTTGGGTGAAGATCACAAAGCACCAACCCGTTTGAGTAACTACCGGGTGGAGATCACAAAGCACCAACCCGTTCTTAGTGCTCTTCTCATTCTCTCCACTCTTAGAGTAGTTCATTCACACAATTCTCTACTCTTTCTCAAACTAGATTCATAGTGTAGCTTAATGCTTAGAGTAGGTTAGTCACAAAGTTCTCTACTCTTTCTCAAACTACTTCTCAATGCACAATTAATGCATATGGATGGTTCATATTCATTAATGCACTTAAGAAATGCCAATATGCAATGTTGCAAAAATTAAGGTTCACAACTCATACTCATACTTCTCTTAGGCATTTCATCAAACAACTAGTGTACATACCTACACTCCACTTTATTTATACGTCTATCCCTCTCTTGAACCATCCAAAATGGGAGAAAACTCCCTCACCAAGCTATAATTCCTGCCATAACTTAACACTTCCAAAGAGATTTCTCAATCTCTTCCAATTTCATCACAAACTACATTCTCATCACACATCACACTTCTCAATTGAAGTGTATTTAACAACCACAAAATAACTACTCACCTCAACCCAAGTTCTCAATAACATAACATATATCATGCATAAATAAATCTCTACTCAAAGGATTTCTCAAATATCAACTTGGATTGGGATTTACTTACCTTGTGATGGTGTGATTCCACTAACACTTCTCTTTTCCTTAGTAACTTGTCCCTTCTCTACAACATAAAACAATAAAACCATAAGACTTCAATGTACAAATATATGCAAAACTTCACATCTAAAGCAAGAATCCTTACATTAGGATGCCTTAGATTAATTCTCTACCAAGATCCAACCAAAAACCCTCAAAAATCCTTGAAAGCTTGAATGAAGAATTGAGAGGAAATGGAGAATGGAAGAGGGGGTGGAAGAAGAATGAATGAAGGGTTTACTAAACTTAACCCCTTTTTAGCTCAAATTATCTTCATTCGTTCCCATTTTACCCTTACTCTTTCTTAGGAATTTCACTTTTTCCATTTGAATTCTTTGCAAATGCACCCCCATTTAAACTATTTTCCATGTAATTTCCTTGCATTTCACTCCCCACTTTTCCTGCTAATTAGGGGTAGAATGGTCATTGTGCCCCGAAGGAAGAATTCTCTAGAAACTCAATACACATTTTGTCAAGCCCTTCGCCGCCGCGAAGAATCGTTCTTCGCCCCAGCAAAAACTTACAGAACCTACACCGTAGGTTGCAGGACTTCATCGCCACGGCAAAGCTTCTTCTTCGCCCCAACGAAGTCGGTAACACAAAAATTCGCCAAGTCTTTACATATTTCAGGGCAAACACTCAACCAACTCACAAGATTCATTCAACCAAGGACCAACCAAACAATTTTAACAATATAACAACTCAATTAAAAGCAAAACAATAAAGATTCAAGCAATGCAACGTAAATTAGGTACATACCTCAAGTGGGGCATTACACCAATCTTGGTCTGTGTATTAGTGAGACGATTAATTGGTGTTAATTGCAATACTACACACTACCAGTATGATAAGGAGCCTACGGGTCACAAACATAAAAGATAATTTTAAAACCAGTTTACAAGAAGGGCATTTTTGTCTTTTTAGTGAAAGGGTAATTTGGTAATTTAACAGTGCAATTAAATTTGCTGAGGTTGTAGCGTTTATTTAATTTGATATTAAAATTAAATAAGAGATTACGTTTAAATATCATAGTGTTGAACGACCCTGTCGAAAAGGCAGTGACTGATCTCACTTGTTAAGGTTGTTTGGTGACAACTTGGTGCAACACATGGGTGCTTGCTGTAGGAAAGTTCACTGGATTGACCCATTAGAGGATTCCATCTGGATGGTAACCCTAGTGTCTATGGAACAAATCCTCTAGCAAATGGTGGTGCACGTGATCCTTAGACTTGAGATCACCGGAGTGCCTTGTGCACCGATTGGTTCAGTTTGACACTAGCCTAACACAGTTCTATTCAGAGCTATCAATACGGTGGTGATTGGCTACATCAAGGAGTGTATCAAGACTACGATGGATAGACAGAGGATTCATCACTCCTGGGTACGGGAGAAGTTATCTCACTGCGCAATTCAGTAAATGGCAATGACACTAAAACTGTGGCCACAATGGGATTAAGTTGTTGCTCTATCCAGTTTATAATACAGGTTATTGGACTAGTAACTGAATACACAATATCGAGAGTAACCGAAGGTTGACACTATTTCTATGCCTCGGTCTCGTCGAGATAACGGATGATGAAAGGATCAAATTGTACGGTAACCATATCGTTGACAGGTAGCTACTTTGCTGAATTCGAATTGATCAGGTGGCCATGATGCCTTGCTAGGGGCCAATCTTGGTATGTGTATTAGTGAGACGATTAATTGGTGTTAATCGCGATACTACACACTACCGGTATGATAAGGAGCCTACAGGTCACACACATAAAAGATAATTTAAAAACTAGTTTACAAGAAGGGCATTTTCTTCTTTTTAGGTGAAAGGGTAATTTGGTAATTTAACAGTGCAGTTAAATTTGCTGAGATCGTAGCCTTTATTTAATTTGATATTAAAATTAAATAAGTGAGATTATGTTTAAATATGTGTTCGCATATATTTAAACAAATTATCATTATTGTTAAATGTTAATATATTATATATATTAATTGAATTTAATTGAAATAATGATAATTAAAATAAAATATCTTAAAGGGGCTGTTTGGATACAAGGAGTTGTTTGGGTTGGTGCCCAAGCCCATTCCATGATGGAATAGGGTATAGTGTTGCACTATATAAGTGCAACACTTTGTGAAATAAAATAGAGAATTCATTGTCATTCACAAAGAAAAACTCCAGCCCCTTTTCTCCTCTTCCCACGCTAGATTTATTTTTGCTTGAAATCAAATTTTATTTGATTGCTTCTTGGTTCTTAAAGGCTAAAGAGGATCTAGCAAATCCCTCTCTAGTTCCTTGGGGTTGTCTTCATGTGGACTACATTGGTTCGATCCTACACTTGGGTCAGTAGCAAAATCCATTCAACGACAAACTTGGAGGAGCCTTCGAACGTGCGTATGATTTCTAAACTTTAAACTGATTTTTCTGCAGATTCTATTATAACATATAAACTGTAATTTTTGTGCCCTGATCTTGGTTCTAAGGAATGATCTACCATGTAAATTAGTTTTGTTTTCTGCTGCCATAGATGATTGTTTCCTAACACAATTAAATTTGCTAAAGTTGTTGCCTGTATTTAATTTTAATATTAAAATTAATTTAGTGAGATTATATTTAAATATATCTATGTATATATTTAAATGAATTATTATTATTAATTAAATGTTAATATATTATTATATATTAATTGATTTTAATTATAATAATAATTAATTAATTAAAATATCATAAAGGGTGTGTTTGGTTGCAAGGGTAACTAGGGTTGGAGTTGATGGCTATTCCTAAGTGGAATAGGGTTTTAATTGTTGCACTATATAAGTGCAACTTAAAATTAAAACAAGGTGATATGTTCATTCAATCAAAACCCTAGCCTCTCTCTCTCTCTCTCTCTCTCTCTCTCTCTCACGTTACACTCTTGTGTGAAGAAGAAAATTTTTCTTGTTCTTCTTTCCTGATTCTTGAAGCCCTTGATTGTTCTAGCAAAATAATCAAGGGTTCTGCGGATTATCTTCGTGTGGACTTCCATGAGTGCGATCCTACATTAGATCGATTAGTGAAGAATCACGTGAACAATGTCGGTGAATAGTATCTAATGAACAATAATCGGTGAACAGCATTCGTGTCCGAAGTAAGAGATATTCGGAAGAGCCTTCAAACGTCGATATGAACTAAATCCTTGTATGGATTTTTTTTCAATACAGTTTTATTTTACGTTTCAGTTTATGCATGAAAACGTTATAATCTGTACTTGGATCTTGCTTCATGTATTGATCGATTCGTTTTAAATATTACGTTTTTCCACTGCATGAATCCGGTCAGTTACTAACATTTGGTGGTTGGGACTGATCGAAATTTGACTTGGGAGGAGCAGCAATGCAAACCCTAATGGCTTGATTGCTGGCGATTAACGAGGTCTGCAAGAGTAGGTTTGAGAGGTTTTGGTGAGTGATTATTGAGAAGAGAATAGTGGTGGTGTAGGGTCGCAACGATGCCAAAATTGGAAACAAAATATAAAATTGGATAGTAAAGTGGTATTTTAAAAGTTGTGGGTGGAAAAGTGTCATTAAGCCATTATTTGGGCGGGAAAAAGTCGTTAACTCAAATATATAATATAAAGGTTTTGATAAAAATGAAATTATATAAATTTGATCGGGATATAATTGTCAAATAAAAATGTTATTAATTCATATGTTTTAGTATTCAAATAAAAGCTAGGTTTTTTTGACCTTTTAATTTTATTCGATTACTCTTAGAGGGTGTTTGGTTTGGGCAATGTTGTATAACTGAGAATGTTATATTAATGGAAAGATAGATTATCTTGAAAATTACTAGAAATATTTAGAGAAATGTGTTTGGTTAGGCTGGAATAAATTGATGAGTATGCTATATTTGTTGAATTAGTCTTTTTTGTTACTATATATGGATGGTTGTTTCCTAGTCAATAGGAATTTATTATTTACTTAATCTTTAGTAACCTAGTCTATAGGAATGGGTTGATTGGTTTGTTTACCTAGTCTTTAGCTTTTACTATGCAGTTCCTTATTCTTTGGAATTAGCCTCTGCTTTTAGCTCTATATAAAGAGCATTAGTATACTATTTCATATATCAAGCAAAGCAATACAAGTTCTATTTCTTCTTCCTTTTGTCTTCTACCATTTTCTATATTCAAATGTTCTATCATTTGTAACATTGGTATTAGAGCAAGGTAGAGGGAAAGAGTGAAAAAAAAAAAAGTAAGTTGAGACTTGAGAGTGCCAATAAAAAATAGAGTTCATGAGATAGAGTGATATAGTAGTAATCTGTTTTCTATTTCACCTGTTTCTTTTTTGTAGCACCCATAGAGGAGAACAATGGTGTTTGAAACTTTTATGCAACCAGCCATACCATGTTTCGATGGCCACTATAACCATTGGAGCATGCTAATGGAAAACTTCTTGAGGGCTATAGAGTATTGGTAGATGGTTGATTCAAGAGTAGCAAAACCAGTTGATTCAAGAGTAGCAAAACCAGCAGCAGGTATGATGTTGACGAAAAGGACAAAGTTCGAAGCACTTAAGCTAAAGGATTTGAAGGCAAAAAATTATCTTTTTCTAAGCCATCGATTGCTCAATCATGGAAACAATTATTTGCAAGGACACTTCCAAGCTAATTTAGGATTCCATGAAAAAGAAGTACCAAGGATTAATAAGGGCGAAGAGGCAATAGCTTCAAGCACTTCATTTCGGAGTTTGAAATACTTCGAATGAAATCTGGAGAATCTGTGATAGATTATTTTTCAAGGATGATGGAAATCGTTAATAAGATGCGAATCCATGACAATAAGATAGAGGACGTCACCGTTGTTGAAAAGATTATTCGATCCATGACACCAAAATTCAATTTTTTTGTTTGTGCTATAGAATAATACAATGATACAGAAGAGCTTTCAATTGATGAATTACAAGGTTCGTTGCAAGTTCATGACCAGTACCAGGAGAAAGAAGAGCAAGCATTGAAGGTCTCAACTAACAACTATTCTCCAACATCAAACAAAGGAGGAGATAGAGGTAGAGGAAATAAGGATCATGCAAATTTTCAACAACATCAACACCAAGATAATAAATTTCATGCTTCTCAAAGAAGAGGAAGAGGAAGAGGCAAAGGAAGAGGCAAAGGACGAGAAGGCCACCACTCAACTACTTATAGACCGAAGTCAACAAACAAGTCCAATGTTGAGTGTTATAAATGCCACAAGTATGGCCATTATAAGTCAGAATGCCAAACTAACTTGTCTAAAGGACATGGGGAGAAATCTAATTTTGTAGAAACAAAAGAAGAGGTATCTTTGTTGACGGTTTGCCATGCAAAGAAGAGACAAACAAGAACTTGTGGTATTTAGACACGGGCTGCAACAACCATATGTGTGGAGACAAATCTGCATTCTCCACTTTAGATGAATCTTTTCGAGATGATATGAAATTTAGAGACAATTCTAAAGTTTTTGTAATGGGAAAAGGAAAGGTAACAACCCAAACTGGGGGTGAGATAATCTGGTTAACCGAATCGGATAGGGCAAACCAAAGATCGAACTGGTTATTCGGTTTAGACAAAATGCAAATTGAAACCGGACTAGTTTATTCTACAAACTGATTGGAAACCGAACCGAATATTTGGTTTGGTTAATCGATTTTCTAACCTGTTTTTAAATTCACCCCTAAAATTCTTCAATTTTTACATTTAAGTCCCTAAATTCAAATATTTATTATTTTATATATAATTTCATGCTGCTTTTTCTTTTATTTTGGTATTATTGTTATATTCTTTGTGTGAAAAACACATCAAATTACCTATTTGCAGATGCGGAATCCAAAATATGAAATAAAAACATAAAGTATTCAATTACACATTACTCAATACTCATTAATAAAAACATTGGCATAATTAAAAACTTAAAAACATTTGCAAATAAAAAAAGTCTTCTTCAAAATTCGGATCTCTAGGTCTGCATCTGCATATGCAATAAATAAACTTATAGTTAGCAACTCTCAAAAAAATAGAAATTCAATGCAAAATATGGTCCACCGAATAATATCAATGCAAAGTGTGGTCCACAAAATAATATCAATGCAAAGGGTGGTGCAAAACAGGTGGAGACGTGGAGCTTGTCTCCCTTCTAAATTCCCTTATAAGTTTTAACTACATAAAGTAGTTCAAAAAATTTAAAACAAATAAACACAACAATCGTCAAGATGAGTTAGACTACTTTCCACTTCCGTACATAACCAACTATTGAAAATCAGTTCACAACAATTGTTAAAAAAATTTAACCAAAATAACCAACTATACCCTAAACCATTTAATCATCAAAGATAATATACCTCATTTATTGGAAATTTAGAATACCCTTCAATCATCAAGATGAGTTAGACTACTTTCCACTCCCGAAGAGAAAAACTCTACACAAAGTTGGACAAACAAGTTAGCTAAAATAATAAATAATGATGGAAAATATATAATTATAATTGAAAGTTAACAAAACATGTCACCTGACTCAATTTTAGATAATTCCTCCAAGCTTTCCTCAATGGTCAATGGTCCACACATATTCCTAATCCAATCTTGTATACAGATAAGAGCCTCTACCATCTTAGTAGAAGAGAGCTACGAAATGGATCTAATACACGACCCCCCGTACTAAAAGCCGACTCAGATGCAACCGTTGAAATAGGCATAGCCAACACATCTCATGCTATTATAGAGAGAATAGCATATTTTGTTGAATTAGCCTTCCACCAATTCAAGATATCAAAAGTTTAGTCGTTGTCATCCTCACAATCGTCCTCTAAATACTTAGTCAACTTTGTTTTATGCTAAACAACTTTCTTTGTAGCCTTTTTCTCATTATACATAATCCTCATAAAGTCCTCATTATCAATATTTACATCATGCACATCAATGTCAATTGAAACTTGAGATTTCTCACTTGACTGCACATTGTCATCCACCATAAGCAAACTGTATTGCTCAAATAAAGACAACAAAGCTTCCTTCACTTTTCTCATCAACTTGTTAGCTACAACAACATCATAAGACTCATTAACTACCTAATCCACATATTCTAACTTGTGCCTAGGATCCAATACCTCTGCAATGAATAACATAATGTTGATATTATCAACATTTGACCAATACTTATCAAATTTCACTTTCATCCATGTAGCCATATTATGTAAGCCAAGATCAGAACTTTTACACCATGTTGAAATCTTCAACCCAAGGCTGAAAATCTCTCGCTTGTATGCATTACCAGTAACATAAAGAGACCCAAAGACACGTAGAGTAGCATCGTAAAATAATTTCAAGAAAGGTAACAAGTAGTGAGCATACTCCCAATCAGTACTCATAGGCAAACCTCATGACCTATCACCACTAGTAAGCTCATTTGCATACTTACTATCTTCCAATGTAACAACTCAAAAGCTTTCTAAAATTAATGTCGCTTCTAACATCAAGTATGTAGAGTTCCACCGAGTTCTTACATCAAGAACAAACTGACTTTTACTTGCGATTTTTTCTTTCTCCACACACCCCTTAAATCTTTGTAACCTTGTTGGAAAAGACCTTACATACCTCACTGTTGAACATATTCTAAATATGGAGTCATCGATATCCTTTAACCCCTCTTTCATAATTAAACTCAAAATATGTGCACAACATCTCATGTGTAGAAAACCACCATCCAATACACTTCCCTTCCAACTTGGCAGTCTAGTCTTGAGATAGCTTACCCCAACATCATTAGAACTAGCATTGTCTACTGTGATTGTGAATACCTTATAAATACCCCAATCAAGCAAACACCTCTCAACTATCTTGACAATCATTATACCTTTATGACTAGTGATTGGACAGGAATTTAAAATTATTTTCTGTAGCTTCCAATGATCATCGATGAAATGTGCAGTAAGGCACATATAATTAAGCTTCTGAACGCTTGTCCATGTATCAATCGTCAGACAAACTTTATGTGAAAACTTACTAAAAAATTTCTTCAACTTTTGGCACTCTCCAATATACATTTTGAAGCAATCTTTAGTCACAGTTCTCCAGCAAGGTACTTGAAACCTAGGTTGTGTCACATTCTTCATGTTGCGGAACCCTTCACTCTCCACAAAACTAAAAGGTAACTCATCAACAATGATCATTTTTGCTATAGCCTCTCTAATTCGATATGGATCATATTTCCATGACTCCAATAAAGATTGTGCGGAGAGAGCAATGCCACTTGAGAGATCACGTGATCCTTATTGAAAAATTAGGGTCTTCTATCTCTTGTCCACCACATTTGGAGGCTACTTTTTGCATCTATTTAAGTGGTTATGAGACAACTCGTACCACTCTTACTTGAACACACTAGAACACTCCCACAATAACTACATGTCGTAGCCAAATCATTCCTATTCTCACAATCATTCTTAACAAAGTGATCCCACATTTGAGAACTATGCTTCCTAGTACTTGTATGCCTCGCACATCTGGGGGCTAAAAGTGCTAGTGGTGGCATGGAATTTGGAGTTTGATTTGGAGTCATACTTGTCAGTGTTTCACGAGTATTGTCAGTGGCCAATGACATCTAAAATTCCATCAAATAAAAATATGCATTAGGTAAATAAGACATTCATATAAATTATATTCTTTTACTTATTGAAAATAACTAAAAATAAAAGAGAAAATTTTGGACATGTAAATTATAAAGACGTCGCTTAAAATTTCATAATTGGAAGAATATGTGTACATAATTTTCAAATTAAAGAGATTAATTAATAATAAAACATAAGGCCACCAGTTTACACATAGTCATGGGTCCATCCAACACAAATTCAATTCAATTTACACAATTTAAAACCAAAAAGGCCACCAGTTTCAATTCACTAATGCAGATATGGTACACACCACACAAATTCACATAATATATCCAAGCTTTGTACAAACATAAGCAAGAAATTAGAAGCATCCATCAAAATATTCACCAGATCTCTTACTGAATTAGAAGATATATTACCTTGTTGAATCAGCAATGGACTACTGTGTTAGAGTAGATGCCCTAGAGCCAATCAATTATTGTAGAATTGACTCTTTGCAATAAAGTTCATTTATCAATAAAAGGCATTTTATACTATATCGCGTAAATCATCATTGTATGTAGTGATATATGTCCTTAGAATGGTAGAACCGTGATAAGGGTATCAAGTGTTTCAAGTCTTGATAGTCAGAACCCTATGAGCACATATGGTGGCCATTCTAGAAACCTCCGTAGCCCCAGTATTATTTCGAAGTAAGGGCACAAATAATACGGTAAGACTATCATAGTGTTGAACGACCCTATCGAAAGGTAGTGACTGATCTCACTTGTCAAGGTTGTTTGGTGACAACCTGGTGCAACACATGGGTGCTTGTTGTAGGCAAGTTCACTGGACTGACCCACCAGAGATTCCATATGGATGGTAACCCCAATGTCTATGGAACAAATCCTCTAACGAATGGTGGTTCATGTGATCCTTAGACTTGAGATCACCAGAGCGCCTTGTGCACTGATTGGTGCAGTTTGACACTAGCCTAACGCAGTTCTATTTAGAGTTGTGAGTACGGTAGTGATTGGTTGTATCAAGGAGTGTATCAAAACTATGGTGGATAGACAGAGGATTCATCATGCCCGGGTACGGCAGAAGTTATCTCACGGCGCAATTTAGTAAATGGAAATGACACAAAAACTATGGCCACAGTGGGATTGAGTTGTTGCTCCCTCCAGTTTTGTAACGCCCAGCATGGAGGTACATGATTTAAATTATGTTTTATAGCCCTTAGTTAATTTTTATTAAAGTTATTTTAAAGAGAATATGAAGAAATGCCTTAAAACTTGCATTAAGGGTAAAATGGTTTTTTCATTCAAAATTAGTTGAAAAAGTGGGTAGTGAAAAGAGAAAGAATTTCATAGAGAATGCATTAAAAATGAGGGCATTATGGTAATTGACTAAGGGACATAGATGAAATTTCTAAGAAAGAGTAAGGGCAAAATGGGAAAGTGTGTGTATAAACTAAAGTGTTAAGGGTTTGAAACCCTTATTTCCTTCATTCCACCGCCACACTACTCCTCCATTTTCTCTCAAATTTTCATTCACTCCTCCAAGGATTTTGAGGGCTTTTGAGTGATTTTTAATAGGGTTTTGATTCAAGACTTCAAAAGGTAAGAATTCATGCTCTTTATATGATTTATTTGTATAAAAGTTGAGTTCTTATGAAGTTTTTGCTTAGGGTTAGAAGAAGTTTTGAATCCAACAAGAGTAGAGAGCTTAGGAGAGACTACTCAAGCATAAGGTAAGTAAATTCCACTCAAAATCCAACTCAAGTTAAAGTTTAAGAAAATCAAGTGAGTAGAGATTTCTTTTAAATATGCATATGTTATGATTATCGAGAAATTGAGATGAGATGGATGATTAGTTATGCTTGCTGTTGGATTTACTTGAATATGAGGAGTGTAGTGCGGTTTGAGATGGTTGAAATTGGAAGAATTGGAGAAACTTTTGGGAGTGTTTTGTCGTGTGGTATGGTGATGTTACAAGAGAGTTTTTCTCTCAATTGGATGGTTTAAGAAACAAATAGAATGATAATTACATTAGGTTTGTTTATGCACAAGTATTGTTTGATGAAATGCCTAAGAGAAGTCTGAGTTAAGTAGAAACCTTAATTTTATGCAACATTGATGTGCATTTCATAAGTACATTTAAGTAAGAAATTTAAGCATGAGCCATCCATATGCATATAATTGTGTATGTGTAGAAACTTAAGAAAGATAAAGAATAAAGAATAAAACACTCTAGAATAAAGAGAAGGAAGAATAAGCATTAGAGAATTAAAGAGTGTAAAGAAGAGAAAAGAATAGGTTGTTGTGATGGGGAACCGTGAGCTAAGAAGAAATTCCACATACACGCCACCTAATTGAGTGGCATAAGAAGAGAAAGAATTGTACGGTCGTAAGAGTGTATGTGGATGAGGGTTGTACCGAGAAGAATCCTACATGCACGCCACCTTAATTGAGTGGCCTAAGAAGAAAGAAGAAGTTGTACGGTCCACAAAGTGCATGTAGATGAGGACTGTACTCACTCACACGGCCAAGGTTCCAAATTCATACATCAACCGAGTTCGATCGGCAAAGAATAAGAAAAGAATAAGAATAAGAAAGAAGAATAAGAATAAGAATAAGAAAAGAAAAATGAGAATAAGAAAGAATGAGAAGGCTTGAACAAGCCAAGAAAGAAACGAAAAGAAAAACAAGAAGAAAAGAAAAGAAAGGAATAAGAAATAAGAAATAGAAGAAAAAAAAACATTTTATGCATATTGATATGCATTTTATTCATGCATATTGTCATGAATTCTCATCATGGTTGGAAGAATAGAAAGAATAAGAAAGAAAGAACAGAGAGAAGGAGAAGAAAGAAAAGAACAATGAGAGTAAGAAAACAGAGAAGGAATTAAGTAAGGAAAGAACCTAAGAAGTAGAAGAGTTAAGGGATTTACTCTGAGCATTTTTATGCTCACCCCGTTGTTTTTCCATATTTTTGTAGGAAATAGGTGAGTAGTGGTCGAAGGACGTCAGCAAGCGGGAGGATTGGCATTACTGTCCACCGTTGCTAAGTGTTTGCACTGTTATTTTGATATATGTAAAGACTATATATGTATGTAAAGAAAATTTGGGCCCAACTATTCATATGCTAATTATGTATGTTTTCATAGTGTATGTTATAAAATATACTATTAGAAAGAAGTATACATTTTGGTATCAGAGCAAAGATTTTGGTATTGACAGTGTGCCATTCTATCGCCGCGACGTTCCGTAGCTGACTGTTGTAAGTTAAATCTTCCCTTACTTAAAGTGTTGCATGAATTGATAAATGTGGTTGTTTGGTGGTGAGACGTAGAACCCGAGCAAGTATTAAGAAAATAATGGATATGGGGGAACCTCCAACCCACCAAACCTACCCCCCTCCCTGATGAAGCTAGAATTCGGGGAATTGTATAGCAAGTCTTAGGAGAAAGATAGGGGAGAATCGAACCAGAAAGAGTTGAAAACCCCGTTCAAGTACGTCTACTAGAGAGAAAGAGAAAGGCCGATACCTCAGACAGTACAGAATCGGATTGAGCCGATTTATGGGCTTCCAAGTCAACGTTAGCAATCAGAATTCAAAGGTCCAATGGACCCTTTAGTGGCAGAAGAATGGCTTAGGTCCGTTGAGTGTACGACAACACTATCCCTATGACGGACAGGGAGAGGATCCGGTATGCAGTTTTGTTTCGAGGTGATGCTCGAATTTGGAGAATTGATGGAAGACACTCATGATGTTTCGGTGATGACCGGGATGTGTTCAGAGGATATTTGAAGCTAAGTATAGAACGGGGGACGAGGTTCATGAGAAGGTCCAAGAATTTATTAATTTACAGCAGGGGTCTAGTACAGTGAAAGAGTATTCAATGAGATTTAATTCCTTTGCCAGGTTTGCACCCAGATAGTCAGTACTCCAGAATTGAGAAGGATAAGTTTGTCCATGGTTGAAGCCGGAGATAGCTCGTGATATAATGACGGGTGCGATCCTTTTCAAACCTATAGTGAGGTAAGGCGAGCATTGAGGACGAAAATATTTGAGAACAAAATCACCCCAGCAGGTCCAGATAAGAGGATCAAGTGAACCATCTTCTGCCCACAGAGAGAAAGATTTGAAAGTGTAAGAAACAGAGTAGTGAAGAATAAGAAGAAGTTTCAGTTGAAGAAGAACAGAAACAATTGGCAGAATAAACGACCGAGAATAGTGGAGTTTCCCCCATGTCCAAATATGGGAAGACTCCTCCAGGAAAGTGTCTGAGAAAGTTGGGTCGAATCTGTGTTATCGATACCGGTAGCCAGGGCACTGATGAGAGATTGTAAAGCTCCTCTTCCACCGGCAGCACAGAGTTCCAGAGGTACTAATGCCAAGGGTTACAGTAGCACAAGGTGAAGCAGAGGCCAATCCATCAGTTGTTACTGGTCAGTTATTATTTCATGGTATTTCTCTTATGCTTTAATTGATTCTGGAGCCACTCATTCATTATATCTATGGGATGATAAAAAGATTAGGTTTGAAACCTATAGAGTAAGCCAACCCATTAAGATAAAGTTACCTGATGGGGTTAGTGTTGTGACCCATGAGATGCTGTCAGAGAGTCTGTGGTGATCATGGTTGGGAGTTAGCAGTTATTTAATAGTGTTTGATATGCCCGACTTTGATGTGATTTTGGGTAGGATGTCCAAGGGAGGTATGAGTAGAAATTGACTGTCGAAAGAAGAAGCGAGATTTAATTTTGATAGGGGAGATAAGTTTAGTTCAGAGAGGGCTATCGATGAGTATGTTGATTAGTAGACTGAAGGCTAGAAAGATGCTAAGAAGGGTGTCGGGGTATATAGCTCAGGTGGCAAAGCAGAGATGTCCCATAACCAGAATGCAGAGCGTGCCAATAGTCCGGGAATTTCTAGATGTATTTCGGACAACTTACCGGGTTTACCTCTAGAAAGAGAAGTTGAGTTTATTATTGAACTGGCAAGGGACAATGTCGATTTCTAAAGCCCTTTACTGAATGGCCCCAGCTGAGCTTCAGGAATTGAAAAAGCAACTCCAAGAGCTCCTAGATAAAGGTTTTATCCGACCAAGTCATTCTCCCTGGGGAGCTCCAATCTTGTTTGTAAAGAAGAAGATGGGTCATTAAGGATGTGTCCCCCATACTTAGCTTTTGCACGTCCTTGGGAAAACTAATTCAAACAAAGCTACCCTCAAGTCAATCAAGAACACCATCACTCAAGTCATATCAAGAACATAGCCTGATGCATAAGCACAATATTTAATCCATGCATATTCGTACCTAACTTAGGAAGCAGCAAAATAAAATAAAACAGAGTATGACATTCATCTCTCTTCATCATCTTCCGCAATTACTCTTAATCAGTCAAGCAAACAAGGGAACTAATCACAACCAAATCATGTACAACTCCCTCTCAACTTTTCCTTAACTGTTTCTCTTTACTACTACAAACTGGGTAGCAAACTAGGGATAAAATTCTTTTTTCTTTTTTTTTTTTCTTTTGTTTTTCCGTTTTGAAAGAAAAAGAATGAGTGCATTTTATGCTCCATCTCATTTCATGGTGTGTTTTATGGTGAGTGCGTTTTCGCTCCATCTCGACTCACCACATACCTTTCTTTCTTTTTCCTATTTGCTAAACCCAAATTTAGGACTAGCTTAAGAGAAACAATTTTTCTTTTTCTTTAAGGTTTGTTATACACTCCTCAATCATGCTTCGCACAAGTTCACACAACTCTCAAGACATATGTTCAAAACTACAAAGATTCAAATCTGATTAACTCTATTTATGAAATATTGCTAAATCCTAAGTCAAGGAATATGCTCAACAACAACGTCAAGTTACTATTTAATGCATCACTAGACGTTCAAAGACATGACTTAAAGCATAAACCTTCCTAAAAACAAATGCAGGGGAATTTCGTTTAAGGTGTACGTGGATTATTATACCAGAGGTTGCCGTACTGCTAGGCAGTTTTTAAGGGGTTGGTTTCCAGCCGGTATACTTAAACTAGGCAGAATGTTGTTTTTTTTTTTTTTTTTTAAACATAACTTAAAACCAACCTAAATAAATCCTAAATCCCTCCCCCCACATTAAACTAACCTTTTCCCCAATGTAAGATGAAATGCCAAGAAAAGGCAAAAATAACCAAAATTTAAAATGCTAGAAAAGAAAACAACCTTGGTTGTCTCCCAAGCAGCGCCTTTGTATTGTCGTTGGTCGACTCAAGGCTTTTCTTTTTGCGATGCACTAAGTAACGTTCTTCCGTCTCCAAGGAACACATACTTGAGGTAACTAGGGAGAGGCTTCAAATCTGGATGGGGGCTGCAAAACAGAGGGTAAAGGCTCTCCGTTAGAAATTGGTAATGCATATAAGAAACGTTACCTGACGGCTGCTGTAACTTTGGAGAATCATTCCATGTTGCAACTGTTTCCTGCAAATCAGTACTAAAAGCTAACTCCTCATTCTCTTCCTCAAGATGCTTACTAAGGCAACTCCCCATCCATCGTTTCCATCAAGTTCAAAAACTTCATGTGCTAAGAATCAATCACATCAATAGAATAAACATGATTATCATCATCATCAGGAATTTCATGGCATCATAATATTAAATTTGACAATTTCACCATCAAATTCCATGGTAAGTATGCCACTATGCACATTTATCTTAGTCTTGGATGTTTTTAAGAAAGGTCTTCCTAACAAAATAGGAGCAGATTGATCTCCATTTTCCATATCAAGTACATAGAAATCAGTAGGGAAAATAAGCCATTACTTGTACCAAACATCCTCACATACACCCTTAGGATAAGTATTAGATCCATTAGCAAATTGAATTACAACACCAGTTTTATTCAAAAGTCAAGTTTCAAAGAAGCATATATAGAGTATGGCATGACATTATAGAAGCTCCTAAGTCTATCATGGCCTTCTCAAACCTAGTGTACCTATCGTACAGGGAAACAAACATACCTGGATCTTGCACTTCGCTGGAAGTTTCTCTGAACACTGCAGAAATATTTTCTGCCACCCTCACCTTCACACCCCTTAAGTTTATTGTTCCTCTTAATTGTACACAGCTCTTTCAAGAATTTAGCATAGTGAGTTAGTTTAATAGCATCTAAGAGTGGAATATTTACCTCGCATCTACGAAAAGTTCATACATATCTCTGTTCTGCTCATCTTTTCTAGATTTTGCCAAAGCTTGAGGAAAAGGTGGTACCGATTTATAGTCGGACAGAGCAGAAACTTACGCTTAGGAACACCATCGTCGTTGGGAACGTTGCTATCTCAACTGCATCTTTCTCCTTTTCTTCCTTCGATGATGTAGGGGTGCCTTTATTGGAATCTCAACCTCTTTACACTTCTCAAAACGATGCACTTATATTTCTCTGGGTTTACCACCGTTTGAGAGGGTAATTTCCTTGAAATTGGCCTTAGTTACTAATTGTGGTTGCCATTTGCCCTATCTGATTCTCCAAACTTGAACATTGGCCCTCATCTCCTATTGAAACTGCAAAGTATTAGTGGCAAGAGACTTACCAAATCTTCTAAAGACATACCAGAATTAGAAATTTGGCCCGGTGTGTGTCTAGGGGAATATGGCTGCTGGTATTGCTAGTAATTTGGGGGTTTTGATGGTGGGGCTGATTCACTTGTGGATTCCCATAGCCAGATTAGGGTGATCCCTCCATCCAGGGTATATGTGCTCGAATAAGGATCATACTTCCTTTGCGGTTGTCCAGGAAAACCAATTGTTGCATTCACTGCTCAATGGGCTCCTCTTGAAGAGTTGGACATATTAGTTGGTGCCCTACTACCGAACAAATTCCACAAGCCTTACTGTTTGCTATTACCTACAGACTTTGACGAACAAGAGAAGTTGACATGAGATTTGTTGTTCTAAGGAAGAAATATTTACCTCATTATCATGCCTAGATGGAAGGTCAAGCTACTACCAAACTGTTGAGAATTAGCTGCCATATTTGCAATCAAGTTCTGCGGCCTCAGGAGTCTTATCCACCAAAGCTTCCACTTGTAGCATCAATCATGCTCTATCAATGTATGTGAGGCCCTCATAGAGTATAGATCAGTAACTACTCACTAATCTGATGATGGGGGTAGCTTGCACACAATTTCTTAAAGCATTCCGTATTCATATAGGGACTCTCGTTATGCTACCTTACACCACAAATTTCTTTCGGATGTGGCAACCCCGAAGCTGGGAAATATCTCCAGAAATAATCTTTCATTCGTTCCATGTGGTTTTAGTTCCGGAGGGTAGATAATAAAGTCAATCCTTAGCCGAATCCTTCAAAGAAAAAAAGAAAGCTCTTATTTAATTTGCTTCTCGGGCACCCCCGTAGGTTTCATACGTGCAAACCAAATGAAGCTCCTTTAGATGCTTGTGAGGATTTCACTGCAAGACCATGAAAAGTGGGCAAGATATGTATTAGTCCAGATTCTAATTCAAAAGTAGTGGCAGCACCTAAAACAGGAAACGTTATGCATAAAGGTGCTTGATTCAAATCAAGGGCAGCAAGCTCTTTTAAAGTCCGATTCAGCCATGGCGTCTCCTCTTCTAAATCAAAGTGTGCTAGCAAATTGGGAATCAAGAGCCAAATTGCTTCTTTAGAATTTCTCCGAGCTTCTTCCTTAACCTGCGCAAAGTGCTCTCAATTTCTGGATCGAATGTTAAATCACCAAGGTGAGAGAACCTGGTCATACAACAAAAAACTCAAAAGAATTGAATGAATGATAAAAAATGAAAACTAAATAGAAATAAAAAAAAAAAATGGCCAAAAACACGAAAACGCCAAAAACCCTATCAAAACATTCGAATTTGGCCTCAAGAGGGTGCAGCACTCCAACTCAACCAAAATTTTCCTTATGAATAGTACTATTATCACCATAACAGTACTACTGTTCACAGTTTTTTTTTGCAATAAAAAAATTAACAAAAATGCAATAAAAAATCACAAAAACAAAAAAAAATCAACTAGAATCAATCCCCGGCAACGGCACCAAATATGGTGTGTTGTCATAGGCAACCAAGATTAAAAACCTTCCTAACCTAACTACTGAACTGTAAATAGGGTAAGCAAGGGGCGATCACGAAGAATGTTTAGCCAAATTTTCGATGATGGAACAAGGCTGGGGGGGGGGGGGGGGGGGTGAGTAAAACAGAAAACAATCTTAGCAAAAATAAAAACAAAAACAATTCAATTCGAAATCAATTAATATAACGAAACTTGGTCTCTGTCAACATCCACCATCGAAATCTACAACGATCATTGATGCAAAAATAATCAATCTCTACTGAATATCACAACTATTTTCCTATCTCTCCTTAATTGTAATTAATTAGGAAACACGCGATCTTAATTAATATTACATTAAAAAACCCTAGACAAGCGCTAAAGATTTAATCTAATGGCAGCCTTAAGAATTAGAGAAACGATGAAGCTAAACAACACAAACACAAGCGTTGTATTAATTTAGTTGAATGTTCTTCTTAAGATTACTAATTCCTGACGCAGCAAATTATCAACCCTAATTGCTTCACAAGTTAGAGGGATCAAACAATTACGGATTTGATATCAACTTAGCAGTAGATTGCAACAAATAATACACTAGTAGGCCTCCTAGTAATTAAATGCATCAATCATGAAGATATGCACAGATAACATTCAATACTCAAACACAAAAATGAACACTAAAATAAAATAGATTAGATCTCAAAGGTGTGATTCCGAGGTCTCCGTTTCGATGACCAAGTTAAAAGTTTTAGCCGCTCATGGCCATAATCCAAACTCAAAAGAGAAAAATGTAGAGAAGGAAAAGAGAGGCGTGGTGTCCCTCAAAACCCAAATCTAATCTCTGTAACAAAAATCCAGTTCAAGTATTTGAATCCCACTAAATCTCCTAAAAGAAATATTCTAATATCCTAAAATAACATTAATCCTAATTTGATTCTAATTAATTGAAAATAAGATAAAGTCCTAAAATAAAATAGGAAAGTGGTGATTCTGAGCTGTAACTTGCGTGCCACATGTCCTCAAATCTTCCAATAATAAACTGCCCAATTGATTTGCATGACAAGGCAGAATGCTCCAGGACGTCCAGTGCAGATGCGTCAACTTCAAGCTCGATTAAAACCTTAATGCAGTGAGTATCTCTCCAACCTCAAAACATGAACTTTTAGATATATTTTTTAGCATTCCACAGAATTTTGAATCATCTCAATCGGAGCTCGGATGAGAGAGTTATACCCAGATTACAAAACAACGTCGAAACTGTCTGAATTCACTTGATTAGTTCTGTTTTGCAATTAACGCCTCCATTTGCATCCTAAATCAAAATAGAATAATAATGAGTACATTTAGGCAACAAATACGTATAAAAGACTAAACATTAAGGGGGTTAAATATGATATTTTGCATTATTCTCATCAATGTGTATTGATTATAGAGAATTGAATAAAGTGACAGTGAAGAATAAATACCCTTTACCTCGGATAGATGACCTTTTTGATCAGTTAAAGGGTGCAACAATATTTTCCAAGATTGATTTGAGGTTGGGTTATCATCAGGTAAAGGTGGCAAAACAAGATGTAGCTAAGATTGCCTTCCGAACAAGATATGGGCATTATGAATTTGTGGTGATGCCTTTTGGGTTAACTAATGCCCCAGCAGTTTTTATGGACTTAATGAACAGGATGTTCCATGATTTCCTGGATCGGTTTATAGTGTATTTATTGATGAAATCCTAGTTTATTCGAAGTCTAGAGAAGAGCATGAGGAACACTTAAGATTTGTGCTGCAGTGATTGAGAGAAAAGAAACTGTATGCCATGTTTTCTAAATGTGAGTTCTGGCTTGATCAGATGATATTTCTGGGCCATACTGTTTCTAGTGAGGGAATTTCAGTGGCTCCTAGTAAAGTAAAAGCAATCCTAGAATGGCAAAGGCCGAAGACAATAAAAGAAGTGAGGAGTTTCTTGGGACTAGCAGGTTACTACTGCCGGTTCGTGGCAGGGTTTCCTCAGTTAGCTAAGCCATTGACAGCTTTTACTAAACAGAGAGTTCCTTTTATATGGTCAGCTACCTGTGAGGAGAGTTTTCAAGAGTTGAAGAAAAGATTAACGATAGCTCCAGTGTTAGTGTTACCACAGGAGGGTGTAGATTATGACATTTATACAGATGCCTCACTGCAGGGACTTGGTGTAACGACTATTTTCTACTCGTATTATCATAAAATATGCATAGTAAAATACATGTAAAATAGCATAAATAGTTGGGCCCAATTTTTTATTTTCTTTTATTAAACATACACATTATTTACACAAAAGCTATATCATGTACAAAACATTAAAAGCAGGGTGGACAGTGTAGCCATTTCTCTTCACTTAACGATGCCCAGCCGACTGTGTCCTCACCTAGATCCTGTAAAACATAAAAAACAATGGGGTGAGCACAACTAAGGCTCAGTAAGTAAATCATCTACTCATCTATCCCCGTAACTTTCTCTCTGATTCTTTCCTTACAAGTCTCGTTTACTCTCCCTTTTATAATCTTTCTATTTTCTCTTTCTCGTAACTCTTTTCTACTAACTCTCTTTAGTAAGTCACGGCCCCATCTAACCGGAGGCACGGCTGGGACTCACGCCCACTCTACGTGACTTGTACTCATTCTAGCTGATCAGACTCGGTTATGCATGGATTCAGAACCCTTGGCCATGTGAGTACATAATCTCTCTCTCGGGTAAACTCGGGTATAGCCCTCATCCGCATGCACTCTCACGGGCTACACCACTTCTCTCTAATACTCATGCCGCTCTCTCAATATGGCGTACATGCAGGAATACTCTACCCATTACTCACGGGTTCCCCATCGCACAACCCACTCTATTCTCTTGATTAGTACTACTTTGTCTTTGTTCTCTAGTGCTCAATTTCTCTTTCTCTCTATTCTTAGAGTAGCTCAAACTCAATTTCCCTACTCTCTTTCTCTAATGCATAATTAATGCATATTTA
This sequence comes from Pistacia vera, assembly GCF_008641045.1. Lineage (NCBI taxonomy): Eukaryota > Viridiplantae > Streptophyta > Magnoliopsida > Sapindales > Anacardiaceae > Pistacia > Pistacia vera. The sequence continues at coordinate 1,276,322 of NW_022196293.1, forward strand.
CTACATATGGATGACTCATGCTCATTAAAGCACTTATGAGATGCAATTATGCCATGAAGCAAAATTAAGGCTTTCTACTCTAACTCATGCTTCTCTTGAGCATTTCATCATACAATTCAAGTGCATATAAAGCTCTACTTAAACTATAACTTTTCTCTTATCTTTAATCATCCAAAATGGGAGAAAAACTCCCTCATACACTCTCAATCCCTATCAAAGGAAAACACTTCTATAAAGTTTACTCAAATCTTCCTTCAACCTCAATCAAAACTCACTCAACATCATAAAATCTTAACACTTCTCATAAAGGAAAATACTTCCAACAATTCAACATGAATACTCATCTCAATTCAATTCATCAACAAGCATAATACAAACTCATACATGCATATATCTCTACTCAATTTCTCTCAAAATCTCATTCAAATCTCAACTTGGTTGAATTTACTTACCTTGTGAAAAAGTGACTTCTCTAGCACTTTTCCTTTCCCTTATTGTCTTGTCTTCTTTTTACAACTCAAAACAACAACAACAACCATATAAGACTTCAATATAACTATAAGAAAACTCACATCTAAAGCAAGAATCCTTACCTTAGGATGCTTTAGATGATATTTCTACTCAAAATTACTCAAAAGCTCTCTTAAATCCCTTAGAAATCTTGGAACAACTGAAAGCAAAAAAGGAGAGAATTGAGAGAATGGATATGGTGGTGGAGAAGAATGAAATGAAGGGTTTATTACACTTAGCCCTTTTTAGTTCATGAGAAAATCAACACTTCCCAACTTTTCCCTTGATCTTCTTTGAAAATTCCATCTATATCCTTTGATTCATTACACTCACACCCCCATACTAACTCATTCTCCATGAAATTTCCTTACATTTTACCTCCTACGTTTCCTGCTAATTAGGGGTAGAATGGGCTTTAACCCCTAAGGAAAAATATCTAGAACTCTCAATACACATTTTAGTCGGCTCGTCGCCGCGACAAAGAAACTTCCGTCGCCCTGGTGAAGAAAGAAAGAGCCTACACCGCCTTACTCAAAGCCAACTTCGCCGCGGCAAAGACTACTCTTCGCCCCAACAAAGACTGGAAATCCAAAATTCCTCAAATCTTAACTAATTTCAAGGTAAACACTCAACCAACTCAACACACAAACTCAATTAAAGCTGAATCAGTAAACATTTAAGCAAAACAGCAAATCTTAAGTACGTACCTCAAGTGGGGCGTTACACTTGGCACCGTATTGATGCAGTTAGGTAGGGTTATAGCTTATGCTTCTCGTCAATTGAAAGAGTACGAGACAAGATACCCTACACATGATTTAGAGTTGGCAGCAGTAGTCTTTGCCTTGAAGATTTGGAGGCATTACCTTCATGATGCCAAGAGTAATATCTACACCGACCATAGGAGTTTAAAGTACTTCTTTACTCAGAAGAAGTTGAATATGAGACAGAGAAGATGGTTAGAGCTGGTTAAAGATTATGAGTGTGAGATTAAGTATCAGCCGGGGAAAGCTAATGTAGTAGCCGTACATTAGCCGATGCTTTGAGTAGGAAAACTTATTTGTCCCGACTCACAAGACAGAAAGAGTTAATAGAAGAGTTGTGTAAAGAGCAGATTGAGGTCATACCAGGAAGGATTGCCAGGTTAGAGGTTCAGTCTACCTTACTAGAAGAAATTAAAGAAAAGCAAGTAACCGATGAGTGGTTCAGAAAATAGTTCAGCAGGTGCATGAGGGCAAGATATTAGAATTTCTATTGTTGGATGATGTTCTCTGATTTAGGAGTCGGTTGTGTATTTCTCAAGATGATGATTTGAGAAAGAGAAACCTTACAGAGGCTCATGAGACATTGTACACTGCTCATCCTGGAGCAACGAAGATGTATCAAGATTTAAAGAAAGGCTGTTGGTGGCCAGGGATGAAGAAAGATATTGCAGAGTTTGTAGCTAAATGCCTGACTTCTCAGCAAGTGAAAGGAGAACACCAAAGGCCATCAGGGTTGCTTCAGCCACTTAGTATTCCTAAATGGAAATGGGAGAGTATCTCGATGGATTTGAAAACAGGTCTCCTTAGAGTGCAGAAAGGATATAATGTTATATGAGTGATAGTAGACAGATTAACGAAATCAGCCTATTTTCTTCCAGTAAAGGAGAGTACCACTTCGGATCAATTGGCCCAGATGTACATTAAAGAGATAGTGAGACTTCATGGTGTACCCAAGACAATAGTATCAGATAGAGATTCCAAATTTGTCTCAACTTTCTGGATGAGTTTACAGAGGAACTTGAGTACCAGATTGGCCTTTAGTACTGCCTATCATCCTCAGACAAATGGCCAGACAGAGAGAACAAATCAAGTGCTTAAGGACATGTTGAGAGCATGCTGTATGGATTATAAAGTATCCTGGCATGAGATGTTACCCTTGGTGGAGTTTGCTTATAACAACAATTACTAGTCTACAATTAAGATGGCTCCTTATGAGGCTTTGTATGGTAGACGGTGTAGATCTCCAATGTATTAGAATGAGATGGGCGAGAGAGATGAGTTGAATGTAGTTCTTGGCCCAGAAATGACTCAGAAAATGATAGAAGATGTAAAGCTGATCAGAAGCAGAATTAAACAAGCCCAAGATAGGCAGAAAAGTTATGCTGATCTGAAAAGAAAGGAAGTTGAGTTTGAAGTGGTTGACAAAGTTTTTCTGAAAGTTTTCCCCTACAAACGGGTGATGCGGTTCGGTAATAAGGGCAAATTAGCACCGAGATTCATTGGTCCATTTGAGGTGTTACAGCGAGCAGAGAAAGTGGCCTATTAGCACTACCACCTAGTATGGATAAAGTTCACAATGTATTTCATGTCTCGATGCTTCAAAAGTATGTAAGTGATCCCTCCCATATTCTGAGCATAGAGGACGTAGACTTGGAAGAGAATCTTGTGTATGAGGAGCATCCAATGCAGATTTTGGACAGAAAAATTAAAGAGCTCCGGAACAAGAGTATCCCTTTAGTGAAAGTCCTCTAGAGAAATCATAAAGTTGATGAAGCCACATGGGAGACAGAGCAAGACATGCAAAACCGTTACCCGAAGTTGTTCGCTTGAATTTCGGGGACGAAATTCTTTTAAAGGGGGAGAATTGTAATGCCCAACATGGAGATACATGATTTAAATTATGTTTTATAGCCCTTAGTAAATTTTTATTAAAGTTATTTTAAAGAGAATATGAAGACATGCTTTAAAACTTGCATTAAGGGTAAAATGGCTTTTCACTCAAAATTAGTTGAAAAATTGGGTAGTGAAAAGAGATAGAATTTCATAGAGAATGCATTAAAAATGAGGGCATTATGGTAATTGACTAAGGGACATAGATGGAATTTCTAAGAAAGAGTAAGGGCAAAATGGGAAAGTGTGTATAAACTAAAGTGTTAAGGGTTTGAAACCCTTATTTCCTTCATTCCACCGGCACACTACTCCTCCATTTTCTCTCAAATTTTCATTCACTCCTCCAAGGATTTTGAGGGCTTTTGAGTGATTTTTAATAGGGTTTTGATTCAAGACTTCAAAAGGTAAGAATTCATGCTCTTTATATGATTTATTTGTGTAAAAGTTGAGTTCTTATGAAGTTTATGCTTAGGGTTAGAAGAAGTTTTGAATCCAACAAGATTAGAAAGCTTAGGAGAGACTGCTCAAGCATAAGGTAAGTAAATTTCACTCAAAATCCAACTCAAGTTAAAGTTTAAGAAAATCAAGTGAGTAGAGATTTCTTTTAAATATGCATATGTTATGATTATTGAGAAATTGAGATGAGATGGATGATTAGTTATGCTTGTTGTTGGATATACTTGAATATGAGGAGTGTATGTGATGGTTTGATAATGGGTTGAAATTGGAAGAATTGGAGAAATTTTTGGGAGTGTTTTTGCCGTGTAGGTATGGTGATGTTACAAGAGAGTTTTTCTCTTAATTTGGATGGTTTAAGAAACAAATAGAATGATAATTACATTAGGGTTTGTTTATGCACAAGTATTGTTTGATGAAATGCCTAAGAGAAGTATGAGTTGAGTAGAAACCTTAATTTTATGCAACATTGCATATGTACATTTCATAAGTGCATTTAAGTAAGAAATTTTAAGCATGAGTCATCCATATGCATATAATTGTGTATGTGTAGAAACTTAAGAAAGAATAAAGAATACAGAATAAAGAATAAAACACTCTAAGAATAAAGAGAAAGGAAGAATAAGCATTAAAGAATTAAAGAGTGTTAAAGAAGAGAAAAGAATAGGTTGTTGTGATGGGGAACCGTGACTGCTAAGAAGAAATTCCCACATACACGCCACCTTAATTGAGTGGCATAAGAAGAAAAAGAATTGTACGGCCTGTAAGAGTGTATGTGGATGAGGGTTGTATCGAGAAGAATTCCTACATGCACGCCACCTTAATTGAGTGGCCTAAGAAGAAAGAAGAAGTTGTACGGTCTGCAAGAGTGCATGTAGATGAGGATTGTACTCACTCACGCGGCCAAGGTTCCAAATCCATACATCAACCGAGTCTGATAGACAAAGAATAAGCAAAGAATAAGAATAAGAAAGAATAAGAATAAGAAAATAAAGAATAAGAATAAGAATAAGAAAAGAAAGAATAAGAAGGCTTGAACAAGCCAAGAAAAGAAAAGAAAAGAAAAACAAGAAAGAAAAGAAAAGAATAGAAAGAAATAGAACAAGAAAATAGAAATAAGAAAGTAAAAACATTTTATGCATTATTGCATATGCATTTTATTCATGCATATTGCCATGAATTTCATCATGGTTAGGAAGAATAGAAAGAATAAGAAAGAAAGAGCAGAGAGAAGTAGAAAGAAATAAAAGAACAGTGAGAGTAAGAAACAGAGAAAGAAACAGCAAAAGAAAAGAGAAGGAATTAAGTAAGGAAAGAACCTAAGAAGGAGAAGAGTTAAGGGATTTACTTACTGAGCATTTTTATGCTCACCCCGTTGTTTTTCCATATTTTTGCAAGAAATAGGTGAGCAGCGGTCAGAAGGATGTCAACAAGTGGGGAGGATTGGTATTACTGTCCACAGTTGCTAAGTGTTTGTACTTGTTATTTTGATATATGTAAAGAATTATAATTTGTATGTAAAGAAAAATTTGGGCCCAACTATTTTCATATGCTAATTATGTATGTTTTCATAGTATATGTTATAAAATATACTATTAGAAAGAAGTCAGTACAAGTTTATAATACAGGTTATTAGACCAGTAACTGAATACACAATATCAAGAGTAACCGAAGGTTGACACTATTTCTATGTCTCGGTCTCATCAAGATAACGGATGATGAAAGGATCGAATTTTACGATAACCATATCATTGACAGGTAGCTACTTTGCTGAATCCGAATTGATCGGGTGGCCATGATGCCTTGCTAGGGGCCAATCTTGGTCTGTGTATTAGTGAGACGATTAATTGGTGTTAATCACGATACTATACACTACCGGTATGATGAGGAGCCTATGGGTCACACACATAGAAGATAATTTAAGAACCAGGAAGTTAGAAGGGTGTTTTCGTCTCTTTGGGCGAAAGGGTATTTTGGTAATTTCACAGTGCAATTAAATTTACTGAGGTCGTAGCCTTTATTTAATTTGTTAGAAAAATTAAATAAGTGAAATTACGTTTAAATATGTGTTAGCATATATTTAAATAAATTATCATTATTGTTAAATGTTAATATATATCTTAAATATATATTAATTGATTTTAATTGAGATAATGATGAATTAAAATAAATATCTAATTGGGAGTGTTTGGAAACAAGAGGTGTTTGGGTTGGAGCCCAAGCCTCTTCCATATGGGAATAGGGCAATTAAACTTTACTATAAAAGAAAACGGTTAATTGAAAAAGGGTAAGATTTTTCATTTCACTCATTCATTGAAAAAGAGAAAAACCTCCAGCCCCTTAAGCACTCTCCCACGTCAAAATAGTTTTTGCCTAAAATCAAATTTCTTTGATTTTTCTTCTTTGTTCTTAAGGCTAAAGAGAATCTAGCAAATCCCTCTTTAGTTCCTTGCGATTGTATTCGTGTGGACTACATTGGTTCCATCCTACACTTGGGTCGGTAGCAAAATACATTCAGAGACAACTTGGAGGAGCCTTCAAACGTGCATATGATTCCTTAAAACTCTGAACTAATTTCTACAGATTCTTATTTTGATATAAACTGTAAATTCGTACCCTGATCTTGGTTCTATGGAACGATCCGTGTTGTTATTAATTTTTGTTTTCTGTTGCCTCAATGGATCGTTTCCTAACTACTGGTTGTGGAGCAGGTGAGTAGCTGAGGATTGCAGATCTGAACGGTAGTGGAAGCTGGAGCTGTGGTGGTCGACCCTCGACTTTCGTGATGTCATCGCTATTCTTGGTTCAAGGAATAGATCCAATGCAGCACAACCGCTATGGACTATGGTCTATGGGTGAGTGGGTGGTTGTTTTGGTGATGCTGTCGATTGTGGATTGTGGGTGATTGGGTGGTTGCTATGAACTACAATTCAACAACTGTGGACTATGGTCATCGCTGGTGATTGGGTGGTTGTTGTGGTGAATGGTGATACTGGGTGTCAGCGAAATGGATGCTGGATGGGTTTGGAATTTGAGTTTGGTGATGGCCTTATGGGTGTGGGACTGTGGGTGGCGTTGCTGGTGAAGTGCGAAGATGGAGTGGAGTCTGGTCTAGAGTGTGAAGACTGGAAGCGGAGAAGAGAAATAGAGAATAAGAGTAAAAAGATGTGAGATATTGCAAAAATATAGGCTAAAAAATCAAAACACATTTTGCTTAAATACATAGGGTAAAACCGGTTTTAAAAACCGAATTGGTTTTTCGGTTTTTAAAATTTTGCAAATCAAACCGGTTTACAAAAAAAACCTAATTTTTGACTCGGTTTTAGACCGGTTTTCGGTTCAGTTTGGTTTCCGAATTATTTCTCCCACCCCTAATCCAAACCAAGGGAAGCTCTATTCAAACTATCTCTAATGTCTTGTTCGTTCTAGATTTGAAAACAAACTTGCTGAGTGTTGGTCAACTTCAAGAAAAGGGATACGAGATTTTTATCAAAGATGGAGTCTGCCGAATTCAAGATGCAAAATTGGGTTTAATTGCTCAAGTCAATATGATAGCAAATCAAATGTTTGCGCTTTATCTCCATCACACCACTCATTCATGCTTCTCAGCAAAATTGAAGAATGCAATATGGTTATGGCACTTTCACTATAGTCACCTAAACTTTGGTGGATTGAAGACTTTACAGCATCAAAATATGGTGACTGGTCTTCCTCAAATTATAGGTCCCTCTAAAGTTTGTGAAGAATGTGTTGTTAGTAAACAACATCGCAATCAATTTCCACAAGGAAAATCATGGAGAGCAAAAAAGGCATTAATTAGAGCTTGTTCATTTTGACATTTGTGGGTTAATAACTCCATCTTCCAATGGAAATAAAAGATACATAATTACCGTCATTGATAATTATAGTCGGAAAATTTGGGTTTATTTTCTGTAGGGAAAATTTGAAGCATTTGTAGTCTTTAAAAGCTATAAAGCACTTGTTGAGAAAGTGGCAACCCAATAAAAGTTTTTCGCACAAATCGTGGTGGAGAATATAACTCATATGATTTTTCAAATTTTTGTGAGACACATGGCATCACAAAGCAACTTACAACAACTTATACACCTCAACAAAATGGTGTTTGAGAGAGTAAGAATCGCACTATTTTGAATATGGTGTGAAGTCTATTGACAAGAATCAAGATTCCAAAGAATTTCTGGCCCGAAGCAGTCAATTGGAGTACTCATATTTTGAATAGAAGTCCCACTTATGTTGTTCAAAATATGACACCAGAGGGAGCATGGAGCAGACGAAGACTGATAGTAGACCATTTCAACATTTTTGGGCGTATTGCTTATGCCCATATTCCAGACCAAAAAAGGAAAAATCTCGATGAAAATGGAGAAAAATGCATTTTTCTCGGTGTTAATGATCAATCGAAAGCTTATAAGCTTTACAATCCTTGCACCAAGAAAATTGTAACAAGTCATGATGTTTTTTATGAAGATCAGATGTGCTTATGGAGTGAGAAAGTGTTAGACAACATATTCCAATAAACTTTGATGGTGATGAGAAAATGCACCAGCTTATGGAGAATGTGCAACAATCAATAGCCACTAAAAATGTTCTAGTTGATCCTCAAAGCCCTTTAACAAGTGTGGCAAACGATGGTCAATTGAGAGAACAATCAAATACACCAACTAGCACACGTGCTCAACTTAATAGAAAAAGGCCAACATGGATGATAGATTATGAGGTGACCAGAATTGAGCAATCTGAGGATCCACTTATATATTTTGCTCTGTTTTTAGATTGTGGTCCTACCACTTACGAAACAGCTATCAAAGAATCAAAATGGCAGAAGGCAATGAGTGATGAAATTTCAGCCATTGAAAGATATAACACTTGGGAGTTGACTGGTCTTCCAAAAGAGCACAAGACAATTGGTGTCAAGTGGGTTTACAAAACAAAATTGAAGGAGAATGGGAAAAATTGACAAATAAGTATTAGCTCTAATTGCAAGGCACAATACAATCAGATTGACGATCGCGTTGGCAACACAGAACTCATGACCGATCTTCCAGTTGGGCATGAAATTTGCGTTCTTGCATGGTGATTTGGAAAAACAAGTATTTATCGATCAACCTCCTTGTTATGTTAAGATTGGAGATAAGAATAAGGTGTATAAATTAAAAAAGGCACTATATGGACTAAAACAAGCTTCAAGAGCTTGGTATAGTCATATAGATGCTTATTTTTCTAAAGAGGGATTTAAGAAATGTCTATATGAGAATACACTTTTTACAAAAATTGGTGATGGAGAAAAGATGCTCATTGTGTGGCTATATGTATTTACACTGGAAATGACAGTGCCATGATTGAAGATTTTAAACAGTCTTTGATGGTTGAATTTGAAAACACTAATCTTAGATTAATGCTTTATTTTTATTTTTATTTTTTTGGGTATAGAAGTTAAACAATCTGTTGTTGGAATTTTTATTTCTCAAAATAAGTATGTTCAAGAAATTTTAGAAAGATTTCAAATGAAGAATTGCAATTATGTTAGCACACCAACTGAAGTGGGTTTGAAGCTCATCAATGATTCTGAATGAAGGAGGGTTGACAACACCCTTTACAAGCAAATTGTGGGAAGTTTGATGTATTTGACTGCCACAAGGCCTGATATAATGCATGTTGTACATCTCATCAATAGGTACATAGGGAGCCCAAGTGAGATGCATCTTCTAGCTGCAAAGAGAATTTTGCATTACTTGCAAGGTACTACTGATTTTGGGTTGGTCTACAAGAAGGGAGAAAAATCAGATTTGATGGCCTTTATTGACGATAATTATGCTGGAGATCAAGATGATAGGAAAAACACTTCAAGGTATGCTTTTATGCTGGGTTTAGGAGTTGTTTCAAGGTCTTCAAAGAAACAACCAATTGTCATTTTATCAACACCGAAGCTGAGTTCGTAACTGCAAATTCATGTGCTTGTCAACTATTTGGCTGAGGAAAATTCTTGAAGAGCTACATTTGAAGCAAAAGGAGGCCACCGCAATTTATTGCTCTCCAAAAATCTTGTTCTACATGGTCGAAGCAAGCATATTGATGTGAAGTATCATTTCTTGAGGGATCTCGCAAATAATGGAGACATTAATCTAATATACTGCAGAAGTGAGGACCAAATTGTTGATATTCTAACTAAGCCCCTCAAATTTCCTATGTTTCAAAAGTTAAGAAAGCTTCTTGGTGTTTGACACTTCAAATGATTCTTATTAAACTAATGTTTCAAACAAAACATTCAGTTTAAGGGAGGGATTGTTGAATTAGTGTTTTTTGTTACTAAAAATGGATGCTTGTTTCCTATTCAATAGGCATTTATTATTTACTTGGTCTTTGGTAACCTAGTCTATAGGAATGGGTTGATTAGTTTGCTCATGTAGTCTTTAGCTTTTACTAGGTGGTTTCTATTTCTTTGAAATTAGCCGTTGCTTTTGGCTCTATATAAAGAGCATTAGTCTACTATTTCATATAGAGTAATGCTACAGTTAACGAAAAGAGCGTACCAAATGATGTGGCGCAATCTTGACCATCAATTAATATTAACTCATAATTAATCGACGGTTAAGATTGCGTCACGTCATTCTGTACATGAATTCGGTGCGCTCCTTTCGATAACTGTATTATTTTTCCATTTCATATAACAAGCAAAGCAATAAAAGTTCTATTTCTTCTTCCTTTTGTCTTCATTTTTTTATATTCAAATATTCTATCGTTTGTAAGAATATTAATATATTTGGTTATGATGGATAAATTAATGGGTATGTTATATAGATTACTAAATTATTATCCTTTTTAAATGTTAATATATTATTATTTTTTGAATAATTTATTTGAACCCCTATATTTGAGATTTTGCTAAAATATCCCAGTCACATAAATGTTTAATTTCTAACAAAATCATCCCCACCCACCTCAAGCCACTATCAGCCGCCAGCCACTACCGCCGATGATGGCCAACTGTTGGTGGTGGTTGGCTAGCGATGGTGATCTTGAGTGGCTTACAATTTGTTTTAAAATAAGGAAATTAATGTTCAAAAACTTAAATAATTATGGGTAAAATTGTAATGGCAAAATCATGTAAATTAATTTCAAAATAAGAGTATTATTGTCCAAAAATTTTAATAGTTAAGGATAAAATTGTTACAAAATTAATATTACCAAGTAATTTTAAAATACCTACGAAAATGAAAGTAATCAGATTACCACATATATAACCAATAGTAATTACTATTGATTTTGGAAGATTAGCAGAATCTTACATTACTTGACAATCAAACGTGATAATCTAAGTAATATAAGATAACATTACCTCAATAATAAGAGATAACCTCCAACCAAATGCCTCCTTATATATTTTTGTCTTCTTTATTTATCATAACCACAAAAATCAAAATCAATCATCAAATGCAATCAACTTGCTTGGAACAATTGATCATGTCATACAATACGATAATTGCAAGACCAAATTGAAATTAAAATCTTTCAAAGATTTACTTAATTTAGTTTTTTTTAATTTTTTTTAATAATAAATTTTTACTTACTATATAAACCAATATAATAACATAGTTATCATTAATTTTTATATCATTATTTTATTTTAATTTTCGTAACTTGTAATAACATAGTTATCGTGCATGTAAAAATATAATTAACTTCATAAAGACATCAAAACATCAATAAAAACAAACAATCTAACACTTATAAGCAAACAATGAAAGGAAAAAAAAAACAAACATATCAATTAGACTTATACATTTAAACATATTCAATAATCAGGTTCATTCAGCTTTAGATTACAAAACAAACATCACCCTACTTTCCCATTGGCTGTTGCAATTGCAACACGATGAAAATAAGCTTTTTTTTTTTTTTTTTTGACCAACAGGCAATTAAACTTAAATATTTTATTTATACAAATTCTATAATGTGTAAGGACCAGGAGCCAATACCTAAGTTTGAAAAGAAAGATGATATTGCAGTCATTAAATCCCCAAAAGAGGTACAAAGAGAAGCCTAATTTTTAGCGGTAATTCCAAGATATGCATTAACATCCTTCAAAAGAGAGTTAGAAAGATCTAGCTAGAGCTAAACTAGCTAAACGACTACTAGAAATACTGAAATTAACTAGGGATGGGCATAAAATCCCGCCCCGCGGGGACCCGCCCTAACCCGAACGGGGCAGGGGTTCCCCGAATCATTTGGGATTTGGGCTGGGATCAGGCCCAAAATCAGTCTCCAATTTTAGGGATAGGTCTTGCCTCAACCCGGCCCCGTTTTGTCCCCGCCCCGAAATCCCTAGCCCGGTATATATATATATATATATATTAAAAAGTCAATCATATATATTATATATACCTATATTAATTTAATACTTGAAAATCAATCATATATTATACAATGATAAATTATAATTGTGTAAGTATTTTCTAAAACCATATACAAATATGTAATAAATAAAATTAGATTAAATATAAGAAATCATTATAAATATTTGTAATATATATATAATGTATATGTATTATACATTATACATAATATGTTAATGCTATGAAACAAAAGTTATATATTATACATTAGACATTAGACATTAGACATTGTACATTATATATGGTATACATTTGACATTATACTTATACATTATACATTATACATTATACATTATATATGATATATAAGTATAATGTATATAAAATATATATGTTATACATTATACATAATATGCTATTATCTATAATTATATGTTAATACATAATATATATGTGTAATATGTACATATTGTATATATTATCAATTTAGTATGATGGCTTTTTATATTTAATATATACATTATTTAAGAGTAGGTGCCCTAGAGCCAATCAATTATTGTAAAATTGATTCTGTAATAAATGTTTATGTATCAATAAAAGACATATTCTTTTATATCGTGTATGTAATGATATATGTCATTAGGATGGTAAAACCGTGATGAGGGTATCAAGTGTTTCAAATCTTGATAGTGAGAACCCTATGATTACATATGGTGGCCATTCTAGAAACGTCCGTAGCCTCAGTATTATTTTGACCAAGGACACAGATGATACGGTAAAGCTATCATAGTGTTGAACGACCTAACGAAAGGCAGTGATTGATCTCACTTGTCAAGGTTGTTTGCCGACAACTTGGCGCAACACATGGGTGCTTGCTAGAGGCAAATTCACTGGACAGACCCACCAGAGGATTCCATATGGATAGTAACCCCAGTTTCTATGGAATAAATCCTCTAACAGATGGTGGTGTATGTGATCCTTAGACTTGAGATCACCGAAGCGTCTTGTGCACCAATTGCGTAGTTTGACACTAGCCTAACGTAGTTCTATTCAAAGCTATCAATACGGTAGTGATTGGCTACATTGAGCAGTGTATCGAGACTATGGTGGATCGACAAAGAATTCATCACTCCTGGGTACGAGAGAAGTTATCTCACTAGTAATTCAGTAAATGAAAATAACACTAAATTTGTGGTCATAGTGGGATTGAGTTGATGCTCAATCCAATTTAATATTCCTGTCATTGGTCCAATAACTGAATACAAACATGTTGAGGATATCTGAGGTTGACACTATTTCTGTACCTCAGTTTCGATGAGATAACAGTTGATGAAAAGATTTGATTGCACGGTAACCATACCATTGACAGGCTGCGGTTTCGCTGAATCCGAATTTATCAGGTGGTCATGATGCCTTGCTAGGGGCCAATCTTGGTCTGTGTACAGTGAGNATTGATTAATGAACATTATTACAAAGAGTCAATTCCACAATAATTGATTGGGTCTAGGGCACCTACTCCAACAAAAACCGTGATGAGGGTATCAAGTGTTTCAAATCTTGATAGTGAGAACCTATGATCACATATGGTGGCCATTCTAGAAACATCCGTAGCCCTAGTATTATTTTGACTAATGACACAGATAATACGGTAAAGCTATCATAATGTTGAACGACCCTAACGAAAGACAATGATTGATCTCACTTGTCAAGGTTGTTTGCTGACAACTTGGTGCAACACATGGGTACTTGCTAGAGGCAAATTCACTGGACAAACGTACCAAAAGATTCCATATGGATGGTAACCCAAGTTTCTATAGAATAAATCCTCTAACAGGTGGTGGTGCATGTGATCCTTAGACTTGAGATCACCGAAGCGCCTTGTGCACCAATTGTGTAGTTTGACACTAGCCCAACGTAGTTCTATTCAAAGCTATCAATACGGTAGTGATTGGCTATATTGAGTAGTGTATCGAGACTATGGTGGATCGACAAAGGATTCATCACTCCTGGGTACGAGAGAAGTTATCTCACTAGTAATTCAGTAAATGAAAATGACACTAAATCTATGGTCATAGTGGGATTGAGTTGATGCTCAATCCAATTTAATGTTCCTGTCATTGGTCCAATAACTGAATACAAACATGTTGAGGATATCTGAGGTTGACACTATTTCTGTACCTCAATCTCGATGAGATAACAGTTAATGAAAAGATTTGATTGCACGGTAACCATACCATTGACAGGCTGCGGTTTCGCTGAATCCGAATCTATCGGGTAGTCATGATGCCTTGCTAGGGGCCAATCTTGGTCTGTGTGTAGTGAGACGATTAATTGGTGTTAATGGTGATACTACACACTACTGATATGATGAGGAGCCTACGGGTCACACACTTAGAAGATAATTTAAGAATCAATTTGTGAGAAGGGTGTTTTCGTCTTTCAGGACGAAATGGTATTTTGGTAATCTCATAATGCAATTAAATTTATTGATGTTGTTGCCTGTATTTAATTTTAATATTAAAATTAAATTAGTGAGATTATATTTAAATATATCTATGTATATATTTAAATGAACTATTATTATTAATTGAATGTTAATATATTATTATATATTAATTGATTTTAATAAGAATAATTATTAATAAATTTAAATACCATAAAGGGTGTGTTTGGTTGCAAGGGTGAACTAGGGTTGGAGCTCATGGCTATTCCTAAGTAGAATATGGTTTTAATTGTTGCACTATATAAGTGCAACTTAAATTAAAACATAACAAGAGATTATTCATTCAATTAAAACCCTAGCCACTCTATCTCTCTCTCTCTCTCAAGAAGAAAACTTTTCTTGTTCTTCTTCCTTGATTCTTGAAGCCCTTGATTGTTCTAGCAAAATAATCAAGGGTTTTGCGGATTATCTTCGTGTGGACTTCCGTGAGTGCGATCCTACTTTGGATCGATTGGCTAAAAATCACGTGAATAGTAGACGATGAACAATGTTCTTGTCCAAAATCAGAGATATTCGAAGGAGCCTCCAAACGTATGATTGTATTCTAATCCTTGAATGGATTTACTTTATACAGATTTTTGTTTATAAACATATAAATAGTATAATTTATTTTCGGATCTAGGCAAAGAAAGGTAATTGATTTATCGATTGAATTTTTTTTTTCCGCTGCTTATGGTAGATCAATTACTAATACATTACAGATTTAATTTCTTTTTGGATGGTATATTATAATTTGGATAAAATGGTAATAAGGACACAAAAGTACAAAATCCCCATTCCCCGTTTGGGGAACGGGCTTTGTTCAGGGATTCCACGAACGAGCTATCGGCCAAGATCTGGGAATCCCCTTCGACTTTCGGGCCTGGGCGAGAGACGAGTCCCCAGCCCGACCCTGGCTCATGCCCATTAGGGGTGGGATAAATAATCCAAAAACCGAACCGAACCGGTAACCGATCCAAAACCCAACTGAAAATTAGGTTTTTTTGCAAACCGTTTTTACCCTAACTATATAAGCAAAAAAAAAAAATAAATAAATAAATAAAATAAAATTCACTCAAATGATCTACTCTATTTCTCTTCAGTCTTCTTCGCCTCCAAATCTCCACACTTCCACAGTGCACACTCCATCCACACCATGAGCAAACTCCAGTACTCCACTCTTCATCAGTCACTCCACTGTCCAGTCACCAGCACCCAACAGACTCCACTCTCTAGTCACGCCACTGTCCCACCATGAGCAGACTCCACTCTCCAAGCTCTGATCTTCGCAATCCACACTTCACAGTCTCCGATCGTCGCACTTTGCCAGCACCCAGCAGGGCCATGCCGCCAGCAACAATCTCCACAACAACCACCCAACACCCACTCACCCAGCAGTCTCCACCGTCGCTACTAAGTGGTAAGATCCGAGCACTTACAATTACATTCTCTACTGGTTGTCTATCTTTGTTTGTCTATCTAATTGATGATTGGCCTATACTGTGAGCTCAATGTGGGTGAATTCAGTTCCTTTCGTGGTAGTAGGAGGCAATTTTTGCAGTGTTTTGGTCATTTTGAATTTGGCTTTTTTTGGCTGCTATCCTTGCCCCATGTTGTTTGTTGGTATAATGGGTTTTTTGGGTGATCTTGCCTGTTGTAGGTTCTTCCTCTAGGCTGTTGGGTTTTTGGCAATTTTGTCCTGGCTGTTTGTTCTGTTTTTTGCTGGCGTAAGGCCTTAGTGGATGGTTTCTTTGCTGGCTATTTTGGTGTCTTGTTTGCAGCGGTCTATGAGCTGGTTTGTGGCTGTAACTTTTTTGTTTTGTTTTCTTTGTTTGGTGATTATATAAAACTGAGTTTAAGACGAAATTAATAAATTTCCTAGGAGGAGCCATTAGTTTATTGATGGGGTGAATTAGAGTATCCTGAAATGATTCTAAATTGTAATGAATTGCCTAGTAATAGTTATTATGTTAAGTTTATGTTATTAAGATCG
Source organism: Pistacia vera (assembly GCF_008641045.1). NCBI lineage: Eukaryota > Viridiplantae > Streptophyta > Magnoliopsida > Sapindales > Anacardiaceae > Pistacia > Pistacia vera. The sequence continues at coordinate 1,292,768 of NW_022196293.1, forward strand.
GTGTTTAATAAGTTGTAGTTAAATTATTTATGCCTATAATATCTCACATCATTGGAATTTGTTAAGATACAGACTTGATCAAAATTTTAAATAATTAGTAACTGTTACATGAATTTGGACCCCAATAATATTTTTGTTAAGTTTTCAAAGATATATTGACACAGACATAGGATATCTATACATAATTTAATGTCAAGATTTTATCTTTTTTCACCCACCAAATCAAATACGGTCTTCCAATTTCATGAGTTTTAATTGTTTATTTTTCTGTGGAAGGGCTAGAAAGCACTCTAACCACCAAGATGTAATCAATTTATGGGTTTATCAAGCTGCCGCTATACTACGTCTACACTTGTGCTTTTATTGTGTTTTATATATTTGATTGATTCTTTCAAAGCTCAAGTAATAATCATCCAAAAACTACAGCCAAAATTTTTAGTTATTGTCAATAAATAAAAGAATATGATTTATATGGATGTCTTATTTACTTAATGCATATTTTTATTTGATTGAATTGTAGATGTCATCGGCCACAGACAATATTCATGAGACACCGACAAGTACGACTCCAACTCCAAATTCCAAGCCACCACCAGCACCTTTAGCCCCAAAACATTCAAGGGAAACAAGTTCTAGGAAGAATAGTTCTTAAGTGTGGGATCACTTTGTTAAGAGCAATTGTGAGAATAAGGATGATTTGACTGCGGCATGTAGTTACTGTGGGAGTGTTCTAGCATGTCCGAGTAAGAATTGTACAAGTTGTCTATGTAACCACTTAAATAGATGTAAAAAGTATCCTCCAAATGTGGTGGACAAGAGACAGAAGACCCTAATTTTTCAACAAGGATTACGTGATCTCTCAAGCGGCATTGCTCTCTCTGCACAATCTTCATTGGTCTCGTGGAAATATGATCCAGATCTGATTAGAGAGGCTATAGCAAAAATGATCATTATTGATAAGGTACCTTTTAGTTTTGTGGAGTTTGAGGGGTTCCGCAACGTGATGAATGTGGCACAACCTAGGTTTCAAGTACCTTACCGAAGAACCGTGACTAAAGATTGCTTCAAAATATATATTGGAGAGTGCCAAAAGTTGAAGTTTTTCAGTCAATTTTCGCACAAAGTTTGTCTGACGACTAATACATGGACAAGCATTCAGAACCTTAGTTATATGCGTCTTACTACGCATTTCATTGATGATCATTGACAGCTATAGAAAAGAATTTAAATTTCTATCCAATCACTAGTCATAAACGTATAATGATTGGCAAGGCAGTTGAGAGGTGTTTGTTTGATTTGGGTATTTATAAGGTATTCACAATCACAGTAGACAATGCTAGTTCTAATGATGTTGGGGTAAGCTATCTCAAGACTAGACTAGCAAGTTGGAAGGGAAATGTATTGGACGGTGATTTTCTACACATGATATGTTTTGCACATATTTTGAGTTTAATTGTGAAAGAGGGGTTAAAGGAAATGGATGACTCCATATTTAGAATACGTTCAGCAGTGAGGTATGCAAAGTCTTTTCCAGCAAGGTTACAAAGATTTAAGGGGTGCGTGGAGAAAGAAAAAATCGCAAGTAAAAGTCATTTGGTTCTTGATGTAGAAACCCGATAGAACTCTACATACTTGATGTTGGAAGTGGCATTAAAATTTCAGAAAGCTTTTGAGTTGTTGGCATTGGAAGATAGTATGTAAATGATCTTACTAGTGTCACGAGGTTTGCCAATGAGTACTGATTGGGAGTATGCTCACTACTTGTTGCCTTTCTTGAAAGTATTTTACGATGCTATTCTACGTGTCTCTATGTCTCTTTATGTTACTGGTAATGCATACATGCAAGAGATTTTCGGCGTTGAGTTGAAGGTTTCAACGTGGTGTAAAAGTCCTGATCTTGGCTTACGTAATATGGCTATGTTAGTAAACGGTCTCGTATATGCAGCGGAAACAAAAAAATTAATATAACAGGATCGTTTACATGAGCCAAGATCAAGGGTATAATTTTACAATTTTATCATAATAAGAATTTGCAGAAATATTCAACATGAGTTAAGAGAAACAAACGCACGTTTGGAGGCTCCACCACGATTGTCTTTGAACGTTTTGCTATCGATCCAAGTGTAGGATCGAACCCACGTAGTCCACACGAAGACAATCTCAAAAGAACCAAAGAGATATTTGCTAGACCCTCTTTGGCTTCAAGATTAAGAAGAAAAGAAATCAAATTGAATTGATTTAGGCCAAAGAAAGGTTTCTGCCGTGGGAGTGTAAAATGGGGGCTGTGTGTTTTTTTTTTCCAAAGAAAAATCTGCCCCATTTAATTAACACACTTTTCTTTTTATATTAAAAACAATTTGCCCTAATCCTATACGGAATAGGCTTGGGCTTCAACCAAAACGCCCCATGTTGCCAAACACTCCCAATTTGATTTATTTTATTTTCCATCATTATCTCAATTAAAATCAATTAATATATATTTAAATATATATTAACATTTAACAATAATGATAATATATTTAAATATGTGCGAACACACATTTAAACGTAATTTCACTTATTACCAAAATACCCTTTCGCTTTAAAAGATGAAAACGCTCTTCTTTCTTCTTGGATCTTAAATTGTCTTTTATGTGTAAGACCCATAGGCTCCTCATCATATCGGCAGTGTATAGTATCGCAATTAACACCAATTAATCGTCTCACTAATACACAGACCAAGATTGGCCCCTAGCAAGGCATCATGACCACCCGATAGATTCGGATTCAGCAAAGTAGCTACCTGTCAACGATATGGTTACCGTGCAATTCGATCCTTTCATCATACGTTATCTCGACGAGACGAAGGCATAGAAATAATGTCAACCTTCTGTTACTCTCGATATTATTTATTCAGTTTCTGGACCAATGACCTGTATTATAAACTGGATAGAGCAACAACTCAAACCCACTGTGGCCACAGTTTTAGTGTCATTGCCATATACTGAATTGCGCCGTGAGATAACTTTCTCCCATACCCGGGAGTGATGAATCCTCTGTCAATCCACCATAGTCCTGATACACTCCTTGATGCAGCTAATCACCACCGTATTGACAGCTCTGAAAAGAACTGCGTTAGGCTAGTGTCAAACTACACCAATCGATGCACAAGGCGTTCCCGTGATCTCAAGTCTAAGGATCACATGCACTACCATTCGTTAGAGGATTTGTTCCATAGACATCGGGGTTCCCATCCATATGGAATTCTTTGGTGGGTCGGTCCAGTGAACTTGCTGCGGTGTAATCGCCTACAACAAGCACCCATGTGTTGCACCAGGTTGTCACCAAACAACCTTGACAAGTGAGATCAATCACTGCCTTTCGACAGGGTAGTTCAACACTATGATAACCTTACCGTATTATTTGTGCCCTTACTTTAGAATAATACTAGGGCTACGGACATTTGTAGAATGGCCACCATATGTGCTCATAGGGTTCTCACTATCAAGATTTGAAACACTTGATACCCTCGTCACAGTTCTACCATTCTAAGGACATATATCAATACATATTGCAATAATAATGATTTACGCGATATAGAATAAAATGTCTTTTATTGATTAATGAACATTATTACAAAGAATCAATTCCACAATAATTGATTGGCTCTAGGGCACCTACTCCAACAATCTCCCACTTGCACTATAGCCAATCATTCATGCACTCAACATTGAATGACCCAAGTGCCTGCACTATAGCCCATCATTCATGCACTCAACATTGAATGACCCAAGTGCCTGCACTATAGCCAGTCATTCATGCAGCTACAATAGAAACTTTAATAGTGGGTTGGTAGGTATTCTGCAAATCTGCACATTCCCTTTCTTATCGATCATTCAGATCAGATTGAATCAACTAAGTAAGTGTTTGGATTACTGGTGAGACCATGATTCCTCAGCCACAACAATGGCTCCATTGTTATCGCAGTACAACTATACTGGATTAGCAATGCTTGAAATCACATCAAGTTCAGTAATGAACTTCTTGATCCAAACCGCCCATACGGTTGCATTAAATAATGCGTTACACTTAGCATTAATTGTAGAATTCGCTGCAGTACACTGATTCGAGCTCTTCCAGCTCATTGCAGTTACATTGAGACAAAATTGTGTAATCCCAAATTGCGAACTATAATCATCCTTTTCCCATTTGGAAAAAGCGTCACTGTATTCGCTTACAGTGAGCTCATCTTTCCTCCATAATCCAAGAATATATATTCTTAAGCCTTTTTCAAATACTTAAGAATGTCCATTGACACTCATCCAGTGTCATTTACTTGGATTTAGTTGATATCTTCTACTAGTGCTGAATGCACATAAGACATCAATCTAAGTACATAACATATTGCTTACTTGAGCCTGATTGATATCCACTACAAGTGCTGAATGCACATTAGATATCAATCTCAGCATACAAGATGGATCCACTTGCTAAAGCATGGAGGATCCTCTTCATTCTATCTCTCTCATTGTGTGGTTAAAGACACATATCCTTACAGAGATAGACACCATATGCCATCAGAAGAAATCCCTTCTTGGATTTTTCTATATTGAATGTGTTCAGTACCTTATCTATGTACTCTGACTTAGTTTGAGCAACCTACACAATCTATCAAGATAGATCTTTATTCCAAAGATGTAGGATGTTTCCCTTAAGTCCTTCATAGAGAAGCACTTGGATAACCAAGTCTTTACCGACTGCAAGTCCGGTATATCATTCCTGACCAGAAGTATGTCATTGACATACAACATTGGGAATGCTACTGCGCTCCCACTCACTTTCTTGCAAACACAGGGCTCATCTTCGTTCTTGATGAAACTGAATTCTTTTACGGCTTCATCAAAACAAATGTTCCAGCTCCTTGAAGCTTGCTTGAGTCCATAAATTGATCTCTGCAACTTGCATACCTTATAAGCTTGACTATCAAGAACGAAACCATCAGGTTGTGTCATATACACATCCTCCTCAAGGTNAAAAATTAAATAAGTGAAATTACGGTTAAATGTGTGTTCGCACATATTTAATTAAATCATCATTATTGTTAAATGTTAATTAAATATTAATTGATTTTAATTAAGATAATGATGAATTAAATTAAAATATCTAATGGGAGTGTTTGGCAACATGGGGTGTTTGGGTTGGAGCCCAAGTCCATTCCATGTGGGAATAGGGCAACTTGGTTTGCCTATAAAAGGAATAGTGTTTGTGTGATTTAAGAATGAATTAATATTTGCCTTTTGAAAGAAAAGAAAAAACACAGCAGCCTTTTACACTGACTCCCATGCCACTTTCACCCTTTTGATTGAAAATCAAATACTCCTTTTCTTCTTGATTTCTTAAGGCCAAGGAGGATCTAGCAAATCCCTCCTTGGTTCTTGGTGGTTGTCTTCGTGTGGACTTCTTGGTTCGATCCTACACTTGGATCGATAGCAAACACGTTCAGAGGCAATATTGGTGGAGCCTCCAACGTGGGTATGGTTTCTCAAACCTTTGGATTTATTTTTTCTGCAGATTCTTATATTATGCATAAACTGTAAAATCTGTGCCTTGATTTTGGGTTCTAAGGAACGATCCGTGGTTGTAAATTTTTGTTTTTCGCTGCGCAACCGGGTCGTTTCCTAACATACAGGACATAGGTGAGGACCTGGTCGGATGGACGTCGGCAAGCGGGGAGACTTGGCTGCACTGTCCACTATCTTTTTGGGAGTCTTTTTTTTTTTTTGTACAAATGATGTTGTACTATGTAAAGAATGTATTCATTAAGTAAAGAAATCTTTTATGGACCCAACCTTTTTGATAAATATACATGTCTTTTTACTGATATATTTTATGAATATGATAGTAGAAAGAAGTTGTTACAAGTGCTAAACGAGGAATAGAGTAGGTCATGTGATAGGGAACCCGTGAGTGATGAGTAGAATCGTCATGAGTAGTGGGAGCTTTGTGATCTTCCAGCTGTGCCTCTTGTAAGATGAGGTTGTGACACTCGAGAGAGAGAATACACTCACGTGGCCAAGGGTTCTGAATCCATGCATAACTGAGTCCGATCGACAGAGAATGAGTTAAGGTCACGAGTAGTAGGAGCTTTGTGATCTTTCGGCCGTGCCTCCGGTAAGATAGGGCCGTGACACTTGAATGAGTATTATTCACGAAGGGCGGGATTAAGTTCTCGGCCGTGCCTCCAGTAAGATGAGGCCATGACATTCAAGTGATAAAGAATGAGCAAACATGAGAAAGAACAAAGAGAGAATGAGTAGAGTCACGAAGAGTGGGATAGTGCTTTGTGAACTCCACCTGGCCGTACCTTCGGTAAGATGAGGTCGTGCCATATAACAGAAAGTTAATAGAACGAGCTATGTGAAAGAGAAACAGAAAGAGAAAATAGTAAGGAAAGAATTAAGAGAAAGAGTTATGGGGATAGATGAGTAGAGGATTTACTTACTGAGCCTTTTTGTGCTCGCCCCGTTGTTTCTATGTGTTTTGCAGGATCTAGGTGAGGACGCAGTCGGATGGACGTCGGCAAGCGAAGAGAAATAGTTACACTATCTACCACTTTTTGATGACTTTTTGTATATGATACTTTATTTGGTGCAAAGTATATGTGTATTTAATGAAAGAAAAATTTGGGCCCATCTAATTATGTTATTATACATGTATTTTATTATATATATTTTTATGAGTATATGAGTAGAAAGGAGTCGTTACATGAACATGCTGAGGACTGCGGAGCAGGACATGAAAAGGTCCAAGCTTGTTTTACTGGTTGCTACCAATAAAGGAAAGGGTAAGGGCAAGGGAAAGGCCAAGGCAAATCCCAAGCCCAAGCCCAAGCCCAAGCCCAAGCCCAAAGGACAGGATGCTCTCAAGCCTGAGGGTGGCGTTGGGAAATGTGGGAAGGTAGTCTACTTATATTGTGGCAAGCTTGGCCACTGGAGGAAACACTGCAAGGCTTTCCTCGTGAATAAGAAGAAGTCAAATGCTTCGACTTTAGGTATGTACATGATTGAGATTAACTTCTCTCCTTCAACATCTTAGGTCATTGACACAAGGTGTGGTACTCACATTTGTACTAATGTGCAGGGACTAAGGCAGAGTAGATTGCTTGCCAAGGGAGAAGTGAACCTACGAGTTAGAAATGGAGCATGCGTGGCTGCATTAGCTATAGGGACTTATTGTTTATCTTTGCCTACGGGCTTATTATTGGAACTCAAAGATTGTTATTTTGTACCTGCAATTTCTAAAAACATTATTTTAGTATCCGCTTTGGATAATATAGGATATCGTTTTGAGATTTCTAATGGATTGTTGTCATTTAATTTGAATGGTATTCTATTTGGAATTGCAAGGTTATATAACAGATTATGTGTTCTTGATTTAAACAATAAGGATATTCTTAACGTTGAAACTAAGGAAGCTAAACATAGCAATCTGTAGACTGAGTCATGTTAATCAGACCCGCATTGCAAAACTTCAAAGAGATGAAGTTTTGGACCCTTCTGACTTCCAGTCATTTGAGGTATGCGAGTCATGCCTTTTAGGCAAGATGACCAAGTCACCTTTCACAGGACAAAGTGAAAAGGCTACTGAATATTAGGCATCATCCATAGTGATGTATGTGGTCCACTAACAATTAAAGCCAGAGGTGGATATTCCTACTTCATCACATTTACTGATGATTTCAGTAGATATTTTTTATGTCTACCTTATAAGACATAAATCTGAACCTTTGATAAGTTCAAAGAATTCAGGAATGAAGTACATAATATGTTGGATAGAAGTATTAAGGTTCTTCAGTCGGATCGAGGAGGTGAAGATTTGAGCTCAGGGTTTTCTGAATACTTGAAAGAGTGTGGGATAGTATCACAACTCACCCCTCCATATACACTCCAGCATAATGGAGTGTGTGAAAGGGGGAATATGACCTTACTTGATATGGTTAGGTCTATGATGAGTTTTAGTGATCTACCCGCATCATTCTGGGGTTATGCCATAGAGTCTACAACTCACGTATTGAACCATTTGTCGTTAAAGTCTATCGATAAGACTCCATTTGAACTATGGAGTGGGCGAAAGCCCAACTTGTCTTATCTAAGGATTTGGGATTGTGAATCTTATGTCAAAAAATTGACTTCGAACAAGCTGGGCCCAAAATCCTGTAAGTGTATATTTGTGGGGTATCCGAAGGAGACCAAAGGATATTTCTACTACCGAAAAGAGCACAAAATTTTTATCTCTCATATTAGTGTCTTCCTAGAAAAGGAATTTTTCCTAAGAAGTACCAGTGGGAGAAAAGTAGAACCCGATGAAGTTCTAGAACCACAAGATACACTAAACCAAGGACGGGAAGGTGTGCCATAAGAGGTGGTTGAACATATTGAGGAGGTTACTCCATAATCCGTGGATCAAAGTAAACCACCTCAAGTAGCATAGGAGCTGCGTAGGTCTGGGAGAGTACGTCATGGCCCAAGAGATATGGTTTTCTCGTGACTCAATATGGTGATGTACTGGTCTACCAAGACAATGAGCCCAGAACCTATGAAGACGCTATATCGAAACCAAATTCTGTTAAATGGCTTGAAGCCATGAAATCTAAGATATACTATATGTACCAGAACCAAGTATGGTCTCTGGTGGATCCACTTGAAGGGGTAAAACCCATAGGGTGTAAATAGGTCTTCAAGAAGAAGACTGACATGGATGGCAATGTGCATACTTATAAGGCACGATTAGTTGCCAAAGGTTTCAAACAAATTCATGGTATTGACTATGAAGAAACCTTCTCGCCAGTTGCCATGATTAAGTCCATCCGGATTATGCATGCGATTGCTGCATATCCTATGAAATTCGGCAAATGGATGTCAAAATAGCTTTCTTGAATGGAAACCTTGAAGAGGATGTGTATATGACACAACCCGATGGCTTTGTTTTTGATGGAAAGGTTGATAAATATGCAAGTTGCAGAGATCCATTTATGGACTCAAGCAAGTTTCAAGGAGTTGGAACATTCGTTTTGATGAAGCCGTAAAGGAATTCGGTTTTATTAAGAATGAAGATGAGCCTTGTGTTTACAAGAAGGTAAGTGGGAGCTATAACAACTGTTTTCTAGTTGTATTATCATAAAATATGCATAGTAAAATACATGTAAAAATACCATAAATAGCTGGGCCCAAATTGTTTTCTTTTATTAAACATACACATTCTTTACACAAAAAGTTATATCATGTACAAAAAAATTAAAAGCAGGGTGGACAGTGTAGCCATTTCTCTTCGCTTAACGATGCCCATCCGACCGTGTCCTCACCTAGATCCTGCAAAACATAGAAAACATCGACCTTCGTCACGGTTCTACCATTCTAAGGACATATATCAATACATATTCCAATAATAATGATTTACATGATATAGAATAAAATGTCTTTTATTGATTAATGAACATTATTACAAAGAGTTAATTATACAATAATTGATTGGCTTTAGGGCATCTACTCTGACATGCCCAGTGTGGCAAGTTGAGTTAAACATACGTGAAGGAATGTAGGACAATATCAAGACTCACCTTTCCGTATACACCCTAGCATAATGGTGTGCTTGAAATGAGGAATAGGACCTTACTTGAAATGGTTAGGTCCATGATGAGGTTTTAGTGATTTGCCCACATCATTCTAAGGTTATGTCCTAGAGACTACAACTCACGTACTTAATTGTGTGCCATCAAAGTCTGTAGATAAGACTCCATATGAACTATGAAGTGGGCAAAGGCCTAACTTGTCTTATATGAAGATTTGGGGTTGAGAAGCTTATGTCCAGAAATTGACTTTGAACAAGCTATGCCAAAAATCTAATAATGTATTTTTGTGAGGTATCCTAAGGTGACCAAAGGATACTATTTCTACCATCCAGAAGAGCACAAAATTTTTGTCTCTCATACTAGTGTCTTCTTAGAGAAAGAATTTTTCTAAGAGGTACTAGTGGCAGAAAAGTAGAACTTGATAAAGTACTAGAACCACAAGATACATTAGATGAAGGATGGGAAGATGTGCCACAAGAAGTGGTTGAACATCGTGAGGAGGTTACTCTAGTATCTGTGGATCAAAGTGAACCATCTCAAGCAGCACAGAAGCTACGTAGGTCTGGAAGAGTATGAAATGAGCCTGAGAGATATGGTTTTCTCGTGACTCAGCATGGCAACATACTGGTTTACAAAGGCAATGAACCCAGGACCTATGATGTCATTATACCGGCTCCAGATTCTATTAAATGGCTTAAAGCCATGAAATCTGAGATGGACTTCATGTACCAGAATCAGGTATGGTATCTGGTGGATCCACCTGAAGTGATAAAACCCATAAGGTGTAAACGGGTCTTCAAGAAGAAGACTGACATGGATGGCAAGGTGCATACCTATAAGGCACGATTGGGTGCCAAAGGTTTCAAACAAATTCATGGTATTAACTATGAAGAAACCTTTTTAACGGTTGCCATGATTATGTCTATCTGGATTATGCTTGCGATTGTTGCATATCACAAATGTGAAATTTGGCAAATGAATGTCAAAATGGCTTTCCTGAATGGAAACCTTGAAGAGGACGTGTATATGACACAACCTGACGGTTTCGTTCTTGATGGACAAGCTAATAAGATATGCAAGTTGCAATGGTTTATTTATGAATTCAAGCAAGCTTCAAGGAGCTAGAACATTCATTTTGATGAAGCCGTGAAAGAATTCGATTTCATCAAGAATAAAGATGAGCCTTGTGTGTACCAGAAGGTAAGTGGGAGCATAGTGGCATTCTTGGTGCTGTATGTTGACAACAAACTTCTCATCAAGAATGATGCACCTAACTTGGAGTCGATAAAGACTTGGTTATCCAAGTGCTTCTCCATGAAGGACTTAGGGGAAGTAGCCTACATCCTCAGAATAAGGATCTACCATGATAGATCGCGTAGGTTGCTTGGCCTAAGTCAGAGTACATACATTGACAAGGTACTGAAGAGACTCGGTATGAAAGAATCCAAGAAGGAATTTCTACCGATGTCACATGGTGTCTATCTCTCTAAGGATATGTGTCCTAAATCACATGATGAGAGAGATAGAATGAAGAGGATCCCATATGCGTCAGCAATTGCATCCATCATGTATGCCATGTTATGTACGCAGATTGATGTCTCATGTGCATTAAGCACTTGCAGAAGATATCAATCGGATCCAGGTGAGCGTCATTGGATGGCTATCAGGAACATCCTTAAGTACTTGAAAAGACTAAGGCTATGTTCTTGGTTTATGGAGGGCAAGATGAGCTCACTGTAAGAGGATACAATGATGTTAGTTTCTAAATAGATAAGGATGATTATCACTAAAAATCCGGGTTCGTATTTTTTGTCTCAATAGAGCTACAGTGAGCTAGAATAGCTCGAAGCAAAGTACTATAGCAGATTCTACAATTGACGTTAAGTATATCGCATTATCTAATGTAGTCGTGGAGGCGGTTTGGATCAAGAAGTTCATTACTGAACTTGATGTGGTTCCAAGCATTGCTAATCTAGTAAAGATCTAGTGTGACAACAATGAAGCCATTGCTATGGCTAAGGAACCACAGTCTGACCAATGATCCAAAAAAATGCTTAGTTGATTCAATATGATCTAATAAATCGATCAGATAGGGGATGTGCAGTTTTGCAGAATACCTACTAACCCACTATTGAAGTTTCTATTACAGTAGAAGCATGATGGGCACTTAGGGTCATTATGTATTAAATACATGAATGATTGGCTATAATGCAAGTGGGAGATTGTTAGAGTAAGTGCCCTAGAGCCAATCAATTATTGTAGAATTGACTATTTGTAATAATGTTTATCTATCAATAAAAGGCATTTTCTACTATATCGTGTAAATCATAATTGTATGTATTGATATATGTCCTTAGGATGGTAGAATAGTGATAAGGGTATCAAGTTTTCAAATCTTGATAGTGAGAACCCTATGATCACATATGGTGGCCATTCTAGAAATATCCGTAGCCTCAGTTTTATTCTGACTAAGGACATAGATAATACGGTAAGGCTATCATAGTGTTGAATGACACTATCATAAGGCAGTGACTGATCTCACTTGTCAAGGTTATTTGCCAACAACCTAGTGTAACACATGGGTGCTTGCTGTAGACAAGTTAACCTGATAGACCCACCAGAGGATTCCATATGGATGGTAACCCTAGTGTCTATAGAATAAATCCTCTAGTGGATGGTTGGTGGTGTATGTGATCCTTAGACTTAAGTTCACCAGAGCGCCTTGTGCACCAATTGGCGTAGTTTGACACTAGCCCAATGTAGTCCTATTCAGGACTATCAGAATAGTAGTGATTGGCTACATCAAAAAGTGTATCAAGACTATGGTGGATTGACAAAGGATTCATCACTCCCGGGTACGGGAGAAGCTATCTCACTACGCAATTCAATAAATGGCAATGACATTAAATCCATGGCTATAGTGGGATTGAGTTGTTGTTAAATCCAATTTATTATTCCAGTCATTGCTCCAGTAACTAAATACAAAGATATCAAGGGTATCTAAGGTTGACACTATTTTTGTGCCTCAGCCTTGATGAGATAATGAATGATGAAAGGATTTGATTGCACAGTAACCATATCATTGATAGGTAGTTGTTTCACTAAATCCGAATCTATTGGGTGGCCATGATGCCTTGCTAGAGCCAATCTTGGTCTGTGTTTAGTGAGAGGATTGATTAGTGTCAATCGCGAGACTACTTGCCTATATGATGAGGAGCCTTTAGGTTACACACTTAGAAAACAAATTAAGAATAATAGGATAGAAGGGTATTTTCGTTTTTTGAGATGAATGAGCATTTTGGTAATCTCGCAGTGCAATTAAATTAGCTGAGGTTGTTGTCTATATTTAATTTTATATGGAAATTAAAATTAGTGAGATTATATATTTAAATATATGATTTAAATATATATTAATGTATTTAAATGTTTTATATGATTTAATATTAATATTTAATGATATTAATATTAGTGAAGATAATATATATATGAAATTCATAATTGAATTTAAATAAAATGCCATGTGGAGTATTACCTTGTTTGGTAATGGGACTTGTTATTCTAGTTATTGAATTAACTTAATGGTTATTCCTAACTAGATTAGGGTTTGTATTTGGTTGCCTATTTAAAGGCAACTTAAAATAAAATATTTGGTTAGCCACTCCTCTCTCTCACACGTTTTCTTTCCATAAAAGAGAAAGAAAAGAATTTCTGCAATTTTTTATTCTTGATCCTTGCGGGCTTGCTAGCACATTAAACCCCTTGGCGATTGTAATATTGTCTTTTTGTGGATACCAAGAGTTCATTCCTATCTTGGAGTGGGAGTGATTCACATCAATCAAAAGAGCCTCCAAACGCAAGTATAATTCTGGATTTTTATTTTATACAAAACAACGTAGCTTGGGTATAAGTTTTCTCGGATTCATGTTGTTGTTTTGGGGATTTTATTTTTAATTCCGCTACATAAATCCCACCAACAACTAACAATATAGTAAGACTATCATCTCATTGAATGACCCTATCGAAAGATTATGACAGATCTTACATGTCAAGGTTGTGGGCATCAACCTAGTGCAACGCATAGGTGCTTGCCTGTGAAAGTTCATTGGACTGACTTATTAGAGGATTCCACACATGATGGTAAACCCAGTGTCTATGGAATATATATCCTCTTATGGATGGTGGTGGAAGTGGTCCTTCAACTTGAAAGCACCAGAGCGTCGTGTATAAATATCAATGTGATTTGACACGAACCCAATGTCATCTCTCTTAGGGGTTATCGGAACGGTGGTGATTAGTTACATTGAGAAGTACATTATGGCTATGCTGGATCAACAAAGAATTCATGACTCTTGGTTATAGGAGATCTTATCTCGGTGAGATATTTGGTTAAAGAACTATGATCTTAAATCTGTGGCCACGAGTTGGTGCTCAAATCCGATTTTATATAGTCGTCAGATTTGAGAACCAAATATAGAACATGTCAAGCTAACTTTTGAGGTGGACACTATTTATGTACCTCAAACCTTGATGAGATATAAGATGAGAAATAGATCAAATTGCACAGTAACCATACCATAAAAAAGGTGACCGTAAATCATTGGTTCTTTACTTACCGAGGAATTATGATGCCTTGCTAAAGGTCAATCTTGATTGGTGTACAAAAACACTAATTGGTTGATGCTTAGTTAGTTATTAGGACACTATCGGCAAAGTAAAAAGCCTTCAGGTCACACACATAGAAAGTAGTTAAGTGAGAAACAAAAATGGAAGAACAATCTTGTCCTTTGGCCGAAAAAGGTTATTTCGGCAATTTGGGAGTCTAGGGACATTTTTGTCATTATGGTCCAAAAAAAGCACTTTGGTAATTTTGCTAAGGAGTTGATGCCATTATCCAATTTATTGGAAGAATTTTTAGCAAAATTGGAATCATATGAATTTTAACTAATATGAAGAATATATATTTAATTTAATTAAATATGTGCCATATTCTCATGCTGCTTTGCAGCATAGTGTCATTGTGCTACATCAAGCATTAACGCTATCAGCATCATCAAGGAACTTTTGATAGTATCCTTAACTCCTGAGTGGCATCAGGATCAGGCTCAGCCATGTATGGCTTTTCAAGGATATACAATTTCTTTTCTGACTGAGTATAATCCGAGATTACGATACCAGTTTAGAAATTGGATCCCAACCTATTTCTTTCCTCGATTATCGGTCGCAGGTTCATAATGCTCATTTTGGTGAATCTACAATTGCGGAAAAGATAAAGTTTTATTATTTAATATGGTCTTTTATTAACGATGCTCCCACTATTTTACTCAAGCCAAGCCCTCACTACTAACTCGAGAAAGCCCGTTGACTTTTCTAGTGGCCTGAGATCCCATCCTGCCCTTCAAACCATCGCTTTGGCGAACAAGCCAAATGAGTTGATTAGGTAGGCCAACAAACTTAATCCACACCAGTTGATAGCTCCCACGATTAACCTCAAATGAAAAAGCCAACAGCCAATCACACAATCCAATGGCTCCAACCATTGTCCTTAGTGTGATTCTCAGTGTCAGTAGAGTGGACACTACTGTCACCACGTACACATAATATGTGTATGCTCTACTATGCTTAGGACATGTTCAACCTTCGCTTTAGCCAGCAAAACCGTCATTTTAAGTCAACCCATCACCATTAAGGAAAACTCCAATGCATTTTAACCTCCCACTGGTAGAAGTGTACCCTTCGCTTTGGCGAATAAGGTTTCGACGAACAGTGATTTGATTAAAACCATGGTGATGGAAGGCATACATGACTTAATATACTTTAATTGAGGGTTTGTTATTTAATGTCTCACCAGATTATTATCTTTGTTAGAATGACATTGTTTGCATGTTATTCAACATTCAACCTTAGCATGCATTCTAAACACAATTTAAAACATGCCGGTACATGGCCTAACTAAACCAATTTCCTCAGCCTAGAGGAATTGGTGGGTCACCTAGGGGTCTTGTAATAAACATGTTGAGTTTTCAAGTATGGTTGCCTCGTCCTTTACTCCGTCTTCAAGTACTTACAAAAATATCGTTCTAAATTTACAATAAATATTATACAAATTCTTACATCAATAAATTTAGAAACCCCGATTTACATTCGAGGGAATGAGATGAGAAGAGAATGTACACGAGAATAGGAAGAAAAGCAGACACCATGCCCTATTTATAATTATCAACCATACATACCCAAAAATATTTTAAAACTTCACCCTTAGTCTGGCTCATGTACCGAGCCACCATGCAATATCAACAAGTACAAGGCATACATTTCAAAACAATCAATTTTGAATAGTGGGTTAATTACCATTTACCCCTGAAATTTATAGAATCACGTTGGTCTAAAAGTTTTGAAACTTTACATTTTAGCCCCCTACGCACTCGGAAGTGCGCTCACTGAGGCAATAGTTAGATCGTTGTGGTGTGCATTGATTACTTTACGTCACCTTAATTACCTTCACCGCGGTGATTTGTATAGAGTCCGTCCAAGGACGATCGCCACAACGATGGGTTATATCACCGCAGCGAGCGCTATTTCGTACAACCTCATCCATAAGACGATCGCCGCGTGAGCGTTGGTTTGCGTCACCAGCGTGAGCGTGAACAATGCTAGCTGCGCGCGATGGTTTATATCACCGCAGCGAGCGTACACAGTCTGTACTTCAGATCTGTTCATACAGTAACATATACACTTTAAACGATTTTGCAATCAATCAAACACATTGATCTCAACAAAAATCCATCAACCATTATACCAAACCAGCAGATCATCAACAAATTAAAATTAATCGATTAATCAATTTCTCAAAACATGATTTAAGGCAGATTTTATAAGCACATTATATCATCAAATCACTGTTATCACATCAAAAATTGTAAAACTTAGTACCCTAGGCTCTGATACCACTGTATAAACGGTCCCATATACGCAGCGAAAAAACAAACAATATAAATAGAGATCGTTTACATGAGCCAAGATCAAGGTATAATTTTACAATTCATATAAAAATAAATCTGCAAAAAGTAAATCTGAGTTTAAAGAAAACAACGCAATTGAGGCTCCTCAAATTTTCACGATGTTTTGCTACCGATCCAGTGGGATACGAACCCACGTCCCACACGAGACAATCTCAAAGAACCAAAGAGGGTTTTGCTAGATCCTCTTGGCTTCAAGATTAAGAAGAAGCAATCATGATTGATTTTTAGCCAAAATGTTTCTGTCGTGGGAGTGTTCAAAAGGGGCTGTTGTGTGTTTTTTCTTTAAAAGAAATAATTCCTTACAATTAACCACACTTTTCCTTTAATAGTTATCAAGTTGCCCTAATCCCATATGAATAGGCTGGTGTCCAACCAACAATTTACAAACACTCCCATGTCGAGAAACAGATATCCCATAACCCAAGCCCATCCAACCCAATTCGAATTTTATTTTCCATCATATCTCAATTAAAATCAATTAATATATTAACATTTAACAATAATGATAATATATTTAAATATGTACGAACACATATTTAAAGTAATTTCACTTATTTAATTTTTCTAATAAATTAAATAAAGGCTAAGACCTCAGCAATTTAATTGGACTGTGAAATTACCAAAATACCCTTTTGCCTTAAAAGATGAAAACCCCTTCTTTCTTCTTGGATCTTAAATTATCTTCTATGTGTGTGACCCATAGGCTCCTCATCATACCGAGGTGTATAGTATCGCGATTAACACCAATTATCATCTCACTAATACACAGACCAAGATTGGCCCCCTAGCAAGGCATCATGACCACCCGATAGATTCGGATTTAGGCAAAGTATCATCTGTCACGATATGGTTACCGTGCAATTCGACTCCTTCATCTACATTATTCGACGAGACGAAGGCATCGAAATAGTGTTAACCTTCGGTTACTCTCGTATTATGTATTCAGTTTCTAGACCAATGACCTGTATTATAAACTGGATAGGCAACAACTCAATCCCACTATGGCCACAGTTTTAACGTCATTGCCATATACTGAATTGCACTATGAGATAACTTCTCCCTACCCAGGTGATAAATCCTTGTCAATCACCATAGTCTTGATACACTCCTTGATGAGCTAATCACCACCGTATTGACAACTGAAAAGAACTACGTTAGGCTAGTGTCAAACCACTCAATAGGTGCACAAGGCGCTCCGGTGATCTCAAGTCTAAGGATCACATGCACCACCATCGTTAGAGGATTTGTTCCATAGACACTAGGGTTACCATCCATATGGAATCCTCGTAGGTCAGTCTGTAACTTGCTGCGGTGTAACCGCCTACAGCAAGCACCCTGTGTTTCACCAAGTTGTCACCAACACCTTGACAAGTGAATCAGTCACGCCTTTCGCAAGGTCGTTCACACTATATAGCTTACTGATACTGATAATGAAAAAAGCGGCTCTTCTTCATAAATTGGGGCTACGACTTTCTAGAATGGCCACAATGTGCTCATAGGGTTTTCACTATCAGATTGAAACACTTGATACCTTCGTCACGGTTCTACCATTCTAAGGACATATATCAATACATATTCCATAATAATGATTTACATGATATGAATAAAATGTCTTTTATTGATTAATGAACATTTTACAAAGAGTTAATTATACAATAATTGATTGGCTTTAGGGCATCTACTCTGACATGCCCAGTGTGGCAAGTTGAGTTAAACATACGTGAAGGAATGTAGGACAATATCAAGACTCACCTTTCCGTATACACCCTAGCATATATGTGTGCTTGAAATGAGGAATAGGACCTTACTTGAAATGGTTAGGTCCATGATGAGGTTTTAGTGATTTGCCCACATCATTCTAAGGTTTGTCCTAGAGACTACAACTCACGTACTTAATTGTGTGCCATCAAATTCTGTAGATAAGACTCCATAGAACTATGAAGTGGGCAAAGGCCTAACTTGTCTTATATGAAGATTTGGGGTTGAGAAGCTTATGTCCAGAAATTGACTTTGAACAAGCTATGCCAAAATCTAATAATGTATTTTTGTGAGGTATCCTAAGGTGACCAAAGGATACTATTTCTACCTCCAGAAGAGCACAAAATTTTTGTCTCTCATACTAGTGTCTTCTTAGAGAAAGAATTTTTCTAAGAGGTACTAGTGGCAGAAAGTAGAACTTGATAAAGTACTAGACCACAAGATACTTAGATGAAGGATGGGAAGATGTGCACAAGAAGTGGTTAACATCGTGAGGAGGTTACTCTAGTATCTGTGGTCAAAGTGAACCATCTCAGCACACAGAAGCTACGTAGGTCTGGAAGAGTATGAAATGAGCCTGAGAGATATGGTTTTCCGTGACTCAGCATGGCAACAACTGGTTTACAAAGGCAATGAACCCAGGACCTATGATGTCATTATACCGGCTCCAGATTCTATTAAATGGCTTAAGCCATGAAATCTGAGATGGACTTCATGTACCAGAATCAGGTATGGTATCTGGTGGATCCACCTGAAGTGATAAAACCCATAAGGTGTAAACGTTCTTCAAGAAGAAGACTGACATGGATGGCAAGGTGCATACCTATAAGGCACGATTGGGTGCCAAAGGTTTCAAACAAATTCATGGTATTAACTATAGAAACCTTTTTAACGGTTGCCATGATTATGTCTATCTGGATTATGCTTGCGATTGTTGCATATCACAAATGTGAAATTGGCAAAGAATGTCAAAATGGCTTTCCTGAATGGAACCTTGAAGAGGACGTGTATATGACACAACCTGACGGTTCGTTCTTGATGGACAAGCTAATGATATGCAAGTCAATGGTTTATTTATGAATTCAAGCAAGCTTCAAGGAGCTAGAACATTCATTTTGATGAAGCCGTGAAAGAATTCGATTTCATCAAGATAAAGATGAGCCTTGTGTGTACCAGAAGGTAAGTGGGAGCATAGTGGCATTCTTGGTGCTGTATGTTGACCAACAACTTCTCATCAAGAATGATGCACCTAACTTGGAGTCGATAAAGACTTGGTTACTCAAGTGCTTCTCCATAAGGACTTAGGGGAAGTAGCCTACATCCTCAGAATAAGGATCTACCATGATAGATCGCGTAGGTTGCTTGGCCTAAGTCAGAGTACATACATTGACAGGTACTGAAGAGACTCGGTATGAAAGAATCCAAGAAGGAATTTCTACCGATGTCACATGGTGTCTATCTCTCTAAGGATATGTGTCCTAAATCACATGATGAGAGAGATAGAATGAAGAGGATCCCATATGCTCACAATTGCATCCATCATGTATGCCATGTTATGTACGCAGATTGATGTCTCATGTGCATTAAGCACTTGCAGAAGATATCAATCGGATCCAGGTGAGCGTCATTGGATGGCTATCAGGAACATCCTTAAGTACTTGAAAAGACTAAGGCTAGTTCTTGGTTTATGGAGGGCAAGATGAGCTCACTGTAAAGGATACAATGATGTTAGTTTCTAAATAGATAAGGATGATTATCACTAAAAATCCGGGTTCGTATTTTTGTCTCAATAGAGCTACAGTGAGCTAGAATAGCTCGAAGCAAAGTACTATAGCAGATTCTACAATTGACGTAAGTATATCGCATTATCTAATGTAGTCGTGGAGGCGGTTTGGATCAAGAAGTTCATTACTGAACTTGATGTGTTCCAAGCATTGCTAATCTAGTAAAGATCTAGTGTGACAACAATGAAGCCATTGCTATGGCTAGGAACCACAGTCTGACCAATGATCCAAAAAAATGCTTAGTTGATTCAATATGATCTAATAAATCGATCAGATAGGGGAGGTGCAGTTTTCAGAATACCTACTAACCCACTATGAAGTTTCTATTACAGTAGAAGCATGATGGGCACTTAGGGTCATTATGTATTAAATACATGAATGATTGGCTATAATGCAAGTGGGAGATTGTTAGAGTAAGTGCCCTAGAGCCAATCAATTATTGTAGAATTGACTATTTGTAATAATGTTTATCTATCAATAAAAGGCATTTTCTACTATATCGTGTAAATCATAATTGTATGTATTGATATTGTCTTAGGATGGTAGAATAGTGATAGGGATCAAGTTTTCAAATCTTGATAGTGAGAACCCTATGATCACATATGGTGGCCATTCTAGAAATATCCGTAGCCTCAGTTTTATTCGACTAAGGACATAGATTCTGTAATCTTTATACCAAGGATGTAGGCTGCTTCCCCTAAGTCCTTCATGGAGAAGCACTTGGATAACCAAGTCTTTACCGACTGCAAGTTCGGTATGTCATTCCCAATCAGAAGTATGTCATCGACATACAACACTAGGAATGCTACTGCGTTCCCACTCACTTTCTTGTAAACACAGGGCTCATCTTCATTCTTGATAAAACCGAATTCTTTTATGGCTTCATCAAAACGAATGTTCCAGCTCCTTGAATCTTGCTTGAGTCCATAAATGGATCTCTTCAACTTGCATACCTTATTAGCTTGAGTCCATAAAACCGAATTCTTCTTGAAGACCCATTTACACCCAATGGGTTTTACCCCTTTAGGTGGTTCCATCAGAGACCACACTTGGTTCTGGTACATGGAGTCCATCTCAGATTTCATGGCTTCAAGCCATTTAATGGAATCTGGATCCGATATAGCGTCTTCGTAAGTTCTGGGTTCATCGTCTTGGTAGACTAGTACGTCACCATGTTGAGTCACAAGATAACCGTATCTCTTAAGCTTATGGCGTACTCTCCCAGATCTACATAGCTCCTGTGCTACTTGAGGTGGTTCACTTTGATCCACAAATTGTGGAGTAACCTCCTCATGATGCTCAACCACTTCTTGTGGCACATCATCCCGTCCTTCGTCTAGTATATCTTGTGGTTCTAGAACTTCATCGAGTTCTAGTTTTCTCCCACTAGTACTTCTTAGAAAATATTCCTTTTCTAAGAAGACACCAGATCGAGCAACAAAAATTTAGCGCTCTTCTGGGTGGTAGAAGTAGTATCCTTTGGTCTCCTTTGGATACCCCAAAAATATACATTTACAGGATTTTGGGCCTAGCTTGTTCGAAGTCAATTTCTTACCATAAGCTTTGCAACCCTAAATCATTAGATTAGACAAGTTGGGCTTTCGCCCACTCCATAGTTCATATGGAGTCTTATCTACAGACTTTGACGGCACACGGTTCAAAACGTGAGTCGCAGTCTCTAGGGCATAACCCCAGAACGATGCAGGTAAATCACTAAAACTTATCATGGGCCTAACCATGTCAAGTAAGGTCCTATTTCTCCTTTCTGACACTCCATTGTGTTGGGGTGTATAAGGAGGGGTGAGTTGTGATACTATCCCACATTCCTTCAAGTACTCTAAAAACCCTGAGCTTAAGTACTCACTTCCTCGATCCGACCGAAGAGCTTTAATACTTTTACCCAACATATTCTGTACTTCATTCCTGAATTCCTTGAATTTATCAAAGGCTTCAGATTTATGTCTCATAAGGTAGACATAACCATATCTACTGAAATCATCAGTAAATGTGATGAAGTATGAATATCCACCTCTGGCTTCAACTGTTAGTGGACCACATACATCACTATGGATGATGCCTAACAGTTCAGTAGCCCTTTCACTTTGTCCTGTGAAAGGAGACTTGGTCATCTTGCCTAAAAGGCATGACTCGCATACCTCAAATGACTGGAAGTCAAAAGGGGCCAAAACTCCATCCCTTTGAAGTTTTGCAATGCGAGTCTTATTAACATGACACAATCTACAATGCCAGAGATATGTTTGGTTTTGATCGCTATGTTTAGCTTTCTTGGTTTCAATATTGAGAATATCTTTATTGTTTAAATCAAGAACATATAATCCATTATATAACCTTGCAATTCCAAATAGAATACCATTCAAACTAAAGGACAACAATCCATTAGATATCTCAAAATGATACCCCATATTATCCAAAACGGATACTGAAATAATATTTCTAGAAATAGAAGGTACGTGATAACAGTTATGTAGTTCCAACAATAAGCCCGTAGGCAAAGATAAACAATAAGTCCCTACAGCTAATGCAGCCACATGTGCTCCATTTCCAACTCGTAGGTCCACCTCTCCCTTGGCGAGCACTCTACTCTGCCTTAGTCCCTGCACATCAGTACAAATGTGAGTACCACATCCTGTGTCCATGACCCAAGATGTTGAGGGAGAGAAGTTAATCTCAATCATGAAAGTACCTGAAGTCGTAGCCTCTGACTTCTTCTTGCTTGCGAGGAAAGCCTTGCAGTGTTTCCTCCAGTGGCCAGGCTTGCCACAAAAGAAGCAGACTACCTTGCCCTTTCCTATGCCACTCTCAGGCCCAAGAGCAACCTGTCCTTTGGGCTTGGGCTTGGGTTTGGCCTTGGCCTTACCCTTGCCGTTACCCTTTGCTTTACTGGCAGCAACCAGTAAAACAGGCTTGGACTTTTTCAAGTCCTGCTCTGCAGTCCTCAGCATGTTCAGAAGTTCTGACAGGGTTTTCTCCATCGTGTTCATATTGAAATTCATTATGAACGGAGCATAAGAGTCAGGCAAGGATTGCAGAATTAAATCCATTTGTAATTCTGCATCCAAGCCACATCCCAAAGTCTCAAGCCTCTCTATGTGCTCGATCATCTTGAGCACATGAGGACCAACTTGGGCTCCCTCAGTCAGACGACTCCCAAACAGTGCTTTCGACACCTTGTACCTCTCATGTCGAGCATTTGTTTCGTAAAGCTCCTTGAGATGTAGAATAATGGAAGAAGCATCCATATTCTCATGCTGCTTTTGCAGCATAGGTGTCATCGATGCTAACATCAAGCATTGAACGCTATCAGCATCATCAAGGAACTTTTGATAAGTATCCTTAACTTCCTGAGTGGCATCAGGATCAGGCTCAGCCATGTATGGCTTTTCAAGGATATACAATTTCTTTTCTGACTTGAGTATAATCCGAAGATTACGATACCAGTTTAAGAAATTGGATCCATCCAACCTATTTTCTTTCTCGATTATCGGTCGCAGGTTCATAATGCTCATTTTGGTGAATCTACAATTGCGGAAAAGATAAAGTTATTATTATTTAATATGGTCTTTTATTAAACGATGCTCCCACTATTTTACTCAAGCCAATAGCCCTCACTACTAACTCGAGAAAGCCCGTTGACTTTTCTAGTGGACTGAGATCCCATCCTGCCCATTTCAAACCATCGCTTTGGCGAACAAGCCAAAATGAGTTGATTAGGTAGGCCAACAAACTTAATCCACACCAGTTGATAGCTCCCACGATTAACCTCAAATGTGAAAAAGCCAACAAGCCAATCACACAATCCAATGGCTCCAACCATTGTCCTTAAGTGTGATTCTCAGTGTCAGTAGAGTGGACACTACATGTCACCACGTACACATAATATGTGTACTGCTCTACTATGCTTATGACATGTTTATCAACCTTCGCTTTAGCGAACAAGCAAAACCGTCATTTTAAGTCAACCCATCACCATTAAGGAAAACTCCAATGCATTTTAACCTCCCACTGGTAGAAGTGTACCCTTCGCTTTGGCAAACAAGCAAAACCGTCATTTTAAGTCAACCCATCACCATTAAGGAAAACTCCAATGCATTTTAACCTCCCACTGGTAGAAGTGTACCCTTCGCTTTGGCGAATAAGGTTTCGACGAACAGTGATTTGATTAAAACCATGGTGATGGAAGGCATACATGACTTAATATACTTTAATTGAGGGTTTGTTATTTAATGTCTCACCAGATTATTATCTTTGTTAGAATGACATTGTTTAGCATGTTATTCAACATTCAACCTTAGCATGCATTCTAAACACAATTTAAAACATGCCGGTACATGGCCTAACTAAAACCAATTTCCTCGAGCCTAGAGGAATTGGTGGGTCACCTAGGGGTCTTGTAATAAACATGTTGAGTTTTCAAGTATGGTTGCCTCGTCCTTTACTCCGTCTTCAAGTACATTACAAAAAATATCGTTCTAAATTTACAATAAATAATTATACAAATTCTTTACATCAATAAATTTAGAAACCCCGATTTACATTCGAGGGGAATGAGATGAGAAGAGAATGTACATCGAGAATAGGAGAAAAGCAGGACACGCATGCCCTATTTAATAAATTATACAACCATACATACCCAAAAATATTTTAAAACATTCACCCTTAGGTCTAAGGCTCATGTACCGAGCACCATGCAATATACAAACAAGTACAAGGCATACATTTCAAAACAATCAATTTTTGAAATTAGTGGGTTAATTACCATTTACCCCCTGATAATTTATAGAATCACGTTGGTCTAAAAGTTTTGAAACTTTACATTTTAGCCCCCTACGCACTCGGAAGTGCGCTCACTGAGGCAATAGTTAGATCGTTGTGGTGTGCATTGATTACTTTACGTTCACGCTTAATGTACCTTCACCGCGGTGATTTGGTATAGAGTCCGTCCTAAGGACGATCGCCACAACGATGGGTTATATCACCGCAGCGAGCGCTATTTTCGTACAACGCTCATCCAGAAGACGATCGCCGCGTGAGCGTTGGTTTCGTCACCAGCGTGAGCGTGAACAATGCTAGCTGCGGCGATGGGTTATATCACCGCAGCGAGCGTACACAGATCTGTAGCTTCAGATCTGTTCATACAGTAACCATATACACTTTAAACGGATTTTGCAATCAATCAAACACATTGATCTCAACAAAAATCCATCAACCATTATACCAAACCAGCAGATCATCAACAAATTAAAATTAATCGATTAATCAATTTCTCAAAACATGATTTAAGGCAGATTTTATAAGGCAACATTATATCATCAAATACATGTTATCAACCATTCAAAAATTGTAAAACTTAGTACCCTAGGCTCTGATACCACTGTTAGTAAACGGTCCCATATACGCAGCGGAAACAAAACAAATATAATATAGAGATCGTTTACATGAGCCAAGATCAAGGGTATAATTTTACAATTCATATAAAAATAAAATCTGCAAAAAAGTAAATCTGAGTTTAAAGAAAACAAACGCAAGTTGGAGGCTCCTCCAAATTTGTCAACGAATGTTTTGCTACCGATCCAAGTGTAGGATCGAACCCACGTAGTCCACACGAAGACAATCTCAAACGAACCAAAAGAGGGATTTGCTAGATCCTCTTTGGCTTCAAGATTAAGAAGAAAGCAAATCAATTGAATTGATTTTTAGGCCAAAAATGTTTCTGTCGTGGGAGTGTATTCAAAAGGGGCTGTTGTGTGTGTTTTTCTTTTAAAAAGAAATAAATTCCTTAAAACAATTAACACACACTTTTCCTTTAATAGTTAATCAAGTTGCCCTAATCCCATATGGAATAGGCTTGGGCTCCAACCCAAACACCCCATGTTACCAAACACTCCCAATTCGATATTTTATTTTCCATCATTATCTCAATTAAAATCAATTAAAATCAATTAATATATATTTAATATATATTAACATTTAACAATAATGATAATATATTTAAATATGTACGAACACATATTTAAACGTAATTTCACTTATTTAATTTTTCTAATAAATTAAATAAAGGCTAAGACCTCAGCAAATTTAATTGGACTGTGAAATTACCAAAATACCCTTTTGCCTTAAAAAGATGAAAACACCCTTCTTTCTTCTTGGATCTTAAATTATCTTCTATGTGTGTGACCCATAGGCTCCTCATCATACCAGAAGTGTATAGTATCGCGATTAACACCAATTAATCATCTCACTAATACACAGACCAAGATTGGCCCCTAGCAAGGCATCATGGCCACCCGATAGATTCGGATTTAGGCAAAGTAGCTATCTGTCAACGATATGGTTACCGTGCAATTCGATCCTTCATCATACATTATCTCGACGAGACGAAGGCATCGAAATAGTGTTAACCTTCGGTTACTCTCGATATTATGTATTCAGTTTCTAGACCAATGACCTGTATTATAAACCTTGTATATGTTTTCGAAATAGACAATTCCGATATTCTCAAAATAACAAAACTATGCCCTGTAAGTAAAGGTACATATACGCAGTGGAAACAAAACAAATATAATATAAGAGATCATTTACATGAGCCAAGATCAAGGGTATATATTTACAATTATATAAAAATAAAATCTGCAAAAAAAATAAATCTGGGTTTAAAGAAAACGAAACGCACGTTGGAGGCTCCTCCAAATTTGTAAACGAATGTTTTGCTACCGATCCAAGTGTAGGATCGAACCACGTAGCCCACACGAAGACAATCTCAAAAGAACCAAAAGAGGGATTTGCTAGATCCTCTTTGGCTTCAAGATTAAGAAGAAAGTAAATCAATTGAATTGATTTTTAGGCCAAAAATGTTTCTGCTGTGGGTGTATTCAAAGGCGGCTGCTCTGTGTGTTTACTTTTAAAAAGAAATCAATTCCTTAAAACAATTAACACACACTTTTCTTTATAGTTAATCAAGTTGCCCTAATCCCATACGGAATAGGCTTGGGCCAACCCAAACACCCCATGTTACCAAACACTCCAATTCGATATTTATTTTCCATCATTATCTCAATTAAAATCAATTAATATATATAACATTTAACAATAATGATAATATATTTAAATATGTGCGAACACGTGTTTAAACGTAATTTCACTTATTAATTTTTCTAATAAATTAAATAAAGGCTACGACCTCAGCAAATTTAATGCACTGTGAAATTACCAAAATACCCTTTTGCCCTAAAAGATGAAAACACCATTCTTCTTCTTAGATCTTAAATTTTCTATGTGTGTGACCCATAGGCTCCTCATCTACCGGCAGTGTATAGTATCGCAATTAACACCAATAATGTCCACTAATACACAGACCAAGATTGGCCCTAGCAAGGCATCATGCCACCCGATAGATTCGGATTTAGGCAAAGTAGCTATATCGTCAACGATATAGTTACCGGCAATTCGATCCTTCATCATACGTTATCTCAACGAGACGAAGGCATATAAATAGTGTCAACCTTCGGTTACTCTTGATATTATGTATTCAGGTTTGGACTAATGACCGGTATTATAAAATGGATAGAGCAACAACTCAATCCCATGTGGCCATAGTTTTAACGTCATTGCCATTATAGAATTGCGCCATGAGATAACTTCTCCGTACCCGGGAGGTGATGAATCCTCGTCAATCCACTATAGTCTTGATACACTCTTGATGCAGCCAATCACCACCGTATGACAACTTTGAAAAGAACTGCGTAGGTAGTGTCAAACTATATCAATCGATGCACAAAGGCGCTCCGGTGATCTCAAGTCTAAGGATCACATGCACCACCATTCATTAGAGGATTTGTTCCATAGACACTGGGGTTACCATCCATATGGATCCTCTGGTGGGTCAGTCCAGTGAACTTGTTGCGGTGTATCTGCTACAGCAAGCAACCATGTGTTGCACCAGGTTGTCACACAAACAACCTTGACAAGTGGAGATCAGTCACTACTTTTGACAGGGTCGTTTAACACTATGATAGCCTTACCGTTTATCTGTGCCCTTACTTCAGAATAATCTAGGGCTACGGACGTTTCTAGAATAGCCACCATATGTACCCATAGGGTTCTCACTATCAAGATTTGAAACACTGATACCTGTTGGTTCTACCATTCTAGGACATATATCAATACATATTGCAATAATAATGATTTACGCGATATAGAATAAAATGCCTTTTATTGATTAATGAAACATATTACAAAGAGTCAATTCAATAATTGATTGGCTCTAGGGCATCTACTCTAACAATCCCACTTGCACTAAGCCAATCATTCTGTATTTAAACCAAATGATCTCAAGTGCCTGTCATGCTTCTACTGCGACCAGAGGCTTTGTTAGGGATCTGCGAGATTGTCGTCAGTAGCATTTTACTAATCTGCATGTCTTTCCTCTGAACTATCTCTCTGATGAGATGGAATCGTTTGAGTATGCGTCTGGATTTTTGATGAGACCGTGGTTCCCTGCTTAAGCAATTGCTCCATTGTTGTCACAATAGATGTCTATGGATCAAACAATCGTAGGAACCACACCAAGTTCAGTAATGAACTTCTTAATCCAGACTGCCTCCTTGGCCGCATCTAATAATGCAAATATACTAGCCTCCATGTAGAGTCTGCTACAGTGCTTTGCGGAGCTCTTCCAGCTCACTGCACACACCATTGAGACAAAATACAAACCCTGATGCGATCAGTAATCATCTTTGTCCGTTTGGAAACTAGCATCACTATATCCTCTTACAGTGAGGTCATCTTCCCCTCCATAAACCAAGAACATATCCTTAGTCCTTCAGGTACTTAAGAATATTTTGACAGCCATCCAGTGTGATGCTCACTGGATCCGATTGATATCTACTACAAGTGCTCAAAGCACATGAGACATCATACGAGTACATAATGGCATAATGATGGATCCAATTTGATGCATATGGGATCCTCTTCATCCTATCTCTCTCATCTTGTGTTTTAGGACACAATCTTTAGAGAGAGAAACACACATGTGACATCGGAAGAAATCCCTTCTTGGATTTTCCATACTGAATTTTTTCAGTAGTTTGTCAATATATGTAATCTGACATTAGGCCAAGCAACTTACACGATCTATCACGATAGATCTTTATACCAAGGATGTAGGCTGCTTCCCCTAAGTCCTTCATGGAGAAGCACTTGGATAACCAAGTCTTTACCGACTGCAAGTTCGGTATGTCATTCCCAATCAGAAGTATGTCACGACATACAACACTAGGAATGCTACTGCGGTTCCCACTCACTCTTGTAAACACAGGGCTCATCTTCATTCTTGATAAAACCGAATTCTTTTATGGCTTCATCAAAACGAATGTTCCAGCTCCTTGAATCTTGCTTGAGTCCATAAATGGATTCTTCAAATTGACTACCTTATAGCTTGAGTCCATAAAACCGAATATCTTCTTGAAGACCCATTTAAACCCAATGGGTTTTACCCTTTAGGTGGTTCCATCAGAGACCAACTTGGTTCTGGTACATGGAGTCCATCTCAGATTTCATGGCTTCAAGCCATTAATGGAATCTGGATCCGATATAGCGTCTTCGTAAGTTCTGGGTTCATCGTTTGGTAGACTAGTACGTCACCATGTTGAGTCACAAGATAACCGTATCTCTTAAGCTTATGGCAGTACTCTCCCAGATCTACATAGCTCCTGTGCTATGAGGTGGTTCACTTTGATCACAAATTGTGGAGTAACCTCCTCATGATGCTCAACCACTTCTTGTGGCACATCATCCCGTCCTTCGTCTAGTATATCTTGTGGTTCTAGAACTTCATCGAGTTCTAGTTTTCTACTAGTACTTCTTAGAAAATATTCTTTTCTAAGAAGAAACCAATCGAGCACACAAAAATTTAGCGCTCTTCTGGGTGGTAGAGTAGTATCCTTTGGTCTCCTTTGGATACCCCAAAATATACATTTACGGATTTTGGGCCTAGCTTGTTCGAAGTCAATTGTCTAACATAAGCTTTGCAACCCTAAATCATTAGATTAGACAAGTTGGGCTTTCGCCCATCCATAGTTCATATGGAGTCTTATCACAGACTTTGACGGCAAACGGTTCAAAAGTGAGTCGCAGTCTCTAGGGCATAACCCAGAACGATGCAGGTAAATCACTAAAACTATCATGGGCCCTAACCATGTCAAGTAAGGTCCTATTCTCCTTTCTGACACTCCATTGTGTTGGGGTGTATAAGGAGGGGGGAGTTGTGATACTATCCCACATCTTCAAGTACTCTAAAAACCCTGAGTTAAGTAATCCTTCATCGATCCGACCGAAGAGCTTTAATACTTTACCCAACAATTCTGGACTTCATTCCTGAATTCTTGAATTTATCAAAGGCTTCAGATTTATGTCTCATAAGGTAGACATATATATCTATTGAAATCATCGGTAAAGGTGATGAAGTATGAATATCCACCCTATGGCTTCAACTGTTAGTGGACCACATACATCACTATGGATGATGCCTAACAGCTCAATAGCCCTTTCACCTTGTCATGTGAAAGGAGACTGGTCATCTTGCCTAACAGGCATGACGCATACCTCAAATGACGGAAAGTCAAAAGGGTCCAAAAATTCATCCCTTTGAAGTTTTGCAATGTGGGTCTTATTAAAATGCACAATCTACAGTGCCAGAGATATGTCGGTTTGATCATATGTTTTAGCTTTTTGGTTTCAATATGAGAATATCTTTATTGGTTTAAATCAAGAACATATAATCTCCATATAACCTTGCAATTCCAACAGAATACCATTCAAACTAAAGGACAACAATCCATTAGATATCTCAAAATGATACCCATATTATCTTAAAGCGGATACTGAAATAATATTTCTAGAAATAGAAGGTATGTGATAACAGTTATGTAGTTCCAATAACAAGCCCGTAGGCAAAGATAAACAATAAGTCCCTACAGCCAATGCAACCACATGTGCTCCATTTCCATCCGTAGGTCCACCTCTCCCTGGCGAGCATCTACTCTGCCTTAGTCCCTGCACATCAGTACAAATGTGAGTACCACATCTTGTGTCAATGACCTAGGATGTTGAGGGAGAGAAATTAATCTCAACATAAAAATCCTGAAGTCGTAGCCTTTGACTTCTCTTGCTTGCGAGGAAAGCCTTACAGTGTTTCCTAGTGACCAGGCTTGCCACAAAAGAAGCAGACTACCTTGCCCTTCCCTATGCCACTCTCAGGCCCAAGAACAAACCTGTCCTTTGGGTTGGCCTTAGGTTGGCCTGGCCTTACCCTGCCGTTACCCTTGGTTACCGGTAGCAACCAGTAAAATAGGCTTGGATTTTTCAAGTCCGGCTCATAGTCCTAAGCATGCTTAGAAGTTCTAACAGGGTTTTCTCCATCGTTGTCTATATGAAATTCATATAACGGAGCATAAGAGTCAGGCAAGGATTGCAGAATTAAATCCATTGTAATCTGCACTCAAGCATATTCTCATGCTGCTTTGCACGCATAGGTGTCATTGATGCTAACATCAAGCATTGAACGCTATCAGCATCATCAAGGAACTTTTGATAAGTATCCTTAACTTCTGAGTGGCATCAGGATCAGGCCTCAGCCATGTATGGCTTTTCAAGGATATACACATTTCTTTTCTGACTTGAGTATAATCCGAAGATTACGATACAGTTTAGAAATTGGATCCATCCAACCTATTTCTTTCTCGATTATCGGTCGCAGGTTCAAATGCTCATTTTGGTGAATCTACAATTGCGGAAAAGATAAGTTTATTATAATAGGTCTTTATTAACGATGCTCCCACTATTTACTCAAGCCAATAGCCCTCACTACTAACTCGAGAAAGCCGTTGACTTTCTAGTGGACGAGATCCCATCCTGCCCATTTCAAACATCGCTTGGCGAACAAGCCAAAATGAGTGATTAGGTAGGCCAACAAACTAATCCACACCAGTTGATAGCTCCCAGATTAAACTCAAATGTGAAAAAGCCAACAAGCAATCACCACAATCCAATGGCTCCAACCATTGTCCTAAGTGGTGATTCTCAGTGTCAGTAGAGTGGACACTACATGTCACCACGTACACATAATATGTGACTGCTCTACTATGCTTATGACATGTTATAACATCAACTTTTACACAAATAAATCATAGATAAAGAGCATGAATTCTTTTGGCAGCCCACGTAAAGGTGTAATGGGCTGAATTTTGGGCCGTGATCATGTTATTGCACGATATTTGTTAATCTAGAATTTTTCTAAAAATGTTACTGCATGTTAGAAACATTCTAGAGGCCCAATTGAGTGAGACCCGTTAACAAGGGACTAAAAGGAAATTTTTAAAACTTGTTGTACTTAAATGCAACACTACTAAAAATCAAGGAGTAACTTGTAATTTACCAACCTAATCAAAATTCAATTTTGATTGTTTATGCATGATTCTTGTTTTGAATATGAATGGTGCATAAGCCTACGGATCTAGCTTAATTGTTTTTGGGTTATGTAACTTAACTAGGGCTTGCGTGCCCTGCCTTTCTCTAAATCTCGAATGTAACTTATTTCTTTCAGCTCACTCCCCTTGAATGTAACTCGAGGTTTCTTTTCAATAATATAAAATGTATTTTTTTATTTTTGGAAATTGTGTAATGTTCGAGAAGAAGAAGCGATGGAAAGGGAAAAAGGTGAAATTACTTGAAGAATCCATTTTCTTTTAAACCTAGGTTGACCTACCGATTCCTCTTGACTTGAGAAAATCGGTTTTAGTTAAGGCTATGCACCAGTACGTTTCCTTTACACATAGTATGCATGCTAAGGGTCTATGTTATGACTATAACATGTTAAGAAGATAAAATTGGTGAGACATAATATAAAAACCCCTTAACTAAAGTATATTAAGTAAAATAGAAAAGCCTTCCATCACCATGAGTTTGACCAAACCACTATTCGTCAGAACCTTGTTTGCCAAAGTGAAGGGTGCACTTCTACCAGTGGGAGGTCAAACATCATTGGAGTTTTCCTTAATGGTGATGGGTCAACTTAAAATGATGAGTTTTGCTTGTTCACCAAAGCGAAGGTTGATAAGCTCATCATAGGCAATAGTAGAGAAGTACACATGATATGTGTACGTGGTGACATGTAGTGTCCACTCTACTGATACCGAGAATCACACTTGAGGACAATGGCTTTGGTCATTGTATTGTGTGATTGGTTTGTTGGCTTATTTTGCATTTAAGGTTGGTAGTTAGAGCTATCAACTGGTGTGAATTAAGTCTATTGGCCTACCTAATCATTCCATTTTGGCTTGTTTGCCAAAGTGAAGGTTTGAAATGGGCTAAATGGGATCTCAGTCCACTAGGAAAGCCAACGGGCTTTCCCGAGTTAACATTGAGGGCTATTGGCTTGAAGAAAATAGTGGGAGCGATTATTTAATAAAAGACCTTATTAAATAATAATAATAATAAACATTATAATAACTTTTCCTTATTCTGCACTTGTAGATTCATTAAAATGAGCATTATGAACCCATCATCACTGTAACAAATCATCGAACTGGGAAACAAATGGAATAGTGAGAATTTCGTTGACTGGTTAAACAATATACTTAAGTCAAGCGTTAGGTTATACACCATTGAGCAGGCTTTGTCACTAGAGCCTGCTGATAGTTTTATCCATTAGATTGTGTCTGTATATATAAAGCATACACATGATACTTAAGCAAAAATGACAAGATACCTTGTGCTTGCATCAATGACACCATTATGGAGTTAGCTTCCATTCTTTATACTCTCCAGAAAAATGAGAAACATATGGTGTCTTAGTCACTATTCAGATGCAAGATGGAAAAGGGTACCAAAATTGGTGATCATATACTCAAGTTGACCGAATATATGAACAAGCTTGAGATTTGGGGATGTAGACTTAATGAGGGTTTAGCAATAGACCTAAAAATATAGTCTTTGCTAGATTCTTACTCTCAATTTGTCCATGACTTTATTAAGGATGATAAAAAGAATACTTTTTTCTGAGCTTCTGGATATGTTTAAGGCTATTGAGTCAGGCATCAAAATGTCAGAAACATTGACGTTGGTTGAAGCTAACATAAGTGTGAATGAAAAGGCTCAGAAGTCATTGGAAGAAACTATTGTAGATAAGAAGGGCATTTGTCCTCATTGTGAGAATCCTAGCCATTGGAGGAAACATTACAAGGCCTTCCTAGCAAAAGGGAAGAAGAATGCTACTTCTTCATCAGGTATGTTCACGATTGAGATCAATTTATCCCTTTTTGACACAGGATGTGGTACTCACATTTGTACTAATGTGCAGGGACTACAGCAGAGTAGATTACTTGCCGAGGGAGAGATGGACCTACTAGCAGGAAATGGAGCACGTGATGTTGTATTAGCTATAGGATCTAATTGTCTGACATCCTACGAGATTGTTATGGAATTAATGGATTATTATGATTTTCCCTCAGTTTCTAGAAATGATGTTTTTGTGTTCACTTTGGACAAGTGAGAATGTTGCTTTTATTAATAATGGATTGTTGTCTTTTAGTGTAAATAATAATCTTTATGGAATTGTTTCATAATAATTTTATATGTTTTCGAAATAGACAATTCCGATATTCTCAAAATAACAACTATGCCCTGTAAGTAAAAGGTCACATATACGCAGTGGAAACAAAACAAATATAATATAGAGATCATTTACATGAGCCAAGATCAAGGGTATAATTTTACAATTCATATAAAAATAAAATCTGCAAAAAAATAAATCTGAGTTTAAAGAAAACGAACGCACGTTGGAGGCTCCTCCAAATTTGTAAACGAATGTTTTGCTACCGATCCAAGTGTAGGATCGAACCCACGTAGCCCACACGAAGACAATCTCAAAAGAACCAAAAGAGGGATTTGCTAGATCCTCTTTGGCTTCAAGATTAAGAAGAAAGTAAATCAATTGAATTGATTTTTAGGCCAAAAAAATGTTTCTGCCGTGGGAGTGTATTCAAAAGGGGCTGCTCTGTGTGTTTTACTTTTAAAAAGAAATCAATTCCTTAAAACAATTAACACACACTTTTCCTTTTATAGTTAATCAAGTTGCCCTAATCCCATATGNGAATATATATATTTATAGAATTAAATAAAAAAATATTTATTTATTTAATGAAGATTATATTTAAGATAATATCTTTAAAGAGATATTATTATCCCTTTAAATTGGATAATATCCTTAAGAGATATTATTACCCCTTTTTGGGATTATTGCAATCCCTCCAAGATAGAAATTCAAGGATTGCAGTCCCAGTTGAATTCCTATTTGGAATTGCACTATATAAGGGGCATGGGTTTTGATTTTAGTAAGTTTTATTTAATGATTTTGCAAAATAGTTTAACAAAAAATTAAACTATTTTTCTCTCTCCTAGAAACCCTAGCCACCGCCAACCCTAGAGAGTTCTTTCTCTAAATTTCCGCAACTCCCTTAAGCCCTTTGATTGGCCTAGTAATCAATCTTAGGGTGATCCCGAGCCTACTATCGTGTGGATACCATCGAGCTCGATTGTAACACCCACATCAAGGTACGTCATTTTATTTATGCTCTAATACCCTTAGTTGGATTTCTTTGATGTTACCTTGACAAATATGAAGAAAATTCCTTAAAACTTTATTAGGGGTAAAATGGTCTTTTCACTCATAACTAGATGAAAAAGTGGAGAGTGAAAGGAAGCAAAATAATGTGAAGAAGATAATAAAAATGAGGGTATTTTGGTAATTGACTAAAGGATATAGATGAAATTTCATAGAAAGTGCAAGGGCAAAATGGGAAGACATGGATATAATATTAGATATATAGTTTCATTAGAAGAAACCCTAACCCATTTTCAGCCTTTGTACACGCCACCCTCACCCCTTTTTCTCTCAAATTTCTTCACCAAATTCCAAAGGGAAATCATAGGATTTGGCTTAAATTTTTGTAGCTTTTCAATCCTAAAGCATCCAAAGGTAAGATTCTAGCACAAGGAGTGTGATTAAACTTTAAAGTTTTAAATTCTAATGGTTTTTATATGATCTAGGTCCAAGAGGAAGAGACTTTTAACCAAAGGAGGCTATATCACACATTCAAGGTAAGTAAACCCAATTTTAGCCTTGATTTGAGCAAGACTTGTGTAGAATGATTCTTGCATGTCTGTATGTGATTGTGTGTGAGAATTGTTGGCTGTTTTTGACGTTGAATGATGTGTAATTTCCAGCCATGAGAAGTATGTATGAGTATGTGGTGATTTGGTGAAGTTTTGGAAGAATTAGTGTTGAAATTTTGAAGTGTTGAGATTTGTTGAAAACGGCCAGGTTTGATGCTATAGTTAG
Organism: Pistacia vera; assembly: GCF_008641045.1. Taxonomy (NCBI): domain Eukaryota; kingdom Viridiplantae; phylum Streptophyta; class Magnoliopsida; order Sapindales; family Anacardiaceae; genus Pistacia; species Pistacia vera. The sequence continues at coordinate 1,329,350 of NW_022196293.1, forward strand.
TGAGTTTTTGCTCAAATTTTGATGGATTTAGAGAGACGTGGAAGTGTAGCCAACTTAGTAGTTGCATGTGCATATGAATTGTTTGATGAAAATCCAAAGAGAAAATGCATGCATGAGTTGGCTAAACCCTATTGAAGAAAGAGTTAGAGAAAGGCAAGAATTGAAGTAGAAAGATTATGTTGGGCTTAACCAAGTGTAAATGTTAGTATTCTATGCCAAAATTTAGAATATCATTTGGTCATGTTAGTTCCATGAGAGAAATGGCCCTTAGTGCTTGGTTCTAGTTAATTGAATCTTTACTACTTCCTGAATAGCACATGAAAGTGTTAGAAACGAATTGTATGTTAAAGTGTTACTTTGATATGGCATTTGTGATACTAGAGAATGGTAGAATATGTCATAACATATCAATATGCCATAATGAATTCTCAAGTTTGTGTATCAAAGAATGGGCTTGATCATGCATATATTGTGCATATGATTTATTTATATATAGCCTTGATTTGGTAAATGAGAATATTAAAGAAAATGTTAGCAAAGAATGAGAAAACAAAGAAAGAAAATGGCTTATAGATTATTTTTTAAGCTAACATGCAAATATGTATATTTTCTCATTTACTAAAGAATACAAGTATGGAATTTCCATAGCTTGGAAATTCATTTAGAAATGTGTATAGTATCTCTTCCTATTCTCTTTCTACAGCATGTTATGTTATAAGGTTGTTGCGATGGGAACCCATGAGTGACAGAGATGCAGAAAATTCCCACATGCCCGTCGCCATTAGTGAGCGGCCTTAGCATGGAAAAATAGCATTTGTATAGTACGTCAGCAGTGCATGTGGATGAGGACTGTACTTAGTAGAAAATACTTACATGCAGACCGCCATCAGAGAGTGGCCTTAGCATAGCAGAACAGAATTAGCACAGTCCGTCAGCAGTGCATGTAAATGAGGACTGTACCCAATATACACTCACATGGCTAGGGTTCCAAATCCATGCCTCAACCTAGTCCGATCAGCAAACCAGAATAGTAAAGAAAATAATGATAAACAGAATAAGAAACAGAAACAGAAAAGAAAAGAAAGAGATACAACATAAAAGACAGAAAACAGAAAAGGAAAGAAAGTTCTTTTCTCAAAAAAGTTTATTATTCTGCATATGTATTATGCTACTTACAAGATTTAGCATTTCTTATGTGCTTGACGATGTACAGTTTTATAAATTGTCTTTGTACATTGGTAAGTAGCAAATCAGAATATCAGAAATATCAGAAAAGAATGCAGAATATCAGAAAAGAAGGCAGCATATCATAAAAAAATAAAGTTTGAATAGGAAAGTTAGAATATGAGTAACAGAGGAAAAACAGTAGTGCAGTTTGGTTTACTTACTGAGCAATTAGTGCTCACTCTGTTATTTTACTGTTTTGCAGGTGCTAGATGATTTACGGTCAAGTGGGACGTCAGGAAGCGGAGGAGTTTGGCAGCACTGTCCAAGCCTATTTTGCACTTATTAAAGTATATCAGTTATTTTGTGTATATATTTATATGAATGAAAATTAGAACTTTTGGATTTTACATTACTGTAATATTCTCTCTAGCTAGTAATTCTTTAAGAAATATATGACAAAATCCACTAAATAACTTTTGTAAACATATATACATATATACATATAGGTATATAATGTAAAATCTGAAAGTTCTAATTTTAATTCATACAAATATATACACAAAATAACTGATATACTTTAATAAGTATAAGATAGTCTTGGATAGTACTGCCAAACTCCTCTGCTTCTTGATGTCCCATTCGAACATAAATCATCTAGTACCTACAAAACAGTAAAATAATAGAGTGAGCACTAATTGCTCAGTAAGTAAACCAAACTGCACTACTGTTTTTCCTCCGTTACTCATATTCTGACTTTCCTTCTCACTTTATTTTTTCTGATATGCTGCATTCTTTTCTAATATTTTGCATTCTTTTCTGATATTCTGCATTCTTTTCTGATATTTTGATTTGTTACTTACCAATGTGCAAAGACAATTAATAAAACTGTACATCGTCGAGCACATAAGAAATACTAAATCATGCAAGTAGCATAATACATATGCAGAATAATAAACTTTTTTGAGAAAATAATTTTCTTTTCTTTTTTGTTTTTTGTCTCTTATGTTGCATCTCTTTCTTTTCTTTTCTGCTTCTCTTTCTTATTTTGTTTCTCTTTCTTTTCTTTTCTGTTCTGGTTTGCCGATCGGACTAGATTGAGGCATGGATTTGGAACCCTAGCCATGTGAGTGTATACTGGGTACAGTCCTCATCTACATGCACTGCTAACGGACTGTACTAATTTTGTTCTACTATGCTAAGGCCGCTCACTGATGGCAATATGCATGTAGGTGTTTTCTGTTGAGTACAGTCCTCATCCACATGCACTGTTGATGGACTGTACAAATGCTATTTTTCTATGCTGAGCCAGCTCACTGATGGCGGCGTGCATGTGGGAATTTTTTGCATCTCTGTCACTCACGGGTTCCCCATCGCAACAACCTTATAACATAACATGCTGTAGAAAGAGAATAGGAAGAGATACTATACACATTTCTAAATGAATTTCCAAGCTATGGAAATTCCACACTTGCATTCTTTAGTAAATGAGAAAATATACATATTTGCATGTTAGCTTAAAAAAGAATCTATAAGCCATTTTGTTTCTTTCTTTTCTCATTNAATTTCCATAGCTTGGAAATTCATTTAGAAATGTGTATAGTATCTCTTCCTATTCTCTTTCTACAGCATGTTATGTTATAAGGTTGTTGCGATGGGAACCCATGAGTGACAGAGATGCAGAAAATTCCCACATGCCCGTCGCCATTAGTGAGCGGCCTTAGCATGGAAAAATAGCATTTGTATAGTACGTCAGCAGTGCATGTGGATGAGGACTGTACTTAGTAGAAAATACTTACATGCAGACCGCCATCAGAGAGTGGCCTTAGCATAGCAGAACAGAATTAGCACAGTCCGTCAGCAGTGCATGTAAATGAGGACTGTACCCAATATACACTCACATGGCTAGGGTTCCAAATCCATGCCTCAACCTAGTCCGATCAGCAAACCAGAATAGTAAAGAAAATAATGATAAACAGAATAAGAAACAGAAACAGAAAAGAAAAGAAAGAGATACAACATAAAAGACAGAAAACAGAAAAGGAAAGAAAGTTCTTTTCTCAAAAAAGTTTATTATTCTGCATATGTATTATGCTACTTACAAGATTTAGCATTTCTTATGTGCTTGACGATGTACAGTTTTATAAATTGTCTTTGTACATTGGTAAGTAGCAAATCAGAATATCAGAAATATCAGAAAAGAATGCAGAATATCAGAAAAGAAGGCAGCATATCATAAAAAAATAAAGTTTGAATAGGAAAGTTAGAATATGAGTAACAGAGGAAAAACAGTAGTGCAGTTTGGTTTACTTACTGAGCAATTAGTGCTCACTCTGTTATTTTACTGTTTTGCAGGTGCTAGATGATTTACGGTCAAGTGGGACGTCAGGAAGCGGAGGAGTTTGGCAGCACTGTCCAAGCCTATTTTGCACTTATTAAAGTATATCAGTTATTTTGTGTATATATTTATATGAATGAAAATTAGAACTTTTGGATTTTACATTACTGTAATATTCTCTCTAGCTAGTAATTCTTTAAGAAATATATGACAAAATCCACTAAATAACTTTTGTAAACATATATACATATATACATATAGGTATATAATGTAAAATCTGAAAGTTCTAATTTTAATTCATACAAATATATACACAAAATAACTGATATACTTTAATAAGTATAAGATAGTCTTGGATAGTACTGCCAAACTCCTCTGCTTCTTGATGTCCCATTCGAACATAAATCATCTAGTACCTACAAAACAGTAAAATAATAGAGTGAGCACTAATTGCTCAGTAAGTAAACCAAACTGCACTACTGTTTTTCCTCCGTTACTCATATTCTGACTTTCCTTCTCACTTTATTTTTTCTGATATGCTGCATTCTTTTCTAATATTTTGCATTCTTTTCTGATATTCTGCATTCTTTTCTGATATTTTGATTTGTTACTTACCAATGTGCAAAGACAATTAATAAAACTGTACATCGTCGAGCACATAAGAAATACTAAATCATGCAAGTAGCATAATACATATGCAGAATAATAAACTTTTTTGAGAAAATAATTTTCTTTTCTTTTTTGTTTTTTGTCTCTTATGTTGCATCTCTTTCTTTTCTTTTCTGCTTCTCTTTCTTATTTTGTTTCTCTTTCTTTTCTTTTCTGTTCTGGTTTGCCGATCGGACTAGATTGAGGCATGGATTTGGAACCCTAGCCATGTGAGTGTATACTGGGTACAGTCCTCATCTACATGCACTGCTAACGGACTGTACTAATTTTGTTCTACTATGCTAAGGCCGCTCACTGATGGCAATATGCATGTAGGTGTTTTCTGTTGAGTACAGTCCTCATCCACATGCACTGTTGATGGACTGTACAAATGCTATTTTTCTATGCTGAGCCAGCTCACTGATGGCGGCGTGCATGTGGGAATTTTTTGCATCTCTGTCACTCACGGGTTCCCCATCGCAACAACCTTATAACATAACATGCTGTAGAAAGAGAATAGGAAGAGATACTATACACATTTCTAAATGAATTTCCAAGCTATGGAAATTCCACACTTGCATTCTTTAGTAAATGAGAAAATATACATATTTGCATGTTAGCTTAAAAAAGAATCTATAAGCCATTTTGTTTCTTTCTTTTCTCATTCTTTGCTAACATTTTCTTTAATATTCTCATTTACCAAATCAAGGCTATATATAAATAAATCATATGCATAATATATGCATGATCAAGCCCATTCTTTGATATTCTTTCCAAGTTCACATACACAAACTTGAAAATTCATTATGGCATAATGGCATGTCATGACATATTCTACCATTCTCTGATATCACAAATGCCATATCAAAGTAAAACTTTAACATGCAATTCTTTTCTAACACTTTAATGTGCTATTCAAGAAGTAGTAAAGGTTCAAGTAAATAGAACCAAGCACTAAGGGCCATTTCTCTCATGGAACTAACATGACCAAGTGATATTCTAAATTTTGGCATAACAATATGCACTCTTGAATACTAACATTTACACTTGATTAAGCCCAACATAATCTTTCTACTTCAATTCTTGCCTTTCTCTAACCCTTTCTTCAATAGGGTTTAGCCAACTCATGTATGCATTTTCTCTTTCGATTTTCATCAAACAGTTCATATGCACATGCAACTACTAAGGTGGCTATACTTCCACATCTCTCTAAATCCACCAAAATTTGAGCAAAAATTGACTAATTATAGCCATAGACCTGGCCGTTTTCAACAATTCTCAACACTTCAAAATTCCATCACTAATTCTTCCATAATTCCACCAATTCATCACATACTCATACACTACTTCTCATGGCTGGAAATTACACATCATTCAATATAAAAAACAGCCAACAATTCTCACATACAAATATGCAAGAATCATTCTACACAAGTCTTGCTCAAATCAAGGCCAAAGTTGGGTTTACTTACCTTGAATGTGTGATATCACCTCCTTTTGCTAAAAGTCTCTTCTTCTTGGACCTAGATCATATAAAAACTATAAGAATTTAAAACTTTAGAGTTTAATCACACTCCTTGTGCTAGAATCTTACCTTTGGATGCTTTAGGATTGAAAATCTACAAGAATTTAAGCCAAATCCTATGATTTCCCTTTGGAATTTAGTGAAGAAATTTGAGAGAAAAGAGGGTGAGGGTGGCGTGCACAAGGGCTGAAATATGGTTAGGGTTTCTTCCAATGAAACCTTATATCTAATAATATATGCATATATTCCCATTTTGCCCTTGCACTTTCTATGAAATCCCATCTATATCCTTTAGTCAATTACCAAAATACACTCATTTTTATTATCTTCTTCACATTATTTTTCTTCCTTTCACTCCCCACTTTTTCATCTAATTAGGAGTGAAAATACCATTTTACTCCTAATAAACTTTTAAGGAATTTTCTTCACATTTGTCTAGAGTAACTTCAAAAAAATCCAACTAAGGGTATTAGGGCGTAAATAAAATTAGGTACCTTGATGTGGGTGTTATAATTATATACCTATATGTATAAATGTTTTCAAAAGTTATTTGGTGGATTTTGTTATATATTTCTTTAAGAATTACTATCTAGAAAGAATATTACATTTTTGGTATTAGAGAAATGGTTTTGGGAAATTGACAGTGTGCCTCTCTCCCCGTGTTGACGTATGATGCGTTGTTACTACAACATGCAGTTTAGCAAGTGCACTAGTTGCACAAAGTAATAAAGAGATGAGTGAGTATCGTTCCCACGAGGATAGTATTACTAAGTACCGATTTCTCTAGTTTACGCCTTAATTGAAGAACAGTAAATTGGATTGATGGAAAATTAACAAACTAAATACAAATTAACAAAATATAAATGAATGATAATGAAATTAAAGCAAAACCCAACAACTTAACTAATTAAACAATGCTAACAAATGCTAGGGTGTTGATTTCACCTAGATACGCTAACCCAATTCCTAGAACCTATTACCCAAGTTCTAATTCCTTGATTGAAAATCGAATTCCTTAAGTCGTAAAACATACCTTCTCAGGCTACATTTCCGTACTTATCCCTATTAAGCTTCCACACCCAACAAAATGAAGATTAATAGTTCAAAGTCTTTTAAGCTTTATGGAATTCTATCTAGATTTCATAGATCGCTAAATGATAATCCGAGAATTATACTGTTTTTATTAGGCTTTTAGGCTGGATTTTAGATACCGTTTAGTTCATTTATGCTTGAATTGCTACTTATTTCTTTACATTTTGTGTTTCAGGCTAAAATGGACATTTTGACCAAATAATGAGCGAATTGGAGTTTCTGGACTCAGAAGTAAGCGGATCTCAGAATTTGGGAGAGTTTTGAAGCAGAGTGAAGCACTTTGATGGGAGAGCATTAAAGATTGAAGATTCAAGCAAAGAACAAGTGGAGGGCAATTCTGTAATTTCAGAATTCTTCATGGAGGTTCGCCACGGCGAAGTTTGTTCTTCACTGCTGCGAAATGAGTCACGCATAAGAATCCCTTTTTCGTCATCGCCGCGGCGAGATTTCCTCTTCACCGCGGCGAAGTTTGCAGTTTTCAATTTCTTTAAAACGTACAGTTTCAATTTTTAGGAAAAGTTTTAGGTTTTTGGGCAAGGTATAAAAGTGAAACTTTACCATTTTGAGAGGGGGTCGAGTTTTCCTTAGTCTAGAACAGCTTTTTCATCTTCTTAGTTTGATTTGTGACGAATTTGTGTTAAAAGTGAGAAGATTTGGGATTAACTCCGGTGGATTCTTCAATTAGGGGAGATCTCTTGTCTTTTCTCTCATTTTTATTATGTTGAACTTTGGGTTTATTGTTTTTCTTGCTTATTGTATGGATTTAGCTATGAACTAACCCATTTTGGGTTAGGGTTTTGATGTAGTTCGGATTCCCATGGATTAAGAAATTGATTTTTATTATTTTCATATGCTATTGCAATGATTGTGGGATTATTCTGTTTTTAATGTTATTAATTGATGAACATGATGAGATTGAGAAATAATTCATGTTAAGCTTCTTGGGTAATCACCATTGTAGTATTAAATGCTAGAGATAGATTTAAGAATCAATGAAATCAATCTAGGATTCTAGGTGCTTACCGAGCTTAGAACTATTAATCTTCAATTTGTTGGGTGCGGAAGTTTAATAGGGAAAAGTAGGAAAACATAGCCTGAGAAGGTATGTTTACACTTTAGAGAATTCGGTTTACAATCAATGCATGTGAATATGGAAATAGCATAATCTGTAGGTTTAATCCATAGAGTAAAAATAAAATCAAAACCCTACCAGTTGTTTTAAAATAAAATTACCTTGTTTTTAATCTTGCTTTCATAATTTAGTTTTGAATATTTAGAAATTTTGTTTTAGTTTTAAGTTTAATTTTCTCATTTTAATCCAAACAACTCGATTGCTCCAATTTGAAAACAGTAGAAAAACTTAGTGCTTAGCAACCAATCCTCGTGGGAACAATACTCACTCATCACTTTATTACTTATGCGACTAGTGTACTTGCTATTTATGCATGTTGTAGTAACAACACATCAAGTTTTTGGCGCCGTTGCCGGGGATTGAGTTTTGTGTTAACATTTAAAATTTTTAGCTAGATTGGAGTGTTATTTTTACTTAATTTTTGTTTGTTTAATTTTCGTTATTTTTGTTTGTTTGGTGTGATTTCACTCTTGCTATTTTTCTGTGCAGTTTATATGAAGAGCAAGACGTCAGCCAGTGGTTCCTGTTGATCCTGAAATTGAAAGAACCACTCAAAGACTGAACAGAGAAAGAAGAGAAAGAGAAGCTACAGTTGAACTAGAAGTAATAGTTGTAGAGATGGCAGAGAATAGAACACTAAGGGAATTCTCAGTTCCTATAGTTAAAGGCAATGGGTCGAGTATTACTAGACCACTGGTACAAGCCAACAACTTCAAGATAAAGCCGGCAATCATCCAAATGATCCAGTAGTCGGTTTAGTTCAGGGGTGATTTGAAGGAAGATCCAAATCTACACATTGCAAATTTTTTAGAGATTTGTGATACTTTCAAGTCAAACGGAGTATCAGATGATGCAATTAGATTGAGACTATTCCCATTTTCATTGAAGGATAAAGCTAAGGATGGTTACTGGCACTACCAACAGGAACAATCACCACATGGAATGATTTAGCATAAAAGTTCCTGACCAAATTCTTTCCTCCAGCAAAGTTGAGAAATGACATCACGTCATTCATTGAAGAAGAGTCAGAATCATTGTATGAGGCTCGAGAGAGATACAAAGAATTACTGAGAAGGTGTCCACATCATGGGTTGCCAGTTTGGATGCAAGTCCAAACATTTTATAATGGATTAACGGTGAATGTGCAAACTACGGTGGATGTAGCCTCGGGAAGAGCATTACAGAATAAGACCCCGGAAGAAGCTCACGAGTTGCTTGAGGTTTTGGCAAGCAACAATTATCAAAGACCTAATAAGAGGGTGCAACCAAAGAAATCTATGGGTCTTCATGAAGTTGATGCATATACAGCCATTTCAGCCCAACTAACAACACTTCAGAAATAGTTGGGAAGTATGCAGGTAAATTCAATTCAAGCTCCTCAACTAACTTGTGATTTTTGTGCAGGTAATCATGTGAGCAGTGAATGTCAAGTAGGGAACACTTTTGCCTCAGCATCGTCATCATCGGAGCAGGTTAACTACTTGGCTAGAAATCAAAGGCAACCGAACAATCCGTACTCCAACACATATAATCCTGGTTAGAGGAATCACTCGAACTTGTCTTAGGGCAATCAAAACCAACAGAATCAGCAAAACAATCAATGGAATCAAAGGGCATTGCCAAACAACTAAACAGGGGTGAACAACCAACAAGGAGACCCAAGAGTGACAAAATTGGAGGACATGTTTGGGAAGTTTATGCAAGAGACCACGGGTTTTACGAATGAGACGAGAACTAATTTTAGAAATCAAGGGGCGTCCATTCGGAACTTGGAGTTACAGATGGGGCAATTAGCTAAAAAGCTAAATGAGAGACCACAGGGGTCTTTACCAAGCAACATGGTGACTAACCCATGTGAGCAAGCAAATGCAATAATTTTGAGGAGTGGGACAGTTTTGGAAGAGGTGGAAAAATCAAGAGAAGAAGAAAAGCCACCAAGGGAAAATGAAGAATCTGATGAGGAAGCAGATGAAGAGATAGTTGCTGAAGAGAAATCATCTATTTTTAAGGAAGAAGAACAGAAACGGGAAGTGAGGCAAAGACAAAGGAAAGATTTTCTGCAGATTCTTGTAATATATATAAATTGTAATTTCTGTGCCCTAATTTTGGGTTCTAAGGAACGATCCATTGTTGTAAAATTTTTGTTTTTCCGCTGTGCAATTAGGTCGTTTACTAACAGTTGACGGAGGAGTGCAGCGCCATTCTCCAAAAGAAGCTACCTCCGAAACTCAAAGATCTAGGGAGTTTTACTATTCCTTACATTATAGGAGATATTACTTTTGATCGTGTTTTATGTGATTTAGGTGCTAGCATCAATTTAATGCCTTTTTTCTGTTTTCAGGAGATTGGGAATTGGTGAAGTGAAGCCAATGACCATGTCGTTGCAACTTGCAGATAGGTCCATAAAACATCCACGGGGTATAGTTTAAGATGTGTTGGTGAAGTTGGACAAGATTATCTTTTCGGCAGATTTTGTCGTATTGGACATGAAGGAAGACAAGGAAATGCCTTTTATTTTGGGCCGACCATTTCTGGCCACGGGAAGAGCACTCATAGATGTGCAAGAAGGAAAGTTACTGTTAAGGGTTTAGGATGAAACAGTAACATTCAATGTGTTTGAGGCTATGAAGTTTCCATCCGAGACGAATTCATGCTTTAGTGTTGATGTGGTGGATAAACTAGTAGCGGAGACCATTGAAGAGAATACTCCACAACTACCTCTAGAAGCATGTATTGCACAATCAAGAATGGTAGAGGTAGAGGTAGAGGAATCGGCAAAGAATGAATGTGCTAGATTGTTGGAAGCACTTCAGCCGATTGATGAAAACCAAGATCTTGAATTTGAGGAATTTGATTATGAGAAAGAGAAGGCAAAGGAAAGAAATGAGGAACCTCCAAAGCTTGAATTGAAACCCTTACCTTGCCACCTTAAATACATGTATCTTGGGGAATCGAAAACATTCCTAGTAATCATCAGTTCAAAGTTGAGCAACTTGGAAGAAGAGCGATTGATTCGGGTTTTGAGAGAACATAGATCAGCAATTGGATGGACCATTTCGAATATTAAAGGCATCTCTCCATCTTTTTGCATGCATAAGATATTCATGGAGGATGATATCAAGCCTAGAGTTCAACCACAACGAAGATTGAATCCTTTAATGAAGGAAGTGGTGAGAAAGGAGGTGGTGAAACTTCTAGATGCGAGAATAATTTATCCCATTTTTGACAGTCCATGGGTGAGCCCGGTGCAAGTGATTTTGAAGAATGGAGGTATAACATGGTAAAGAATGAGAGCAATGAATTGATACCAACTAGGAGGGTCACAGGCTAGAGAGTGTGCATTGATTACCAGAAATTAAATGAAGTGACAAGGAAGGATCATTTCCCACTTCCTTTCATCGATCAGATGTTGGAGAGGTTGGCAGGGCATGCTTACTACTATTTCCTGGATGGTTATTCAGGGTACAATCAGATTGCCATCGCTCTTAAGGATCAAAAGAAGACAACCTTCACTTATCCATATGGCACCTTTGCTTACCGAAGGATGCCCTGTGGGTTATGCAATGCACCAGCCACATTTCAGAGATGCATGATGTCGATCTTTGGTGATATGGTGGAGAGATTTATAGAAGTCTTCATGGATGACTTCTCTATTTTTGGTTCGTCCTTTGATCATTGTTTATCTAATCTTTCATTTGTTTTGCAGCGATGTCAGAAGACGAACTTGGTGCTCAATTGGGAGAAGTGCCACTTCATGGTTCAGGAAGGGATAGTGCTTGGTCATAGAATCTCTAAAGACAGAATAGAAGTGGATTGAGCAAAGACGGACGTGATTGAGAAGCTGCCACCACCCTCCAATGTTAAAGCAGTTCGAAGTTTCTTGGGGCATACGGGGTTTTATAAACGGTTCATCAAGGATTTTTCTAGGATTTCTAAACCCTTTTGCAATTTATTGATTAAAGATGTTGCTTTTGATTTTAATGATGAATGCATGCATGCCTTTCTAACTCTTAAAAAATTATTAGTATCTGCACCTATTATTGCAGTCCCCGATTGGGGACTACCATTTGAATTGATGTGTGATACTAGTGATTTTGCTTTAGGAGTAGTGTTAGGATAGAGGAAAAACAAAGTGTTGCATGTAATTCAATATGCCAGCAAAACACTCACTAATGCACAGTTGAATTACACCACCACTGAAAAAGAATTGTTGGCTATGGTTTTTGCTTTTGATAAATTTCGTTCATATTTGTTAGGTGCCAAGGTGATAGTCTACATGGACCATTCAACACTCAAGCACCTGTTGGCAAAGCAAGAAGCGAAACCTCGGCTGATAAGATGGATCCTATTGCTACAAGAGTTTGAATTAGAGATACGAGATAAGAAAGGGTCGAAAAATGTGGTAGCAGACCACTTGTCAAGGATTTAACGACCAACTTAGGGAAATGAAGAAGAAACCTATATCAGAGAAACTTTCCCGGATGAGAAATTGATGAGAGTGGAGGAAGCACTGTGGTATGCAGATTTTGCAAACTATTTGTCAGCGAGAGTGCTCCCTATTAGCATGACTTCCAACAAAAGAGGAAGTTTTTCTCAGATTTGAAATACTATTTCTAGGAAGAACCGTTCCTGTATAGACACTGCGCTGATCAGATGATACATAGGTGTGTGCCAGAAGAGGAAATGGAAAGTATTCTAAGGCACTATCATGAGAGGGAAGTAGGTGGCCATTTTGGAGGAGCTAGGACAGCAGCCAAGGTTCTTCAATCTGGGTTTTACTGGCCAACCCTTTTTAAGGATTCTTTCCGGATGGTTCAGGAATGCGACCAATGTCAATGGAGTGGTAATATTTCAAAGAGGGAAGAGATGCTGTTGAACAACATCCTTGTAGTTGAGCTATTTGATGTGTCGGGAGTTGATTTCATGGGGCCCTTCCCAAATTCTTTTGGGAACACATACATTTTGGTAGCAGTGGATTACGTATCAAAGTGGGTGGAAGCAGTTGCATTGCCATCTAATAATGCCAGGGTAGTGATTAATTTTGTGAGAAAGAACATTTTCTCAAGATTTGGAGTACCAAGGGCAATCATTAGTGATGGAGGATCGCACTTTTGCAATAGGCAATTTGATGCCTTATTGGGAAAGTATGGGGTAAAACATAGAGTTGCAACACCTTACCATCCATAAACCAGCAGGCAAGTAGAACTTTCGAACAGAGAATTGAAGGGAATTTTAGAAAAGACAGTAAATGCATCTAAGAAAGATTGGTCACGGAAATTGGATGATGCATTATAGGCATATCGAACTGCATTTAAGACTCGGATTGGAATGTCGCCATTCAGGATGGTTTATGGGAAGGCATGTCACTTGCCGGTAGAACTTGAGCATAAGGCCTATTGGGCAGTAAAGCAGCTCAACATGGATTTACGAGCTGCTAGAGAAGAAAGGATGCTGACTTTGAATGAGCTTTATGAGTTCCGTCAAGAAGCATATGAGAATGTTAGAATGTATAAGGAAAAGACCAAGAAGTGGCATGACAAGCATATCCAGCAGAAGAACTTTGAAGTGGGTCAGAAAATGTTATTGTTTAACTCTAGACTTAGGCTTTTCCCAGGAAAACTTAGGTCTAGATGGTCCGGACCCTTCATAGTTACAAAAGTCAACCCATTTGGAGCGGTGGAGGTGTCACATGAAGAAAAAGGCACATTTAAGGTCAATGGCCAGAGGTTGAAGCCATACATCGACGGAGTGATGAGTTGCAAGTCAATTCCTCTCCGGCTCGACATTCCAACATGAAAATTCAAAAGAGTCGAGCTTTCAGACTATAAACAAGCACTCCTTGGGAGGCAACCCAAGTGTTTTCATTTGTTGTTATTTAGTTTTAATTGTTTAGTTTTCTTATAATTGTAGATGAAGTCTAATTTGTGTGTTTTTGGGTGTTTCAGGTGAGTTATCAAATCAAGGCGAAAAACTGAATTGTCCAGTTTTCGCCGCGGCAAAGAGCATTTGTGAAAAATTGGAATTCGAAAAAGCCCAGACTTTGCCTTGGCGAAGTATCTTTTTCGCAGAGGCAATTCGTCTCTGGAATTTTTCACCGCAGCGAAGAAAGTTGAGCAAAATTTACAAAGGAAAATTCGCCACGGCGAAGAAAGTTCTTCGCCGAGGCGAGTAGCTACTGGAATTGTTCGCCGTGGTGAAGAATTTGTCTTCACCGCGACATCAACTGGGTTTTTAAAAAACCCTAATTTCGGCCTGATGAACTTCACTGCGACGAAGAACAAGCTTCGCCGCGGCGAAGTCTGCTTTATATAAATACCCACTTTATTCTCTTCATTTTTCACGCCACCCTTCAAAAACATTTGAGAGAAATTTTTTTTTTCATTTTCAATCTTCATCCTTTCCAGTGAATTTCCATCATTTCTTTTAACTCCTAAACCATCCCAAACACAAACACAACTCGATCTAACCAAGATTTTTGTGAAAAATTGAAGGAAATTTTGGGTTTAAGAAATTGGGGGTTTTTGCGATCTAGGCGATTTTTGGCTAAATTGGTTGCGCATACTCCATTGTTTTGGTAAGATTTCAAGTTCCCTAAGCTTTTAATCGAAATTTTTCGTGTTTAGATTTGTGGATCTGAAAAATTTGATTGTGGTTGAGTTGTGGATTTTGGTGATTTTATGCATTAATTTTGTGTTGGAGGAAGTGTTGAATTTGCATTGTTTGATATTGAGGAGTGTGGATTTTGATTTTTGGAGTATTTGGTTGATTGTGGAAAATTCATAGTTTGGGGGTCATTTTGCAGTTTTTTGAAGTTTTGGTGCTTATGCAAGATTGAGTGTGGTTGTTCGTAGGGTGATTAGAATTGAATTTGTGAGTTAAATTGTTGTGAAACAAAAAAAAAAAAAAAAAAATGCCGGTCAAAGTACCAACCAAAGGTAAAGGAAAGGGGAAGAAAGTGGACAACCGATTTATGAGTGATGAGCCCAGGAAACGCTATGAAGGGGCAGCCCAAAGGAAAGATAAAGGATTTATCCCCAAGCGTGGATTGACCACTGACCACGCTGACGAATAGAGTGAAGGGAGACTTTGGGGGTTGTTTATGAGTCAACCCGAGCATGCGGCCGTAGAACCGATTGTGGGAGAGTTCTATGCCAACCTTCCTGAGTGTAATGAGGGGGTTGTCTATGTGAGGGGGATTGATGTACCTTTTGATGTTAAGGAGATCAATAAATTCTTTGAGTTACCTAAAATTTCCCGTGATGAGCATACGGAGTGGAAGTCGAAACGATTTGATGCTGATGCAATACTTCCGGTCTTAACAAAACCGGGTACCACTTGGGAAGCTTTGAAGAAAGGAAAGAAGTCTATCAAGGGAACAAATCTGACTCCGATGGCTCGGTTGTGGCAATACTTTGTGAGTGCGAGGCTGATTCCGGAGACACATTATAGCACCATAATTTATGAAAAGACATTGCTTCTTTATTCCATTGCCATAGGGAAGAAAATTGATGTGGGGAACATCATCTTGAATAGTATCAAGAATGCAGTTCAACCAAGGCAAGGTAGTTTCCCATTCCCACAACTCATCACAGCATTGTGCCTTAAAGCAGGAGTTGAGAAGATTGAAGATGAACCACTGATCCATGCTGCCCCAGTCCTCGACTCAGACTACTATAACAAGCACCTTGAATGTACAGACGATGAGCAACCTAGCATTGGGACAAAACGACAGAGAACCACACAGGGAGCTGCCACATCATCCAGCTCCAGGGCTACTATGAAGGAAATGATACAGCAGATGATGGGTCAGATGAGACGTATATCAAAACGTCAGGATTGGCTGGTAGAGCAGACCTATATGATGTATGACATGCAGAAGAGCAGTTTCGGTAAGCTCAACATTGATACTGCGGCATTCCAATGGGCCGACTGGGATTCAGATGAGTGGATGGGCTCTAAGTTAGAAGAGGGCGACGCCGAGGGAGATGAGGAGGCCGACGAATGAGCCAGAACACCTGTTTTGTATTTTGTTTTTGTTTGTTTTTATTTTAGTTTATTGTTGGGTATTGTGGAACTTTAAACTAATTTTGAGTTGTTTTGTGGTTTGTTTTTGATTTGTTTTTCGTTTAGTTTAAATTTGTGTTGAAACTTTTAGTTGAAAAGATGAGATTAAGGTTGTAATATTTTCATATTAGTTCGTGAAATTTTTCTAACACAGTGGACACCACAGTTTTTAATTGTGTTTACAGATTTTGGTGATGAAAAAGTCAAGGACAAAGTGTGCACAATGTTGAGCGACACTTCAGCTTCACGGATTAATCAGGGAACTATCTCGTCCTTTTCTTTCAGTTTGGTTTTTTATTCCTAATTTGTGCATAATGTGACATTAGGGACAATGTCATCTTTAGGTGGGGGTAGGAAAAAATTTGAGAATTTTTGAACTTTTTATTTTATTTTATTTCTATGTTTGTTGTGTATGCCAATGATGAATTGAAAATCAATAAGAGATTAGGGTGTGGGATTTTATTGTTGAAAAATGTTAAGCATTGCTTCAAGTTTTGTTTATTGAGGATTTTGATTGAGGTTTGTTGAGTGGTTCAGCCACCATTTTCATTTATTTTGGCATGCTTAGATTCATTTTTGTGGTTAGGTAAAGTTTGATAAAGTTGGTGGACACTAGAACCTAGTAGAGAAGTGCTTGAGGCGAAATTCTAGGAATAGACATTGTTGAGGAAATGATTTAGGCATTTTTCGGAATGTTTGAGCCTTTCCAGCCAACCCACGAATGAATTTTTCCCTAGTTACCCATTGAGCCTTATGAGATTATCATTGCGTTTTATTTTCTTGCAAATCGGAATTTCCTAATCCAATTACCCGAACACAAATCATACCCTTTAGGAGAATTTTGGACTAATGCAAACACAAGGAACCTGAAGAGTTGTATGAATGAACTAAAAGAATAGTTTGGGGGTGGAGAGATGAGCAAAAAGAATAAGAGAGGTAGTTAACCTCAATTTGATTTTTCTTTATTTTTAAGAAAAAAAAATTTTATTTGAGAACTGCATTCCAGAATCAAAAATAGAATTGTGCATGGTTGAGGGTTGTTAATTGGTTGACATATTGAGTGATGGTTGAGAAAGGAAGTGGGAGTTTGATTAAGTCTTAGTGTTTGCTTTAAGGAAAAACAAATTCTTTTGTTTGTTATCTTTTTCCTTTCCTTTGGAGCCCACTACCTAAGCCTAACATTATAAGCTTACAAAGACCTTTGATATTAGCGATGTCTAATCCTCATTAGTGGAGAGTAGTTCGATATTTAGGCTTATTGAGTCTTCCGCCATTTGATAAACTGCATTTCTGCATAAAATAATCTGAGAAGTGAAAAGGTGGATTGAAGTGGGGATTACCTACTCGGGGACCAATAGAGAAAGATAGGCGATGTTACTTATAACTTCTTGGAGTGTTAAACATTTTTTCTAGTAATAATTTTGCAACACCTTGAGATTGTAAAATTCTAGGCAGTTGTGTGTTGAGTTGGTCTTATGTTTTCCTTTTTAATTTTGTTAATTTTGCTATTTTGCGTCTTTGGGCGTTTGTTGTGTTTCTTTCATTTTGTTTTGTACCTGATGCCGGGGATGAGCATGTCTTTAGTTTGGGGGTATTTGATAATCCGAGAATTATACTGTTTTTATTAGGCTTTTAGGCTGGATTTTAGATACCTTTTAGTTCATTTATGCCTAATTGCTACTTATTTCTTTACATTTGTGTTTCAGGCTAAAATGGACATTTTGAGCAAATAATGGCGAATTGGAGTTTTTGGACTCAAAAGTAAGCGGATCTCAAAATTGGGAGAGTTCTGAAGCAGAGTGAAGCACTATGAAGCTTGTTTCATGGAGAAGATGAAGATCGAAGATTCAAGCAAAGAAGCAATCGGAGGGCAATTCTGTAATTTCAGAATTCTTCATGGAGGTTCGTCGCGGCGAAGTTTGTTCTTGCCGCGGCGGAATGAGTCACGCACGAGAATCCCTTTTCGTCATCGCGTGGCGAGATTTCTTCTTTGCCATGGCGAAGTCTGCAGTTTTCAGTTTCTTTAAAATGTACAGTTTCAATTTTAGGAAAGTTTGGTTTTTTGGGCTAGGGATAAAAGCGAAACTTTACCATTTGAGAAGCGGTCGTGGTTTTCTTAGTCTAGAACAACTTTTTCATCTTCTAGTTTGATTTGTGACGAATTTGTGTTAAAAGTGAGAAGATTTGGGATAACTCCGGTGGAATCTTCAATTAGGGGAGATCTCTGTCTTTTCTCATTTTTATTATGTTGAACTTTGGGTTTATTGTTTTTCTGCTTATTATATGGATTTAGCTATGAGCTAACCCATTTTGGGTTAGGGTTTTGATGTAGTTCGGATTCTCATGGATTAAGCAATTGATTTTTATTATTTCATATGCTATTGCAATGATGTGGGGTTATTCTATTTTTAATGTTATTAATTGATGAACATGATGGATTGAAAAATAATTCATGTTAAGCTTCTTGGGTAATCACCATTGTAGATAAAGCTAGAGATAGATTTAAGAATCAATGAAATCAATCTAGGATTCTAGGTGCTTAACGAGCTTAGAACTATTAATCTTCAATTTGTTGGGGTGCGGAAGTTTAATAGGGAAAAGTAGGAAAACATAGCTTGAGAAGGTTGTTTACACTTTAGAGAATTCGATTTACAATCAATGCATGTGAATAGGAAATAGCGTAATATGTAGGTTTAATCCATAGAGTCCAAATGAAATCAAAACCCTACCCGTTGTTTTAAACTGATATACCTTGTTTTAAATCTTGCTTTCATAATTAGTTTTGATTATTAGAAATTTGTTTTAGTTTTAAGTTTAAATTTTCTCCCTTCAATCCAAACAACTCGATTGCTCCAACTTGAAAACAGTAGAAAAACTTAGTGCTTAGCAACCAATCCTCGTGGGAACGATACTCACTCATCACTTTAACTTGTTGCGATAGTGCACTTGCTATTTATGCATGTTGTAGTAACAATGCATCACTAAACCTATCTCTAGCATTTGCTTAACTATGGTATTTATCCCAAGAGACACAATCACAAAGCACTTCTTAGTCTCATTGTGAACAAAACCACATTTGAATGGTGATCAAGTCCAAAAGTCATTAAGCAAAGAGATAAACACTCAAATGAAATTAAAACTCAAAGTAAATCAATTCATATAAAATTGAATCATTGTATCAAGGTTACATCAAAACCTAACTAAACAACTCAGTTCATACTCAAAAACGAATAAAATAACAAAAACAAACTGAATCAGATTCATCATTGAAAAACAAGCAAAAGATGGAGAAATCTTCGCTAATTTGAAGCTAAATCTTCAATAATCTTCTCCTCCATGAGCTGCCTCCCAAATGACGAACCAAGCTTTTTTTCTCTTCTTTCACTCTAATTTATATCTCTCACTTAAGGATGAAGCCCTAGCAAGCCAAAATGCGTGTTTATTTTATAGCTGATGCAGGTTTCGCTGCGGCGAAGCTTTTCCTTGCCACAGCAAGGACTTTCGGGCCCAATTTGAGCATGATATAGTCTGAATCTGGACAAGTTATAAACATAGAATGTATGCCTTTCAATTATGTTTCTACTCGTTCAAGAATCAGCACAATCCAAGGTCTACATCTCAATATATGGCAGAAATACTGAAGCACGTTCAAAGACGTTTTTTCTTAGTTCCCAGCGTACTTTTCACGACTTCAAGCCAAATTTTCACCCTGTCCAGTCAGAATTAGGAAAAAAAACCCAACATGAAAGTTGTAGCGCTCTTCTTAGCTTTCCAAAGCTTCTAAATTCAGGTATTCTGAGTTTTCAATCTCAAGTAACAAATTTATGCTCAAAACTGTCATTTATGCTCCAAATCATCGTTTAAGCCTGCAAAGACAAATTAATAGATTAGATAGTAATTATGACTCAAATTGTATGAAAAAAATCCTAAATCGTATCAAAATTCAATGCAAAATCATAGTGTAAAATATGAATATTAATATCTCCCAAACTTAGGATTTGCTCGTCCTCGAGCAAAAAGGATAAAAATCAAAACAAAAGAAAGATAAATACCTAGATTGAATCACAATGCAAGTCAAAAATTGTTGGTACATATACAAAAAAAATGCTCAACCCTCCAAGAAGTCATAAATTGAATGACTGTCTTTCTCTATCGGTCCCCGAGTAGGTGATCCCCACTTCAGTCCACATTCTGACTTCCCGGATTATTTATGCAGAAATGTAAAGTTTATCAAATGGTGGTAGAGTACTCCATAAGCCAAGTATGGAACTTCTCTCACTAATGTAGACTAGACATTGCTAAAGATCAAAAGGTCTTTGCAAGCTTGTAACATTCGGCTCGGGTAGTGGGCTCCAAGGAAAAGGATATGATAAAGAAAGTAAGAGAACTCAGTTTTCCTCATGCAAACACTAAGAGCTACATCAATCTTCGCTTTCTTTCTCAAACCAATCAAAGTGTCAACCTTTTTACAACCCTCAAACTTATGCATTTCTTATTTTTATTTGAATGAACTAAAGAATTTTTTCTTCTTCTTTCGTTTTTTTTTTTTTTTTTTTTTTTTTTTTTTTTTTTTTTTAAATAAAAATATTACAACACCATTTAGGTCTATTGCCCCTTCTTCCTGCCCTTTTTGCAACCCCCAAACTTAAGATTTGCTCTATCACTTATTCACACACCTCTAAGCTCTTTTGTGTCATACATTAGGTCCATAATTCTCCTAAAGGTATGATAAACGTTTAGGGCATAGGGATTGGACAATTTTTGGTTTGCAAGGAAAATAAGAGCAATGATAATCTCATAAGGCTCAAATGGGTAACTAGGGAAAGATTCATTCATGGGTCGGCTGGAAAGGCTCAAATGTTCTAAAAAATGCCTAAATCATTTCCTCAACAATGTTATTCCTAGAATTTCGCCTCAAGCATTTCTCTTCTAGGTTCTAGAGTCCACCAACATTATCAAGACTTCACCTAACCACATAAAATGTTTCTAAGCATGCTGAAAGAGTGGAAAATGGTGGTTGAACCACTCAAAAACCTCAAGCTAAATCAAGTCAACCAACCTAAACTTGAAGCAATGTTAACATTTTCCAAAAATAATATCCCAACAATTCTAGTTTCATCATGGACTTATGCAATTATCTAGGCAACAACAACACAACACACACTAAACAAATTACAATCAAAGAACTTAAAACAAAAGAAAACACACAAACAAACTAAACACAAAAATTCTCAAAATTTCCTACCCCCAAACTTATAAATGACATTGTCCCCAATGTCACATCATGCACATCCAAGGAATAGAAAAAAAACAAAAGTAAAGGTACGAGATACTCCCCTGATTATTCGTAAAGGCCGATTTTTTTGCAAAACCTGGCATCCATTCCTTGGCTTCCTCATCATCATCATCTGTCAAACAATTGAAATCTATGGTGCCAAATGTGTTAGATACCTCCACGATTATATGAAAGAATTACATCCTGATCTCAACCTTATGAACTAAACCTAAAATCTAACAAAAACAAAAAAAGCTAAAAACCAGGAAATCAACATCAATTCCTACTTACAAGCAAAAGGAAAAAAAAAAAAAAAAAAAAAAAAAAAAAAAAAAAAAAAGCGCTTCATTCTTCAATCTTCTTCTACTTCTTCCTTCACACAACTCCCAAATTTTCTAAAAGCACTTCAACACAACAAACCCAACTTCTCAACACCAAATTAAATCAAAATCAACAATTCTACACTCCACAATCAACTCAATCCTCAAATTCTCAACCAACATCCACAATCAATAAATTCAAGCAATTTTTCAACAAAACAAATCCACAATTGAAAGTGAACAAAAAATTGCACAAAAATTTTAACCTTATCAAGCCAAGCTTTCAACCTTCAACTGCTCCCCTTTCATTCAAAATCACAAAGAAAGCTCCAAATTTTCAAAACTAGGGGTTGCTAAAAATTTTTCAAATGGGTTAAACTGGGGCAATTGAAAGGTGCATGATTGTTAAAGAGGTAAGGGAGTGGAATAGTGGGAAGAAAATTCAATGAAAACTCTTTGGATTGAAGGTGGAAGTGTTTGGCTCTTGGATGTTCTTTGAAAGTTTTCGCATTAATTGAAAAATGACTGGTGTATATGGGAAACAGACTTTGCTGCGGCGAAGTTCATCATTCAATTGCAACAACCATCGATGCTGCGACGAAAACCATACTTCGCTGTGGGGAAATTTCCTTAGCATAACTCACGATACGTTATGCTACAATGAAGCAAATTGTTTCGCTGCGGAGAAAAATTCCAGAGAGCACATCGCCTCAACGAAGAAAGAACTTCGCCACGACGAAGTCTGGAACTTTTCAAATCCTTTTCTGCAAATGTACATCGCCGCGACAATGACAAGAGTCGCCACGGCCAAAAACTGGAAATTTCCGTTCTCGCCTTAATCGATAATTTAACTGAAAACACAAAAGCACAAAATCACAAATCATTCTAAAATCAGAAAACTAAACAAATTCAAAACAACAAACAAATGAAAAAACAAATGAAAACACTTGGGTTGCCCCCAAGAAGCACTGTTTATAGTCGGAAGCTTGACTTTCCCTTGGTCCTCGTCAATCCGGATCCTTGTGGGGTGCTTCACTTCCCATTGCCATCTCTTGGTCTTTCCTTTGGAATTTCAGACATTCTCATAAGCATCTTTTCGGAACTTCAAATTCGTATATGCGTACTTGAGATGAGATGGTGATTAGTGGAGTCCATGTTGGAGTCTCTTCCAACACCAATTTTGACTTGTGCGCATTTACACCAAATTCCTCAAATTGTTCCTTGTGAGGCGAGTTGCTTTGTTGAAATTCCCCTAAGTATCTTGCACACCTTTTTGCCTGAGCTTTTCCTCTTCATTAGTCTTGTCTTCATGTTCTCCAACTTTTCTTCATTATGAGGTTGCTCCAACACTATACCTCTTCTCAATGTTATGACATTTAATTGTTCTTTAGGATTTGTGACGTTGGCTTGGCAAAGAACCTTGAGATCTCTCTATCAATGTCAACCAATTGCGCTATTTGAACCCAAAATTGAATGGACACTCCTTGATTTCTGAAGTTTGAGGTGTCTTATCATAAATCTTGTGGTTTCTTGCATGAATTTCCCAAAACTATCCTCCAATTTCGACATTCTTTGCTCACATGGTTGATGATTCACACTGGTTGATGGTTTGGCAATGTCATTTGAGCTTTGATTGCTCCAAGACAAATTTAGGTGATCCCAACCAGGATGTAAGTGTGGAGAATGAGTCATTTTGCAGCCTTTGTGAACTAACCATGTAATTCATTGCTCGATTGTTGAGAAGACTAACTGGTTTCCATCTTGGTTCCACACTCCCAGGTTTCCTACACAAAATTCCAAGTTATAAAAGGTGAGTGAATAGAATTTACATTCATACTCCCAATTGGCTTTGAAGTGATGCAATTTGTGGTAGATAATGTGGCGAACACATCGACTCATGTAGACCCATTGTTCTCTTCGGCATTGCTCTCCCATTAGGTTTTGATAGTATTGTTGGCCATCACCTCAAGCAATTCATAAGCATCTTTTGGGGTCTTGTTATTTAAGGTTCTGCCTGTGCCACATTTACCATAGTTTGAACATTTGGTAGAAAACCCATTGTAAAATGTTTGGATTTTATCCAAAACGGTAGACCATGATGTGGACATTTCCTTAACAACTCTGTGTACCTCTCCCAGCTTCATAAAGTGATTCATCATTGCCTTGCAGAAAGAGATAATGTCGTTTCTCATTTTTGCCGTTTCTTGGTGGGAAGTATTTTGCAAGAAACTTTTGAGCTAATCCATCCCATGTGGGGATGTGTCCCAACTAGGTGTGACATGAGCCAACCTTTCGCTTTACTCTCAATGAAAATGAGAACAATCTCAACCTAATTGCATTATCAGTCATTCCATTAACTTGAATGTGTCACATATCTCTAGAAAGCTAGCGATATACAAAATTGGATCCTCATATGAATTTCCACCAAATTGGAAGACTGTTGGATAATCTGAATTATTGTCGGCTTAATTCAAAGTTCACTACAACAAGTGGCCTTGTAACACCATAATTGCATTCTTTCACTACTGGTATGGCATAATTATCAACGTTCTATGTACTTCTGCCATGATCTCCACATGCACTACAAGAAACAGTTAATTCAGTTTAACTACAAAATAAAAAAAAAATTACAAAAAAAAGAACTCAAGCTTAAGACTATACCATATTTACGATTAACCACAAAAAATAATAAAAGCTTCAATTTAGCATACAAGATACTATCAATATTAATAATCAAATATCCTCAGCAACGGCGCCAAAAACTTGATGCGTTGTTACTACAACATGCAATATAGCAAGTGCAATAGTCGCACAAAGTATAAAGTGATGAGTGGAGTATCGTTCCCACGAGGATAGTGTTACCAAGTACCAATTTCTCTAGTTTAAGTCCTAATTGAAGAACAGTAAATTGGATTGATGGAAATTAACAAACTAAATACAAATAACAAATATAAATGAATGATAATGAAATTAAAGCAAAACCCAACAACTTAACTAATTAAACCATGCTAACAAATGCTAGGGTATTGATTTTACCTACATACGCTAACCCAATTCTAGAATTATTACCCAAGTTCTAATTCCTTGATTGAAAATCAAATTCCCTAAGTTGTAAAACATACCTTCTCAGGCTACATTTCCCTACTTATCCCTATTAAGCTTCCGTATCCACAAAATGAAGATTAATAGTTCAAAGTTTAAGCTTTATGGAATTTATCTAGATTTCATAGATCGCTAAACCTATCTCTAGCGTTTGCTTAAACTACGGTATTTATCCAAGAGGCACAATCAAAAATAACTTCTCAGTCTCATTGTGAACAACACACATTTGAATGGTGATCAAGCATCCAAAAGTCATTAAGCAAAGAGATAAACACTCAACATGAAATTAAAACTCAAAGTAAATCAATTCATATAAAATTGAATCATTGTATCAAGGTTACATCAAACCCTAACTAAACAACTCAGTTCATACTCAACAACGAAATAAAATAACAAAACAAACTGAATCAAGATTCATCATTGAAAAACAAGCAAAAGGGAGAAATCTTCTCTAATTTGAAGCCTAAATCTTCAATAATCTTTCCTTCCATGAGCTGGCTCCCAAATGACAAACCAAGTTTTTTTTCTCTTCCTTTCACTCTAATTTATACCTCTCTCACTTAAGGATGAAGCCCTGCAAGCCAAAACGCGTCGTTTTATTTTTATAGCTGATGCAGGTTTCGCTGCGGTGAAGCTTTTTCCTTGCACAGCAAGGACTTTCGGGCCCAATTTGAGCATGATATAGTCTGAATCTGACAAGTTATAAACATATGAATTGTTTCTTTCAATTATATTTCTACTCATTCAAGAATCAGCACAATCCAAGGTCTACATCTCAATATATGGCAGAAATACTGAAGCACGTTCAAAGACGTTTTTCTTCAGTTCCCGCTTAACTTTTCACGCCGGGCAAGCCAAGTTTTTACCCTTGTCCAGTCAGAATTAGGAAAAACCCAAAACATAAAAGTTGTAGCTCTTCTTCTTAGCTTTCCAAAACTTCTAAATTCAGGTCATTCTGAGTTTTCAAGCTCAAGTAACACAATTTACGCTCAAAACTGTCATTTATACTCAAAATCATCGTTTAGGCCTGCAAAGACAAATTAATAGAATTAGGTAGCAATTATGGCCTAAATTGTATGAAAAGTATCCTAAATCCTATCAAAATTCAATGCAAAATCATAGTGTAAAATATGATTATCAACGTACTGTAGCCGATTGTAAGTTATTTCTTTTTCTCACCTGTAGTTGACTAATAGTATTGGTGTTTTAGATGAGACGTATGACTCGATCCGGTAATAAGAATGCATTAAGTACATGTGAGCCATCCAACCCGTCAGGATTTACTCCCCCTGTCCTTGATGAAGAGCCATCCAACCTGTTAGGACTTACTCCCCCTGTCCTCGATGAAGTGAGGATTCGTAACATTATTCAGTATGTATTGGCAGAGAGTTAGGGGAGACCTATATCGAAGAGAGTTGAGACACCAGTTGTTATACCGATCACTAGAGATGAGAGAGAAAGGTCAATACCTTCGATAGTACAGAGCCGTTTTGAGCCTATTTATGGGTTACCTAGTCAGCATCAGTCGTCAGAATTTAGAGGTACGACTGACCCATTAGTGACAGAAGAATGGTTTAGATCTATGGAGCGTACGACAACACTTTTTCCCATGACAGATTGGGAGAAGATCTGTACGCTAGTTTTTTGTTTAAGAGTGATGCCCGGATATGGTGGGAGCTGATGGAGGATACTCATGATGTAGCCACTATGACCTGGGGAGATTTTGACGACTTTTTGAGGTAGAATTCAAGATAGTTAACAGAGTTCATGAAAAGATACAAGAGTTTATTAGCTTACGACAGAGGATCAGTTAAGTGAAAGAATACTCTATTAGATTTAATTCCTTGGCAAGGTTTGCACCAGGTATAGTGAGCACACCAGAATTGAGGATGAATAAGTTCATGCATGGGCTGAAGCCAGAAATAGCTCAAGATGTGATGGCAGGTGCCCAACCCCCTTAGACTTACAGTAAGGCTTTGGAGCGAGCTTTACAAGCTGAGGTATTTGTAAATAAGTTAACTCCATTGACTCCATCAGCAGCAATGCCTAGTATTCCACCTCCCGCTCCATAGAGAGACAATTTTGATGGCCTAGTAATAGAGGAGTGAAGAATAAGAAAAGATTTCAACCAAAGAAGAACATGAGGGACCGTTGTAATTTTTATACTTTTCATATTTCATATGTTCTTTGCATGATTTCGTTTTGTTAAAGACATTTGTATTGTTTCATTTCATTTTCTAGTTGGTTAGGTGTAGACGTTTATATCATATTGTTAGAGTAGATGCCCTAGAGCCAATCAATTATTGTAGAATTGACTCTTTGTAATAATGTTCATTGATCAATAAAAGACAATTTATTCTATATCGCATAAATCATCATTGTATGTATTGATATATGTCGTTAGAATGGTAGAATCGTGACGAGGGTATCAAGTGTTTCAAATCTTGATAGTGAGAACCCTATGATCACATATGGTGGAAATTCTAGAAACGTCCGTAGCCCTAGTATTATTCTGAAGTAAGGGCACATATAATACGGTAAGGCTATCATAGTGTTGAACGACCCTGTCGAAAGGTAGTGGCTGATCTCACCTGTCAAGGATGTTTGGTGACAACTTGGTGCAACAAATGGGTGCTTGCTGTAGGCAAGTTCACTGGACTGGCCCACCAAAGGATTCCATATGGATGGTAACCCTAGTGTCTATGGGACAAATCCTCTAACGAATGGTGGTGCATGTGATCCTTAGACTTGAGATCACCGGAGCGTCTTGTGCACCGATTGGTGTAGTTGGACACTAGCCCAACACAGTTCTATTTAGAGCTGTCAATACGGTAGTGATTAGTTGCATCAATGAGTGTATCAAGACTATGGTGGATTGACAGAGGATTCATCACTCCTGGGTACACGAGAAGTTATCTCACGACGCAATTCAGTAAATGGCAATGACACTAAAACTGTGGCCACAGTGGGATTGAGTTGTTGCTCTATCCAGTTTATAATACAAGTCATTGGTCCAGTAATTGAATATATAATATCGAGAGTAACTGAGGTTGACACTATTTCTATGCCTCGGTGTCGTCTAGATAACGAATGATGAAAGGATTGGATTGTACAGTAACTGTATCGTTGACAGGTAGCTGCTTCGCTGAATTCGAATCTATCGGGTGGCCATGATGCCTTGCTAGGGGCCAACCTTGGTCTGTGTGTAGTGAGATGATTAATTGGTGGTAATCGCGATACTACACACTGCTGGTATGATAAGGAGCTTACAGGTCACACACATAAAAGATAATTTAAGAACCATTTTATAAGAAGGGCCTTGTCATCTTTTTAGGCAAAAGGGTATTTTGGTAATTTCACTGTGCAATTAAATTTGCTGAGGTCGTAGCCTTTATTTAATTTGATATTAAGTAAGTGAGAATATATTTAAATATGTGATCGTATATATTTAAATGAATTATTGTTATTGTTAAATGTTAATATATATATGAGATATATATTAATTGAATTTAATTGAAATAATAATAATAACAATTAAAATATCTAAATGGGGCTGTTTGGATACAAGGGGTGTTTGGGTTGGTGCCTAAGCCCATTCTATGATGGAATAGGGCAAAGTGTGCACTATATAAGTGCAACACTTTGTGAATTAAAATAAGATTTTTCATTCAATCATTTAGACTAAAATTCTAGCCCCCTTTTTTTCTCTTTCACGCCAGTTTGCCTTTTGGGTTGAGTCAAATATTATTTGATTTGTTCTTGGTTCTTAAGGCTAAAGAGGATCTAGCAAATCCCTCTTTAGTTCCTTGGGGTTATCTTCGTGTGGACTACATTGGTTCGATCCTACTCTTTGGTCGGTAGCGAAACCCGTTCAGAGACAAGTTGGAGGAGCCTCCAAACATGCATATGATTTCTTAAACTCTAAACTGAAAATCTGCAGATTCTTATTTAATGTATAAACTATAAATTTTTGCCCTGATCTTGGTGCTAAGGAACGATCTATGTTGTAAATAGTTTTTATTTTCCGCTACCATCTGTGATCGTTTACTAACAGTGGTATCAGAGCCTAGGGTACCAGATTTTATAGTTTTATGTATGGTGGTTACATGTATTTGCATGATAACATGTTACCTTGATGAATCTACACAAAAAATTTGCCTTAAAAGCATGTTTTAAGAAATCTATTTAATTTAATTTAATTTGTTGATGATCTGCAAGTTTGGTATACTGGGTTATGGATTTTTGTTGAAATCAGAAGTTAAGATTGATTGCAAAATCCGTTTGGTGAATTTTTGGTGGCTGGTTGAACTGTTCTGTTGCTACAGATCAGTGTACACTCGCCGCGGTGATATAACCCATCGTCGCGGTGTGCATTGTTTGGCGTACTTGCTGATTGCAAAATCAGCGCTCGCCAAGGCAATATAACCCATCGCCGCGGCGATCTTCCTTAGGGCAAGCACTGATTGAAATCAGCGCTCGCCGCGATGAACGCACGTGGTGCATGTAGACGACATAAATCAGCGCACGCTGTGGCGATCTAATCCATCACTGCAGCATTATAATGACTTTATCTTTTATGCAATTGTAGATTCACAAAATGAGGATTATGAACCTGTGACCGATAATCGAGAAAGAAAACAGGTTGGATTGATCCAATTTCTCATATTGGTATCGTAATTTTCGGATTATACTCAAGTTGGAAAAGAAATTGTATATCCTTG
The DNA here is from genome assembly GCF_008641045.1 of Pistacia vera. Lineage (NCBI taxonomy): Eukaryota > Viridiplantae > Streptophyta > Magnoliopsida > Sapindales > Anacardiaceae > Pistacia > Pistacia vera. The sequence goes on from NW_022196293.1 coordinate 1,358,731, forward strand.
AAAAGCCATACATGGCTGAGCCTGATCCTGATGCCACTCAGGAAGTAAAGGATTCTTATCAAAAGTTCCTTGATGATGCTGATGGCATTCAATGCTTGATGTTAGCATCGATGACACCAATGCTGCAAAAGCAGGATGAGAATATGGACGTTGCTGCCATTATTCCACACCTCATGGAGTTTTTCAAAGGAAATGCTCGACATGAGAGGTACAAGGTGTCAAAAGCACTGTTTGGGAGTCGTCTAACTAAGGGAGCCCAAGTTGGTCCTTATGTGCTCAAGATGATCAAGCATATAGAGAGGCTTGAGACTTTGGGATTTGAGTTAGATGCAGAATTACAAATGGATTTGATTATGCAATCCTTGCCTGACTCTTATGCATGGTTCATAATGAATTTCAATATGAACACAATGGTGAAAACCCTGTCAGAGCTTTTGAACATGCTGAGGATTGTAGAGTAGGACTTGAAGAAGTCCAAGCTTATTTTACTGGTTGCTGTCTATAAAGGAAAGGGTAACGACAAGGGTAAGGCCAAACCCAAGCCCAAGCCCAAGCCCAAGCCCAAACACAAAGGACATGTTGCTCTTGGGCCTGAGAGTGGCATAGGGAAGGGCAAGGTAGTCTGCTTCTTTTGTGGCAAGCTTGGCCACTAGAGGAAGCACTACAAGGTTTTCCTTGCAAGCAAGAAGAAGTCAGATTCTACGACTTCAGGTGTGTTTATGATTGAGATTAATTTCTCTCCCTCAACATCTTGGGTCATTGACACAGGATGTGGTACTCACATTTGTACTGATGTGCAGGGACTAAGGCAGAGTAGAGTGCTCGCCAAGGGAGAGGTGGACCTACGAGTTGGAAATGGAGCACATGTGGCCGTATTGGCTATAGGGACTTACTGTTTATGTTTGCTAACGAGCTTGTTGTTGGAACTACGTAACTGTTATCACGTACCTTCTATTTCTAGAAATATTATTTTAGTATCCGCTTTGGATAATATAGGATATCATTTTGAGATATCTAATGGATTGTTATCCTTTAGTTTGAATGGTATTCTATTTGGAATTGCAAGATTATATAATGGATTATATGTTCTTGATTTAAACAATAAGGATATTGTTAATATTGAAACCAAGAAAGCTAAACATAGCGATCAAAACCAAACATATCTCTGGCACTATAGATTGTGTCATGTTAATAAGGCTCGCACTGCAAAACTTCAAAGGGATGGAGTTTTGGACCCTTTTGACTTTCAGTCATTTGAGGTATGCGAGTCATGCCTATTAGGCAAGATGACCAAGTCTCCTTTCACAGGACAAGGTGAAAGGGCTACTGAGCTATTAGGCATCATCTATAATGATGTATGTGGTCCACTAACAGTTGAGGCCAGAGGTGGATATTCATACTTCATCACATTTACTGATGATTTTAGTAGATATGGTTATGTCTACCTTATGAGACATAAATCTGAAGCCTTTGATAGATTCAAGGAATTCAAGAATGAAGTACAGAATATGTTGGGCAAAAGTATTAAAGCTCTTCGGTCAGATCGAGGAGGTGAATACTTAAGCTTAGGGTTTTATGAATTCCTAAAGGAATGTGGGATAGTATTGATAATCCGTGGATTATACTGTTTTCATCAGACTTTTTAGTCAGATTTCAGGTACTTTCTAGTTCATTTTAACCCGAATTGTTGCTTAAATCTTTACATTTCGTGTTTCAGGTTAAAATGGACATTTTGAGCAAATAAGGACAAAATTGGAAATTCTAAACTCAGAAGTAAGCGGATCTCAGAAGTTGGGAGAGTTCTGAAGCAGAATAAAGCACTATGAAGCTTGCTTCCAAGGGAGAGCACCGAGGATCGAAGAATCAAGCGAAGATGCAAGCAGAGTGGCAATTCTGTAATTTCATAACTTTTCAAGAAGCTTCGTCGCAGCGAAGTACACCAGTCACGAAACATGTCTGCTTCTCTCTTCGCTGTGGCGAGATTTCTTCTTCGTCGTGGCGACGGTCATAAATTCCAGTTTTGTAAAATGCACAGTTTTACTTTGTGCGTGTTTTTCTGGGGAATTTGGGCGAGGTATAAAAGAAACACTTAGCCTTTTTGGAAGGGAGTCTTCGAATAGGGTTTGAGCAGCTTTTTACATTTCTTTTGATTTATTTTTGAGTGATTTAGAGTTGTAACAAGTGTGAAGATTCGATTTCGAACCAGGGGATTCATCATTTGGGGAGATTTCTTGTCTTTTCTCTCATTTTCATTATGCTGAACTTTAATATTACCGTTTTTCTTATTTGTAGTGTTGATTTATCTATGAACTAATCCGTTTTGGGTTAGGGTTTTGATTGTAATTCAGATTTTAATGGGTTAAGTGATTGATTGTTTTATTTTCATATGATTATGCTTTGATTGTGTGTTTGCTCTGAATTTTAATGCTTATATGTGATGAACATGGTGAGATTAAGAAATGAATCATGTTAGGCTTCTTGGGTAATCACCATTGTAGTATTGGATGCTAGAGATAGATTCAAAAATCAATGAAATCATTGTAGGATTCTTATGCTTAATGAGCTTGGATTTGTTAATTTTCAAATTGTTGGGTGCGGAAAGTTAATAAGGAAGAGTAGGAAAACATAGCCTGAGAAGGTATGTTTAACACTTTGGAGAGTTCGATTTACAACCAATGCATATGAATATGAATTTAGTTTAATTCTTAGGTTTAACCCATAAAATCCGAATGAAGTCAAAACCCTACCTGTTTTACTTGAATTGATTGCTATCCGTGTTTTTTTCATCTCGCATTCATAGTTAATTTTAGTTTAAAATTTATTGTTCAATTTTAATTAGAAATAACTCCCATTAATCCAAAAGAAATCGATTGCTCCAACTTGAGAATAGTAGGAAACTTAGTGCTTAGCTAACAATCCTCGTGGGAACGATACTCACTCACCACTCTATTACTTGAGCGACTAGTGAACTTGCTACGTTTGCATGTTGTAGGAAACACGCATCAAGTTTTTGGCACCGTTGCCGGGGACTGTTTTAAGTTAACATTGAGTCTTTCTATATTTAGCTAGATTGGAGTTTTTATTTTTGTTTTTTTTTCATTATTTGTTTTATTTTCATTTTTAATTTTCAGTTGGTTTGTGATCTCACTTTCCTTCATTTCTATTTTTGCAGTTTATGCGAAGAGTGAGACGTCAACCAGTGGTTCCTGTTGATCTTGAGATTGAGAGAACTATCAGACGACATAACAGAGAGAAAAGAGAAAGAGAGGATTTAGTTGTAGAAGCAGAAGAAATAATTGTTGAAATGGCAGAATCAGAAAACAGGACACTGAGGGAATTTTCAGTTCCCACAGTGAATGGTAGTGGGTCGAGTATTACTAGACCTACGGTGCAAGCCAACAACTTTGAGATCAAGCCGGCAATCATCCAGATGATCCGACAGTCAGTTAGATTTAATGGTGATTTGAAGGAAGATCCGAATCAGCATATTGCAAATTTCTTGGAAATTTGTGACACCTTCAAGTCAAACGGAGTGTCGGATGATGCCATTAGGTTGAGGTTATTCCCATTCTCATTGGGGGATAAAGCCAAGGGGTGGTTAATGGCACTACCACCTGGAACTATCGCAACTTGGAATGATCTAGCACAAAAATTCCTTACTAAGTTCTTCCCTCCAGCTAAATCGGCAAAACTCAGAAATGATATCACATCATTTCTACAAGATGAGTCCGAGTCATTGTATGAGGCTTGGGAGAGGTATAAGGAGTTAATGAGGAAATGTCCACACCATGGGTTTCCAGTTTGGCTTCAAGTCCAAACTTTCTACAATGGACTGATGGGTAATGTGCAAACCATGGTGGATGCAGCATCGGGAGGAGCTTTGCAGAATAAGACACCAGAAGAGGCCTATGAGTTACTTGAGGTTTTGGTAAGCAACAACTATCAAAGACCAAATGAGAGAGCAACACCAAGGAAATCTTCGGGTCTTCATGAAGTTGATGCCTTTACAGCCATCTCAGCCCAACTCACGGCACTTCAGAAACAGTTGGGAACTATGCAGGTAAACTCTATTCAAGCACCTTAACTAACTTGTGATTTTTGTGCAGGAAACCATGTGAGCAGCGAGTGTCAAGTTGGGAACACATTTGCTTCATTATCTTCATCAACGAAGCAAGTGAATTATTTGGCAGGAAATCAGAGACAACCAAACAACCGATACTCCAACACATACAACCCGGGGTGGAGAAATCATCCAAATATGGCTTGGGGCAATCAGAACCAGTAAAATAATCAATGGAACCAAAGGACATTGCCAAACAACCAACCAGGGGTGAATAATCAACCGGGAGATCCAAGAGTGACAAAGTTGGAAGATATGTTTGGGAATTTTATGCAGGAGACCACGGGATTCATGAATGAGACGAGGACGAATTTTAGAAATCAAGGGGCGTCTATTTGGAATCTTGAGGTACAGATGAGCCAATTGGCCGAGAAGTTAAATGAGAGACCGCAGGGTTCCTTAACAAGCAATACAGTCACTAACCCACGTGAGCAAGCAAATGCCATTATTTTGAGGAGTGGGACAGTTTTGGAAGAGGTTGAACAAGCTGGACAGAAAGAAACTGAAAAGGAAGAATCTGAAGAGGAATTTGATGAAGAGATTGTTGCTGAAGAGGAACCAAGTGGTTTGGAGGAGGAGAAAAAGAAAAAAGATGAAAGGCAAAAGAAGAAGGAGAAATTTCCATTCCCTGAGATACCACCAGAGTTGGCATATCACACCCCACCCGTGCCTTTTCCTCAGAGATTGAAGAAAAAGAATCAGGATAACAATTTTCAAAGTTTATTGAAATTTTTAAAAAATTGCATATTAACATTCCTTTTGCAGATGCATTGCAACAGATGCCGAGTTATGCGAAGTTCCTAAAGGAAATCTTATCGAACAAAAGGAAGTTAGAAGATGAGAAAACGATGATGCTCACAGAGGAGTGCAGTGCCATCCTCCAGAAGAAGTTACCCCCGAAGCTCAAAGATCCAGGGAGTTTTACCATTCCTTGTATTATAGAAGATACTACGTTTGATCGTGTTTTGTGTGATCTAGGAGCTAGTATTAATTTGATGCCCTTTTCTGTTTTCAGGAGATTGGGAATTGGTGAAGTAAAGTCAACGACCATATCGTTGCAACTAGCGGATAGGTCAATAAAACACCCGAGGGGGATAGTAGAGGATGTATTGGTGAAGGTGGGCAAGATAATTTTTCCAACAGATTTTGTGGTGTTGGACATGGAAGAGGATAAGGAAATTCCTCTGATTTTGGGCCGACCATTCTTGGCCACGGGGAGAGCACTTATTGATGTGTAGGAAGGAAAGTTACTGTTGAGAGTTCAAAATGAAACAGTAATTTTCAATGTCTTTGAGGCGATGAAGTTTCCGGCTGAAACGGATTCATGTTTTAGTGTCGATGTGGTGGACAAATTGGTTGAGGAATCTATGGAAGAAAACACCCCACAATTACCTCTAGAAGCGTGTATAGCCAAATCAAAAATAGTAGAGGTAGAAGAGTCGGCGAGTAATGATTGTGCTAAGATGTTAGAAGCATTTCAACCGATTGATGAGAGTAAAGATGTAGAATTTGAGGAGTTTGATTTTGACAAAGAGAAGGAGAAGGAAAAAATGAAGAACCTCCAAAGCTTGAGTTAAAACCTTTACCTTCCCACCTTAAATATGTATATCTTGGGGACTCAGAAACCTTCCTAGTGATCATTATTTCAGGATTGAGTAAATTGGAGGAAGAGCGGTTGATTAGGGTGTTGAGGGAACATAGACTAGCAATTGGATGGACCATTTCAGACATTAGAGGTATCTCGCCATCATTTTGCATGCATAAGATACTCATGGAGGATGATTTTAAGCCTAGGGTGTAACCACAATGGAGATTGAATCCTTCGATGAAGGAAGTGGTGAGAAAGGAGGTGGTGAAACTCTTAGCTTCGGGGATTATTTATCCTATTTTTGATAGCCCATTGGTGAGCCCGGTACAAGTGGTTTCGAAGAAAGGAGGTATCACAGTGGTAAAGAATGAGAGTAACGAGTTGATACCAACGAGGACGGTGACGGTGACGGGCTGGAGAGTGTGCATTAATTACCGAAAATTGAATGAGGCGACAAGGAAGGATCATTTTCCATTGCCTTTCATTGATCAGATATTGGAGAGGTTGGCAGGACATGCCTATTACTGTTTCCTGGATGGGTATTCAGGATATAACCAGATTGCCATCGCTCATGAGGATCAAGAGAAGACGACCTTCACTTGCCCCTACCGCACCTTTGCGTACCGAAGGATGCCTTTTGGGTTATGCAATGCACCAGCAACATTTCAAAGATGCATGATGTCAATCTTTGGAGACATGGTGGAACGGTTTATAGAAGTCTTCATGGACGACTTCTTAGTTTTTGGTTCATCATTTGATAGCTGTCTAACTAATCTTTCTTTTGTTTTGCAGCGATGTAAGGAGACGAACTTGGTGCTCAATTGGGAGAAGTGTCACTTCATGGTCCAAGAGGGAATAGTGCTCGGGCATAGGATCTCCAAGGATGGAATAGAAGTTGATTGAGCAAAGACAGAAGTGATTGAGAAGCTGCCACCACCATCAAATGTCAAATGGTCCGGACCGTTCACAGTGACAAGAGTTCACCCATACGGAGCGGTGGAAGTGTCACATGAAAAAAAGGGCACCTTTACGGTAAATGGACAGAGATTGAAGCCCTACATAGTTGGGATGATGAGTTGCAAATCCATCCCAATTCGGCTTGACATCCCAACTTGAAGGATTGAGAGAGTTGAGCTATCAAATATAAACAAGCGCTTCTTGGAAGGCAATCCAAGTGTTTTTAATTGTTTGTTTTTCATTTTGGTTGTTTGAATTTGTTTGAATTCATTATGAGTTTGTATGATTTTTAATGTGTGTGTTTTTGGGTGTTTCAGGTGAAGTTTTCAGCGAAAGAAATGAATTAAAATGCCCCAGACTTCGTCGGGGCAAAGAAGTATTCGTCGTCGCGGCGAAGAATTATGAAGAAGAATTCGGTGTGAAAGTTCCAGACTTCGCCGCGGCGAAGATTGTTCTTCGCCGGGATGAAGCAAACTGAAAATTGTGTGAGCTCTTGGACGTTTTCACCGCGGCAAAGAAAGGAGGATAAAATTTGTGAAAATTTTCTAAGGCATTGTCGCTGCGGCGAAGAAAATTCTTTCGCTGGGGCAAGTTGCCTCTGTATGTTTTCGCCCCAGCGAAGAATTTTACTTCGCCGCGGTGAAGCTTGTTCTTCGCCGTGGCGACGGTACTTTTCTATAAATACCCACTCTTCTTTTTCATTCTTCACGCAACTTTTCATTTTCACTTGAGAGAAAAATTTCAAAATTCAATATTTTGCCTTCCTAGTGCTTTTCCAACCAAAATTCTTACTCCCTAACCTTCCTAAACACCAAAACAACCCATTTCAACAACAATTTTCACGAAAATTTCATGAAAATTTTTGGAGCAAAAATTTGGGGCTTTTCAATCTGGGCTGTTTCTGGTTCAATTGGTGGCGAATACTCTTTCATATTGGTAAGATCTCAAGTACCCAAAGTTTTTTTTTCGCACAATTTCAAGTTTTTAATTATAGATCTGCAAATTTTTGTTGTGATTGAGTTGTGGAATTTGGGTGATTTTGAGCGTTGATTTTGTTAGAGGAAGAGTAGTTTGTGCATTGGGTGATTGTGAGGAGTGTGGGTTTTTGAAAAATTGGAGTGTTTGTGTGGATTTGAAAATTTTGTAGTTTGGGGGTAAAGCGTAAATTTTTGGAAGTATTGTTTGTTTTTGCAGGATTGAATTGGTTGTGTAGAACAACTAGGTTTGAATTGTTGGGATATAATTTTTGAGTGAATTTGAATTGTGAACAATGCCTGCCAAAATTAAGCATCCATACAAGGGTAAGGGTAAGGGCAAAGGAAAGAATGTTGACAACCGTTTTGTTAATGAGGAAGCCCGTAAAAGGTATGAGGGGGCAATCTAAAGAAAGGATAAGGGTATTATTCCTGAGCGCGGATTAACCACGAGTCAGGCCTTGGACTGGAGTAGAGGGAGACGTTGGGAGATGTTTATGAGTGCTCCTGCACAACCGGCTGTAGAGCTGCTAGTAAGAGAGTTTTATGCCAATCTCTCGGATTGTCAAGAAGGTACAGTTTTTGTAAGAGGGGTTGACGTACCATTTACGGAAAGGGTGATCAATGAATTCTATAACCTGACTGAAATTTTCCAAGATGAGTACGTACAGTTTAAGAGATCACGGTTTGAGGACAGTATCATCCTTCCGGTCATTGCAAAACTGGATGCAGATTGGGCAGTATCGAAGAAACAGAAGAAGACTCTCAAGGGAACTCAGTTGACATCGATGGCTCGACTGTGGCAATATTTTGTCAGTGCAAAATTGATGCCAGAATCGCACTACAGCACAGTTACTCACGAGAAGGCAGTATTGCTTTACTCTATTGCCACAGGGAAGCATATCGATGTAGGAGACACGATCTATAATAGCATTAAGCAGGCTTCCAAACCAGGGTGAACAAGTTACGGTTTCCCACATCTCATCACAGCCTTTTGCCTTAGAGCTGGAGTCGAGGTTCAGGATGACAAGCACCATATTCATGCTGCTCCAGTTCTAGACTTAGAGTATTATAGGAAGCACCTTGACCGTCCGGAAGCTACGCAACCAAGAGCAGGGGCAAAACGACAGAGAACCACACAAGGCCCTACCACATCTTCTAGCTCCGTAGCTACACAGAAAGAGATGATGCATCAGATGATGGGTATGATGAAACGGATGACAAAACGTCAGGATTGGGTGGTTGAACAGACCCACATGATGTGTGAGATGCAGAAGAATAGCTTTAAAGAGCTCAACGTTGACACTTCAGCATACCAATGGGCTGACTGGGATTCAGATGAGTGGTTGGGCTCCGAGTCGGAAGAAGAGGAAGAAGAGGAGGATGAAGAAGAAGAAGAGGAAGAAGAAGAATGAGCCGGAGCACCTGTTTTTGTTTGTCTTTATGTTTATTTGTTTTATTTGATTTTGTTCATTTTAAACATTAAACTCAGTTGATACCAAAAATAGTATACTATCAAATCCCAAAATCTTTGCTCTGATACCAAAAATGTAATAACTGCTTTATACTAGGATACTCATAGAAATATATCAAGTAAAATACATTTATATTAGTAAAAGTAAATGGGCCCAAAATTTTCCTTTTATTACATATAAACATTCTTTATACAAAAGAGAGTATCATTTACAAAATGCCATTAAAACAGCAGACAGTGTAGCTATTGCTTCTCGCTTGCCGACGCCCATCCGACCGTGTTCTCACCTAGATCCTGCAACCACAAAGAAAACAACGGGGTGAGCACAAAATAATGCTCAGTAAGTAAATATTCTACTCGACTGTCCCCGTAACTCTTTCTCTTAATTCTTTCCTTACACTCTTCTTATCTCATTTATTATTTTCTCTTTCACACAGCTCTCATTACTTAACTTCTGTTATATGTCATGGCCTCATCTTACCGGAGGCACGGTCGCGTGGAGGTCACACAGCACTAACCCACTCTTCATGACTTTCGGGAGGAGATCACAAAGCACCAACCGCTTTTAGTAACTACTGGGCGGAGATCACAAAGCACCAATCCGCTTTTAGTATCTACCGGGTGGAGATCACAAAGCACCAACCTGCTTTTAGTATCTACCGGGTGGAGATCACAAAGCACCAACCTGCTTTTTGTATTTTTCTCATTCTCTCTACTCTTAAAGTAGTTCATACACAAAGCTCTCTACTCTTTCTCAAGCCACTTCTCAATGCACAATTAATCTTCTCCACTAATGCAGTCATGAAATACCAACATGCAATGTTGCAAGAATTAAGGTTTACTACTTATGATTCTCTTAGGCATTTCATCAAACAACTAGTGTGCATAAGTAAACTCTACTTTATATATGGTTTTATTCCTCTCTTGAACCATCCAAAATGGGAGAAAACTCCCTCACCAAGCTATAATTCATGTCACAACATAACACTTCCAAAGAGATTTCTCAATCTCCTCCAATTTCATCTCAAACTACATTCTCATCACACATCACACTTCTCATGATTTAAGTGTATTTAACAACCACAAAGCAATTATTCATCTCCATCTCAATTCTCAATCACATATCATCTATCATGCATACACAATTTCTACTAAATCTCTACTTAAAAGAGTTCTCAAATATCAACTTAGATTGGGATTTACTTACCTTGTAATGGAGAGATCTCACTAGCACTTTCCTTTCCTTTACAATGCTTGTCTCTTCTCTACCCTTTAAACAATAACACCATAAGATTTTAATATACAAATATATGCAAAACTTCACATCTAAAGCAAGAATCCTTACCTTAGGATGCCTTAGATTGCTTCTCTATCCCAAACTACTCAAAAACCCTGTAAAATTCTTGGAAGGTTGAAGGGAAAGTTGAGAGGAAATAGAGAATGGAAGAGACGGTGAAAGATGAAGAATGAAGGGTTTACTAAGCTTAACCCCTTTTTAGCTCAAAATATCTTCATTCATTCCCATATTGCCCTTGCTGTTCCTTAGAAATTCCATCCTTGTCCTTTAAATCATTACAATCACACCCCCACTCTAACATATTCTCCATAAAATTTCCTTACAATTCACTCCCCACTCTTCCTGCTAATTAAGGGTAGTAAGGTCATTTTACCCCTATTGAGAATTCTCTAGAAACCTCAATACACTTTTCTGCTGTCCTGTCACCGCGGTGAAAAAAGTTCCGTCGCCCCAGCGAAAAATTACAGAGCCGACACCACAATTACAAAGTCAATGTCGCCGCGGTGAAGACTATTCTTCGCCCCGACAAAGACCGAAATTCCAAACTTCGCCAAAACTCAACCAAAATCAGGGCAAACACTCAACCAAACAAACTAAGGCCAACCAACTGAAAATAACGACATACAAGCTCAAATGAGAACAAAGCAATTAAACATTCAAGCACACAACATAATTTACTACGTACCTCAAGTGGGGCGTTACAGTTTGGGTTAGAGCCCAAGCCTATTCTATATGGGAATAAGGCAACTAAGTTTTTAACTATAAAAGAAAATGTTAATTGTAAATGATATATGAGATTCATTATATCATTTGATTAAAAAGAGAGAACTCCTTCAGCCCCAAAAACACTCCCACGGCAGAAACCCATTTTGCCCAAAAATCAATTCATTTGATTTTCTTCTTTAATCTTAAAGCTAAGAAGGATCTAGCAAATCCCTCCTTAGTTCTTTGTGATTGTCTTCGTGTGGACTTCATAAGTTCGATCCTATACTTGGATCGGTAGCAAAAACGTTCATTGACAAATGTGGTGGAGCCTCCAAACGTGCGCATGATTCTCTTAACTCATGATTAATATTTATGCAGATTCTTACTATGATAAAATTGTAAAATTATACCCTTGATCTGGGCTCATGTAAACGATCCTTGTATTATATTTTTCGTTGTTTCTGCTGCGTATATGGATCATTTACTAACAAAATTCCCACATACACGCCACCTTAATTGAGTGGCATAAGAAGAAGAATAATTGTATGACTCGTAAGAGTGTATGTGGATGAGGGGTGTACCAAGAAGAATTCCTACATGCACGCCACCTTAATTGAGTGGCATAAGAAGAAAGAAAGAATTTGTACGGTCTGCAAGAGTACATGTAGATGAGGACTGTACTCACTCACACGTCCAAGGTTCCGAATCCATGCATCAACCGAGTCCAATCAGCAAAGAATAAGAAAAGAAAGAATAAGAAAGAAAAGAATAAGAAAAGAAGGAATAAGAAAGAATAAGAATAAGAAAAGAAAGAATAAGAATAAGACAAGAAGGAATAAGAAAGAACAAGAACAAGAAAGAAAAGAGAAACTTGAGCAAGCAAGACAAGAAAGAAAAGAAAAGAAATAGAATAAGAAATAGAAAGAAGAAAGAAAAATGCATTTTTATGCATTATTGCATATGCATATCATTCATGTATATTACCATGAATTCGATCATGGTTAGAAAGAATAGAAAAAAAAAATAGAAAGAAAGAACAGAGAGAAGGAAAGAACAGCGAGAATTAGGAAGAAAGAAAAAACAGTAAGAATTAGAAACAGAGAAAGAACTAGGAACGAAAGAAAGAAGAAGAGAATTAAGTAAGGAAAGAACCAAAGAAGGAGAAGAGATAAGGGATTTACTTATTGAGCATTTTTGTGCTCACCCCATTGTTTTTTCCATGTTTTGCAGGAAATAGGTGAGCAGCGGTTGAAAGGAAGTCGACAAGTGGAGAGAATTGGCATTACTGTCCATCGTTGCTAATGTTTTTGTACTTGTTATTTTGGTATATGTAAAGAATTATATTTTATAAGTAAAGAAACTTTAGGCCCAACTATTTTTCATATGCTAAGTATGTATGTTTTTATTATATATGTTCTAAAGTATACTAGTAGAAAGAATTCATTACATTTTTGGTATCAGAGCCAAGATTTTGGGTTGACAGTGTGCCATTCTCACCTTCGCGACGTTCTGTAGCCGACTGTTGTAAGTTAAATTTTCTTTCCTTACTTAAAGTGTTGCATGAGTTGATTAAATGTGGTTGTTTTGTAGATGAGACGTAGAACCCAAGCAAGTAGTAAGAAAATAGTGAATACGGGGGAACCTTCTAACCCACTAGAACCTACTCCCCCTACCCTTGATGAAGCTAGAATACGGGGGATTGTACAGCAAGTCTTAGTAGAAAGACAGGGGAGAGTTGAACCAGAAAGAATTGAAACCCCCGTTTAAATACCACCTACTAGAGGGGAAAGAGAAAGGCCGGTACCTCAGACAGTATAGAATCTGATTGAACTGATTTATGGGCTTCCAAATCAACTTCAGCCGTCAGAATTTAAAGGTACAACAAGCCCTTTAGTGGCAAAAGAATGGTTTAGGTCCGTTGAGCGTACGACGACACTGTTTCCCATGACGGACAGGGAGGCTGAGTATATTGCATTATCCGATACGGCCAAGGAGGCAGTTTGGATTAAGAAGTTCGTCACTAAACTTGGTGTGGTTTCCACATTTGTTGATCCGATAGATGTCTATTGTGACAACAATGGAGCAATTGCTCAAGCAAAGGAACCACGGTCTCACCAGAAGTCCAAACACATATTCAGACGTTTTCATCTCATCAAAGAAATGGTTGAGAGGAAATATGTACATATAAGTAAAGTGCATACTGATGAAAATCTCGCCGATCCACTGATGAAGCCTCTATCACAACAGAAGCATGAAAAACACTTAAGGTCATTCGGTATTAAATACATGAATGATTGGCCATAGTGCAAGTAGGAGATTATTAGAGTAGGTGCCCTAGAGCCAATCAATTATTGTAAAATTGACTTTGTAATAACTATTTATTTATCAATAAAAGGCATATTCTCCTATATCGTGTATGTAATGATATATGTCCTTAAGATGGTAGAACCATGATGATGGTATCACGTGTTTCAAATCTTGATGGTGAGAACCCTATGATCACATATGGTGGCCATTCTAGAAACATCTGTAGCCCTAGTATTATTCTGACCAAGGACATAGATAATACGGTAAGGCTATCATAGTGTTAAACGACCCTGTTGAAAGGCAATGACTGATCTCACTTGTCAAGGTTGTTTGCCGACAACCTGGTGCAATGCATGGGTGCTTGCTAGAGGCAAGTTCACTAGACAGACCTACCAGAGGATTCTATATAGATGGTAACCCTAGTGTCTATGGAATAAATCCTCTAATGGATGGTGGTGCATGTGATCTTTAGACTTGAGATCACTAGAGCGCCTTGTGCACCAATTGGTGTAGTTTGACACTAGCCCAACGTAGTTCTATTCAGAGCTACCAATACGGTAGTGATTGGCTGCATTGAGAAATGTATCGAGACTATGGTGGATCGACAAAGGATTCATCACTCCTAGGCACGGGAGAAGTTATCTCACTGGGTAATTCAGTAAATGTCAATGACACTAAATCTGTGGCCATAGTGGGATTGAGTTGATGCTCAATCCAATTTAATATTCCTGTCATTGGTCCAGCAACTGAATACAAACATGTCGAGGATATCTGAGGTTGACACTATTTCTGTACCTCAGTCTCGATGAGATAACAGTTGATGAAAGGATTTGATTGCACGGTAACCATACCTTTGACAGGCTATGGTTTCACTGAATCTGAATCTATCGGGTGGCCATGATGCCTTGCTAGGGGCCAATCTTGGTCTGTGTGTAGTGAGACGATTAATTGGTGTTAATCGCGATACTAGACAGTGGCGATATGATGAGGAGCCTACGGGTCACACACTTAGAAGATAGTTCAAGAATCAATTAGAAAGAAGGGCGTTTTCATCTTTTAAGACGAAAGGGTATTTTGGTAATTTCACAGTACAATTAAATTTGCTGAGGTCGTAGCCTGTATTTAATTTGAATAATAAAATTAAATTAGTGAGATTATATTTAAATATATCTCTGTATATATTTAAATTAATTATTATTAATAATTAAATGTTAATATATTATTATATATTAATTGATTTTAATTATAATAATAATTAATTAATTAAAATACCATAAAGGGTGTGTTTGGTTGCAAGGGTGAACTAAGGTTGGAGCCTATGACTATTCCTAAGTGGAATAGGGTTTTGATTGTTGCACTATATAAGTACAACTTAAAATTAAAACAATATAGAATTATTCATTCAATTAAAAACGTAGCCACCCTATCTCTCTCTCTCAAAAAGAAAACTTTTCTTGTTCTTCTTTCTTGATTCTTGAAGCGCTTGATTGTTCTACCAAAATAATCAATGGTTCTGCGGATTATCTTCATGTGGACTTCCGTGAGTGCGATCCTATTTTGGATCAATTGGCAAAAAATCATGTGAACAGTAGATGGTGAACAGTAACCGTGAACAGTAGATAGTGAGCAGTAACCATGAACAGTTGACGGTAAATAGTAACCGTGAACAGTCCATGAATAGTATTCCAATCCGAAATCAGAGATATTCGAAGGAGCCTCCAAACGTACATAACTATTCTAATCCTTGAATGGATTTACTTTATACAAATTTTTGTTTATAAACATATAAATGGTATAATCTATATTCAGATCTAGGCAAAGAAAGATAATTGATTTACAGATTGAATTTTTGTTTTCCGTTGCATATGGTAGATCAATTATTTACAATGTAATAGGTTGTTGAGCTGGTAGCGTTGCATATGATACTTTTGATTTTGGATTATTTTGGGGTTTGATGGGAGTGCCCATCTTTTCCTCACTTTCTCTCAAAATTATTTCATCCTGAAAGTTATTATGAGAGAGACTATTAGAGTAAAAAAAAATTAACTCTTGTATTTTATTGAAAACATGATTTTGAAAAGTTTTAAATTTTAATGCAAAAAGTTCAAAACACGTTTTTGTAATGCAAGCATCAAAAATTTTTCTAGTATCGAGCCATTCTCTTGTAGAAACAATTTCTAGACTCTCTAATTTAGTAATAGTATTTATCCTAGATATTGAAATATTTTTTAAATTACTAATGTCTTTTACTAATAGATGATTAACAAATTCAAATGTCACATCTTGTCCTAAAATATTTGTTGTAATTCCTTTATTTTTTATTGTAAAAGGGTAAATTTGAGTAATAAAGGGGGTATCTTGTTAGGAAACGATTAAGTTATGGCAGCGAAAAACAAAAATTATTTACAACATGGATCGTTTCTCAGAACCAAGATCATGGTACAAATTTATAGTTTATAAAATAAATAAGAATCTGCAGATTTTCAAATTAGAGTTTAAGAAATCATATGCACGTTTGGGGGCTCCTCCAACTTGTCTCTGAACTTATTTCGCTACCAACTAAGAGTGGGATCAAACCAATGTAGTCCACATGAAGATAACCCCAAGGAACTAAAGAGGGATTTGCTAGATCCTCTTTAGCCTTAAGAACCAAGAACAAAATAAACAAATTTTGTTTCAAGCAAAAAACCCAATCTGGCGTGGATGAGAAGAGAAAGGGGCTGGAATATTTTGTGAATGAAATAATGATTGAATGAGTGAATTCTCTTAATTATTTCACAAAGTATTGCACTTATATAGTGCACACTTTCCCTATTCCATCATGGAATGGGTTTGGGCTCCAACCCAAACACCCCTTGTATCCAAACATCCCCATTTAGATATTTTAAATTTAATTATCATTATCTTAATTAAATTCAATTAATATATTTATAATATATTAACATTTAACAATAATGATAATTTATTTATATACATGCGAACACATATTTAAACGTAATCTCACTTATTTAATTTTATTAACAAATTAAATAAAGCTACGACCTCAGTAAATTTAATTGCACTCTAAAATTACCAAAATACCCTTTCACCTAGAAAAGACGAAAACGCCTTCTTGTAAATTGGTTCTTAAATTATCTTCTATGTGTGTGACCTGTAGTCTCCTCATCATACCGGTAGTGTGCATTATAATGATTAACACCAATTAATCATCTCACTACACACAGACCAAGATTGGCCCCTAGCAAGGCATCATGGCCACCTGATAGATTCGGATTCAGCAAAGCAACTACCTGTCAACGATATGGTTACCGTGCAATCCAATCCTTTCATCATCCGTTATCTCGACAAGACCGAGGCGTAGAAATAGTGTCAACCTTGGTTACTCTCGATATTATGTATTTAGTTACTGGACCAATGACCTATATTATAAACTGGAAAGAGCAACAACTCAATCCCACTGTGGCCACAGTTTTAGTGTCATTGCCATTTACTGAATTATGCCATGAGATAACTTCTCCCGTACCTGAGAGTGATGAATCATCTGTCTATCCACCATAGTCTTGATACACTCCTTGCTGTAGCCAATCACCACCGTATTGAAAACTCTGAATAGAACTGCGTTAGGCTAGTGCCAAACTACATCAATCGATGCACAAGGTGCTCCGGTGATCTCAAGTCTGAGGATTACATGTACCACCATTCGTTAGAGGATTTGTTCCATAGACACTTGGGTTACCATCCATATGGAATCCTCTGGTGGGTCAGTCTAGTGAACTTGCCTACAACAAGCACCTATGTGTTGCACCAAGTTGTCACCAAACAACCTTAATAAGTGAGATCAGTCATTGCCTTTCGACAGGGTCGCTCAACACTATGATAGCCTTACCGTATTATCTGTGCCCTTACTTCAGAATAATACTAGGGTTACGGACGTTTCTAGAATGGCCACCATATGTGCTCATAAGGTTCTCACTATCAAGATTTGAAACACTTGATACCCTCGTCATGGTTCTACTAGTCTAAGGACATATATCAATACATACAATGATGATTTACACGATATAGTATAAAATGTCTTTTATTGATCAATGAACATTATTACAAAGAGTCAATTCTACAATAATTGATTGGCTCTAGGGCATCTACTCTAACAATCTCCTACTTGCACTACAGCCAATCATTCATGTATTTAATACCAAATGATCTCAAGTGTCTTTCATGCTTCTGCTGCGACAGAGGCTTTGTCAGTGGATCTGCGAGATTGTCACCAGTATGCACTTTACTGATCTACACATCTTTGCCGACAACCTAGTGCAACGCATGGGTGCTTGCTAGAGGCAACTTCTCTAGACAGACCCACCAGAGGATTCTATATGGATGGTAACCCCAGTGTCTATGGAACAAATCCTCTAACGAATGGTGGTGCATGTGATCCTCAGACTTGAGATCACCAGAGTGTCTTGTACATCGATTGGTGCAGTTTGACACTAGCCTAACGCAGTTCTTTTCAGAGCTATCAATACTGTGGTGGTTGGCTGCATCAGGGAGTGTATCAAGACTATGGTGGATTGATAGAGGATTCATCACTTTCGGGTACGAAAGAAGTTATCTCACGACACAATTCAATATATGGCAATGACATTAAAATTGTGGCCACATTGGGATTGAGTTGTTGCTCTATCTAGTTTATAATACGGGTCATTGGTCCAGAAACTAAATACATAATATCGAGAGTAACCGAAGGTTGACACTATTTCTATGCCTTCATCTCATCGAGATAACGGATGATGAAAGGATCGAATTGCACGGTAACCATATCGTTGACAGGTAGTTACTTTGTTGAATCTGAATCTATCGGGTGGCCATGATGCCTTGCTAGGGGACAATATTGGTCTGTGTATTAGTGAGACGATTAACTGGTGTTAATCGCGATACTATACACTGTCGGTATGATGAGGAGCCTATGGGTCACACACATAGAAGATAATTTAAGAGCCAAGAAGAAAGAAGGGCGTTTTCATCTTTTTAGGCGAAAGGGTATTTTGGTAATTTCACAGTACAATTAAATTTGCTGAGGTCGTAGCCTTTTATTTAATTTGTTAAAAATTAAATAAGTGAAATTACGGTTAAATGTGTGTTCGCACATATTTAATTAAATCATCATTATTGTTAAATGTTAATTAAATATTAATTGATTTTAATTGAGATAATGATGAATTAAATTAAAAAAATATCTAATTGGGAATGTTTGGTAACATGGAGTGTTTGGGTTGGAGCCCAAGCCTATTCCATATGGGAATAAGGCAACTTGATTCACTATAAAAGAAAATGTGTGTAATTAAATAAGGTGAATTTTTCTTTGAAAAAAACACAACAGCCCCTTTTGATAAGCACTCCCACGGCAGAAACACTTTTTGCCTAAAATCAATACAATTTGATTTCCTTTCTTCTTAATCTTAAAGCCAAAGAGGATCTAGCAAATCCCTTTTTTGGTTCTTTTGTGATTGTCTTCGTGTAGACTACGTGGGTTCGATCCTACGCTTGGGTCGGTAGCAAAGCATTCAAAGACAAACGTGGTGGAGCCTCCAAACGTGCGTATGGTTCTAAACTCATGATTAACCTTTAATTTCTGTAGATTCTTGTATTTATATAAACTGTAAAATTGTAGCTTTGATCTTGGCTCAATGGGAACGATCCTTGTTATTATCGTTTTGTTTTCCGCTGCGTATATGGGTCGTTTCCTAACAGTGGTATCAGAGCCTAGGGTACTAAATTTTACAGTTTTTATGTGTATGGTTGATAACATGTATTTGATGATAATACATTGCCATTTTGAATCCACATAAGATCTGCCTTAAAACATGTTTTAAGAAATTATTAATCGATTAATTTTTAATTTGTTGATGATCTGCATATTTGGAATAATGGTTGATGGATTTTTGTTGAGATCAATGTGTTTGGTTGATTGCAAAATCGGTTTAGAGTGTTTTTGGTTGCTGTATGAACAGATCCGGAGCTACAGATCTGTGTACACTCGCCGTGGTGATATAACCCATCGCCACAGCGAGCGTTGTCCAAACTAGCGCTGGTGATGAAACCAGCGCTCGCCGCAGCAATATAAAGCATCGCCGCGGCGATCGTCCTTAGGACAAGCTTTGTACCAAATCGTCGCGGTGAACGTGCGTAGAGTGTGGACGTCAGCATAACCAACGCATGCCACAGAGATCTAACTCATCACCATAGCAAGCACACTTCCAAGTGCGTAGGGGCTAAAATATAAAGTTTCAAAACTTTTGGACCAAACTGTAGATTTGTAAATTATCAGGGGGTAAAGTAATTAACCCACTAATTTCAAAAATTGATTGTTTTTGAAATGTATGCTTTGTACTTGTTTGTATATTGCATGGTGCCTGGTACATGAGCCTTAGACCTAAGGGTGAATGTTTTAAAATAATTTTGGGTATGTATGGTTGTATAACTTATTAAATAGGGCCTGCGTGTCCTACCTTTCTCCTCTTCTCGATGTACATTCTCTTCTCATCTAATCCCCCTCAAATGTAAATCGAGGTTTCTAAATTTATTGATGTAAAGAATTTTGTATAATTATTCTTTTTGTAAATTTAAAAGTTTTTGTAATGTACTTGAAGACAAAGCAAAGAACGAGGCAACCATACTTGAAGACTCGAGATGTTTATTACAGGACCCCTAGGTGACCCACCAATTCCTCTAGGCTCGAGGAAATCGATTTTAGTTGGGCCATGTACCGGCATGTTTTATATTGTGTTTAGAATGCATGCTAAGGTTGAATGTTGAATAACATGCCAAACAATGTCATTCTAACAAAGATAATAATCTGGTGACACATTAAATAACAAAACCCTTAATTATAGTATATTAAGTCACGTAAGCCTTCCATCACCATGGTTTTAATCAAACCACTGTTCGTCAAAACCTTGTTCGCCAAAGCGAAAGGTACAGTTCTACCAGTGGGAGGTTAAAATGCATTGGAGTTTTCCTTAATGGTGATGGGTCAACTTAAAATGACAGTTTTGCTTGTTTGCCAAAGCGAAGGTTGATAAACACGTCATAGGCATAGTAGAGCAGTACACATATTGTGTGTATGTGGTGACATGTGGTGTCCACTTTACTGATACTGAGAATCACACTTGAGGACGATGGCATGTAGTGACCATTGGATTGTGTGATTGGCTTGTTGGCTTTTTCACATTTGAGGTTGATAGTAGGAGCTATCAACTGGTGTGGATTAAGTTTGTTGGCCTACCTAATCAACTCATTTTGGCTTGTTCACCAAAGCGAAGGTTTGAAATGGGCAGGATGGGATCTCAGTCCACTAGGAAAGCCAACAGGCTTTCCCGAGTTAATGGTGAGGGCTATTAACTTGAGTAAAATAGTGGGAGCTTCATTTCATAAAAGACCATATTGAACAATAATAATGAACGTGGTAATAACGGTTAATTATTCTACACTTGTAGATTCACTTAAAATTGAGCAAAATGATCCCAACATCACAGCGACAAATCATCGAACTGGGAGAGAAATGGAATGGTGAAAATTTTGTTGACTGGTGCAGAAGTATAAACAATATACTTCAGTCAAGCGATAGATTATACACCATTGAGCAAGCTCTATCACTAGAGCCTACTGATAGTTCTGTCCATGAGACTGGGTATGTATATGTGAAGCATACACATGATGCAAAAGAAGAAATGACTAGATACATTGTGCTTGCATCAATGGCACCATTACTGCGACAGTAGTGCCAGAAAATGGATTTGGCTTTTATTCTTCACTTTCTTCGAAGAAATGAGAAGCATATGGTGTCTCAGTCGTTATTCAAATGTAGGATGGAGGAGGGTACCAAAATTGGCGATCATATACTCAAGTGGACCGAGTATATGAATAAGCTTGAGATTTTGGGGTGTGGACTTAATGAAGGTTTAATGATAAACCTAATATTACAATCTTTGCCAAATTCTTATTCTCAATTTGTCTATGACTTCATTGAGGAAGATAAGAAGAATACCGTTTCCGAGCTTCTAGATTTGTTGAAGGCTACTGAGTCAGGCATGAAAATGTCAAAAACATTGACATTGGTTGAAGCCAACTCAAGTGAAAAGGAACGAGCTCAAAAGTCATTGGAAAGAAATGTTGCAGAAAGGAAAGGTGTTTGTCCTCACTGTGGGAATCCCAGCCATTGGAGGAAACATTGCAAGGCCTTCTTAGCAAAAGGGAAGAAGAATGTTAATTCTCCGTTAGGTATGTTTTTGAGATTAACTTCTCCAGTAAACATCTAGTTGACACAAGATGTGGTTCTCACATTTGATTGATGTGCAGGAACTACGGTAGAGAAGATTGCTTGCCGAGGGAGAGGTGGACCTACCAGTTGGAAATAAAGCACGTGCTGCTACATTTACTATAGGATCTTATCGTCTGATTTAGCCGATGGGCTTGCTTCTTAAAACTTGTGGATTATTATGATTTTTCTTTAGTTTCTAGAAATTATATTTCTGTGTCCACTTAGGACAAATAAGAGTATTAGTTTACTTATGAGTTATTGTCCTTGGGTGTAAATAATATTCTTTATGGAACTGTTTCATAATAATATGTTCTTTAAGAAAGACAATAAGGATAATCGCAAAAATGAAAATTATGCAAACTTTGGCAAGTTGAGCTAAACATACCTGAAGGAATATGGGATAGTATCACAACTCACCCCTCCTTATACACCCCAACACAAAGGAGTGTCGAAAAGGAGGAACAGGACCTTACTTGATATGGTTAGGTCCATGATGAGTTTTAGTGATTTACCTGCATCGTTCTAGGGTTATGCCCTAGAGACTACGACTTTGGTTTTGAACCATGTGCCGTCAAAGTCTGTAGATAAGACTCCATATGAGCTATAGAGTGGGCGAAAGCCCAACTTATCTTATCTAAGAATTTCGGGTTGCAAAGCTTATGTTAAGAAATTGACTTCGAACAAGCTAGGCCTAAAATCCTGTAAATGTATATTTGTGGGGTATCCAAAGGATACTATTTCACCCAGCCAAAATTTTTGTTGCTCGATCTGGTGTCTTTCTAGAAAAGGAATATTTTCTAAGCAGTAATAGTGGGAGAAAAGTAGAACTCGATGAAGTTCTAGAACCACAAGATATACTAGACAAAGGACAGGATGATGTGCCACAGGAAGTGGTTGAACATCATGAGGAGGTTACTCCACAACTTGTGGATCAAAGTAAACCACCTCAGGTAGCACAGAAGCTACGTAGATCTGGAAGAGTATACCATGAGCTCGAGAGATACAGCTATCTCGTGACTCAACATGGTGACGTACTGGTCTACCAAGACGATAAACCCAGAACCTACGAAGACGCTATATCGGATTCAGATTCCGTTAAATGGCTTGAAGCCATGAAATCTGAGATGGACTCCATGTACCAAAACCAAGTGTGGTCTCTGGTGGAACCACCTGAAGGGGTAAAACCCATAGGGTGTAAATGGGTCTTCAAGAAGAAGACTGACATGGATGGCAACATGCATACTTATAAAGCACGGTTGGTTGCCAAAGGTTTCAAACAAATTCATGGAATTGACTATGAAGAAACCTTTTCGCCGGTTGCCATGATTAAATCCATCCGGATTATGCTTGCAATTGCTGCATATCATGACTATGAGATTTGGCAAATGGATGACAAAATTGCTTTCTTGAACAGAAACCTTGAGGAGGATGTGTATATGACACAACCTGATGGTTTCCTTCTAGATAGTCAAGCTAATAAGGTATGCAAGTTGTAGAGATCCATTTATGGACTCAAGCAAGCTTCAAGGAGCTGGAACATTCGTTTTGATGAAGCCGTAAAAGAATTTGATTTTATCAAGAATGAAGATAAGCCCTATGTTTACAAAAAAGTGAGTGGGAGCGCAGTAGTATTCCTAGTGTTGTATGTCGAAGACATACTTCTGATCGGGAATGATATACCGAACTTGCAATCGGTAAAGACTTGGTTATCCAAGTGCTTCTCCATGAAGGACTTAGGGGAAGCAGCCTACATCCTTGGAATAAAGATCTATTGTGATAGATCGTGTAGGTTGCTCAAACTAAGTCAGAGTACATAGACAAGGCACTGAACACATTCAGTATAGAAAAAATCCAAGAAGGGATTTCTTCTTATGGCATATGTTGTCTATCTCTCTAAGGATATGTGTCCTTAACCACACAATGAGAGAGATGGAATGAAGATGATCCCACATGCCTCAACAAGTGAATCCATCTTGTATGCTAAGATTGATATCTAATGTGCATTCAGCACTTGTAGTGGATATCAATCAGGCTCAAGTGAGCAATATGTTATGTACTTAGATTGATGTCTTATGTGCATTCAGCACTAGTAAAAGATATCAACTAAATCCAAGTGAATGACAATGGACATTCTTAAGTACTTGAAAAGGGCTTAAGAATATATATTCTTAGATTATGGAGGGAAAGATGAGCTCACTGTAAGAGAATACAGTGATGCTATTACCAAATGGGAAAAAGGATGATTATAGTTCGCAATTTGGGATTACACAATTTTGTCCCAATGTAACTGCAGTGAGCTGGAAGAGCTCGAATCAATGTATTGCAGCGAATTCTACAATTGATGCTAAGTGTATCGCATTATTTAATGCAGCCGTGTAGGCGGTTTGGATCAAGAAGTTCATTATTGAACTTGATGTGATTTCAAGCATTACTAATCTAGTATAGTTGTACTGCGATAACAATGGAACCATTGTTGTGGTTGAGGAATCATGGTCTCACCAGTAATCCAAACACTTACTTAGTTGATTCAATCTAATCTGAAGGATCGATAAGAAAGGGAACGTGCAGAATTATAGAATGCCTACTAACCCACTATTAAAGTATCTGTTGTAGCAGAAGCATTATGGGCACTTGGGTCATTCAATGTTGAGTGCATGAATGATTGGCTATAGTGCAAGTGGGAGATTGTTGGAGTAGGTGCCCTAGAGCCAATCAATTATTGTAGAATTGACTCTTTGTAATAATTTTCATTAATTAATAAAAGGCATTTTATTCTATATCACGTAAATCATTATTATTGCAATATGTATTGATATATGTCCTTAGAATGGTAGAACTGTGACGAGGGTATCAAGTGTTTCAAATCTTGATAGTGAGAATCCTATGAGCACATATGGTAGCCATTCTAGAAACGCCTGTAGCCCCAGTATTATTCTGAAGTAAGGGCACAGATAATACGGTAAGGCTATCATAGTGTTGAACGACCCTGTCGAAAGGCAGTGACTGATCTCACTTGTCAAGGTTGTTTGGTGACAACCTGGTGCAACACATGGGTGCTTGCTGTAGGCAATTACACCATAGCAAGTTCACTGGACTGACCCACCAGAGGATTCCATATGGATGGTAACCCCAGTGTCTATGGAACAAATCCTCTAACGAATGGTGGTACATGTGATCCTTAGACTTGAGATCACTAGAGTGCCTTGTACACCGATTGGTGCAGTTTGACACTAACCTAACGTAGTTCTTTTCAAAGCTGTCAATACCATGGTGATTGGCTACATCAAGGAGTGTATCAAGACTATGGAGGATTGACAAAGGATTCATCACTCTTGGGTACGGGAGAAGTTATCTCACGGCGCAATTCGGTATATGGCAATGGCATTAAAACTATGGCCATAGTGGGATTGAATTGTTGCTCTATCCAGTTTATAATACGGGTCATTGTTCTAGAAACTAAATACATAATATCGAGAGTAACCGAAGGTTGACACTATTTCTATGCCTTCGTCTCATCGAGATAACGGATGATGAAAGGATCGAATTGAAAAGTAACCATATCGTTGACAGGTAGCTATTTTACTGAATCTGAATCTATCGAGTGGCCATGATGCCTTGCTAGGGGCCAATCTTGGTCTGTGTATTAGTGAGACGATTAATTGGTGTTAATCACGATACTATACACTGCCGGTATGATGAGGAGCCTATGGGTCACACGCATAAAAGATAATTTAAGAGCTAAGAAGAAAGAATGGCGTTTTCATCTTTTTAGGCGAAAGGGTATTTTGGTAATTTCACAGTACAATTAAATTTGCTGAGGTCGTAGCCTTTATTTAATTTGTTAAAAAAATTAAATAAGTGAAATTACGTTTAAATATGTGTTCGCACATATTTAAATATATTATCATTATTGTTAAATGTTAATATATATATTAAATATATATTAATTGATTTTAATTGAGATAATGATGGAAAATAAAATATCCAATTGGGAATGTTTGGTAACATGGAGTGTTTGGTTGGAGCCCAAGCCTATTCCATATGGGAATAAGGCAACTTGATTCACTATAAAAGAAAATGTGTGTTAATTAAATAAGGTGAATTTTTCTTTGAAAAAAACACAACAGCCCCTTTTGATAAATACTCCCACGGCAAAAACACTTTTTGCCTAAAATCAATACAATTTGATTTTCTTTCTTCTTAATCTTAAAGCCAAAGAGGATCTAGCAAATCCCTTTTTGGTTCTTTTGTGATTGTCTTCGTGTAGACTACGTGGGTTCGATCCTACGCTTGGGTCGGTAGCAAAGCATTCAAAGACAAACGTGGTGGAGCCTCCAAACGTGCGTATGGTTCTAAACTCATGATTAACCTTTAATTTCTGTAGATTCTTGTATTTATATAAACTGTAAAATTGTACCTTTGATTTTCTTAATGGGAACGATCCTTGTTATTATCGTTTTGTTTTCCGCTGCGTATATGGGTCGTTTCCTAACTAGCCTTACCCTTGCCGTTACCCTTTCCTTTACTGATAGCAACCAGTAAAACAGGCTTAGACTTCTTCAAGTCCTGCTCTGCAGTCCTCAACATGTTCAAAAGCTACGACAGGGTTTTCACCATTTTGTTTATATTGAAATTCATTATGAACGGTGCATAAGAGTCAAGCAAGGATTGTAGAATCAAATCCATTTGTAATTCTAAATCCAAGTCAAATCCCAAAGTCTCAAGCCTCTCTATATACTCGATCATCTTGAGCACATGAGGACCAACTTGGGCTCCCTCAGTCAGACGACTCCTAAACAGTGCTTTTGACACCTTGTACCTCTCATGTCGAGCATTTCCTTCGAAAAACTCCTTGAGGTGTAGAATAATAGAAGCAATGTCCATATTCTCATGCTGCTTTTGCAGCACTGGTGTCATCGATGCTAACATCAAGCATTGAACGCCATCAGCATCATCAAAGAACTTTTGCTAAGTATCCTTTACTTCCTGAATGGCATCAAGATCAAGCTCAGCCATGTATGGCTTTTCAAGGATATACACTTTCTTTTCTAACTTGAGTATAATACGAAGATTACAATACCAGTCCGAGAAATTGGATCCATCCAACCTGTTTTCTTTCTCAATTATCGGTCGCAAGTTCATAATGCTCATTTTGGTGAATCTACAATTGCAGAAAAGATAAAGTCATTATAAAGTTCATTATTATTTAATATGGTCTTTTATTAAACGATGCTCCCATTATTTTACTCAAGTCAATAGCCCTCACTATTAACTTGGGAAAGCTCGTTGACTTTCCTAGTGGACCGATATCCCATCCTGCCCATTTCAAACCTTCGCTTTGGCGAACAAGCCAAAATGAGTTGATTAGGTAGGCCAACAAACTTAATCCACACCAGTTGATAGCTCCTACTATCAACCTCAAATGTGATGAAGCCAACAAGCCAATCACATAATCCAATGGCCCCAACCATCTTCCTCAAGTGTGATTCTCAGTATCAGTAGAGTGGACACTACATGCCACCACGTACACACAATATGTGTACTTCTCTATTATGCCTCTGACACGTTTATCAACCTTCGCTTTGGCGAACAAGCAAAACCATCATTTTAAGTCGACCTATCACCATTAAGGAAAACTCCAATGCATTTAAACCTCCTANAAGCAAAAACACATAGCCCCCATTTTACACTCCCACGGCAGAAACCTTTCTTTGGCCTAAATCAATTCAATTTGATTTCTTTTCTTCTTAATCTTGAAGCCAAAGAGGATCTAGCAAATACCTCTTTGGTTCTTTTGAGATTGTCTTCGTGTGGACTACGTGAGTTCGATCCTACACTTGGATCGGTAGCAAAACATTCAAAGACAATTGTGGTGGAGCCTCCAAACGTGCGTTTGTTTCTCTTAACTCATGTTGAATATTTCTGTAGATTCTTATTATGATAAAATTGTAAAATGATACTCTTGATCTTGGCTCATGTAAACGATCCTATTATATTAATTTTTTGTTTAAGGAGTTGCAAAGATAAGTAGATGAGTTGGTCAGTCGTGGGTATGTTAAAGAGAGTATGAGCCCACGTTCAGTTTTGACCTTGTTAGTACCAAAGAAGGATAGGATTTCCAAATGTGTGTTGACAGTAAGGCCATAAATAACATTACTAGTAAATATAGGTATCACTTCCCTCGGCTTAATGATATGTTAGATGAATTATATGGTTTAGTGATATTTTCAAAAATTGACCTTAGAAGCGGCTACCATCAAATTAGAATGAGGGAAGGTGATGAGTGGAAAACAGCCTTTAAAACCAAAGGTGGACTATATGAGTGGATGGTTATGCTGTTTGGATTGTCTAATGCTCCTAACACCTTTATGCGACTCATGAATGATGTGTTGAAACCATTCTTGGGGAGCTTTGTTGTGGTCTATTTTGATGATATCTTGGCATATAGTAGGAGTGAGGAGGAGCATTTGGGGCATTTGCAACAGGTTTTTGTTGTTCTAAGAGAGAAGAAGTTATTTACTAAATTGGAGAAATGTGATCTCTTATAGTCTTGTGTTCCTCAACTATGTGGTATCCAAGAAAGGTATAATGGTTGACCAATCCAAGGTAAAAGCAATTAAGAGCTGGCCTCAACCCGAGATACAAAGCTTCCACGGGTTGGCATCCTTTTATAGGCGGTTTGTGCCTAACTTTAGCACCATCATGGCACCCATTACCGAGTGCATGAAAGGAGGTAATTTTTAGTGGAACAAGGCAGCCGGCGGAACCTTTGAAGTGATCAAGAAGAAGTTGTGTGAGGCACCTATCCTAGCCTTACCCGACTTTGACAAAGTGTTTGAAGTGGAATGTGATGCAAGTGGAGTTGGAATAGGGGTTGTCCTCTCTCAAGCTAAAGGTACTCCTTACTTGCTCTCTTAGATGCTAGGGTACTTGGGTTTTCATTGGTGAAAGAATGCTATGCTAATGACAAAGATTTGAGTGCTATTATGGTCGAGTGCAAGAGGGGAAGTTTTGATGATTTTTCGATTCAAGAGGGGTTCCTTTTTAAAAGTAACAAATTTTGTGTACCAAAGGGGAGTTTTAGAGAGTTACTTGTGAGGGAGATCCATAGAAGAGGACTTGCTGGTCACTTTGGGATTAATAAGACATTAGAGATTCTCAAGGACCATTTTTTTGGCCGACAATGCAAGGAGATGTGCAAGCAATTGTAGCAAGGTTTGGAACATGTGAAAGGGCCAAAAGCCATTTCAAACCGGGCCTTAACACTCTTCTACCTATTCCGGATCAGCCTTGGGAAGATTTAAGCATAAATTCCATAATTGCCTTGCCTAGGACACAAAGAGGAAAGGATTTTATAATGGTGGTTGTTGATAGGATTTCAAAAATGGCTCATTTTGTCCCATGCCACAAGACTGATGATGCCTCTAATGTAACAACCCTCTTTTTCAAGGAGATTGTGCATTTGCATGGCATTCTAAGGAGTATAGTGTCGGATAGGGATACAAATTCCTTAGCCATTTTTGGAGGACACTTTGGGGAAATTCAGCACCAAGCTTCTCTTTAGTACTTCACACCATCCATAAACCAACAGCACATTAGGAACTTTATTAAGGACTTTGTGAGTAAGAATTTGAAGGATTGGGATGTGAAATTGTCCCACCTCGAGTTTGCATATAATCGAGCTCTAAGCACCACAACCGGTCACTCTCCATTTAAGGTATTGTATGGCGTTAACCCTATCACCCCTATTGAGTTGAGTACACTACCCATTGATATCCAAGTGAGTGTTGATGCCAAGGATAAAGCCAAGGCCATGAAGAAGTTATATGAATCAGTTCAGGCCCAAATTGAAAAGTCAAATGAGGATTATAAAAAAAGTGCCAACAAACATAGGAAACCAACCCATTTCCAACCTAGAGATTTTGTTTGGATATACTTGAGGATTTCCATCCAAGAGAAAAAGCAAGATTTTTTTTTTTTTTTTTTTTTTGGGTAAGTAAGCTTTTTTCATAGAAGGGAAAAGAATGTACAAAAGGCCTAAAAATCAGCCAACCTATCTTAGGACAAACCTTAGGTTATGAGCAAAAGAATCATACTATCTAAGACTACCTGTAATTGTCTCTTTTTTCCATTCCTCTTGTCAAAGAAATGGAACCAAGTGAAGATTAAAGAATACAAAGAAATCCACCTACCACAGGACATGCCTTGGGTTAGGTTCCAAAGTATCCAAAAACTAAAACCATATGCATAAGCATTTACAAAAGAATTACATAAACATGGACATTAGCAATATAAGGCCCATTAACAACACAAAAACAAAGCACAAAACCAATACCTCAAGTCTCCCAATTGCCGAGGTAGCCTCTTCTAGCACAAGCAAAAGTCGGGATGTCACATAGCCAAGTCCCTTTACATCACCGAAAACCCATTACAAAAAAACAAACCATAACATTAGCTCCCATGGGAGGTTTTAAAAATGGACATGGGGAGACCACATTTCTTGGCAAGTCTTCTATTGTGGCTATTCTTTATGACCTTGCTAAGGTCCATAGCCCTCTCCCTTACCACATTCTTGATGAAGTTGTGGAGTGTATTTTCATCCTTGCTTTCTGCACCAAAAACCCGGCTATTCCTTTCTCTCCAAATAGAGTAAACGGTGGCTCCCAAACTTAGCTTCTTGATAGAGTACTTTAGCTTATTCTTTCTCCATCTACTTGCAATGTGCTCAACATAATCATTTCATGGCTGGGTAACATACCCAAGAGGTGAGGGCTCAAGAATTTGGTTCCAAATCCTTTGGTTGAAAGGACAAGCAAAAAAGAGATTATCTATAGTTTCTTGCACATGATTACAAAAACAACACACATTGCTAGAAGCTATTCCATACCTCATAAGTTTGTCCCTAGTCTAAAGTTGGTCCTTACACACCATCCAAGTGATGATGGAGTGTTGTAGAATAGCTTTGGGAAACCATACATACAAGGTGATACCACTCCAGTTGGTTTTAGTGCACATGAGTAACCACCCAAGCTGATTTTATAGAAAACTTACCAGATGTATTAAGCTTCCAAACAACCACATCCTCTCCCTCCTTTGGATCAAAATCAATAGAATCCTTCATGTCCATCAAAGCCCAAGAATTAGCCGTTGGCCATCACCACCTTTTCCCATCCCAAATCTCACAAAACTTTGCAAGATGATGTAACCCCGAATCATACACAATGCGGCTATCATATCTATCCTTGAGAGGGCCTTTTGGATACTAATTATCATACCAAACATAAGTTGCTCAACCATTGCCAATGATGGATTTGATGTGTTCTCTAGCTTCACTTCTAAGCTTCAAAATACTCCTCCAAGTGCAAGAAGCATTTGAAGGTATAAGAATCTCCCAAATACTCTTCCTACCAAGAAGGTTGTGTAGGTTTTGGGATCGATTTACGCAACAAAATTACAAAAATATTTGATTCAAAACCTTTCGAGCCCAACGATCCTTATACCTGGTTTACATCATTCATGCATAAAACTATATTAAAAGAATTATAAGTTTCATACTAGCATTTGGAGGCTCCTTCAAACAATTTCGATTGTGTTCACTTTCGCTCGAAGGGATGAATGCACAAGCGGTATCCACACAAAGACAAGACAATGATCACCAAAGGGTTTAATGTGCTAGCTAAACCGAGTGGTTCAAGGACAATAGTGCAGAATTTTTCACTTGAAGAATTATCTTCTCCAACCTATGATGTTCATGGTTTTGACATGGGTGAGAGAGAGTAGGTGGCTAGGGTTTTTTCTTAGTGAATAATGTATTGTTTTAATTTTAAGTTGCACTTAAATAGTGCAACAATTAAAACCCTAATCTAATATGGAATTGCCATATAATAATTCCATATTTAGATTAGATTTATTCCATTACCAAATCAAGGTAATTCTAAATTTGGTATTATAATTTTGAATTTGAATTTGAATTTACATTATATTTATTAATATTAATGTTATTTTAAATATTAATGTTAATTAATAATATAAAATTTAAATAAATAAATAAATAAATTTATTTATTTATTTATTTAAATACACAATCTCACTTATTTTAATTTCCATATGAAATTAAATATAGACAAGGACCTCAGCAAATCTAATTGCACTATGAGATTACTAAGATACCCTTTCATCTTAAAAGATGAAAATGTCCTTCTCACTTACTTATCTTTTATCTATCTTCTATGTGTGTAACCCAAAAGCTCCTCATCATATCGGTAATGAGTAGCATCGCGATTGACACTCATCAATCTTCTCACTAAACACAGACCAATATTAGCCTATAGCAAGGAGTCATGGCCACCCAATAGATTCGAATTCAGCGAAACAACTACCAATCAATGATATGGTTATCGTGCAATCAAATCCTTTCATCATACATTATCTCATCAAGGTTGAGGTATAAAAGTAGTGTCAACCTCAAATATCCTTGATATCTTTATATTCGGTTACTGCACCAATGACCAAAATAGATTGGATTGAGCTACAACTCAATCCCATTGTGGCCACAGATTTAGTGTCGTTGCCATTTACCGAATTGCTCAGTGAGATAATTTCTCAGGTACCCGAGAGTGATGAATCCTCTAGTAATCCACCATAGTCTTGATACACTTCTCAGTGTAGCCAATCACTATCGTTCTAATAATCCTGAATAGAACTACATTGGTCTAGTGTAAAAATACACCAATTGGTGCACAAGGTGCTCAAGTGATCTCAAGCCTAAGGATCACATGCACCACCATCTGTTAGATGATTTATTCCATAGATACTAGGGCTACCATCTATGTGGAATCCTCTTGTGGGTTTGTCCGGTGAACTCGCATATGGCAAGCACCCATGTATTTGCACCAGGTTATCAGCAAACAACCTTGACAAGTGAGATCAGTCACTGCCTTTCGACAAGGTCATTCAACACTATGATAGTCTTACTGTATTATCTATGTCCTTAGTTAGAATAATACTGGGCTGATGAGAATGCAAAATGTCATATTTTCCCCCCTTAATGTCTAGTCTTTTATACTTATTTGGTGCCTAAATGTACTCATTATTATTTTATTTTGATTTAGGATGCAAATGGAGTCGTTAAATGCAAAACAAAACTAATTGGGTGATTTCGGATAGTTTCAACATCGCTTCGTAATCTAGGCATAACTCTCTCATCTGAGCTCTGATTTAGATTATTCAAACTGTTAGGAAACAATCCATTGAGGCAACGGAAAACAAAAATTAATAACAACACGGATCGTTCCATAGAACCAAGATCAGGGCACAAATTTACAGTTTGTATCAAAACAAGAATCTACAAAAAATTAGTTTAGAGTTTAAGAAATCATACGTACATTTGGAGGCTCCTCCAACTTTGTCTCTGAACATATTTTGCTACCGACCCAAGTGTGGGATCGAACCGATGTAGTCCACACGAAGATAATCACAAGAAACTAAAGAGGGATTTACTAGATCCTCTGTAGTCTTAAGAAACAAGAAAACAAAACAAACAAATTTTGATTTTAGGCAAAAACCAATCTAACGTTAGAGAGTGTTTTTGGCGCTTTGGCTTTTCTCTTTTTCAATGAAAAGAATGAAATGAAAAACTTCTCTATTTCTCTCAATTAAACTTTTACTTATATAGTATAAGTTTAATTGCCCTATTCCCTTATGGAATAGGCTTGGGCTCCAACCGAAACACCCCTTATTTCCAAACACTCCCAATTAGATATTTTAATTTTAGTTTATCATTATCTCAATTAAAATCAATTAATATATATATTTAATATATTAACATTTACAATAATGATAACTTATCTAAATATATGCGAACACATATTTAAACGTAATCTCGCTTATTTAATTTTTCTAACAAATTAAATAAAGGCTACGACCTCAGAAAATTTAATTGCACTATGAAATTACCAAAATACCCTTTCACCTAAAAAGATGAAAACGCCCTTCTTACATCCTGTGTCTTAAATTATCTTCTATGTGTGTG